>NC_134533.1:34733317-35365817 GCF_050624435.1 Tenrec ecaudatus | reverse complement strand
ATTCCCCAAGGGCCGCTGGGACGTTGAGAGAGTCTGAGGTGAGTTGAGTGTCAGCTGAGGTCCCCTAACCAAGGTGATGCAGGGGCCATTGTTCACACTGAAGGCCAGGCCACTTTCCCAGCTAAGCTCCTTATCAGATCCCAAGAGGCCTTGCAAGCAAAGGCTGATGTAAAATTAACACACCAGGAGGGTCCTCAGACCTGGCTTTCCGGAACCCTTCCCAGGGAAGAAAGGATTTCCCTTCTCCCTTTCCTTGCACTTCTTCCTTTTAAGTTCCTTGGCTTGATATCTAGAAGTCATCAGTTACCTAACTTTATTCTCACTTTTTTTTTTTCGGTGGTTGGGGAGAGTTCTTTAGAATTTCACATCCTCATCCAAAGATAAACGGACTTCTTTTTCATAACCACACATGCCCTTCTCTTGCATTGTCTCTTATTTTCAATCTCTTCTTCATGGACGTGGCTAGCTTGTGTTCTTTGACCAGAGTGATAGGAATCCCTTCTTGGTGCAATAAGAGAGCGAGAGAGCAAGCTTGTAAACGTGGAAGGATATGCGAATCAGTAGCAAAATGCAGATAATAGGAAACAGTAACATCGGCTGACAAAAAGCAAAGTGCTCACAACAGCATAAAATCAGGGTCTCTACGGCCCACTTTCTCCGTGTACAAAGTGACCCCAAAACTCCTTTCACAGGAGCTCACCAGGATGAAGGCCAGCCATGTGTGCCTGGTCAGCCACATGCTCAACCAGCTTGAAGGAAGAGTACCACTTATACTGATTCACAGTTGTACCCATGAACATTGGCGATGTGGCTCGTTATCCAAATGATGTATTTATTGTGTGGAGAAACTACTTTAAACACAAGAGAATGGACTGCTATAGGAATTGGGATTCCATAAGGATCAAGGGTACAAAGACTGAGCGATACAGGAGGCATCAGAAAACGACAGAAGGAATACACAGTCACGTGCCTAAAAGAACTTGTCACCCTTCAACCATTTCAAGAGGTAGCTAATAAGCAAGAACCAGTGATACTGACGGAAGAAGTCCAAGCTGCTCTGAAGTTATTGGTAACAAACAAGGCTCCAGGCAATGGGAAAATACCAAATGAAATGGTTCAACAAGCTGATGAATGACTAGAAGCACTCGTTCATCTATTACCAAGAAATTTGGAAGTCAGATGCCTGACCAACTGTCTAGAAGAGATCCAAATCTGTGACCATTCCAAAGAAAGGTGTCCCAACAGAATACGGAAATTTAAAAAACACGTCATATCATATGCCACTAAAATTTCGCTGAAGATAATTCAAAAGCGCGTGCTGCTGTATATCAGCAAAGAGCTGCCAGAAATTCAAGATGGATTCGGAAGAAGATGTGGCAAAAGAGTAGCACCATTAATGTCAGAAGAATCCTAGCTGGGACCTACGAAGCTGGACTACATGAAGAACAATTTGGCATCAGGATTGGAGGAAGGTTAGAATAGGGTTTATTAACAATCTGTGATCTGCAGACGACCGAATCTTACTTGCTGAAAGGTAGGAAGACTTGGAGCACTTGCTTATAAAGTTCAAAGACTACCACCTTCTGTGTGGATTACAATTCAATATAAAGAAAACAAAAATCCTCACAACTGGACCAACAGACAGCACCTCGCTAAGGGGAGAAATGATCAAAGTGGCCGGGGTTTCCTCTTGCTTGGATCCACTGTCTGTTCCTGGAAGAAGCAGTCAAGAAACCAAGTGGCATATTGCGTCGGGCACAAGACTTCCTCAAGGGGGTAAGGAATAAGTGTCACCTTAAAAACTAAGGTGCACTTCACCCGAGTCTGTATCTCCAACCACCTTGTATGCATGCGAGTGTTGGACAATGAATTAGTAAGGCTGAAAAAGAACGGAAGCTCGCACATGGTCTTGGCCAAGAATCTTCTGAGTGCCGCAGACCACCAGAAGAACAGACGTGTCTGTCTTGGAGGAAGTATTGCCAGAGTGCTCCTTGGACTTCACTTCGTGGGCTCTGGACATGTTCTCGCGAGAGGACACGGTGCTTGGTCAGCTGGAGGGAGCAAAAGGGAAGAAGACCATCGAGGGGGTGGATTCTCACAGGGGCTGCCACAGTGGCCTCAAGCATCCCAACTGCGGGGAGGGCACAAGGCTGGGCAGCAAGCACTGCATTCTGTGGGACACAGGGTCCCTGTGACTCAGAATGGACTCCGGGCTTCCTAACAGCGCCCCCGTCTTGACAAAGTGCTGGCATTTACTGCCACCTGTTGGGTGATGCGCAAACTGCCACTCAGAAAAATACTCAGAAAGCTGTCTTCAACTCAAGGGGATTTGGTCATCACTTTTAACACTCACTGAAAAACAAACAAACAAAACCTAGCAGCCCCATTCCAAGAGAGGTGGGGCCAGCAGCTCTTTAATGAAATTGGGCAAACCATTACCCTAAACATCGTATTTCTGAAACCGTACATCTTTACCTCTTTGGCCGGGGAATCTGAACTAAGGACCTTCCAGTAACCATCCCAACGCCTAGCCCCCAGGGCCACCAGCGCTCCCCGTTCAAAGTTCCAGACGCTGCTAAATACTGCTCTACATTTGCCACCACCCATGAATAAAGCCACCTGCCATCGGGCTGACTCTGACTCATGGCGCAAAAATCTGGCAACCTGCGTCCAGAAAGTCCCAGAGGCCAATCTGCTGGGTTCCACTGGTCTCTGTGAGTTGGCATCACCTCTACTGAACTGTGTTTGGTTATGTAACCACACACATATGGAAAAGTTAAAAAAAAAAAGCACAGTATTGCTACAAGGGTCCCTAGGCACGGGTTTATTCCACACAGAACAAGTGTGCACATGTTTCTGTCATCCAGAGATAGCTCTACACGTGCTCTCAGTTTGGGAGGGATTCCCAGGAGGATGCTCTCGATACATTTTCAGAAAGGACGCCGGATGATCACAGGGCTGACCGTGAGGTCGTTTTAGAGAATGGAGAAATGGCAGCGACGAGGAAAAGACCAGGAATTTTGGGTCATGGAATTCTTGGAGGGTAGCGAGAGTTGCACGGAATTTCACTGGGAAATCTTACCCCATCCGTCCTCCAGCTTTCACCTGGCTCCTTCAGACCGCTGTTTATGAAGCTCAGAGGACAGTTAAAAGGATTACAATTTGAATCTCTAAAGTGTGCCCAAACTGCTGTTGAGACATGGCTCACATTAATAAGTGCAGAAATCTTGTGGGGACACAGAGAGGGGGATTCGGAAGTGCATAGCCTTAGACAGAGGTTCTAGTAGGAAACACAATCTTCCCTTTTGCTATTCTTGTTCACTGGGGTTTCTGTAACTTTGTAGCAATACTTTGGAGCAGGGGGCCTCAAACTTTTTAAACAGGGGGCCAGTTCACTGACCCCTCAGACCCGTTGGAGGGCCCAACTATAGTTTTAAAAAAACTATGAACAAATTCCTATGCACAGTACACATATCTTATTTTGAGTTAAAAAAAATGGGGCAAAAACACCCGGCGGGCTGGATAAATGTCCTGGGTGGACCGCATGTGGCCCATAGGCCATAGTTTGAGGGAGCCTGCTTTAGAGTGAGACTTCATCCAGTCCCTGGGCCCAGAGTTCCCATCTAGTCCTCCCAGAAGAGTTCTAGATGGGAAGCTTGAGAGGCAGAGACCCCAGAGCCGCTGCTGCCCGAGTCACTAGCTCGGGGACCCTCGAGGGCAGCAGGGGAGAGCCCGGGACAGCAGCCACATGGGACAGAAAGTTCTGTGCCAGATTACCTAAAGCAAATGACAGCTGGTGCCCCTCTCTGACCAAAATTAACAGAAGAAAGCACTTTCAGCCATTTCGACAAAGCCTCTCGAATGCAGGGCAATGTGGGGCAACGTCTCCTGCCTTGTCCCCAAGGAGGCCATCCAAGGTCTTTGACATATGCCGTCCTCTCTCCTTGAGGCAGCGGATCTGACTCCCACCAAGGCCAGCTGCCCAAAGGGAGTTCTGCTGATGGTCCCGTTCTGACGGGAGAGCCCTCGCTAAATTCATCTCTCATCCCAGCAGCTGCCGAGGTTGCCAAAAATACCAGACAGCAGGTCAGCAGACAGGGGACAAATCTGCTTGCCCAAGAAATGAAACTACGTCCACACGTAACTATTTAAAAATCAACACAACTAAAAAAAATAATTAATTACAAAACCACCTTTTTCCTTCCTTTTTTTTTTTTTTTTTAATTCCAAAAAGCACTATGTAAGTTAGGGCTTGGTTTTGGGGTGGATTGTTTTAGTTGCAGGATCTACCTTTTTCTCCCAATCTTGCCGGTCCATTGTCTTGTCTGCCTTCGTGTTAAGCCAAGCAGACAGATTTATAACGGATGAGGACGGTCCTTTTCCCTTCCACTAGCAAATGTGTCCCATCTGCCTGCAATCAATGATGAAGCGCGTGGAGAGGGAGCGCTGAGATATTTTTAAACATTCCTTTAATTAATTTACTCCAAGGGCCCGGCACTTGGTGCTCCGTTGGATGGGTGAGGGGCGGGGCAGCGGAAGGAGCCAGCCTGCACAGACAGCATTGTGGTAAATAAAGCGAATCGTGCTCCTCTGGGCTCAAAAACGCTTTCTGTGCAGCATCCTGCCTGCCCCCAGCAAGCTGTTCAGGGCACAGGGTGGAGTCGGCAGGCAAGAGGGGCTCTGGCATCTGTGAGGTTTCTTCAGCCAATTCAGAACTGACATTGTATTAAAAAAAATAAAGATGCTCTGATTTACTCTTGCTAGAGGATTTAAGGTGAGGGGTGAGATCTTAGATGGCAATGATTATAAGACGGGATGGAAAACAAATGCACTTCCAGTTCATTCTGAGAGGCTCCCCGGTCCAATGGGGGCATGAATCGGCATGGACCGCTATGATTTCGTGGCTGCTGTTCCATGCCGTTGAGGTGGCAGCAGCACATGCTGACCCGTGTCCGACAGAATGAAACCCGGCCCGGGCCTGCGCCACCCTCCCAGCTGTTCTTGTTTGAGCTGGTGGATGCGGCCCTATAGCGACCCATCTTGTCACTTTTCCAAGCATGAAGCCCCTTCTCCAGGGACTGGGGGGATTCTCCATCTCCTTCTTGCTTCTAAGGCGCATTCTGGTTGTACTTCTTCCAAAAATAGATGGTTCTTTTGGCAGCCCATGGGACTTCCAATATTCTTCACCATCATTCAAATGCATCTATCCTTTTTAGGTTGTCTTTATTCAATGTGCAACCTTCACAGGCATACCAGGACACTGAAAAAACCCTGGCTTGAATCAAGTCCATCTTAGTCCTCCAAGTAATAGCCTTGCACTTCAACACTTGAAAGACGTCTTGTCTTGTGCAGCAGATTAGCCCAAGGCAGTGTGTCGTTTGACCTGTTGACTGAGCACGGAAACCTTGACAACTTCGCTCTGAGCCCCATCTATCACGATGTCACCTACTGGTCCAGATGTGAGGAGGGTCTGGGTTTTCTTTCCACTGAGCTGTACTCCCTCACAAATGCTGCCATCTTGATCTGCATCAGCAAATGCTACAAGTCTTCCTTGCTTTCGGCAAGCAAGGGCATGCCAACTGATCACCAATGGTTAGTGAACCTTCCTCCAGTCCTGATGCCACACGCTTCTTCGTGTAGTATTGTCCTGCTTCTCCGAGTACGTGCTCAGGGTACAGATATGCTGAGAGGATGCAGCTGTGACGCACACCTTTCCTGATGCTAACCTAGGCACGCCTCCCTGGTTCTGTTCACACACAGAGGGGCAGGGAGGAGGAGAGTAAGGTAGTGATCTGGGCATGGTGTAAACACAGCCATGGGGCAAGATGGAGGTAGGGAGCTCTTCATTTAAATCAAGCTGTGTAGAGCTTCCAAGTGTGAAGGGAAAAAAACCAACAAAAACTTTGCAACCTTGGATTTGTAGAACGTGTAGTCCGCCGACTTAGAAATCTCACCCTTGGGTGTTAAAAAGGGGCTCAGTGTGGTAGCCAGGTGACCTTGCTGTGATAAAGAATGCTTGATGTTACAGTCCAAGTGTCACCTCCTGCGGGCTGTTCCGTGTCTGGTATGCCCTTCCCTTAAAGCCAACGCCCCAGGAGACAGCGTGGAACAGCACAAAGGAGGAACGAGAAGGGGCCACCGGTCCTGATGGTTTCACCATTTCACGGGTTCCATTGGGCTTTAGCAATTATTTCTTGAAAATTTCAGAGAGGCTGTCAATTACTCACGCGGAACGGACTAAAAGGTGGAATGGCTTTCTCCTCGTTGCCCTCATACCTATTCTGCCCAAGGAGGTTGGGTTTTATATTCTTGAAAATGAGAACTGAAAATGCCAGTAAAGCCTGGGGCGTGCATTATGGGAACCCTTCCAGCGCCCACAACCATCCCTTCCAATTCCATCCCTATCAGTCTTCTCTGGGGTCACCCCACCCCCTCCCACTGACGTCGCCCTCATTCCCAAGAGGGGACCATGTTTATGTGTTGCTTCTGTTGGCTTGAAATCATAAACCTAGGAGGTTCCCACTTGCCAGGACTTTTCTGCTGCCAGCGGTTTTCTGTTTCATTTCCTCTCGAAGTCAAACTGAAACCCAAGTCCTCATGGAAGACTTTAGCCTGATCCCTGACTCCTGAGAGTTGACCAGGAGACAGATTGCCACAGGTTCCTGATACACATGGTGCCTTCGCCGTCCCTCAGCCCCCAAGGACATATTTATCAAACACCACCTAAACTCGCCAGCAACTGGGTACCCACGCCACTGCAGCCGAGTCAATAAAAGGCACTAGCCTGTCTGCCACAGGCTACTCATAATCTCCTTCCAATTGGATTTGGGGACATAAAAGCCATTTGGGTAATTCTAGTCTTTCAAGGGACTCCGAAAGAATTTTTTTTTTTAATGCTGAACGTCGAAGCAAGTTAGACCTTGCTTTGCAGAAAAATTACCTCTCAGGCCCTGGGAACTACCAGAGTTCACTGTTGATTCTTATAGAAACCAGGTGGAAATCATGCCAATAATCAGACCTAAAAAAATATATATATATATGACAGTGTTTGCATTCTCACTACAAAAGCAGCAATCAAGCAATCAAGCCCAGGGTTGGGAGAGAGAGAGAAAGAGACTGACTTATTTCAAAAGGCAATCTTCAGGGAATGCGTGCCAAAGGCTGGGGAGGGAGCCGACAAAATCCTCTACACCCTTTACTGGGAACTGACATTTCCAGAAGACAACCGGAGGCTCTGCCAGTGCCGGGATCTTCTAGGAAAACTGCCGTTACAGCCTGTATCGTCTTGTTCTTCACACCTCTCATTGCCCTGCCTGCATCAGTCAGAGGAAGAGTCAGGTGTGATGATGTGCCCGAGAGCCTTCTGAAAACTGAGGGCTACTCAACCAGGCTTCACAAATACTTCTAATAATGCCTTCAGAACGGGTGATCCACATATGGTGTGGCCTGGAATAACTACATGACCCCTTTATAAGTGTTGACCGAAATGGCCAATTTACCAAAGAGTCCATTCTGCAAACATTCACCAGCAAACAGACTGGAAACAAAATAGATCAACTGAAAGCATACAGCTCTGTTGTTGGGAGTCCCTGGGTAGGGTAGGGTAGGGTAGGGTAGGGTAGGGTAGGGTAGGGTAGGGTAGGGTAGGGTAGGGTAGGGTAGGGTGGTGGCAACGGATAACACTCAGGTGCTAACTAAAAGATTGGAGGTTCGAATCCACCCAGAGGCTCCAGGGGAGCAAGGCTTCTTTACATAGTATGTCCGCATCTTCGTCAGACAAATCAGCCATGTAAAGCCCCAAAGAGCACAGATCTGTTCTGATACACACACAATCACCAGGAGTCTGAATCAACTGACTGTAGCTAATATGAACGCTATTGTTATTTTTCTCCATTCATGTATAGTTCAAGGAAACAGTTTCAATATTATTAGAGAGTGAAGATTAACCAAGCAGACCAACTTGAGAGTAGATGCTCAGTGAAATGTTTTTGTTTTTTTAACTAGAGCCATTAACCAAAGATTTGGGAAAGAGAAAGGTAATTCACCAAACCACATAAAGCGGTTACTAATAAGAGTGCTGATGAGAGCCAGCCCTCTGAAAGCTAGCTTGCAGGCTGTTGAGCTCTTTGCTTCGCCACAGAATACCCAACCCGTGAGTTTCACCCAACAAGTGCTCCGTAAACAGCCCTGGAAGCAAAGAGAGAGAAGGGTGACATCAGATACCCCCACCCCCACCCCCAGACTGCTGCCTCAGCCCAGTCAGTTACTACCCTTTCATGACAACGGGGCCTGCACAGAGCTCTCTGCATTTGTTTCACCACCTTTCGAGGTTATCCATCTCCGAGATGCAAGTTCCTTCTGCCAATCACTTCTTCACTGTGTGCAGTGCAGGCTCGGCATTCACAGAGCTTGAACGTTGTCCCAACGCTGACAGTCGTGTGTGCCCTCAATTTAAGTCCGTATCAGAAGCAGCCCTCATTTGGGACACTCTCAACACTGTCCGTTTTGAGATTGCGGGTGCTCTTAACCCCTCCCTTCCCGACCCCGCCATCACAAAGAGGAGCGAGTTGGATGCAGTGTCCGAAAGAAGACGATCCATTTGGATGTCAGCCTTTACAAGCAGGAATTCGTCTAGAACGGCCCTAGAGACAGCTAGGTCTGCCTGAAGTTCTTTTTTTTTTTTTTTTTTTTTCTATATGAAGGGCCATTCGTTAAGAAAGGAGCCCTGGTGCTCAGTGAGGTACAGGTTCTGCTGCTACCCTAAGGCCGCCAGTTCAAACCATCATCCGCTCTAGGCTTTCTACTCCGGGAAGGCTCCAAGTCTCAGGAACCCACAGGGGCAGTTCGACTCTTTGGCCGGGATTCTTAGGAGGGAGAATCTACTTCCTGGCAGTGAGTTTGGTTTTTCGTTAATTACTAGGCAGGAAAGGCAGAGCTACATGGGCTATGAATAGTTGATTCTAAACTGTAGCACCATCTCCCACCTTTCTCTTTCAGGAGGGGCATCTCTACCAAGAAAGGATAGTCACACGGCCCCCAATGGCTGAGCTGCCAAGGCTGAAGGGGAGGTGAACGCTCATGCCACCCTAGATGCCGGGCCCTTTGGAAGGACACCGCGATACAAAGAAGGAATGAGTTCCTTCTCCTGGACTCCGAGAGCCAGTATTTGAAACATCTTCCCAGGTGTGAAGGAGCGCTTGGTTAAGTGCTAGATTGCGAATGCGAACTCGCAGCCGCTCCTGGGAAGAAAGATGCGACTAGTCAGTCGGCTCGCATAAAGCGTATGGTCTCAGAACCCCTGTGAGTCAGAACCGACTTGAACACAATGGGTTTGGGTTTCTGGTTTCCTGGCTGGTGGCTGGAGTCTAGCTAGTTGGTCGTGGACAACAGCGCTTCACTCCTTAGGACTGATGCTCCACAATCGGAGAGTTTGCGCAATTTATCGGAGGGACCTTCTGGACAGCACCAGCCTCAGGTGTCCTTGATTAGCTATGGCCAGTGGAGAGGCTACTTACTCCACTCAAAAAACGGACAGCGTGGTCTCTTGTCAAAGTGGCCCATGTCTTTCGGCGAATCTAGCAGGGCGTTCAGCCCCAACCTGTTGTTTTAGTCCCACTTTAGATCTCGAATCCAAGAAAAAGGGATTCTAAGGACATGTAAACACTGGACAAGGACATGGTTCCCCCACTCTTCCTTTGGGCTGTGAAGACCCGAGGATCCTTTGGTCTTAGGCGGGCCATCTCCTCTTGGTAAAGGCAGCTATCCTCCTCCTTATGCACTGGCGAGTGCTGGGCAGAATGGGCAGCAGGCGCTTCCTGAGCCTGAGTGTGGGGGCCCCTACCCCAAACCCTATGACGCCCCATCTCCTCCTGGAAGCACCCACATCCCTTTCCTCCTGTCTCAGAGGATTCCACTCCCCAGGGACAGACAAGGAAAGATGAGCTCAGGCCAGCCAGCATCTTCACTGCCACTAGGCAAACCTGGCATTCAAGGCCAAGCGCGCAGGTCCTGGCCCCGCCCAGGCCCATTCATTCCTGGCCGGCGCCGGCGGGGAGCCCCAGGCACCGCTCCCCAGGGTCCTTCGGCCACTCACATCATGCCCAGTCCTTTCCAGTCCTTTATTGTTTGCATACCTCAAAAGTAACCGCAAGAGGGTTTCCTCTTTACACTCTCTTTCACACCTCCAGGGCACCTCTCCCCTTTAATTAAAATAAAACTCTGTTTCTGCCAGCGTCCTCGGTAAAACCTTAAGCAGCAAGCGCCAAGAAAGAAAATTAACACCCCGCTCCCCAACATCCCACCCCCACCCCCCCGTCCACGGTCCCACGGTCAGCTAGCGGCGCCCACATCTCTGGCCCCATCTCAACCAAGGGGTCCCCACCTCGCGTCCTTCCTGCCCAGCCCCCGCCAGCCCCCAGCCACACCGCCTCTCAGATACACAGAAAAGCCCCCTCACCTTTCGGTGGATGCCATGGTCTGGGGTACGCCCCCTCCTCTTCCGCAGAATCGGTCAAGGCAGCCGAAGCAGCGAGCCGACGGCGAGTGAGCGCGCGAGTGTGGCGCGCGCGCTCTTTAAAGGGGCGCCTCTCCCCGCCCTCCCACGCCTTCCCGGGGCAGCCCCTTAGCGCGTCGTGCGGTGCCCGCGGGTGCTAATCGGCCTCCCTGCTCCCCACCCCGGGCGTCCGGCTGAGCACCCGGGGGTCTCTCGGAGCGTGGCTTTCCTGGGAGGGCGCGCTGGGCGCTAAGCTGCGGCCGCGCTGCCACCGCCGCTGCCACCTGTGCTGCGCTGCGGGGCGCGCCGGCTGGAGGAGCGGCGGGTCGCGGGCGCTGGGGTGATGGCCGAGGGAGGCGGGGGAGTGTGTGTGTGTGTGTGTGTGTGTGTGTGTGTGTGTGTGTGTGTGTGTGTGTGTGTGTGTGTGTGTGTACGCGCGGGGGCGCCGGCCAGAGAGGGATTGGAAGGTTTAACCTCGCAGGAGCTGGGGATTTGCAGGCGATCCCTCTCTATTTTCGTCGTGGGCTGACATCACCCGCGCCGCTGCCTCGGGCGACTCCTTTCACCGCCGTCCCCGCCCCCCATCCCGAGCCACGGCCCCTCCTCTGCCAGCCCCTACCCCATCCCACCCCACCCCCGCAGCTCTCGCCATAAATTCGCAAAATAAGAAAAGAGGCCCTGCTGGTCGCCAGGGAGCCCAGCAGCCCATGGCAGGAGCCCAGGAGCCAAGGAGTCGCTATTGTTTCTCCAGCCGCGTGGCCCTGGGTCACCCCGCGCAGGGCGGAGAGCGGACGACGGCACGGAGGCTCCGGATACTACTCTCCCCGCCCCCTCCCACAACCCTGGGCAGCCCCATCCAGTCTTGACAGTCCCCTGCTTCTATTCTGCCGAGGCGCGCCCACTCCGTGCGCCCACCCTCTGGGCACCGGGCCCCACGAAACCCACGCTGCCCAAGGGTGCGGGTAGCGGGGCGAAAACGCAGGCCTGGAGTTACAGCCGCGCGTTGCTCCCGCGACCAGAATAAATCAGCGGCCTTCCGTTATTCATGGGGATTAATATTAATGCCGCTCCTTGGGGGCGCAGGGGAGAAGGTAGGGAGGCCGTCGTTCATTAAACAGGGGGAGGCCGGCCTCAGGGGCGCGGGCTGGGAAGGCTCGAGAGGCAGCCCAGTCGGAGGCGGTGGGTGCTGGTCCACCCACTTCGCTCCGATCCCCTGGGCTGCTGAGCCCAGGGCGGAGCGCGGAGACAGATGGTTCATGCTGGGAACCATCAGCCTCCCAGCCTGCTTTACATACTAATGAAGAGCAGGAGGCTGAGGGTACTATCTTTGGGACACAGCCCAAGCCTAGGACGCCACCACCTGCCAAGCCACCTCCCGAGGGCTGGGAAGGAAACGCCTCACTTCTCCTGGTCTGCAAAATGGAACCAAAAATAACTTCCTTTGCAGGACAGCGATGAGTTTTAAGCAGCGGGAGTCCTCGCACCTCGGACTGATAACTGCGAGGTCAGCAGTTCGAAACCTCCAGCTGATCCGCTGACCACGATGAAGCTTTCTACTCTCACAAAGAGTTACAGTATCCGAAACTCACAGGGGCAATTCTACCCGGTCCTTTAGGGTCGCTATGAGTCGGAATGGACTGATAGCAGTGAGCTGGCCGGAGTTCTTGAGAAAGGTTTGCAAAAGGTAAATGGACCCAGAGAAATTAATGCTGCCGGCCTGTGGTTTAGAAACTGCCCTTCTGCCCCGGAGGTAGGGTCCCAGGCCCTCCCCACTGTGGCTGTAATCTGGTGAAGACTGTCGCCCCAGGCTCCTTCCTTGGGAGATGTTCTGTAGTTCTCTAATTGAACTTGTCCCAAGTCCTGTATTGACCTAGTCAGAAGATGGAATGTGGCTGGCCACGTGGACACTGGACGAGCAGGTCTGGGACCTTGCCATTGGAACTGGAGTCCCAGCAGGCAATTAAATGCTAGATCGGCACTGGTAGTGGAGGATCAGAGTCTAATTCACTACCGTCCTGTAGACTAAGCCTACAAAAGTTAGTCTCCCCTTCTGCTAAATGGGAAGTGTCACAACCCTGAAGCGTCAAAAAGTATTAAAAATATGCAAATCTCTTAACCTAAGGGGCCCTGGTGGGTTACGTTTTGGGCTGCTAGCCACAAGGTCAGCAGTTCGAAACGATCGGATGTTTCAAACCATTAGCCACTCCATTGGCTAAAGATGAGGCTTTCTCCTCCAGGGAAGAGTTACAGCTTCAGACACTCACAGGGCTAGTTCTACTCTGTCCTATGGGGTCGCTATGAGCCGGAATAGATTCAGTGGCAGTGAGCTTAGAGAAACCGCTTAACCTAAAATCCCGTGTTGAGTGGATTCTGACCCCATGCGTTACAGAGTAAAACTGCCCCAAAAGGTGTCCAAATGCATGAACTCTCAGAAGCTGATGGCCAGGCCTGTCTCACAAGGCACCTTAGAGAGGCCCTGAACCACACGCCTTTCTGGCTAATGGTCCCACATAACTGTTCAGGCCCCCCAAGGACTGCTACCTAGAGCCTGGCACCCAGGAAACCTAAAACATGGAGTCAATTCTCAGGGTCCTTGGAAGAGAGTTTCTTGGCCGAGACATCCCAGGATGACCGAGAGATGAGAAACACAACGGAGAAGCAAACAGAGCCATGAAACCTCTCCTCAAATGGACTCAAAGCCACCTTCCTGAAAACAGCTCATCTCCACCTCACTCAGCCATTTGGGTCCTGCCTGCTGCAGCAGCTTGAGCAGGCCTGGTGGTATAGTGGTTACACGTCGGGCTGCTGATCTAATGGCAAGGTCTGAAGTTCAAGACCACCGGTGGCTCAGTGGAAGAAAGACAGGGTTTTCTACGCCTGGAAAGGGTTACAGTCTCAAAAACTCACAGGAGGGCAGTTCTACCCTGCCCTACAGGGTTGTTACGGGTTGTCACCCGCTTGGTGGCTTGTTCATCCTAAGACACTTCATAAGCAAAGATGCCAAGAGCGACAACAGCATGACATTTTTCCTGAACGATGGGGTGAGGGCAGTAGGGTGGGAGAGAAATGCCTATCTCTACCCCCAACCTTGGTAGTTATTGTTTAATCTGATCAAATGCACTTTAAGAAATAATTTGTGCATTGCATCTTCTCTTCAACCCTGCCAAAGGTTGACCTGTGACTGAGGATTTGATGCTTCCAGCTGACTAACCTTTCCAGTCTCATCTTCTTCTCATCATCTAGGGCTTTGCTTCCCTTTCTGATGATGGGACAGTGGAGCGGGGAAACCACAGGCACCTCCCCAGGCGTGGGGAGAAACCAGTGAGTCCGGCAAGGCTGTGGCCGTGGCCCATTATCACAGGAGCATACATCTCGGATGCATGGCTACCTTATAGACTGAAGCAGAACCTACTCCTGTGTTATCCACGCCTTCAAGATTGGTTTCAGATGGGGCCATTGTGCTCCATGCGGTCTGCCCTGCCTGATTTTCAGAAGTTACCTTACAGGTCTCACTTCCTAGTCCCTCCTTGTCTGGAAGCTCTGCTGAAGCCTGATTGGCATAAAAGCATCACAGAAACCTCCGCTGACAGACTGAGGGTGGCTGGCGACCCCCACACTGCATGGGTTCGATTGAAGCTCGGATCTCCCACACTGAAGATGAGAGCTCCCCCAGGGACCCGCCAATGCCACCGTCACGTCTGTGAAGAACCTCGTTCTATTCTGAAAGCCATCTGCTAAGGAAGTTAGCAGATGCTAACTTTTACCGGGGAGAAAATGGAAGCAAAAAGAAATGCAGGACTTGGCTCCAGGTTGTATTCCTAGGGGGCCCCACCTAGAACAAGATGCCACATTCAAATTAAGTAAACTGGAAAGTCTAATGAAGGGACTATTTAGAAAAGTACGGGGAGGGGGGAGGGAAACTGTAAGACATAGAAGAGACCCCCTGCCAACCTGATAACAGTGGGGTCACACCACTACACACCCTGAAGGGAGGCCACTGGACCCCCCGAGGGGAGCACCATATGGAAAGGGCAGCTGGACCACTGGACAGGAACTGAAAGTTGTTACCCCAGGGCACTGAGGACGAAGACCTGAACCCCTCTTTTCTCTTGCCTTTCTTGTCCCCTGGAGACACCCTCTTGGCAGAAGCTGGCTAGAATCCAGGAAGCAGAAGCATCCTTGATATAATTCACATGTTATTGTACCAGTTCAGCCTCTCTGGGGAGCCTAGCAGGGTGGAGAGTGGACACGGACAGGCCGAATAGATGGGGCTGGGTGCATGGGGCTTGAAGTCCTGCCGTCTTTCTACAGAACCTTACATTGCTTCACTGGGCTGCATGGGGCAGGCTGCCCCCACCCCCATATTGTGTGGGGTCCACGCCACCAGGGAATGCTCCAGCTGAGAGGCAGAGTGTCAGAGAAGTCGCTGGAGATCAGAAGGTCTGTTCATGTTCATCCCCTGGAGTCACCAGATGGCCTTGAAGGTCCAGCTCTAAATTCTCAATGTCCTTCTCTGATGGCTACGGGAGCTTAATGGGCCCAAAGGAAGGACAAAGATTCATTCTGTCATTGTTCTCTCTTAGATTCCCTTGGGATTCATTATTGCATCTCCATGGGGTCAAGGTGGGAATGGGAGGGAATTCCAAATACAAAGAAGAAAAAAACAAGAGCTCTCCTGTGTCCCCATCACAGGCTGTTGAAAAAGACTCCGCCCCCCCACCCCCACCCCACCCCACATGATAACAACAGAGGAGACATGTTTCCATGTTCAGAGTTTAGCGGAAGAAATTGACCAAACAGCAGTCAACTGCTCTAACTGATCTGAAGGTCATCCCACCCAAAGGGCTTGCTCTTTGCCAGTTCAGAGTTTCCATGCAGCTGTGCTGGTCAAACAAGTCTGGGCTTGGATGTCAAACAGACATAGGTTCAAATCCCATACATTCACTGAGTGGGTCACGTAATCCAAGTGAGCCTCAACCCTCACCTATAAAACGGAAACAATTCGTGTGGCTACAAAAATTACATTTAGAATGCTGATTTCATGCCATAGAGTCCCTGTAAGTCTAAATCAACTTGTGGACTGTGAGTTGATTCCTTTGTGGTTTGGGTTTGGTTTGGTACATCATGGAAACACAAAAAGTATCTCCTTGCCCCACCCTGCCCAAACAACACAAGGCATTATAAGTTACTTGCATCACGGACATTTGGGGCCCAGCATGATCACGTAACACTGTTCAAAATGTGAGCTAGTTTTAGGAGGAATGAGTGAGTATGTGTGGGACCTGTCCTGGAGCACGCATACTGAACCATTCGCTGATGGGAGCCCCTGGGTGGGGCAGGTAGGCATCAGGCCAGCTGTTAACCGGAAGGCTGGAGGCTGGAGCCCACCCACAGGTGCCAAGTTCAGAGAAGTTACAGCCTCCAAAACTCTAAGGTAGAGCAGTTCTACTCTGGAGCACACGGTGTCACCACGAGTCCCAGTCGGCTTGATGGCAACTAGTTTGTTGTTGTTGTTGTTGTTGTTGTTGGCGGTGGTGGTGGTGGTGGTGGTGGTTTTATTCTCTTAAAGGAATTGGTCCTGAAGTCCAGAACCTCGGAGAGAGAAACCCTAGAAACCTGACAGGAAATTGGAAATATCCAGGGGTCAGAAAAGGGAGGAGGGCTCAGAGTGCTGCCTAGCAGGTGAACTTGGGAGGAGCTTCCCAAGACCATTGTACTACGGATGCTCAGATGGTCTTAAGGGAGTTCTGGTAGCGCTGTCAGGTACGCATTGGACTGCTAACAAGATGTCAGTGGTTCAAACCCACAAGCTGCTCAGAGGGAACACAATGAGGCTACCCAACCCTGTAAAGACTTACAGCGTTGGGAACTCTGCTGGGGGTCTCAGTGAGTGGTTTTTTGGTTGAGATGTCACAGGAGAAG
The DNA here is from genome assembly GCF_050624435.1 of Tenrec ecaudatus. NCBI lineage: Eukaryota > Metazoa > Chordata > Mammalia > Afrosoricida > Tenrecidae > Tenrec > Tenrec ecaudatus. Next base: position 35,349,403 of record NC_134533.1, on the reverse strand, counting down.
TCATAAGAGGGTCTTCAGAACTAGACCAACCGGGCAACCGTCCATTGCTTCCACGCGTGTCCGGCGTGGTGCCGTTCCATCTGAGTCCATTATTCCCGCTCTGCCCTGAATGGTGGCCTTCTGGCCATCAGCAGGATAGCAAGGACATGCGCGCATCTACCGGGCTCTTGGGAGAACTGAATGGGGCGATGTCACATGAAGCAGTCGGCACAGTGCCTGGCACATGGTCATTTTGTCAGAGTCTGGCTGCTGCCGCCTTTGTCCCTGGGAAGGGTGGTGGCAATGCGTAGACTGCACCCAGGGAAGCTACAGAGGGTCCCTGAGCCCCTGTTCTTGGGCGTTTTGGTCACTGAAGATAGAATAAAGGCAGAAGCGTCTGGACTCGGGGTGATTAGAGCAGTAAGATTCACCGTGGAGTTCATTCACTCTTTCCTTGTTAACACGCGTTAGCAAAAGAAAACGCCAGAGTGCTATTTTTACCTCGCTGGCTCAGCTAGGAGGAAAGAGATGTCACTTCAGAAAAATCTCAATTCAGACTGAGAACTGGGGTCTAAATATAACCCATTCTTTCGGCAGAAACCTTCTCATTCAATAGAGAGCTTACACAGGCTGAGACATTTGGTACCTACGCGTATTGTCTGATGAATTCTAATTGAAAGCGGGGCTCCACTCCATGCATTCAATAGAGATAAAGGAGGCAAAGAGCCCATGGAGAGTGACGAATGTGAGCACGCTCTCGTTCCTCTCTCAGCATCTTCTACTAAGAGAAGACTTGAGGCAGGCGCAATGTCAGGGGGAGTGAAAGTTCTTTATGCCCACCATAAAAGTGATGATATTTAGAATTTCGGTGCTGTTTCTTTTTCCGTTTAGCTTGATCCCGTGGAACGCGGAAAGACTGCTTTGCGAGTGACTGCAGAAATGTCAAGTTCTGGCCTCAGCTTCTCCTAATCACTGTACAGAGGATCCACAGGTAGCTTTGCTGGCCCTGGGCTCTGCTGGGACGTCACCAAGCTAAGCAGCATCTTGGTGGGCAAGGAGATCCTGGTGGGTGCAAATGGCTAACTCACTCGGCTATGAGCAGAAAGGTTGGAGGTTCCAGTCCACCCGGAGGCACCTCAGGAGAAAGGCCTGGCAATCTCCCGCAGAAGCACCAGCCATCTGCTCTGACACACCTGTGGTCACTGCGAGCCTGAGCACATGCAACGACAATGGGTTGTTGTGACAGACAAAAGGAAGGATAGACAGGGTGAGGTGTTTTTCATTATTTTTTTAACATCATTTTACTGGTGGCTCTTACAACTCGTATAACATTCCATAGATCAATTGTATCAAGCATATTTGTACATACGTTGTCATCATCATTTTCTAAACATTTACTTTCTACTTGAGCCCTTGGTATCAACTCCTCTTTCCTTCCTCCCTCTCCCGTCTTGTACTCTAATGACCCCTTGCTAAATTATAAATTATTATTGCTTTCATATCTTATACTGACCGCTGCCTCCTCACCCACGTGTCTGTTGCTTGGCCCCTGCAAGGGAGGGTGAGGATGGGGAGAGGATGAAGCTTTGTTCATTGCACTTAGTTCCCCTTTCTTCCCCTCCTCGCCCCTCCTTCCCCCGGCCCTCCTGGTATCAGGACTCCCATTTCTGTTCCTGAGGGGCTTATCTGACTTGGATACTGTGTGCGGTGAGCTCTTATCTGTACAGTGGACATGCTCCAGTCCAGCCAGAACTGAAAGGCAGGACCGGGGTCATGATAGTGGGGGTGAGGGAGCCTCAAAGAACCAGAGGAATGTTGTGTCTCATTGGTGCTATCCTCCGCCCTGGTTCAGTCATCGCTTTAAAGTAGACACCGTTGGCTGGCCTTTCTTAAGTTGACCCCTGTCGCACTGTGGGTCAATTCCAACTGCCCTGGAAAAGGACAGAGCCAAGGAGACAAGCCCGACTCTCGTGACCTCGGACAGACCAGTGGCGGGGTCCTCATTCCATTGTCGCCATACTCACTTCTCTATGAAGTCCCTCTGATAATTCTGAGCGAGGACATCGCATGGCAAACGTATTTTCTGACGCATTACTGAAAGAGAGAGGTATCAACCAGGCGGTTTCCTTCTCCATTGAGATGATCGATTCAGGGATGGTTGGTGTTGGGTTTATTGAAAGGCTGACCATCTAGGACAAATGAAAAATGTGGCTGTGGTGCCTTGCACAACCACAGCACATTGGGCGTGGCCCCAGGTCTTCATTTTGCGGTTTCCTTTACAGCACCTGGATGCGGCTGTATTTGGAACTTGGTTTATTCCGCTTTCCATGGAAAAGACACAAGCTGTCCAGAATCTGCCATGTTTCATGATGAATAACATTCTCTGCGTCTCTTTCATGTGCAGGTGCTTTTTCCCAGAAACCTCGGCGCTGGTCTGCTGTGTTTTTCTCTCCAAGGATACGGTCTCTCCTTATAGTCTTCATCCCAGGGGAGGGGACCACGAGGGTCACTCAGATTCACAGATGAGAAACCCCACAGGGTATCCAGGGCTGGGGTACGTCAGGAAGCCGACTGCCACACCTTTCTCCCTTGTGGAGGTTTGTGGGATAGAACCCCTGAGCTTTGGGTCAGCAGCTGCACACCCGACCATTATGCCACCAGGGCACCTGTCTCCTGAGAATTTCCATCTGCCGACCTTCTCCCCAACCCCTTTCTCGAGCAAGCGCTCCGTCAAACCCCGTCCAGGAGCCCCTGGATAAACACTCAGAATTGTAATAGGAACGTGAAGTGAGCCCTAAGAACTCGGCCATTGAGACCGTCGTTAGCATGCAGGGCTCCGCACATCCGGGCAGCGCTCTGCCAGGAACAGCAAGGCCGGCTGCCAAGAAAAGCAGAGAGAGACCACAAATTGCTACCAAACCACTCGACAACGCTCCGTCGTTCCAACAACCCTGAAAAGGATAAACGGCCCCAAGCCCTCGGGATCCAAACGATTACACCCAAACTTCCACAGGCGTCTAAGGGAAGGGGGAGAAGACTTCTGCACTTGTGTGATAAGGTCTTTAGTTATGGACAGGTGAGCAGAACAACAGAGAAAAGCAAAATTGGAGCCAAGGGCTGCCCCGATGACCTTCCTCCTAACTCATGCAGCATTCATGGGGTTCCAGAAGACAGAGCTGGCCCTGGCCTCCCACTCCGTTCGCCCAGCTTCCCCAAGGCCCTTGGGTGACGAGAACCTGTCTCCATCTACAGCCTCACGTCACACCTCCTCATCTGCTCCCTCTCACCCCTGGAGACTTCCTGCACTCTGCTGCTATTGTTTGCTACCATCAAGGCAGACTTCAGCTCTTGAAAGCTCCATTCACAACTGAGTGAGATACTGCCCAGTCCTGAGCCATCCCCGTGGTCTTGGGCAGATCAAACCTTTGTGTTTCATGGGGTTTTCAGGGCCTACTTTTTGGAAGTTGATTGCCAGGCTTTTCGTCCCAGGTTGGCTTCATTTGGAAGTTCCACTGAAACCTATGCCTCATAGCAACCTGCAAGCTGCCACTGGTAGACATTGGGGGCGGGGCACAAGCATTGATGGATGCACACAGTTGCTCCTAGCAGTTCCTCAAATATGCCAGGAGCGGTTCCATCTGCCTGGAATCCTCTCCCTCACTCTCCATCGCCCTTCTCGTGATGAGCGCCCCACCTCAGCCATCCCTTCCTCAGGAAGTGCAGCCTGGCCCAGCCCTCCCCTACTTAATCTGTTCCTCTGCTGAATCCTTACAGTGGGCTGTAGTTTGTGCCCCACGCCTTACTAAAGGAACCCTGGTGGGCCAGTGGCTACCCGCGGGGCTGCTAACCACGAGTCCGCAGTTCAAAACCACCAGCCCTCCTCAGAGAAAGATGGGGCTTTCTGTCCCCCAAAGAATTACAGTCTCTGAACCCCAGAAGGCAGTGAGCACACCTTATTGAGAGGAAGATGCACCCAGAGATGGATTGGCATGGTGGCTACCACAGGAGCAAGATCTGTGAAGACGGCACAGGACTGGGCAGTGTTTTGTCCTGTTTTTCCAGAGTCAATATGCATCGGAATCAACTCAATGACACCTGACAACAACAATAGCAGGGCGTATTGTGTTTTCTTGTTTTGCGTGTCCTTCTGGGATGATAGAGCCCTGATCGCATAGTGGGTTATGCATTGGCCTCCCGATTGCAAGGCCAGTTTGAACCGACCAGCTACCCCGTGGGCGAAAGGCAAGACTGTCCACTCGTATGAAGATGGATAGCCTCAGCGATCCCCTGGGGCAAGTCTACTCGGTCTTGTTGAGGTGAGGTCATTATGAGTCGAAATCAGCTCAATGTCAGCTGGGAAGTGAGCGCTTTCAGATCCAACCAGATGGGATCTGGGATTATACGACCTGGCCTGTTTTGTGGTTGTCATTGTGGCCTTGCTTTGGTCAGTTCTCAGGAATAATACAGAGCAGTCTTGCTTTTGTCACAGTCAGAAAACGATCTTGACTTTGAACCAGGAAGAAATCTGCACCATGGAGACCCTCATTGAACTTTCAGCTTCCAGACACTAAGTAGAAGTTGTTGTTATTGTTGTTGTTGGGGGCTATCGAGCTGATTACAACTCATACTGACCCTAAACAAGGGTCCAGCCAAGTCAATTCTGACTCTTCACCAACAGTCAGATCTCGCTGCGCTGCGTAGAACTGCCCGTGAGACTTCCCAGGTGTCATCTTCATAAGATCACCATATCTTTTCTCCCGAGGACCCATGGGAGCAGGTGAACTGCTGACCTTTTGGCTAGTAGCCATGTGCTGAACCACATTAGCACCAGGGCACCTTCAATGATCCCGGTTCCTTTGAATAAAGCCACCTTGTACAACCTCTACACACACACACACACACACACACACACACACGCATGAAGGGGCTTCAAAAAGTTTGTGGGGGGGGGCGATCACCTTTTCAACCCACGTTTTTTCCATGAATTGGATTTAAGCTCTCTGCGGGAGCTAGCACTTTGTCTCTTGATACCGTTTTCTAGACTTTTATCTTTGAAGGAGCAAACCAGCTGGTCTTGTCTCTTGCAGAGCAGCTGGGGACTTGCATCACCGATTTAGGGGTTCTCCAGACCCACTGACCTTGCCATTGTGGTGCCGCAGCACTGGGTCAGGACAGTCCCATCGTGGGACATTGAGCAGTGGGCTGCAGGCACAGATGTGGAGGCAGCCCCGACTCCTCAGAGATTGCAGGCGTCAAGAGATGCCCTGCACGGTCTTCACAGCTTTACACAGTATCTCACTGGGTGCTCCCAGTCCTCCTACAAATGTAGTTTATTAAGTCAACCGAACATCGTGAACTTGAGGTACGGAGGCTAAGAACTTGCCCCCAAAATAAAACACTTAGAAGAGAAGTTGCAAGATAGGAATTTGAAGTGAGATCTTTCTGATCCAACCATAGTTATATCTCTCAAGAGCCATGCTTTCTAGACTTAAAAGAACCATTGAGTGAGCCAATACATATAGAGATAATCAACTCCTTCAACCCCAGTCAAGTCTTCGGTGACTACAGACAAGGACAACGTATTAACTGAGTGAAGTCACTGGTGTGCTCCAACTGTGAAATAACAAATGTAGGGTGTGTGGTCCATGTTCAGCCATTTCTCAGGGTAGTGTAGGATCAGTGTGCACGGTGCTGGGAGAAGAAGTGTAGGCTGCATTGAAGGCTTTACTGAAAAACAAGACTCCAGCCATTGGCAAAATATCAACTAAGATGTTTGATCAAACTGATGCAGCCTGGGAAGCAGTCGGAAATTTGGAAGACAGTAACCCAGCCAAGCGACAGGAATACATCCACCTTTGTGCTCATTTCAAAGAAAGATCTCCCAGCGGAATGGGGGAAGTATCAACCAATATGCAACACTGGGCTCAAACACAAGAACAATACATGGCTGGGTTGGTGCAGGCCTGGCTGGTTGGTGGCGCTTTGTTCTGTTTCACATAGCTTCTCCATGAGTTGGAACCGACTCAGCAGCTCCTCACAACAACCTCATGCAGAGCACATGGAGTAAACTTTTGTTCAAGGTAATTTTTAAATGGTTGCAGAACATCAAGGGTGAGCTGCTGGCAATTCAAGGCCAGTTCAGAAGAGGGATATATATGCTGACAGCAGATGGATCGTGACTGAACGCAGAGAATGTCAGAAAGATACTGTTTGGCGTTTTATTGACTGGGTCAAGGCATATAATTGTGTAGCTCATAACAAACTATGGATAACATGATAAAGAATGAGAACTCCAGAACATAAAATTCAAAACAATAGAGATTGAATGAAACTCATGAAAGCTGTGTCGGAGTTGTGTCCTTTCACCATATTTATCCAATCTGTCCACTGAGAAAATAACCCAATCAGCTGCACTCCAAGAAGAAGACTACAGCATCCGGATGGGAGAGAGGTTTGTGAACAATCTGAGATAGGGAGATGGCACAGCTTAGCTTGCTGAATGCAAAGAAGACTGGAAGCACTTACTAAAGCAGAGCAAAGACTACAGCGTTATGTGTGTGTTAAACCTCAACATAAAGGAAACCAAAGTCCCCAAACACAAACCCCAAATAACGGTTCCAGTTTACATCATGATAAACGGAGACAAGATGGAAGTTGTCAAGGATTTCAGTTTCCTGGGATCCAAATCAGTATTGATGGAAGCAGCAGTCAAGAGATCAAACAGCAGACAGCATTGGGCACATCTGCTGCTGCAGACCTCTTTAAAGTGTAAAAGAGTGTGTTAGTCCACGATGACTAGAGAAACAAATTCATAGACACTCGTGTGTAACAGAGAGCTTTACATCAAAGAGTACAGTAATCGTATACTAAGAAAACATCACAGCCCAGTCCAGCTCAAGTCCATAAATCTGATATTAGCCCATATGTCAGATACCAGGCTATAATTTCCTCTTCAGACTCACGCAACACATGCAATGATACTGAATGCAGGAAGATCACAGGCCAGTGGGTGGGAAGTCTTATGGATGCAGTGACAGTGGAAGCATCTCAGTGCTAGTGTGGGTCTCTACATGGATCCTCCAGCTCCAGGGTTCTGGTTCCATCAGGGGTCTCCATGTGACTTGTCAGCAGGAAGACAGACAGAAAGTCTCTCTGTATCTGCCCTCCAGTGAGCTATTTATCTCTATCACGCCTCTAAATGAGATCATCTAGCTGCAACCTAATTGACAGGCTAGACCCCACCCCTTTTCAAGTTGACAGGAAATTATGTAACGGCCACAAAGAGCAAAGATGGCTCTTTGAGAACTAAGGCATGCTTGATCCAAGCTATGGTATTTTCAGTTGCCTCAGATGCCTGGGAAAGTTGACCATAGAACAAGGAAGACGATGGAAGAAGAATGGGTGCGTTTGAATCATGGTGTTGGTGAAGAAGACTGGAAGTACCATGGAGTGCCAAAAGAACAGAAAGCTTTTTACAAGCAAGGACGGCAAGACTTCATCTCGTACATTTTGGACATGTTATCAGGAAAAACAAGTCCCTGAGAGAGGACATCATGCTTTGAAAAATAGATGGTTAATAAAACAGAAGGCAGCATTCAACAGGATGCTAGACATAATGGCTACAAGGATGAGCCCAAGCAAAGCAATTGTGCGGATGGGGCAGAGCCAGGCAACGTTTCATTCATTCATATGCACACAGTGTAGAACCGACTTGACAGCACCTAACAATCACATCCCCATCCTTCTGGGGTAACTTGTTATCCAGCAACAGAATTGAATACATCGCTCTTACAATGAATCTGTGAAGCTGGGAAAGGGAGGGAAGAAAAAGATATGACTTCATGGAAAGTCCCTGTCTGACAAAAGGAAGAAATTCCCTTCTGGTCCAGTGGATTATGAGACAGCCAAGGGACGCAGAGATAGGAGGATGGTTGTGAGACAAATATGCCCCCCCCTCCTTGTATCTTGGGTCTCACACCTTTGAGGTAGACGTTCTCTCAGATAGGTTGCAGGGACAGTGAGGTTCTGGCTTAGAATGAACTGCAGAAGGAACATGTCTCCCATGGCGTGAAAAGTCTAGGCTCAGTCCTCCTGTGATATGGAAAATATAAGAAGTTCCCACCAGGCATGAGGAGTTCACTCGGGGTCTGGGGAGCTGGCCGAGAAGGAGGAAGAGGAATTCACTGAGTGTCTGGGGAGCTGCCTGAGAGGGTTGGCATTGTGGTAACAGGGCTGAGTAATCCAAATCAGGGTTAAGTAGGAGTCACGGAGCGATCTAAGGAATGTCACGGCACCAGCAAGAACAGAGGGGGAGCCAAAGTCAGCAGAGAGGGCCACTGAGTCCCACCAAAGTTGAGGGAAAAAACATAGCACACCAAATCTGCAAGTCACCCAAGTAGGAGGAAGACCCACCACACACACATCAGGGCCAGCGGGATGTCATGAATCCCCATGTTGTCTCGATGTTTAAAGCCAGGCAGGGTTTTAAGAGATCAACTTGGAGAGGTGACAGAAGAGAAGAAAAGATGAAAGAGTGAGCCAACCACAAAAGAGAATATCCCCCAAGGATCACTAATGGCTGGGCTGAACGCATCCCTTTCCTCTCTCCCCGAGGAATTTCTAGATGAGGCTTGAAGGGGAAACCAGGTCAAAGAGAGAAGAATGGGTTACAGCTTCTGGACATATCTATATCGAGTATTAGTGACAGTGGGATTTCAATTCAGATGCTATAAAGGTACAACATAAAATGCTTTAGAAGTTCAAAGTGGGAGCTTTTCTGCTGGATCTAAAGCATGAGAGTCAGAGGGGAGATGAAACATGAGCAATCTCCTGCACAGACCTCTTTAGAGTCTTGAAAAGCAAGGATGTTACTTTGAGGACGAAGGTGCGCCTGACCCAAGCCATGGTCTTTTCAATTGCCTCATATGCATGTGAAAGTTGGACACCGAGTAAGGAAGATTGAAGAAGAGTCAATGCATTTGAATGATGGTGCTGGAGAAGAATCTGGAAAGTATCCCCGACTGCTAACAGGGCAACCCAATCGGCCTTGGGAGAAGGAAGGCCAGAATGCTCCCGAAAAGCAAGGATGATGAGAATTCATTTGACATACTTGGGACATGTAGTCAGTAGAGGGCAGTGTAAAAGAGGAAGGCTTTCAACGGGCTAGATCGGCCCCACAGCTGCAGGCATGGGTTCAGGAATAACAGTGAGGATGGCGGAAGACTGTGCACGTGTTCTGTTGTGCATAAGGTCACTATGGGTTGGAACAGACTGGATGGCACCTGACAAAAGCAGCCATCCCTGGAGTTGTCCTCTGCATGGAGCTTATCTGGGGGTGCCACCCACCTCCTCCTTCAGCCCACTCCCCACCATGCTCCAAGAATGCTTTTGGACAGACGGCAATGGCTTTGCCAGAGGTACCATTTGAGAACTATAATTTGTGGCTCTATTTTAAAAGGACCATGACCAATGTATTGTCCCCAGACTGTGCAGTGGAGAGAAATAGCATGTAAGGAACATATGTTGTGGAGGTCAGCTGGTAACCCTTGTTTTATTAAACTATGTACAGGGGATGTGAAAGGGAAACAATCGCCTTGGCCTGCAGCTATATACACAGAAAGCACGCACCTCCTCCAAGCTCCACTGTCCGCAGACCTGCAAGTGGCTCTTTGCGACTTGGTTTGGTTCATCAACTTAATCCACTTGATGAACACCTTCTCAACCAGAGCCGATCATGACATTGGCCTCATCGAAGAGTGGGGAAGGCTCCCAGGTCAGTTGAATGGGGGAGTTTTCCTTGCTATTCCAATGGTCTCTTGAAAGTTCTAGGGTCTTCTAAATGCTTTGTTTAAGCAATCAGGGACACCATGTCCTACCAGCAGCCAATCTCCATGCAGCCTCCATGGACTTTTGTCCCTGAAATCAGAAGGTATGGCACAGCCAGATTCATGGTCTTCTGTCAGGAAGAGTCACGCGTGAACCCTTGGGAAAGCTGCTCCCTGGGGCTGGGGCTCATTTGAGGTTTCTCTCAATCCAGTCTTTAAAGGGCAGCACCTTGGTGAAGGCTGTGGAGAGGCTGTGGCTGCAGGTCTTGTCATAGCTCCAGCTGACCAGCCCCACCAAGTGCCAGCGAGGCTCAGGCGATGCCCGTCCTGGGAAGGACACCGCTGCAATGCCCCCCGTCTCAGCCGGGCAGATGTTAGAAGGGGTGGTGGGGTCCTGACGGGCACAGAACATGTTATCTGTGACACTCACAGGGATGCCGTGGTCTTCATGTTGTTCCTCGCACAGCAGCGAGTCCACCACGCTGACCAGCCCCGATCGCAACGTGTCGTTCTTGAAGCCGGGGGTCCTCACATCGGCCAGGACGTTCCAGCCAGCCACGGTGATTCGAGACTCCTGGAAGGAGGTGCTGAGGTCGCGTGCGGCCGCCAGGCAGATGGGCTGCACTCGGGTGCTGATGCGAGCCTTGTCCAGGAGTTTCAGGACGGCCAGGTCCGAGTCGAGCAGGATGGGATCGTAGTTAGGATGTAAAATGATGGCAGAGATCTAGAAAAACAAGGAACAGACAGCCAGCGTGAGCAGCCACCGCCACGGCGGACAAGGACAAGCCAGCCCGGGGGCAAGATTCCCTGGGGAAAATGTCTCCATGACAGCTGCAATTATGTTGAGCCTCTGAGCTTAAGGGGTGTGGGAAGAATGACTCAACTTGCACGGTGGGGAGCCAGGAGCCTTGGTGACGTGGCGGTGACAAGTTGGGCTACAACCTTCAAGGTCTGCAGTTTGAAACCACCAGCCGTTCTGCTGGAGAGAGACAGGGCTTTCTATCCCTCTAGTTACAGTCTCAGAAACTCACGGAGGCAGTTCTGCCCTGTCCTATGGGATCACTAAGAGTCAGCATGGACTCGATGGCAGTGAGTCTGGAAGGTGGTACGCTGCTGTGCCTACCAACACCTGGCCGGTGGTGCTGAGGAAAGGGAGTGGCTGGGGCTGCCGCGCCCGGGGCTGCACATGTCGGTGGGCGGTGTGTCCTGCAGAAGCATCCTAACTGTGTCAGAGAACCTAGGACTCTAGGTTTCTATCTGCAGCTTCCTGGCATCTTAAATGTTGGCAAGTAACGGATTTAACAAACATTAGGCTGGTGCCATCGTGTCACAAACCCTTGAAGGACACCACTTCAAACCAGTCAGGTGGAGCTGTACCTAGAATGCTCCCTCAGACTTTTCCATAGTCTTTCCTGATTGTGCCAAGCCTTGCTGACCATTCTCTCTGATGGGGGCTTCTAAGCTACCCTCTGTGTCCTGCATTTCACTGCTGAGAATGCTCACTTCCTCCACCTGCACACGGGCACATCGCCTCAGCTCTTCTCCTGTGTTGCACTGATCACAATAGACTGGTTGGAGCCATGGCGGTATACTGGTTACACATTGGGTTGCGATCTGCATGGTCAGCAGTTCAAAACCACCAGCAGCTCAGACGGCAGAAGACTGGGCTTTCTACTTTTGTACTCAGTTAAAGTCTCAGAAACTCACAGGGGCCGCTCTGAGTTTGGGTTTGTTTGTTTGTTTGTTTGTTTGGTCTCTCTCATTAGACTGTAGGAGCTCCAGGGCAAAACTCTTCTTTTATTTTTATGTTTCTATTCTCAGTGAATAAAGTGGTTCACATGATGATTAGGGGCGCTCGATAGTGTTTGGTCAGATGGATGGGTAGATGGTTGGATGGAAGATATAAATGGATAGATGGGTGGATGGGAGACAGGTGGATAGATGGGTGGATGGGAGGCATATTTAGAGGAATAGAAATGGATGGATAGATGGATGATGGGAGATATAGATGGGTAGATGGGAGACATAGATGGATAGATGGATAGGAGAGACAGATGGATAGATGGGAGATACAGGTGGATAAATGGGTAGACCAGAGATAGAGGGATAGATGAATGGATGGGCAATATGGATGGATAGATGAATGGGAGCTATAGATGGTGAATGGGAGACATATGGATAGATGGATGGATAGGAGAGACAGATGGATAGATGGGAGATAAAGGTGGATAGATGGGTGGATCAGAGATAGAAGGATAGATGAATGGATGGGAGATCTGGATGGCTAGATGGATGGATGGGAGCTAAGAAAGGAGATACAGAAAGCGAGAGAGAAACCCCTCAAGCCAAACCCAGTGCCATCAAGTGGATCCGACTCCTCGCAACGCTGCATAGGGTTTCTGAGACGGTTATTCTTTACAGGAGCAGGTACCCTCATCTTTCTCCCACAGGGATGGGTGCACTTGAACTGCCACCCTCAATGTTGCCGTCCAACACTCACCTGGATACTCTCCAGTGATTAGGGGTGTCTTGGATAAAATCGATGTCCTCAAGGGCATAGTGTCCTAAGTGTGGTAGGCTACTGATATTGATTTGACTCTCTCAATGAGGTATCTTTGTCTCTACCCGTTTTAAAAACCACTAAAGAAAGACAACTTCTGCATGCCCCTCTCTAATGCCTGTCACGATCAAATCTTGAGCTCCCACGCTGTGGTCACCAAGTGTCACAGCCACTGTTTGTGTGGTTGTGGAGCTCACGGAGCCAGAGGCCCAGGTCCTGTGTTCCAGCCTTCTCTCACCCGTAAGCTCTGGAGGGTTTTCTCATCCCGGTCCTCATCCCTGTAGAACTTCCCCAAGACGACTTTGAGGTCTGCTGTCTTGATCACAGTCACCTTCCCCAGGTCGGTGACACAGTGGGCCGCCACCACCACGGTGCGCTCGTTCACCAGGGCACCACTGCACACCAGGAACCACGCGCCCTTGTGCAGGCCGCCTCCTTGCGCCCCACTGGTCCTCCTGTAGATGGCTGCCTGCCACGGCCAGCGCAGGCCCTGGGTCTTCGGAGTAGTATTGTTCTCTGTTTTCCCACAGACTGTGGAGAAAGCACAAGCTCAGTAAGGTGAATTCAGGTCTACCCCACCCTCACCACCCCACCAGCCCAAAAAGGGAGCAGTGAATTCAAAGGTTCCCTATTCAAAGGAAAAGATGTCACTCTTTCAGGGGAGTGCAAATCTGGACAAGTAGTGTGATGACCACCAAGCTGCCCAACCTCCCTGTCTCCTGTCCCTGAAAATATTAATCAGCTACCTCCATTGACGATAATGTCTAGGGTTGAGATTGGAGGCTTTTCCAAGACCTGAAACCAGGTTCTATGTCTGTACTTACTGTCCGCAGGATTTACTATCAATTATCACTGTACATACTGCCAGAAGGCACTAAGCTACTTGGTTCTCCTTTGGCAGCGAGGAAGGGGACTGTAGCTTGGTCTGTGTGTGCAATACCTTAACCAAGACCCGTCCATATGTCGTCTCAATCATCCTCACCACCACTTAGGAGGCAGTTAATATCCTCGCCATTGGCTGATGAAAACTCATCAGGTATAGAGAGGTTGATCCTTTCCCACTTGGTGTTTAAGGACTCCCCTCTCTTTTCCTCAAGGACATCCTACTCTCAGGAAATATTCTGATAGAATTATCAACAGAAAGTATGTTCCCCTCTCAGTTTAATGATCACATTTTCCTAGAGAGTAAATGTAAACCCAAAGAAACTCTAAGTGTGAAACTGACAGCTATCACCAAGCAAGGAACAGCACGGAGGGACCATGCCGTCCTCTGGGCAAGCAGTCTTTCCCCAAAAAGGCTTCTGGGAGGAGTCCTGGATCGGTCCAGACTCAAGCAAGAGGAGGCTGCTCCTACACCCTAAAGAAGAGCGTCCACTCACTGGGGATACATGCTGGCGCCCGCCCGCTCCACCTCCCAGTCTTCAGACAGGTCCTCCGGCTGCTGCCTAGGCGGCGGTAGAAGGGCGAGATGCACTCGTATTGGAGCTGGCTGTGCAGATGCTGGTACCCCGCAGGCAGCTCTCCGAAGGGGAGAACAGGCTTCTTGGTGGGGGCGCCCTGCAGCTTCTGCTTGCTGAGTGCTGCCGAGTAGAGTTGGTGGAGCGGGGTCTCCCTGCGTCGAGGATAAGGGGCCCGAGAAAGCAGGGTGAGAGACAGCTACAAGTGTCCATGTCAGTCCACATGCAGATTATTTAGATGCGGAAGAAGAAAACAATTTACTATCTCAGTCAGTCTCTCTCTCTCTCTCTCTCTCTCTCTCTCTCTCTCTCTCTCTCTCTCTCTCTCTCTCTCTCTCTCTCCACACACACGCCTCCAGCCTACCACTGGGCCAATTTCCTTAATTCTCCTGCAGGCCCCAGACTTCATTTTATTTCCCAATCTCCGTTTATGGCATCCCTCCAGCTCCCTAGGATTTTCACCGAGGAGGATAATGGCTGGTGTAATAGCTCTTATCCTGAGGTATGCTTTACATGCACACAAAAGAAATTCATTGGGAAATTATACCGGAAAGGGAGTTCATGTGAAGTCGTGAAATCTAGGCATGTTTTCTTTCGCTCTGAACATTATCATAATGGGACAATATTAGGAGTTGGCTCACACTAAACTGTGTTGATACCGTAGCTTGATTTGGCAATTAGCGATGTAATTAGCACACCTCAGAGAATAGAACTTTCTCTCTGGGCACACTGATGGGGGAGGGGGATACCGAGCTTTGTATGTAAATGCAGAGAGATGCAGTAAGTGCGCCCTGATGCTGGGGCCCCCAGAGCCCACTTGGAGGTGCTTGGGGGAGATTGTGCACGGGCCGTGCGCTCTCTATATTGGTGCCGGGCGACAGTCAACTGAACAGTTGGAACTGCTGGAGGAACCGATGCTTCCCTCCTGCTTAATGCGTGGAGAGAGACGTTAGCAGGGGAGCTCAGGGGCCCACAGGAAGGTAAAAGAGTCCCCAAGACAGAGCTTAGCCTTCATGGTTAGCTGGCTCTACCAGGTCAATGTTATTATCAGCTTAAGAAATCTATTTGCTGTGTCTGCCCAGGACTTCCCTTGTGTTCAACACATCTTCAGCTCACGTTTCAAGCAAGGCCTGCAGTTCCAGGAGCTTTTCAACTTAGAACCCAGTTCAACGGCTACATGGTGAAGGCCTATGCCAGCGGTTCTCAACCTGTGGGTCACGACCCCTTTCACAGGGTCAGCTGATGATTCATCAGAGGAGCAAAGTGACAGTGATGAAGTAGCAACAAAAAATAATTTTATGGTTGGGGGTCACCACAACATGAGGAACTGTATGAAAGGGTCGCGGCATGAGGAAGGTTGAGACCCACTGGCTTATGTCGCTTAGGGGGGGCTCCCTGCCAGCAACCCATCAGCCTGAAGGACACTTGGCACCAATTTCTAGACTTGTTTCCACCCCATAGGAGCCACCTGGCACCTAGTTTCCAATCCCTACTGTCCACTGGTCCTTTCCAGAAGCTCCGGGCTCCTTCCTCTACAGCAGGTCTTCCTTGGGAAGAGCAGGTTCGCCACACTTTAGTGGCACACCTCATCTCAGGTACATCACAAAGATCAGAAAAGGGCAGATTTGGATTTTATTGCCTCTGTTTCCAAGGAAATGGCTTGCTTGGAAAGGGAAAGGTCTAAATGGGATGAGAGGGTGAGAGAGGCATTCCCAGCTCCACTGCTGGATTTTCCAGACCACTTGGATGGGGCCAACTCTAGCCACTCATTCTCATTGTTACAATTTCTACCCAGAACTTGGTTGAAGTCTTGTGCATAAAGCAGCAAACCCTGAACCAGGCATTGAATTTTCATCCTGCCTTCGCCACTTCTCTGAGCAACGTGATCTTGGGTAAACTACTTAGTGGCCCTGCACCTCAATTTTCCCATCTGTCAGATGGTAGTAATGTTTATAACAATGGCCGAGGTTGTAGTGAGGGTGACATGAAGTACTACACACGTTGTCAATGGTAAGTATGTGAAGAGCAACTGGCACATAGTAAATGACAAGTGTCAGTGGTCAGCCCGGCATCTGATTCTGACCACAACTGCCAAGGGTGGAGGTTACTGTGATAGCCCTCCCTGCTTTTGAAAAGGGGAAACTAAGACAATACAAGTGAGTAGCCAGCACCAGTGATGGGCAGAACCAAGTCTATCGTGTTTGTTGGTTGATGCACTCTCTCCACTCCCGTTTTTCGTTGAAGGCCTTTGATGTGGGAGGCCCTGGAGACTCAGCACGAACAAAACAGGTAATGTCCCTGTACTTGTATGGTACTGGATGTGGGACGCAAATTGAGCAAGTATGTGTATCTAGACAACAGGTGTAAAGGATGCTGAGCTGATAGCTGGACTCACAAAAACTCAAACAACTTCCTAAACCATCTGCCATTGCCCCCGATCCCACGAGGACACATGATGACCTGCCCCACGGGTGGCAGGGAAGAACTGTGCCCCTGGGGTTCGCAGTGGCTCGCTTGGTTGGACATAGATCACAAGACTTTTCTCTGGGTAGATTTGAACTCCCAACCTTCTGGTAATCCACAGAACATATGCTAATCAGTGGGTACCACCAAGGCGTTCCTAAACCAGAACTGGCTACAACTGGTAAGAATCCCGTCTCCTTAGAAGCTGCTGTAGGATTACAGATATTTCAGGATGACTCCGTATTAAAATCTAGTCCCTCCAGGACCGTCTCAAACTTCTGTCCCTACTTTCCCATGAGCTACAGAAATTTGTACATCTTCCAACAGCTGCTACCTCTTGGCCGAAGGCAGTCTTCTAATGAGGCTCCCTCAAACAGGCCCTATTCTTTGCTAGCCGGTCAGTACTGAATGTCCCTAGGGAACTCCAGACTGTCTTTGGCCCAACACCAATGGAAAAGAGGATGGAAGGGGAAAGAGTCATTCATTTCAAAGCAGAGTCCAAAGCTGTGGCCTCACCTTGATTGAACCTGCATGGGGAGGACTCGCCGTCTCACCAGGTCGGAGATCTTTGGCTCGCGGCAGGCTAGAAGAAAAGGCAATACTGCATAATCCTCTTTTCACTTCGATGTTTACATCTACCCATTCCGATTCCTACCCTTCCTGGACACCGGCTGCACCTGCCCTCAGATTCTCAGAGGAGAGACATGCAGGCCCCGCTTGGGCAGCTCACTCAGAAAAGGGCACACTGCCTGCCTCCTAACTTGACGTCCTGCTGCGGAACTCCAGTTAATGCCTTAGAAAAAGGTACCAGGTGGCTGCTCCAGCTGAGTGATTCAGGTCAATAGCATTTATTAGATTCGGAAGGTCTGTTGATATACATAGTATTTGCAACCTTGATCAAAGTCAAACTGAGGTTTCTGAAATGAAGCCGCACATAAGGAATGAGAAGCTTCTTCGATGAGACCAGACGATAACGTCCACCACAGGCAAGGCTTGGGTACCTGAGTCTTCCATGTCCCTTCTCTGCTTTAACTAAGGTCCCTGACAACCATCTGAAAGCACGGTTTAATCGTGTGAACATTTCTCTTTCTTCACAAGTGAAAGGACTCCTTCCCAGCTCCTTTTCCCAATTAGGCAGCCAATATTCGTCTAATTAGCAACTCAGAGAACTTTGATTGTATTAACTCACAAGGGAAACGTTAACAAAACTCTCCAAGGATATATGTAACACCATTTCCCTTCTTAATGAAATCCCCCATGGAGTCTGTGCTGGTGGCGACCAGGAAGGTGACTTGTGGCGAAGGTCTAAAGTGGCTTGTTCTCTCCACAACCCATTCCCTTTCACTCCTTTAACAAAGAGCCCTGTTGCTAACAAACACCCTGAAGGGAACCTGGACGAGTGGAGCAATTATCTGGATAATCTAGGCCACAGATATGCATTTCTTCCCAGGAAGTAACCCAATCATTCTGCCTTGCCCCTCACAAAAAGTAGGGGGACTGTTGACAGCAACAAGCAGTGGAACAATGTAGTAAGAAGCTCTCCACTCCACTGCAAAGGGGCGAAGTTCAAATGTCTGGATTCAACAGTCTCATGTTCAGGTTCAACCCACCTTTTGAAGTGGATCTCCTTGACTCCCAGTCTGCTTCACTTTGAGTACCATGATTCTTTGGCTTCTGCCAGAGTCTCTTTTCTGCTCATGTGTCTTCCATCTGGAAGATTACCCACCCCCACGCCCACTTGCTGCTCCCCATTCTCTGCAGCTCTTCTTCCGTGCTCTGTGCAGCGTCTCCACTGCAGGTGGGGTTGAACCCGCCTCCTCTGAACCTTGACTTCTCATGGGTTCATAACTCCCTTAGGTGACGAAGGGCTCCCTGTGTTTTAAACGTCTTGACATATCAAACTCCTCCCCACCACACCCTGCCTACCACTTGCAGGGATGAGGTATCTATTGTGTTATTTCTCTCACCCTGCCTACTCTTGAATGGAGGGTAGATAAGTACAACTTTCTACATGCTGATTATTTCCTGGATTCGATCCTTGGATTTGCACATTGGAGACTCGGCGCTGTACTTCATATTGGATATAGAGTCGAAGATGAACATAGCTTTAACGTCGCTTATTAATTTCTTTAATTCGGTCCTGAGATCTCATACAAGACTCAGCCCTGTCATCTTTCCCAAGTAGCGGTGCAAACTCCGTCATTCTCCGTGATCACATCAAGATGTCACGCTCCGGAGAAGCAGGCCCTGTGAGGTCCAAGGAAGAGAAGCATTGCGGGACGGCACCTAATTGAAGAGCTTCTCCGGTTCCACCTCAAGCCAAACCCACTGCAAATGAGTTGATTCCAGCTGATCCTGGAGGACAGGACAGCCTGCCTCTATGGATTTGAGCAACTGTAACCATCATGGGAATAGGAAAGCTTCATCTTCCTCCCTTGCACGGACTGGTGGCTTTGAAGTTGCCAGCCCCAGGCATAATCACGATGCCACCAGGGTTCTAGGAAGAGCAACCCAGACCATGGTTGGAAGCTGGCGGAAGTCAGAAGAAAATCGGTTAGGTTACCTTTTATGCAGATGGGCTGTTTTCCTGACCACACTCCGTTCTCCTGGCAAGTTCTCTTGTCATTGCCACTGAGGACATAGGAGCTGTTACAAAAGAAGGACACAACGGTGCCAATTTTTGCAGAGCGCCCATCGAGAAGGCCGGGGCCGCCCGTTATCTTCTTGTACCCATTGACTGGGCCCCCAGGGTCTGAGCAGTTTTTCTCTTCAAGGACTGAAAGTGAAAATAAGAAAAGAGTGCTATTCATCATCTGAAGAGTCGAAACTCTGCATGTTTCCTTGAAATAAGAATTCGGGGGATTTGAAGTTCACCAAGAGAAACTCATAATAAAAAATGTATGTCTTAGATCTGTTTTCTCCTAGCTTTCATGATTTATTCTTATGGTGAAAAGATATATATATATATATATATATATATATTCCATATATATTCCACGTATAAATAAATTTGAAGCAACAAGCCCACATGGAAGAAGCACACCAACCAGTGAGATCATGAGGTGTCACTGAGACTGGGCAACGGGCACCAGATTCACAACAAACACTAAACAAACAAACTAAAATGCATTGGTGGGAATAGAGGGAGGGGGGTTGGAGCAGAGACCCAAAGCCCATCTATGGACAATAGAACATTCCCCCACAGAATGGTCACAGGGAGAGGGCGAGTCAACCAGGGTGCAGTAGAGCACTGATGGGTCATGCAATATACTTTTGATTCCTTACGGTCTCCTCACCCCCGCTCTCATGACCCCAGTGCCGCTTCCCAATACAAACTAGACGGGAGCATGTACACAGGAATAGGCAAGAGATGAAACTCACAACACATGGCACCCAGGAACAGGAATGAGAACAGAGATACCAAAAGGGAAGTGGGACGAGGGGAAAGGTGGGGAGGGAGGGGGGCGCCGATCACAATGAATGGCGCATAACCACACACCCCCAGCCAGGGAGAAGAACAACAGAAACCAGACAGGAAGGGAGACCACGGTCGGTATGAGATTTGAAAATAATTAACAATCTACAATATATCAAGGGGTCATGAAGGTTGGGGAGCGGGGAGGAAAAAAGAGGTGCTGATCCCCAGGGCTCAATGTCAAGTAAATGTCTAGAAAAGAATGAAGGAATATATGTATGAATATGTCGGATACAGTGGATGTATGGATTGTAACAAGAGTTGTAGGAGCCCTAATAAAATGATTTTTTTTAAAAGAAGAAATTTGACACCCAAACTGACTTTCTGATAATCTGGTTCATTTTTCACATTGGGGAGGTGAGCTTGCCTGGACAAGATAACCATTTCACCAAGATTTTATGATCGGTATAGACAGTCGTTGTTCTTCAGTGTCTTGTCCCATTCATTCCCCCAAAGCTTGGGCGATGAGACAGGACTACTCAGCTTCCAACGCCCCTGATGGCATAGTGGGTTATGTGTTGGGCTGCTAACAAAGTCAGCATTTGAACTTACCAGCTGCTTGAAGGGAAAAGAAGAGGCTTCCATATGTCCAGCCTTGCAAACCCAAACAGGCCAGATCACTTCTGCCCTATAAGATCGCTATGGCTTGGAATTGACTCGATGGAGAGGGTTTGCCCAGCTTCCAAGGAGCTCTGGTGGTGAAGCACGTGGCTGCTAACTGTGTGGTTGGAGCATTGCACCCATCAGTCTGTACCTCGGGAGAAAGATATGGCAGTCTCTCCTCTAAAATTACAGCCTTACAATCCCGACGGGCAATTTGATTCTGCCCTGCTGGGTTGCTGCCTGTGGTTTTTCTGATACTGTAACTCTTTATAGGAGTCGGCTTTTTCTCCCACTGAGTGACTATTAGTTTCAAACTACTGACCTAAGCCAGCAGGGCTCCTCGGGGTATAGAAAGGTCACTCACTCACTCACTCACCCACTCACTCACTCACTGCCATCGAGTCAATCCTGACTCATAGCGACCCTCTAAGCAGAATAGAACTGCCCCGGTGGGTTTTGGAGACTATAGCATTTTACAGGAGTAGAATCGTTCTCCCATGGAAAGGCTGGTGGTTTGAACAGTTAACCTTGCCACTATCAACCCAATATGTAACCCACTACACGACCAGGAGAGTAATATATATATATATGTAATATATATATATATGTAATATATATATATATATATATATATATATATATATATATATATATATATATATATATATAAAACAGTAAAATCTGTGAAAGCCAGGACTGGTGTAAAGCAGAAACCTGTTGGAGAAGGGAAGCTTCAATCTTCTCCGCTAACATCAGCGACAGGAAAGTGGTGAGCCTATAGTCTGTCATCAGCGGAAGAGTTGTGAGAGCCAGAAAAACAGGGAGGGTGGTGCTGATGCAGTCTCACTATTACAGGGTTCACGGATTAATGCAGTGGTACAAGCAATTCCTCTTAGCCCAGGCATATAACAGTCAGTCTCCATCCATTACCAGGGCATTTTTATTCTCTAACTCATGCTGGACAGCTACTTGAGTGGAAACGGCTGCATCGACTATTCTGAGCACTGAACAGGCTTTCAGCTACACTTTGGAAATATTCAACCAGATAGATGATATGTTTTTTCTCAAATGGATTATGGCACAGAACTGAATAGGACATGCCTAATAAAACAGAAGGAATCCCCTGAAGCATCGAACCTTTATTTGCTGAGACTGGGTAGTCCCCACTAGAACAGCCTCCTGGCTTCTTTTCGGTGGTGCCTTCGAACATACAGGCCTGTGTTTTTAAAACAGCACCCATGCAATGCCATTTTCCACTGGATACTCTTTTTACAATGACTGCCATCGCTACCTGTCAAACAACCTACTGGCTTGCCTTCAGGAAAGAAAAAGAAATCTTCCATCAGATAATACTTCTCTAATACTACAGAATTCAAACGAAATTGAAATCTTCCCCCTTGTACTATTGGGCAAGGTGGCGAAATCATCCAAGCGACTGATTTGACCCCTTTAAGATTGCCCACAGGCCACGCAGCAGAGAATATCGATGCTCCTGTGTGGCCGTGTTAGTCCAGGTTGCCTACAGAAACAAATCCAGAGACACTCATGTGTGTAAGAGATAATTTTATAACAAAGAGCAATTGTATATTGAGAAAATATTTCAGCCCAGTCCACATCAGGTCCATAAGTCCGATATTAGCCCATATGTCCGACACTAGTTCACAAATTCTTCTTCAGACTCACGCAGCACATTCAATGATGCTGAATGCAGGAAGATCAAAAGCCAGTGGATGAAAAGCCTTGTGGATCCAGTGGCAGTGGAAGCATCTCCAGGGCTCTGGCTGCCATCAGCATGGCTCCATGTGGCTTGTCAACAGGAAGGTGAACCAGATAGTGGGTCCCGTGTCCAGGGAAGAAGAGAGACTATGACCTGATTGACAGGCTAGACTCCACCCCTTCATTTTTTTATCGAGTTGACCTGAAATTGTGTAACTGCCACAGTGCCTCTGAGCTTGGCGACAAGTGATTTACCAGTAAAACAAGGGACCCACGAAAGCTATTTAAAATGCTGAGATATTGTAAGGTGGGAGGTTTGATTTTCCAGCTTCAAGCGAGCTCAGAAAACCCTGGGAATTATATTTACAGAGATACTTCCTTGATGCGGCAACAAGAAACAGAGAAAACATTCTTTGTGGCTTGGGTAGCGGGGCCCATCTTATTGTACAGCCTCATTCAGTGCTCAGCACGTAGCCCACAGGGCACCCGTTGGGGCCCATCGACTGCTGCCATCTCAGAAACATGATTTGTTTTATCTGCAAGTTTAGTTGAACTGCTTGTCAACATAAAAGTTGGAACCTGTCATACATAAAAATCTGTATTTCTGACTCGTGACAAAAATTCAGCCCTGGAAACCCTGATCCTGAATTCCCACATGGCAACAGTCGACGAGCGCTGTGAGATGGGATGGTATTGTTCACTTGACCGCGGTCCTCAGCTGGCTTCCTAGCTCTGGCAAGCACTTGACTCTGTGGCCAGTGGGTTTCTCTCAAGACTGTGATTTGTGCAAGTCAAGTGTGCTTCTGAATTCATTTTGAGTTTTGGTAGAACTTGAGCAAATCACTTCCATTCTGTTCTGATGCCCTCTGAAAATGCGGGATTTCTTTCTCTAAGCGCCAGAGTTGAGTCAGAAAACATTGGGGTCTCCACACCCTCCCACTTCTAACGTGTTGGTGGCAAATTGAAAGGTTCCTTCTGTCCCATCAGAATGAGAACCATATGTTATGGCAGGTGTTCCCAGGAAAACCATGACTTCTGACCTCCTGGATCTCACTATTATTCCTCAATACGTTGCCAGCCCAACTCACAAAACTCGGTTTTATTTATTACAGTTTTCTTACAGCAAACACTATACACTTGAAAACATATGGGGCAAGATCTCGGGCGGCTTCCCAACACAGAGGGTCCACTTCTCAAAGACTATGCTGCCTTCCCCAGGAAGGTGTCTTTCCCCAGCCAGGAAGCTCACTGAACTTCTCTATCCAGGGTTTTGTATTGTGGTCACACTGATTTACCCATTGGCCATGTAACTGAACTCGGGTTCCAGCCCGGCCTCCTCTGAACTGACAGTTCTATTCCCTGGTGGGATTTTCTGGTTTGTCCAGCCTGTACTTCAGAGACACTTCATTAGCATATCTTGATAGGTAGACGTAGTCTGGAGCCCTCAGTAGGTAACGCAGGCTACAATCACTGGGGAAATTCCAGGGTTTTAATGGTGATCTCCCAGAACTAATAGCAAAGACTACATTCTGTGGGTAGTATTAGTTAGAAACTCTACAAAGCTCAAGATGGCCATGACTGTGGATGTTCAGTCATACAGACTTGTGTGGCCATGACACCCAAGACTGAGTACACTGTCACAAAATCAATTTAATTTTAGTCCTAGAGTATTTGAAGAAAATGAAATATACCCTTGCCAAATCAGCCCCAGCAAAAGACAAGAAATGGTTTCAATTTCTGGATTTGACAGGCAAGCCTGGTCCCTGGGGTTCTCTCTTCTTGTTAGGAAATGCTCCCATGGTCCACCAAGCTCCCACCTCATGACCCCCAATGCGCAGGATCCAGGGATTATATTTCCATGCTGTTTAGTGAGGATTTGACAATCAGGATCATTGAAAAGTTCTTGAGTCCTTGGAGGCAACAAGCCCTCCAGACAATCCAAGTCTTTTGTCTCTCACGTAATAAACCCTCTGACCAGGACTGAGGAACATGGCCATATTTCCTTCATGTTTAGATGTGTGTTCTTCTATAATCTTATTGTAAAAATAAGTTCTCGTGTGTTACTTTTCATGTGGAATTTCTTTTCTTTCCACCCAGAAAAGACATAATTAAACCAATGATGTGTCTTATACTTGAGATCTTAGAATGGAGATAACATTAGTGTTTATTTTTAAATTATTGGTCAAGAAGTGTCACTAGGATAGAACTCGGGGATGTTGCTGAGTTCGGGGTTCATGTAATGCAAGTTTGTATGACTAAACATCCAGAGAGATACAGACAATAGAAATAGCCATCCAAAGGGTCCAGATAGAAGGTCTCTTTTGATATTTAAGGAAATAAAAGCTCAAGGCCACCGAGAGAAAACTGAAAATACCTTTTAAAAAACAACCAAAAATAAAATTTAGAACCATGAAGTATAATGATAGAAATTTCAAATCCAATGGATGAGTTTAATAGCAAATTAGGTATAGTTGAAGAATGACAACAACCTACAAGGTTAGCTAAAAGCAAAATCTCAGCATGAAACCCCACAATACAAAGTGATGGAAAACATATGAGGCACATGAGATATGAGAAAGTTAACCAATTCATATATAATTAGAATTTTAGAAGAAGAAGAGCAAGAGAGAGAATGGAGAAGAAACCACAGGTAAAAAAGAAAATTGCTGAAAGGTTTCTAAAACTGATGAAAGACATCAACCTATCGTGTCACACAGTCCTATGAGCCCCAAGCCAGACAAAGAGGAAGAATACCACACAGAGACATCTTATGTCAAACTGTCAAAAACCAGGGCCCCCCCAAATTAAAACAGCCAAAGAAAATCTACTAAAGAAACATACCATAAAATAAATTATGTTGTGCTGTTATGTTATATACTTTAAAATTGGTATCTCGGGCTTTTAAGTTTGAATTTTGCTTGTTTCACCTTTTCTTTCAAATTCTATCATCAAAAACTGTAAGCTTAAATTTGTTGCTTATTATTTTGTGGTCATTATTTCTTTGGGTAAAAGATGAGAAAAGGTGGCCTAGGCCGTCCCTGCCGGGACTCTAAATATAACATTAGGTCTTCCAGTCCTTATTTTCCGTTCTCATACTCTATTCCCCAAGAAAATGTCTTTACCCTCCTCTGCAGCCAGATGTAAATGCGTCTAGTCATGAGGCCCTGACAGTGGTGTGATCCTGTCCATAAAGTTTTCCGTGGCTAATTCCTCAGAAGTAGACAGCCAATCCCTTCTTTGTAGTCTGTGTTTAGTCTGGAAGCTCCGCTGAGACCTGTTCACTTGGGGTGACCCTGCTGGTCTTTGAAAGACTGGGGACAACTTCCAGCATCACAGGACCTCACTAGGCAACACAGTGCGACAAGCTGACAGACAAGTGGGATCGATGCATCTGATCTACGGTGCTGCTGAAGAATAGTGAAAGGACCACGGACTGCCAAAAGAACAAGCAGACCAAAGGCTCCTTGGAAGCGAGGATGGTGAGACTTCAGCTCAGGGACTTGGAACATGTTATCAGGACAAACAAGTCCCTGTAAAACAGTGGTGCTCCGCCTTCCTCATGCCGAGACCCTTTCACACAGCTCCTCCTGTGGTGGTGGCCCCCCAACCATACAATTCTTTCCGTTGCTACTTCATCACTGTCATTTTGGTACTCTGAATCGGGCGACCCCTGTGAAAGGGTCATTCGACCCCCAAAAGGGGTTGCGACCCACAGGTTGATAAAGGCTGCTGTTAAAAGGACATCATGCTCGATGGAGTTGAAAGTCAAGGACAAAAGAGGAAGACCACTGACAGGGCGGACTGACCCAGAATGACAACCATGAAAGAATTGCCGGACTGGGTGCTGATTTGTTCTCTTGTACGACGTAGGGTCACTGTTAGTCAGACCTGACTTGAGAGCATCGAACAACAAGAGCTAGTATCTGAAGGAAAAAAGCAGGGCCTTCAGGACCGGATAGATATGAGTTCACACAATCCGTTGATTCCCTACTGTCCATAGCAAGCACACAATAGGTGCTCAATAAATACTTGTTGGTGAGCCGAAAAAAGGGATAAAGAATAAAATTTATTGAACTACAGCATGGAATGATCACTTAATTACACTGAGACCTACAAAATAGGACATTCACATTTCTCTGACTGGGCTGGTTTGAAGGAGGAATTTAACACAGTCTTCTTTCCCTTAGCCTGCCCTTAGGCAGACTCCATTCAATTGTCTTTCAACAGAAATTCTCTCCTCAAAGGAAAATCCACTGAGAAATCTAAAGGCCTGTTCTTGGCCTACTTAAGTGAACAGTCTTCTGGCCTCCTGGTCCGGTCCACACGCCTGTGTGGACTCAGACTCTGGGGGCACCAACTGCCCGCCGTCTCTGTGCCCTAATTGTGGACATTGACGCTTTCATGCCCGATCTTCTATCACGCAGCCACTGGGCCCGATTCTCCCTTTACTCTCCTTTCCTTCCTGCATTTTCCAAAGCCGCGGGATCTCCTCCAATGCCTTTGAAGAAAACGCTGAGATGTTTCTGCCCCACCACTTTCTCTCCCTATTGAGACATCTACCTGTTAGGATCCTAAGCGTGTCTGGGTCTCATCAGCGCTCCTCTCCTGCGTTTTATTTCAAATCCCGTTTTCCTCCAGCTTCTCTTTTTAGAAACCTTTGTATTCCCACATGGAAGAGATTCCTGAGTCTCTTCTATTGGATTTTTCAAGGGGTTTGTGTTTTATTTCAAATCGCCTCAGTGGGCTGGGTGTTTTCACACAAAGCCGGAGGAGAATTTAAAACATCTGCATCGCTGCCCTGAATGAAAAGCAAGCTCCTGCTTTGTTCAGTAAAATATTCCGAGATTAATAATAAATAGCACATTGCTCTGTTGCTTTTGGGACTCTGCCTGGGACAGAAACTCACCAGGCTTTGAATGCTCTCACGTGCCATTTGGTAAACAGAAAAAGTCCTTGGGAGTGCATTTCTTTAGGATGCGGTTTTAGATAAACATCTAAAAGCAGACCCTCTCTACCTGTGCTTCCTTTCTGCCTTTAGTGCATCCGGGCGAGGTGGCTCCCTGTGACCCACTCTGCAGACGAAGGGCCTGTCATGGCTCTGGCAGTGGACAGGCCTGCTGCCCCACTCAGGGGCGCTCACACCCTTGCACAGGGTATGAGGGTCATTTCGCTCATACGGAGAGTGGGATGATGCCCAGGAATATTTGGTCAGCATGCTTACCACCCGTAGCCACACACACTCCCAACCCCCTGCCATCTCTTGAATTGCCTGTATCCAGTGACTGGTGTATGGATTTTTTTTAAAGCTCCTCTCCTGTCTGGAGGCATTACATACCCTCCCCAGCCCTCACTGAGACACCGCCCCCCCCCCCCAACCAGAAGTGTAGCCAGTCTACTTAGAACGGAGGGTGGTCTGAGTCAATGGCCTTCCACACTTCAATTGTGGACCTTTGAGCCCCAAGCAGAGAATGTGCCCTGGAGATTTGAAGCTGTTTGCATAAAACCAGGGACCTATGTATAATCCTGGGGCACAGATGATGTCCCAACAATAAATGGGACTGAATTTCTCACAAGCTTGAGTCTTAGAGCTAGATTTAAATTGATTTAGAGCAAATAAAGTGCTATGGGTTTCACCTCTTCTTTCTGATTTATAGACTTCCACCCACCCTCACAACCAGACCAATAGGTAACATCGTGGAGAAAAGGTTGAAGTTGTCAAGGATTTCATCTTGCTTGGCTCCACAATCAATACTCATGGAAACAGCAGTCAAGAGATCAAAGGACACACCTTATTGGGTAAATCTGATGCACAATACATCTTTAAAACGTTGACAAACAAGGAGGTTACTTTGAGGACCAAGGGACACCTGACCCAAGCCATTGGTGTTTGTCAGTCACCTCGTACGCATGTGAAAGTTGGTCATTAAATAAGGAGAACCTCTGCATTTGAACAGGGGTGCTGGTGGAGAATATGGAAATTCCGATGGACTGGCAAAAGAACAAGCAAATCTGTCTTGGCAGCAGTACCGCAAGCATGCTCCTGAGAGGTCAGGATGGGGAGATGCTGTCTCGTGTACTCTGAACACGTTGTCAGGAAAGGCCAGTCTCTGGAGAAGGACTTCATGCTTGAGAACGTAGAGGGTCAGCCCAGAAGAGGGAGGACGGACACCGTGGCTGTCACAATGAGCCCAAACATCAGAACAATTGTGGGGATGGCACAAGACCGGGCAGTGTTTCACTCTGTTTGTACACAGGGTGGCTGTGAGGCACAACCTACATGATGACATGTACGCAACAACAACAACACGCACACGTTCATCTCAATGGCAGTGACTTCGTTGGATTCTTGGTGGTGGTGTTTATTCATCCTCAGCAGAAGATTGCTGGGGTGGCCAGATTCAAAAGATCTGGCCACGATCCCGGGCACACCAGGAAGCATGCCTGAACTCCGTAGAGACAGTCGTAGGAAATGTGGCACTGTAGGGACCACGAGTCATACCACATTGTCTGTGCCCTTGGTCAGGCCATCGATACTGAATGGGAGAAAAGAAGTACAGACCCTTCATCCTTACAGCAGGGGGTGGACCCACCTCCCTGTGCCCCAGACAATCACAAAATACACAGCAGACCTCAGCCATGCCAAGACAACAGCCCTATTCTCTTCATGATTTCTCATGTCTCATTTCCACCCATGTACCCCTGGCCACAAAGCACCTCTTTCCAAATGAGTCTAGAATGTGGTCTTTCCCTTCAGTCTCAAAGCTTTAACTACATATTTGAAGATCCAAAAAAAATCTTGTGGAACCAAAGGATGCAATGTGTACTTTACTTTCTGAACAGCCCCTGCACTGCCTTTTAGAGAAGAACTGATCAACTGATGCTGCTACTGAGCTGCTTTGCTGGGAACAGCACATAGTTAATGAGTGTTGCCTACGTCCCCTCCAGATCAGGTACTGGCAGGCGTTTCTTCCGCTGAACATTTAAATTAAGAAGGGCTAGAGTGTCAGTGGCAGATCAATCCACTGAGGTCGTGTAGACATCTCAAGGCTCTCTTCAGGCTCCGTGAAGCATTTGTGAACAACCCATTTGCTTAGAGAAACTGAGGGCCTTCCTCCTAATCATTTATTCCCGAGATCAGATTCATACCCCAAATGATCTTAACCAAACAACTCGTAGTAGTTCAACTTGTCCTTCAAAGAATGTCAGTTTCACTTCTTTGGGCTGCAGATTCCTTTTAGGTGGTCCGTGCCTTTCCTAACATTGCTCCCAATGTTTCCTCAAAGAATAAGGCACCAACCAAAGAGTAAAGTAATCACTGATCCTGGGGTGCAGGGTCTCAGCAAATACCTATCTCAACTGTTGACCGTCGTCTGAACTGCAAAGAAGATTTCATGCATTGCTGTGGATGTAAGTGACTTGATCCCGCTTTCCCTGCTGTGTTGTCTTTTTAACTAATGAGATAATCTCTTAATCCGTAGGTGGAATCTGAGCCAACATGCAAGCAGATTCTACCTTGGCTGCTGCTTCTACGAATAAACCTGGGGGATTTGCTGGGTTTCAAACTCCAGGTTTTATCCTGTCTCCTTCTCCCTGGTGTGCTAGACAGAACAAACAATGCCGAGAGAAACTTTTAACCGGGGCCCCTGTGGTCAATGCCATGTAGCCAGGCCATGAGAGGCACCGTTCAAAGGGCTGGCAGGACAATGGGAGAAAGCCTGGTGATGCTCTTCCCCCATGGAAGCAGCCATGCTGGAACCCCTGTCCCATATCAGTTCTATGGCAAGGCTTGACCAAGTCCTTCTGGGAGTGTGCTAGTCTGGGTAGACTAGAGAAACAAATCCAGGGAGACTTGTCTGGGTATAAGAAAGAGCTTTATATCCAAGAGCAGTTGAATAGTGAGAAAACATTCCAGTCCAAGTCCAGATCAAGTCCACAAATCCCGTATTAGCCCATATGTCTGATGCCGTTCTATAAAGGCCTCTTCAGACTCACAAAACACATGCAATGACACCGAATGCAGGAAGATCACAGGCCAGTGGGTGGGAAGTCTTGTAGACCCAGTGGCATTGTAAGCATCGCAACGCTGGCAGGGGGCTCCGTGTGGCTTTTCTGGTTCCATCAGCCTCTCTTCAGGTGTCTTTTCCACAAAGATGTCTCACAGGGAATGAGCCTTGTCAGTAAAGAGACTCCAGGGGAGTGAGC
Source organism: Tenrec ecaudatus (assembly GCF_050624435.1). NCBI lineage: Eukaryota > Metazoa > Chordata > Mammalia > Afrosoricida > Tenrecidae > Tenrec > Tenrec ecaudatus. Next base: position 35,319,124 of record NC_134533.1, on the reverse strand, counting down.
AGAAAAGAGAGTGTCTCTCGCCTCCAAGGAGGATTATAGGAGTTCCCAGAATCCTCAGGAGAAGGCCATGCTCACACAGAGGCCTCATTGGCTATATCCTGATTGGCAGGCCAGACTCCACCCCTTCATGCATAATCCTCTCAAATGAACAACAGATTATATAACTACGACAGGGAGGTATTATTGGTTCTTTCCACAGACACCTCTGGCATCTCCATTCACTCCCCATGGCCCTCTCATAAAGAACTGGGCTGGCTCTTACATACAGAGGTTGGGCAGGATGAGGGAGAGTTAGAGAGAAATAGCCATTGTCTTGGAGTTGATTTCAACTCATGTGTATCCAACTAGGACTCTAGTACATAGGCTTTCTCTTACAAGGAGGAAGGGCTGAGTCATTACCACTCCACATCATCCGTTCATTGGTCAAGGGAATGACGGACAGGGTGCTAACTCCTCAGCATTTCCAGTCTCATCACATACATGGACTACGGAGCTCTGCGAGTTAGAAAAAGCTCTCACGTAGAGTCGTAGAGACAGGAAGTTGGAAGCTAGTTTGGCTGGCATATAGAGGAATGGTGAAAACTGAACATATATGGTTACCAAATTCAAAACAAAACCCATGGTAACAGACAACTAGCTCTGACTCCTGGTGACAGTAGATAAGGTTTCTAAGGCTGTCAGTATTTATGGGATCAGGTGGCTGCATCACTCTCCCTCCAAAGCTAGGATCAGAGGGTGGGTTTGAACTGTGGAGCTTGCGGTTCATAGCCCAATGCCTACCCTACGTTGCCACTGGGGCTCGCCTAAGGTTAACATAAGAAAAGTTAACGCCCTTCATTTTCGAGGAAGAGGGCAGACTAGATATTTGAAATATCTGGTATTTTAAAAGTGGACATCTGTATTGTTTACAAAACTGGATGGAAAACATTTCCCAGGACGCACCCTTGAAAGGGAAACAGGGAGTCCAATAAAGTGGGCACTGTCTGTCACGCCAGGAGAATTTGAGCTTATTTTCCTCTAATAGCCAGCGAGACCCATAGCACTTGAGACATTTCTCTTTTTGCCTTTACTGCCAGGAAACTCAAAATCAGAGACACTGAGGTTGATTATTTAGCGTGACACCACAGGTGAAGTTGAATTTAATCCCCTGTCTTATCTCGGGCCCTCCTTTCGATGGTTCCTGATCTGCTTATGAATGATCTTGTCGTTACATTACAACCGTGTCTACCTTCTGTGTTCAGAAAAGGTTTCAGGCAAATCACAAAAGATGTATTAAAATATACACTTTCTCAAATTTTACATGAAGGAAATACCTACTGTAGCCAGATACACGCCTCAGTAACAAGCTAAGCCAAGTCCCTCATCTGACGCTTTCATCAGAGCTGTGAGAATCCCAGTGAGGGCGACTGCTCCAGGCTAGCAAGTTCACCACCCCATGACCTAGCCGGCGGGGGGGGGGGGGGGATTTAGGGGCTGCAGGCGTGTTAGTCTCAATCCTTTGCATCCTCTTGGTATCTACTCAGTCTCACTTGTCACCCAGATCCAGGAAATGGTATGTGGCAGAATGCCTGCTCTGTTTGCAGAAGGCATTAACTTGTCGCCGGGGCTTTGTTCATCCTGCAAACCTGACTGCACGTGGCCAATGCTCAGACGCAGCCATAGCACGGTCTCCCGTCTGTTTCTCTGTGCTTCCAGCTCAGTGTCAACTCAGATTTGAGTTTGGTGGCAAATATCTTTAACGCCCACACAGGTCTTCACTAAGCAGGAAGAAAGCCACCAACAGGCGACGTAATACCCTCTGAAAACCCTTTTTATCCCTCTCCAGCCGATGGCACTGTGCCCCCTGTCGCTTTCCAGCCCTCCGTCTGGGGGAAGGAGACAGTAGTCAGTGAAAGGATGCTTGGATTGCACACACTGCTATTTATTCATCCGGCAGCAATTTGCAGGCTGAGGCTTACAATTAGCTATTTGATCTTAATCAGTATTGTCCTTGGCCCCTGGTACACTGTGTTTTTCGGATACCACTTTTCCGGTGTTTGGTTGGCCTATTTAATGAGACAGCTAAAACTGGCCATGCTTCAGAGACAGGTCCACTTTGGAAAAACATAAAAATCTCCCTAAAGCTTCGGGCAGTCACTTCTGTGTGAAGTCCACCGGATTTGCGCCCATTTGGTAAAGCCTATATGATTGTCAGAAACAACAGAGCTACCTTCCACCTAGAGGATCTGCTAGCTCTTTGTAGGGCTTGCCTGACTCTTTGGAGGTTCAGATGTAGCCCCTGGGGAAGGGGATCGCGACTCTAATCTACTGGGGAGATATTTCCCAGGGATGTTCATGTGCGATTTTATGAAGATGCCCTGAAGCAGACAAATCAATTCTCTTTAGCTTGGTAGGAGAATGCCAACTCGCTGAGCACCAAGTCCTGCCGAGTTCCTGGCACACAAGAAGCTCTCAGCAAGTGCCCTCCACTCACCCAACAGTCCACTAGAAGGCCGTGTCGTCGGGGACTCTGTGACACGTGGCACTCCCCTCTGTGCCGGGGAAGAGCTAAAGTTGGGACCATTTCTTGGTATTGTCCATCAGAAATCCATAAATGGGTGGAATGACCCTGGGTATTTCCTCTGGGCCGGTGCCTGGTTCCTAACGGGTACTCAAAAATGACTCTGTTAAGTGGGATTGGCAATCTAGCACCGCCCCAATGGGGGATGGGGCCACAATCGCATGAGGGAATAACACACACAGCCCAGACCCTGGCATGAAGATGGCAGAGAGCAATGCCTGCTGTTCTTTGATTATTGATGCTCCCCTTCTTGTGTTTGCATCACAGAGGTCAACAGGGACACCGTGTGTACAGCAGAGACAACTTCTTATCCCCCGGAGCAAAGGGAAGGGCTAGGAGCGAGCACTCCAGCATGGCAGGAATGGGACAGCCATGGGGGCTCTGTGGCCTTGGACAAGGAGTTGGTGTCAGTTTGGGGGTCTCTAGTGAGGGGTATTTACTTCCATCCACACTTGATTCTGCTGTTCTCCCACTGACCACCACCTGGCATCCTCCTCCTCTGTTTTTCAGTGGGAAGAAGCTCTCATGGGTTGCTAATAACCCAGAACCAACATAAACCTGCCTCTGGAGGTGTGAAACTCACTCCCTCCATGACCTCATCTGCCCAAGTAAGAACCCCCAGGACCTTGACAAGGAGCAGACAAATACAAGCGAAGCAATTTCAAAAGAGTGGCGAGTCTGGCCCTTTCCATCCCCCAATGAAGTACCCCTTCCCATGCTCTATTTAGGACACAGTTGGGCTGAAGAATTATGGACATGGCCTCTATTTGTCTGGGCGCTCTCCATAGTCAGATAATTGCTAATTAGCAAATGGTCCCCTTGGGTGGCAATCCCCAAGCATCTGACCCTGAAGGACATAGGACAATGCGTTGTTGGTTATGAGAACACAGGACTCAAGGAGCCCAGAAGAGGTCATGATGAGATGCCCTTTGGTCTGTGTAGACTCGGCTCATCCAACAGGGGACGATCCGATCCGAATGAAAACAAAACTCTTTCCGTTGAATTCAAAACAAAAACAATAAAAACAGCCTTTTCATAACTATACAAGAGCGACTTCTATGGGGTTCAGTGATTGCAAATCCAAATGGAATGGCCCCCTCTGGATGACAACGGTTGATTCCTATGCTCGGGATGGAGAGCAGATGGGAACCTCAGGCGATTTGTAGGTGTTTTCATGGACTTGCTTAGTAACGATCTTGCTGAGGATCTCCTGACCTCTAAAGGCTTTAGAGGTCATGACTATGGGATCTCTGTAACTGTTACATCATCCCCCTCCTCCTCTCCTCCCTGCCCCTCTATAAAATATATCTATGAAACTCTGCAGCACCAATCTTCCAAATGACAATCATGGCACTAACACACAGCCCGTGACAGGGTAAATGAGTGACGACTGTTAAGTCCCATGAATAAAAGGGAGCTTGGTCAGATAAAATAATGCTTTGAGCAACTGGCCTGGCCTGCTGACAGCTAGGTTCTTCCCAGATTCCTCCACCTATCATTTCTAACTACTCCATAGAGAGGCTGCCCTGTCTACAGAAGCTCTTCATTCATGGTGCCAAAATGTGGGTCTTCTCTTTGGATCCCTTAAGACAATCCCATTGGCATTTGTCCTCTAAACCCAGATCTTGTCTGCCTGTATGCAGGCCCAGAGGTGACAATACCCATTATCCCCTGCTGGTTCCAGAAGGTCAGTTTACAGAGAAAACTTGAGACATCTGGATGTCTCAGAAGCATCTTCTGAAGTTCTGGGTCCTAAGAACATTTTCCTATAATTGCCTAATTTGTAGCAACAAGAGTTATTCCCCGAACTCTTTGTCCAGGGAGTCCTCTGCATTCGGCCAGACCTTTTGAATGGCAGTAACGCGGGGCCAAGCATAGCGATGTGAATAAGAGTTCATATTACTGCACTCAAGCCTCCTCTAGGGTCATTTCATGCAATCCCACAAACACCCAGCGAGGTCGCTGGTATTCGCAAATGGAGAAACTGACTGACGTTCATGGGAATTGAATGACTCGTTCAAGGTCACCTTGTTGGAAACTGCAGACCCAGCGCCAAAGGAGGACTTTCCAAGTCTGTGACCAGGATGCATCATCACCACGAAAATAGCAGCCTTGTGCTTCGCCCCATGTGTGAAAGAGAAGATGGGCCTCTGGGATGATTCCATCTCATAGAAGCCTCGCCTGAAGCATCTTCGAACAACCTGCGCGGATCCCACTGGCCTGCGGCATGACAGGTGTGCGTCTGTGGTGGGAGAGATGCTGGCGTCCGCACACATTCTCAGCGCATCCGCGGTAATGTTTCCCTGGCAACCCGACGCTCTTCATCACTGCATTCGGACGAGAAACGCGGGTTCACCGTTTGAAGCCGAAGTTTAAAGTGGGCTTCTCATCCCACTTTCTTCCCAGCCCGTTTCTTCCCAGCCCTTGGGACAAGCCAGTGGGAAACCTGCAGCTGCTCCCAAACCCAAATGAATCCAGAGTCACCGTTCTCCTTTAATTGGTGGAAGCCGTTTTGTTTCGTTCAAAGGCGTGCCAGAGCCTGCAGTGTGAGCACTGTGCCCGCGGATGGGCCTGTTTCATCCCCCTTCATTAGGATGCGTGCGGGGAGAGCCCAGCATCGTCAACTGGGCCAGGGGAACAAAGGCGACATGGAAATTGGAGCAGGGCAATGAATCCCTTGCTCGCCACTTGTTCAAAACAAGATTCTGACCATTTACTGGAGAACTTATTTTGTCGTTGTGCTCCATACAAAGAAACAGGAAACTTCAGAGAGAGGGGAGAAAGGGGCTCCGCTTTCTTACATGGTGGGCCAGAGAGGCTGAGGTCGAGGGGGTACTGGCAGAGGTTTTCTTGGCCCCAAAGCTGAGGAGGGGGCCCACTCCCCAGAGGAGGTCACCCGGGAGCAGGGGAAAGTTTTTCTTCTCTGGGAAACAACATGGGGAAGGAGCTGCCTGGCATAAGCGGTACTTGAAGACCCCAAGATCCGGGATTCTCACACCCTAGTTACCTAGAGTAACTGGAGTGAGGCCAGGCCCACGCTGGATGCTTCCACATTCCCCACGGGCCACCCCACACAGTCTGCGTGCGAATGCTCCGCTGACCCATGGGATCGCTCTGAACGTGAATGCACTGCAAGGTCGACGACGAGAACAGATGCTCATTTGTGGAAGGCAGGCGCGATCCCGATTTTAAAGACTGGTGTTCAGGACGCTTCATCGTGTAAATTGATAAAGCCTTTGACCAACAGCTTTGGCAATCGCTCCCAAACATAAAAATATGCATGAGGGGATACCTGCCCCCCAAAATGGAATTTTTCCTCCCAAAGCTATGTATCTAAATGTTTACAAAACAACCTTGTCACCTTGACAATCCTCTCCATTACACTGAATACATTGGTCAAATCTGTAAGTCGTTCAGTTTGCCCAGTGAAGCTTTTATTACGTCTTTTTTTTTTTTTTTGCGGGGTGGAGTGCGGGGAGGGGTACACCCTTGTATAGCCTTTGAACCCACCAGTCAACGTCTGGGGGTTATCTTATAAAAACCTCTCCTCCAGGTGGGGAAAGGAAAACAAAAGGATGAATACAAGGAAGAAAAGGGTAGTGGGGTCATGGGGCATTAATCCACCCAATGGAAGGGTATTGTTTATATCTCCACAGGGAAAGTGGGACCAGACTTCAACCCAGTGTCGCAAGCTGTGAATGCAATATCCCGGCGTGGAGGAGGGAACCAGTGGAGAGGTCTGGGAGGCTGGCCCCAGCACCATAAATTAAGTGGATTCCTGCCCTTCCCCGAAAAGAATGTGTTCCAAAGGACGACACTGACTCTGCAGCTATGGGAGATGGACATATCTGATCAGATCACACGGGAGCAGATGAAGGGGCAGGAGGAGATAGTGGAGCACAGCCTGGCCCACCAGGCCGTGATGATGATGTTCCTGAGTAGAGCAGCCAGTCCACAGAGAGAACAACATGGCTGGCCCTACTATGAGACATGATGCCCCTCAGTGACTAAGGGCGATACAGGGGACAGCACCGGAGACACAGTGTGGGAATTGCACTTGACCTGATCCCATCACACCGAGGCAAAGCACTGGGGGAGTGCAGTGGAACAGCACGGGAATGGAGTGGCAAGGTCCCCAGGGAATGCTGAAAGTGGACTTTGGGGCCAGGGCGTGGTGCCCCAACAGACTGGACTGGAAAACGCTCCTAAGGGCCAGCAAACGATCCCTGAACTAACTACAAGCTTTTCTCTTGTGAACAGTTTTGTTCTGTTCTTTGTCAGTGGTTTGTTGTTGTTGTTTTGTTGTCTGGTTGTATACTGTTGCTTTGTTTTCCTCTGTCTTGTTTTCTGCATGTTAGTGACTCCACAGGTCTGTCTGAATAGGACAGGCTGGATGAACTATCTGGAGGAAAAACAACGGGACCGACAGTTCCGGGGGGACTTGGGGTGGGGGGGTAGGGGGGGTAAGGAAGTGGTGTTAACAAACCCAGGGACAAGGGAAAAACACGGGACCCCAAATGGTAGAGAAGGGGGAGTGGCAGGCCTGGTGGGAAATAATCAAGGGTAAGGTTGCTTAGAGAAGAGGTATACTCTAGCCCAGGTGGCAATGAAGCATGGTAGTAGGGCAGGAGGAAAGTCAAGGGAGATGGAGGAAAGAGCTAGGAGTCAAACGGCATTCATGGAGGTCTAGACAAAGACATGTACATGCAAATATATATAGGAAGATGGGGAAATAGATCTATGTGTCTATATTTATAGGTGAAGTATTAAGGTGGCGGAAGGACCTTGGGCCTCTACTCAAACACTCCCTCAATGCATGAATACCTTCTTTTATTAAATTGGAACTCTATGATGCTCACTCTCCCGACACAACGGCTGGAGCCAAAGTGGGTGAACAAGTAAATGTGGTGAAGAAAGCTGATGGTGCCCGGCTATCAAAAGAGATAGTGACTGGGGTCTTAAAGGCTTGAAGATAAACAAGCGGCCATCTAGCTCAGAAGCAACAAAGTCCACATGGAAGAACACACCAGCCTGTGTGATCGAGTGGTCCCAAAGGGATCAGTTACCAGGCATCAAAGAACAAAAAATCATATCATTGACTGCACACCTCCATGATAGGATCGCTGAAGACAAATGGGTGCATAAGCAAATGTGGTGAAGAAAGCTGATGGTGCCCGGCTATCAAAAGAGATAGTGTCTGGGGTCTTAAAGGCTTGAAGGTGAACAAGCAGCCATCTAGCGCAGAAGCAACAAAGCCCACATGGAAGAAGCACACCGGCCAGTGCGATCACGAGGTGCCAAGGGACCAGGTATAAGGCATCATGCAAAAAAAAAAAGATATAAGTGTGTATATATATGTGTATATGTATATGTATATATATACCATATTAAATGAAGGGGGAAGTGCAGAGTGGAGACCCAAGGCCCAAGTGTCAGCCAATGGAGATCCCCTCATAGAGGGGTTTAGGAGAGGAGATGGGTTAATTAGGGTGCGAGGTAGTACCGATGAAGAACACAGCTTTCCCCCAGATCCTGGATGCTTCCTCCCCCCAACTACCATGATCCGAATTCTACCTTGCAGGACTGGATAGGGCAGAGGCTGTACACTGGTACATATGAGGGCTGGAGGTACAGGGAATCCAGGGTGGATGATACCTTCAGGACCAAGGGTGTGAGGGGCGATGCTGGGAGAGTGGAGGGTGAGTGGGTTGGAAGGGGGGAACTGATTACAAGGATCCACATGTGACCTCTTCCCTGGGAGAGGGACAGCAGAGAAGGGGGGAGGGAGACTCCGGATAGGGCAAGATATGACAAAATAACGAGGTATAAATTACCAAGGGCACATGAGGGAGGGGGGAAAGGGGAGGGAGGGGAAAAAAAAAGAGGACCTGATGCAAGGGGCTTAAGTGGAGAGCAAATGCTTTGAGAATGATTGGGGCAGGGAATGTATGGATGTGCTTTATACAATTGATGTATGTATATGTATGGATGGTGATAAGAGTTGTATGGGTCCCTAATAAAATGTAAAAAAAGAAAAGAGGAGAAAAAAATGATTAGGGCAGGGACTGTACAGATGTGCTTTATACAATTGATGTATGTATATGTATGAACTGTGATAAGAATTGTATGAGCCCCTAATAAATTGTTAAAATTTAAAAAAAAGATAAAAAAATTAAAAAAAGAAAATGATTAGGGCAAAGAATGTACAGATGTGTTTTATACAATTGATGTATATATATGTATGGATTGTGATAAGAGTTGTATGAGCCCCTAATAAAATGTTTTTTAATTAAAAAAAAAACAAAAAAAAACCTCTCCTCCATTCTGCCTGATGGAGTTGCACCGCCTCATACAGCTTCGCAGGCTTTCCTCTCACAAGTTGACCTCTGGGCCTGCTGAGGGGCGGGTGGGGCTGAGCATCGATCCTTCAGTTAGCAGCCAAGTCCTTAGCTACTGAACCACCGGGGCTCCTCCCACAAACCCCTACATGTGGGCAAATTAATCTGTGTACCTCTGCTACTCTTGGAAAGAGCCCTGGTGGGGTAATAGGCCAGGCACTGACATGCTAAACATAGGGTCAGTGGTTCAAACCCACTAGTTGCTCCACAGAAGACAGGTGAGGCTGTCTGCCCCCATAAAGATTTAAAGTCTCAATGCTGCTTATAGGGTTACTATGAGTCAGAATCCGCTTGAAGACAGTGAGGATTTGGGGAGGAGGGTTTAGGATGATACTCTTCATCACAGTAAGGAAGCAGAAGCAACATACAGTCTATCTTAAGGGACTGACTAAGCGTTTGTTTGCACATCCACCCATAAAGGAACGCCTGGCAATCATTTGTTTTCAAGCAAGGTCGGCCTACACGTACTGCCCTGGGGAAACTTCTCGTTTGGAAAATAACACGTGGGGACATACTCAGTGTCCAGCTGTGGTTTGAAAAAGGTAGTTTGCAGAGCACACTTCAGACACTCCCGAAGCATTTTCCTAAATGTTTGGGCCCTGAGAAAGGTTTGCTACAATCGTTGAATTTGTAAAAGCGAGGCTTGTCTCCCTAACCCTTCATTTGGAGAGTGCCCCCAATTTCTGCCCAGCTTCAGAATGCCATCATCCACTTCTGTTTGAAACCAGGTTTCTCGCCCTGTGTGCTGCTGACATTCTGACCTCCTAGCCTTCATGTTATAGAGGGGTGCTGCTGCCTGATGTCCACCAGCACCCCAGTCTAGAGCCTCTAGATGTCAGCAATCCATTCTCGCCCTCCCCGGTAAGGACAACCAACACGGTGTCCAGACACTGGGAAGGGTCCCCTGGAGTCAAGAACAGGCCCCTTGAAAACCACTGGTGGAAACAAGGGCCTACCTTACAGATAACTGTGGGGGGAGGTCAGTACTCACAGGCATCTTCCCTGAAGACAGTCCCTGCCAGACTGCTGTCTCCCCACACCACAGGGGTGGGGGCCTGCGACCATTAGCTTGGTTTCTGTAGGTGGAGTTCACACCCCACCAATAATGGTCTCTATCAGTTGCCCCCAGGGAACAGGCAAACCTGCTCTGTGACATCCAAAGTTAGGCTGCCATCCTGTATCTAGGACCCGCCCATCTTGCCACATGTATACCCCCAATCCCTCCTCTTCCTATTGCGTGGATACCCCTAAATCACCCCCTCCCATTACTGTATTACCTGTAGCACAACCCCTTCCTGTGACGTATGTCCTCACCTGTAATTAGGAGGCTTGCATGTCCCCAGAGAATGTAAAAGCTTGGGCTAGCATTAAATATCTCTCTTTCCTTCCACGTGGACCACCAAGCGGGACTGAGGAGAACATGCTACCATGAATTGTGTCTGACTCCATTTATTTCAATACTTCTATCTCTCATGCTCTCTATAACTTTACTATGATCTTTACTTATTATCGCTGTACAATTGCACCTACCGGACCCGTAATGATGTGTTTGGGGCTGGCTTCCCCTGACAGATAACTTGAAGTCTGCACACTATAGAAAGAAGTCGAAAAGGATACACACCAAACTGTAAACAGCAGTTCCACTAGGAACCAGGATCAGGAAAACAAGGCCCTCTGATGGCATCGTGGCTGTGTGTTGGGCTGCTCACTGCAAGGTCAGCAGTTTGAAACCAGCAGCCGAACCGTGGGGAAAAGATGAGGTTTTCTACTTCTGTAAAGAGTAACAGTCTCAAAATCTCACCGGGACAGTCCTACACTGTCCTAAAGGGAAATTATGAGTTGGAATTAACTCAATGGCAGTAAACTGGCTTGGTGTTTTTGTTGTTGTTTTCTTTTTTGGCTTATTTTTTTTATAAGTATAAGAGAGAACTCTGAAAAGTTCATGGAAAGATGGAATAAAAAGATAATGGAATTTCTCCATGAAACTTTTTGCAGCTCTCGTATATTTACTCTGTGATTAAGCAAAAAATCTATTTCTACTATATTCCCACTTACAGACACATGATACACATGCACATACGCACGTACACACACAAACTGCAAAGAATAACTGATATCACTGAAAAGACAGCCAATCAATCAGGACCCTCTTTGGGGAAGAGACAAACAGCTCTGACCTGGGATGGGAAGTCTTTTGAGATGACCTGGGATGGGAAGAGTCACTTGTAAGATAATAGACTAACAACTGTTTGTAGATCAGTTGCCTGGGTTTTAGCACATGGCAAGAACTCTGGCTGAGCGATGGTAAAGTACGTACGTGGGCAATAAGAGCTTCTGGCTTCTGTGTTCAGATTTATTGGGGACCAGTCTCCTGCACCATTCAGCTGAAAACCCTACATTGGCAAAAAGGAGCAATCTACCTTTTTCCGGAGTCCCTGAGTAGGGACACCATTCAAGCACTCGGCTGCCAAATGAGAGGCTGGAGGTTCAAGCCCAGCCAGGGGCACCTCCGAAGAAAAGCCTGATGGTCTACCTCTGACAAACCAGGCAATGACAATGAATGGAGCAGAGTGCAGCGGTGACACCGCCGAGGTCGCCAGGAGTCTGCGTGGACTTGTTACCTTCCACAGAGACGGAGGAGGGTTAACCACCAAAGCATCTTCATTCAACCAAGGAGTTTCCCTCATCATATTTGGTATCATATAAATAAAGGATAAAGTTCTCATTAATAGTGGCTGTTATGTTCTTAAAACTACTTCTTTTTTTAAATTTTAAACCAGTGTCTTGTCCAATTTGGACATTTTAGCATTTGGGGAATCCCAGAAATCTTGAGTTTCTTTATAGTTCTGAAGAATTTCCTCCAAGGGAATGCTTTGGATATTTTTCTTCCTTTTTTAGCATTTTGTTTTCCTAACCAATTATTCTAGAAAAATGGTTAGTGTTTGTTTAGAAATTAATAGGGACGTTTCCACAGCCAATGTCTGCAATGCTTCCTACCGCTGAGTTATTTGGAGCTCATCCCAAACTTCCTGAGGGGAAAAAACAAACCTGAATCATATAGCCAAACAATAACACAAGTAACCCCATATTTATGCCAACTAATGGCGTATCAGACACCCACTGCCAGTATCTTCACCCAGCTACTTCTGTATTGCACTAAGAGAACTGTGCTTTGGGAAGATTTTGAAAATTGGCAAGGGAAAGTTTTCTTGCCAATCTTTGACAGTGTTTTAAAGAAATTTGAGACCGTTTCTGAATTCAATTATGAATAAGTTCACAATGCATACCTTACATTGTGTGTGTGTGTGTCTATAGATATATATTCTGGCTAGAATAATAGTGAAGTAGAAATTTGGGGCTCACAAGTCACTCAAATATCCTCATCACCTTGGGGACTTATTTTATCTTTCCTTTCTTTTTCCCTCCTTCCCCTGCTTTGATCACACTTCTTAAAGTCATTTTGCTTATTTTATGTTATTTTCTTTCCCTGCAATTTTGCCTTTCAAGCTTGATTGTTTGGTTTTTAATTAACCAAAGGCCTAATCAGAGAACTAAGCCATATTTTTTGTCTTATTTCTCTCTGAATCTGCAGAGATTTGCTCCAAATCTACAATTAATAAGACCCTAGAATCACACTCTCTGCAAGTTCTTGAAACAAGGTCCCTATCCTGCCTCACGCATTCTATGGGAAAATTCCACAAGACTGCAATGAAGAAGCAGACATCATTCTTAAGTATCGTGATGGATTAAATCATGTCTTCCCAAAATATGTGTAGAATTCCTGGCCTTAAATGAGATTCTCTTTGGAAACAGGGATTTTCTTTGGTTACATTAGAAAGGCCAAACCAGTGTAGGGTAGACGCTAAATCTACTCACCTCTGAGTTATAGAAACACCAGGAAAGATACAGAGACGTATCCAGAGAAGGTAGAGAGATGCCACATGAGGGGTGACGACACGCCAGCCAACCTCAGAACACCCGGGGCCACAGACAAGAAGGGGACCCACACAGCCACAGACGCGGAGTCTCAGGAACGGCAAGAGAGAGATGCCGCCTCTTGAAAGCTACCCACTCCCGCTACAGTAGCGCGCAGAGCAAGATGCCGCCAGTGGTGGTACTTCTTGCACAAGCAGAGAATAAACACGTGACAGCCCTGTGAGCGAGGGGTTGGGCGCAGACCCACCAGCTGCTCCTCGTGAGAAAGAGAAAGCTGCCCCCCCGATAAAGAGTCCTAGTCCCAGGGGCCCCAGATAGGGTCGTGATGAGTCAGAGTTGACTCAGTGGGAGGAGGATGGGGCCATCTAGCCAATGCCCTTACTTGCTACCATGCACACTACCCACATACTTAGATGGACCCTCCGAATGCGAACTCGGGACAGATCTTCGCAGGGACAGACGCAGAACTGGAAGAGAGCATCAGACAGTGGGTTTCCATTTTCGATCTTTTCCCAATGCCTCTGAGATCTGAATGTGATCTGAGGCCATTGAAGTGTATCTTTTTGAGAGGTTTGTGTGTCTTAGGAGGGTTGGAAGTAGCAGTAGGTAAATCTCGACAGGTCCAGTCAACCTGATATAAAGGGTGCCCCACCTTCCTGAGAACCACTCAGTGGGCGAGGCTGGACTCTCTGCCCTCTTGGACAGGCAGGCCCTTCTTGATATCCAGGCAACAAAAGCCCTTTCAAGTTCCCAAAGCCCTCTCCTTTCCAGGCTCCAGTGATGTCTGAGCTTCAAATCCCCTTATAGATATACTCACGACTTTCACAGTACCGCCCGGTGTAGCCTGCCAGGCAGGCACACTTGTAGGATCCGGCTTTGTCTAGGAGGCACGTGCCGTCATGGAAACAAGGAGACGAAGAACAGGCTGTACAAGAAAAAGACACGGAGCAGTGTGAATTGATGTCTTTCCGCCCGGAGGCCTGGCGGGACTTGTTTTTAGGATTTGGAAATGTCTAAACTGGGAACACTGGTGACTGATCCCATGGTATAATTCCCGCTTTGCATGTGGCGGGCTCGGGTCTATGGCTGGCCAAGCCACAGCCACCACCTGTCACGCAGTGGAGGCTCTCATGCTGCTCTGAAGCTGAACACCTTTGCCAATACCATTGCCCAGGGCTCGTTCTGCTCCGGATCCAGTCAGTGCCCTTGACCGTGAGAGGCCCCCTAAGGAGGGCGCCAGAGTGTGTACAATGTGTGGTTCCACCCCTCAAAGCTGTGTGATCCTGGCACAATTACCCAACCTTTCTGGGCTTCGGCGACCACACCTGGGAAGGAATATGACTTCCTATTTCTGGTGCTGAGTGGACCTTTCTGAAATGCAGCCCGCCGTTTTCCATTTATTTTTGTTAGGTAGGTTACTTCTGAGAGCCCAGCATGAGAGGTTTTAATGAGCCTGAGCAGGAAGAGGGGCAATATCTGCCTGGAATAGAACCAGAAAAGGTTATATTTGTCTCCCTGGCTTTACCTGTGATCTGCTCAAAAACGGCGTGGAAGCCATCAAAGTTCTTAGAGCCATCGGAATGGAAGAGGACGTGGAGCGAGGAGCCCGTGCTCTGAATGGGAGCCGGCCGCTCGTTGCCACAGAAACGCTTGATGATCTGACTGCCACTGTTGTCCCCGTCGCGGACCTCAACGTAGTCATACTGGCACAGGTAGTCAAACTCCAGGCTCAACATGACAAACCTGCAGGAAGAGGCGGGACAGAGAACAGGGCAGCCTTGGACACTCCTAGGTCTTGTGGAAATTGCCAAAGTCTCAGGATGAGCAGCAGGTGTTGAGAAATGATGGAGTAGGCGGCCTGACAGGAAACAGACCTGGGGGATTTAGGGTCAGATGAATTTCCTTTACTGTTGGGGTATATGTACAGGATACGCATGCATGCACACACACACACATGCATTCCCAGGTATAGACAGCATGCCACATGCTGATCAGAGACTCTGCACATCCTGGTGCCTGAGATCGCTTTGCCTCTCACCCTGCTTGGCTGGGCCCTCTGCCTCCCTCAGACCTCAGCTAAATATCTCAGCCTCAAACTGTTCCCTAAGCATTCTTTCTAGGAGGTACCCAATGCTCCTCCCAGGGTTGAACCAAAGTTAGCTCCTTGTTGACTGTTCGGTGCCTGGCTCCTCCACTAAGATCCCAAGTTCTAAGAGGGCCGGAACATCGATCTGTCTTGTCTTACCATTGTTCCCAGAGTGCCCAGTCCAGAGCCTGGCATACAGTAAATACTGTTGAATAGCTCATTGAATGGATCCTACTTTATCACTCTTCTTAGAGGATGGAAAAGCATCTATTGTTTTTGCAAGAGCGAGCAATGGAGGAGGAAACACTGTGTAATCATCTCAACTTGAAGGATCCGCCAGCAATTATCTTCTGAAAGGTTGACCAAGCAGCTGCCTATCAGGATCCCAGGCATGGGAGCGAGCTGGTAAACTGGTGTCTTCAGTCTCAAGACACTGGGCTACATCAGTTCAGAGAAACAGGCGATGCCATGTTTGGGCAGAGATTTAAATGAAGAAAGGGAGTCAGTAATGTGACGGAGCCAGAGGAGAGTGGTTCAAGCAGGGGACTCTAGGCAGCAATGAGCTTGGCATGTTTGGGGAATGAAGCCAAGTCCAGGGATCTGCAGGGTGCTGTGTGAGGGCAGGAGTGGTAAGAGTGAGGTCAACATGGGGAGCAGGAGCCCCATTCTCTGTGGTTAGGGGTTTGGCTCTGATTCCAAGTCCCAGAGGACGCCACTAGGAGGGTTCAACGCAGAAATAATCACTTAGGAGTTTAAAGAATCACTCAAAAAAAGAAAGCATCACTCTAGCTCAGTGGTTGGGGGTCAAACAAGCCTTTCACAGAGGTGGCCTAGGAAAATCAGAAAACACCTATTTCCAATGGTCTTAGGAACCAAGACACGGCTCCTCTCTCTGTCTCCAGGTGGGTCTGCCCACTTGAAGATATGCCCACATACGGGGCTCACCACAACATGAGAAACTACATCAAAGGACTGTGCATTACAAAGGTTGAGGGCCTTAGTTAGTCTTAGACTGTGATATCACAGAGCTGACAAGGGTAGAGACAGGGAAGACAGCAGGCCGTGCAGAATAAAGTCAGAGTTGGGGGTGGTTTGAGATGGAACAGGGGCAGTGGAGACGGAAAGGCTTGGACACACTAGGGATTATGTTAAGCGTGAGAACACTGATGGGATGGCCTGGCTGTGGTCGGAGGTGGGCAGAGGGGCATCCAGGACAACCACTCAGCTTTGGCTCAGCATTGTGCAAATGCTTCTGAGTACAGCCATCATTAGGATCCTCCTGGCCAGGAGGCCCTGGTTTCATGAGCTGGAGAGAAATCTACATATTTCTAGGCTTCCCTAAGACACTTTCCTGGGCAGGTGACATGCTTCTCAAATCATTTATCATTTTGTTTGGAGTTTTTTTGTATCTTAGAAGAGTTCTGAGGGGACCACTTGGCCTGGTTTCTGAGCAGCTGAAATATTCACATGCGGCATTAATACCTGAGCTGATCATCCCTGGGAGACAAAGACTCGAGCCCAGTAAACAGAGCAATGGGGCCTCTTCACTGCCTACTTAATCTAGGCTTCTTTTGGGAAGTCCAGCTGATAAACCTTATTCGGAACCCCAGGCCCCAGGGAATGAGGAGACCAACTGCCAAGGGCTGCTCAGGAGGATGTGTTTTACAATGGACACCTCCAGGGTGGGTTCCCTTCCTGGGAGGATAGCATGCCCTTTGAGACGCCATCTACCATGTGACAACCCCTGGGCTCATGGATCCATCCAGAACAAACCGCACTTACTGAAACCTTGCTTATATGAGGGGGTACCCCACAAAAATCAGAATTGCGCTGGTGGAGTGGAGCTTTTGTAGTATACAGTATCCCCACCAGGCGAACATCCAGCAACTCGCTCGCGTTAGTGAGCCCAGTGGCATTTCCTGGCAAGGTTCTCTCTGGTCACCGTGAATTTTTTCATAAAAGCAGTTTCGCTCGAACCTTTTTTGGGGGGATGGCTGATTTAAGAGAACAGCGTGCAGCTGTGAAATTTGGTTTCCTGCTTGGGGGAAAATGCTGCAGAAACTGTTGAACACAGTTACAAGAACAAATCTATGAGAAAAGCTCATTGTGGGGGGAGGTCAGTGCTCATAGGCATCTTCCCTGAAGGCAGTCCCTGCCAGACTGCTGTCTCCCCACACCACAGGGGTGGGGACCTGTGACCATTAGCTTGGTTCCTGTAGGTGGAGTTCACACCCCAGATAATGGTCTCTATCAGTTGAGCCAGGGGACAGGCCAAACTGGCTCTGTGACATCCAAGGTTAGACTGCTATCCTGTACCTAGGATCCGCCCACCTTGTCACATGTATACCCCAATCCCTCCTCTTCCTATTGTGTGTATTTCCCTAGACCACCCCCTCTCATTACTGTATTATCTATAGCACAACCCCTTCCTGTGAAGTTTGTCCTCACCTGTAATTAGGGGGCTTGCATGTCCCCAGAGAATATAAAAAGCCTGGGCTAGAATTAAATATCTCTCTCTCCCTCCATGTGGACCACCAAGCGGGGCTGAGGTGAGCATGCTACCATGAATTGTGTCTGACTCCATTTATTTCAATACTTCTATCTCTCATACTCTCTATAACTTTACTATGATCTTTTTATCGCTGTACAATTGTGCCTACCGGATCCGTAATGATGTGTTAGGGGCTGGCTTCCCCTGATAGCTCATGTGTACAAGTGATTTTCTCATTTCAAAAAAAGTGAAATGTTGATTAATGACAAACCTTGCTCTGGATGGCCATCAACTTCCCAAATGGAGGAAAATGTCAACTCATTCTGCATTTGGAGGTCATTCCACCAGGTCAGACTGTTAATCAAGCTTTCTATTTAGAGGTTCTGAAAAGATTGTGTAACAGTGTGTGACATCAATGGCCCAGGTGGTGGCAGACAGAGGACTGGTTTTGCCACCATGACAATATACCTGCTCACACAGCCATCTCAAGTGTCAGTTGTTGGCAAAAAGCAGTATGTCTCTCTTGCACCACACATCTTATTCACCTGACCTGGCTCTGTGTGACTCCTTTCTGTTTCCACAATTGAAGAGGGATGTGAAAGGACAGCGATTTCAGGATGTAGAAGCGGTGAAGAAAAAAATGAGGGAGGTACTGTCAGTCATACAGACAGGTGAGTTTGAAAAATGTTTCCAAGAATGTAATCTCAGATTGGACAAATGTACTAAGTGTAATGGAGAGTACTTTTGAAGGTAATATGGTTGTTTTGTAAATATATATATATATATAAACACAGCTTTGGGGGGGGGAATCCAAGGGTTTTTTTTGGGGGGGGGCATTTCGTATGCAGTGGATAACTGAAGATATCCATCTACAGAAGCGCTAAGTGGCCAAGGTTCCCAGAAATCTCCAGAATGGGTGGACCGCTGAATCCTGGGAGAGACAAAGGAGCCGTGCTCTCCAGGGGCAAGGAGATGCCCCGGCGGCCCCAGTCCTTTGAACATTTCCTCTTACAAGCACCCAGCAGGCACCTGGGGGACATTCTGTTTGGCAAAGTGAGGGCCAGCAGAAGCAAGGAGCCCCTTCAATGAGACGGGCCGACACAAGAGCTGCAACAGTGGACTCGGCCATCCCAACCATCGTGGAGATGCAGGACCAAGGGCACTTCCTTCCTGGAGCTGACTCCGTGGAAACCAACAGCCAGGATATCTGCTCCAGGCACAAAAGCGCGGCAGAGACTAGCGCTCACACAGCAGGCCTCTTGGGTTCTCCATCGACGTTTGCTATGTAGGACGCATCGTCATCTGGACGATGGTCGATGGTAACTATTTGCTGATTACTGACACACACTGTAAAAAGGGATGGTTTGTTTTCTACACAAGGAAGAGAATTGATTTATTTGTTGTGGGAGTGGAAGTCATTGTTCTGAGAGCAGAAATTAAAACAGCTCCAATAAGCAGAAACTCTGGTCTAGAGTACATATTCCTTGAAAACTATATTTATGCTTTTAATGTCTTCACATCCCACCCATGGATCTCAATGTAATACAGCGGAAGGAGGAAAGAACCGCTAAATACTTGTGGGTGCATATATTTCCCTCAGTATTTGTGGGTATTCTTTTTGGACCCAAACCATTTGAACCCCACTGTTCTAGGGTGATGAATGACGCATTTGACTAAGATCCAGACCCCTCCATTCCTTTATTGTGTATCCTTATGACCCCAGACTCCATTTTTCTGACCCCAGCACCTTACCTTAGTTGGAGGTTAAACCCAGGCTGGGCATGAATGGTCCACTCACAGTGAGCATTAAGGGGGTAGCTCTCCAACAAAATTTGACCCCGGGGGACCTGAAGAACCTGGCCACATCCTGAAAAGACAAGATTGGAACACGGAGGTTGGACTCAACAGGAAAGAAGCAGGAGAAGGTCGCAGACAGCAGTTGGCTCATCCCACATCCCTGAGAACAGGAAGGAAAAGGAATAGAGAGGTGCCATTGACATCATTTCTCAAGCACTTGGCACTGTGTGAGGCTACTTTCACAGGTAAATATTTCTAATCCGCCCATCAACCTGGGAGGGGAGGTGATGTTATAGAAGTTTTCCAGCTGGGAAAATAGATCAGCTAAGGGTCGAATAAGTAACTTGTCCAGCTACCAAGTGACAAAGCCACGATTCTGAGCTTCAGCAAGTCCAAGTCACTTTATCATCCTGCACCTCCAAGACGGCCCAATGCCAGTCTACACCCCCACCCCTTACAGGACTCAGAAATTTGCCTCCCCATAGCTGTACATGATGCCGGGACATTGTATTTCCTGTTGGGAGTCTATATCTTCATGAGACCCTTTGGGTCAATGTTCTGTGCCCACCCTCCACTGCGCAAGTACACTCTCAAAGCAACTCATAGTTGTGACTCCAAGTATCCATTTGTATGTGTGTTTTTGTCATTTATGAGTTTTATATGTTAGTTTGTTCTATGAGTAGTTCTTGAATGGGTGACACTGGAAGAAGTTATTTCCAAACAAGTGGATGAGATTTATGATTTTTACATTCTTTTCTAGATTCCAATCCCCATTATTCAAAACAAATTCTTATTAGAAGACTTCAATTAATAAGCAAAGCGAAATTTCATTAGAGAAGGACTCAAGTTTGAGGTAGAAGCAAGAACCTAAAGCCCCCCAACTCACTCTTGCCACCATCCTCTAAGGTCCCCTCCAGAAATCCCTACGACTTAAAAACTACTGATCTAAATCATCTTTAAATTAAATGACGGCCTCCCTGTGAAGACAGACTCTAGCATGCAAGCTGAAGTCTTTCACAAAAGCGTTTTGGCAGGTGTCTTTTAGTGGCTTATAGAAAAAACAAATTTTTGATAATGCATACAAATAATATTCTTCACCAGGGGCTGGGAAAACCTTGCTCCAAGGGTCAAATTTGTCCCACTGTCCTTTTTTAAAATAAAGCTGTATTAGAACAGAACTATGTCGATTCATTTACATAGCGTCCATGGACATTTCACGCCAAGACAGCGGTTATGTAGCGCATCTAGCCTAAAATATTTATTATTGCTTAATAAACCTTGCAGGAAAAGGTTGTGTACTTCTATCCTATACCCAGACTACGCAGTTATATCCAATTAACATCGCGGGGGGAGGGGGCACGAACAAAAGCCACAGCGCCACCAGTGGACACCTCTGCACGGCAGAATAGTGGTAGAACTGTTTCTACAGAGTCCGAAAAGGAGAGCAAACTCTGCCTCGACAGGCTGTCAGACTGCGGGCTTGTGATTTTGGGTTTAAACTGTTGCCAGTTTGTCCAATAAGGCCTGGTGGTGGCATAGAAGATTTCGCATTGGGCTGCTGACGCTCAAGATCAGCCGTTCGAAACCACCCACCCCTCCGAGGGCTAAAGGTGAGGCTCTGTGTTTCTGTCATGATTCCCAGCCTCGGAAAGCCACGCAGGCAGGTCTCTGTCCTCGTGGGGCGCCGGGAGTCAGAATGGACTGGGCGGCAGTGGGGTTTTGTTTGGATTCTGAGGTTGTACATTCACCTGCGCACTAAGATTTGGGTGTCCGGGGGCTCCTCTGACGGGAAGCGGCCTCTCTATTTTCCATTGGGAGCGCCTGCTTATACAGCCCATCCTCCATCCTGCTCCCTCTGGGGCCCTGGGCTCCTTGCCCACCCTAGTCCTACAACAGTCTATTGGTGGCACAGCAGCTAAGCCCACCTTTCAAATCAATAAACTAGATTTCATTTTTCGTTCTGTTCTTTAAGTTGCCGTCAATTCAGCACCACCTCAGGGTGACTCCCTGTGTGGCAGAGTGGAACTATGCTCTGCAGGGCTTGCAATGGTGGATTCTTTTCGGAAATAGATAGCCAGACCTTTCTCCCAAGACAACTCTAGGTGAACTAGCACCTCCAACGTTTTGGTTAACTGCCCAGCAATGTAATCGTTTGCCTTCCCAGGGATTCCCAGGCCTCATTCATTACTCCCTTGATTGAAGCTACCCAGTGTGCAAACTCCTTCCAGTGACCTTCAAGACTGTCTCTCCTTGCCAGATCTACCCCCTGCCCAATTGCCACTCATCAGCTGTTCCTGCCGCTCCAGTTCCATGCCCACGGCAGGCTGGCACTTGCTGTTTACTCTCAACCCCCAGGGCACCATGCCGCCCCATCGGCATGCAGCTGACTCCTTCCTCTGGGAAGTAAGCTTAGCTTCCCAAAAGATCTCTGGCGATGCAGCGGCTTAGTGCTGGACTTGATTGACTCACTAAAATAGACCCTCACATGTCCCCACTCGTTATCATGACTCTGCTTAAGGGGCTTCCTCACGCTTTTTGCCATTTAAAATGATCTAGTTTTCCTATTTCTGCCACACACCCCTGTCAGTTTGCCATACTGTGGTGGCTTGCATGTTGCTGCGATACTGGAAGCGAGGTCACCCACATTCCAAAGACCAGCAGGGCCACGCGGATGAGCAGGTTTGGGCGGGGCTTCCAGACTAACACAGACTAGGAAGAAAAGTCTGGTGATTGGCTTTTAAAGAGCAGATATTTCAACGGCCCCTCCCCAGGAATGAGAGGAGCGCTGTACTGGACATTCAAGCTCAGCCCAGGGGAGGGTAGCATGTACAGTTCAGAGAGGGCCCTGGTATTTCTGTTGGGGGTTATGGTGGGTGAAGGGGAGGAGCACCCTCACACTGGGAAGGGAGGCTAAACAATCATTGCAGAGGAACGAAGTGAGAGTAAACCCAGTTTTATGGTCCGGGGTCGACACCTCTAATGTGTTTCTACCCAACCCTCAGTGAAGTACCACATGGACTCTAGGCACTATGATGAACTTCGACACTGGCCTCCCCAGGATCAGCATCCCCCAAATGTCGCACCACAAGGCCTTGATGTGGAAGCCTCGCTGAATGAATGGGGCCCCACCTCAAAAGTACCTGTAGCCCGAAGATTTAGTACTGACATTCCCTGATGGGAGAGGAAACAAAGGATGCTTCCACCCAAGACTGTGGAAATGGCAGTTGTTGGACCTTGCATGGGACCCCTGATTTAGTGGGTGTCAAGTGGAATGGGACCCACACCACCATATATTTAGTATCTCAATGTTCCCCTTGCATTCATATGCCAGGTATTAATCTGATAGGCAAGCATCTGCCTTTGTAAGGAATGTTCCAGGAAACTTCCCGCTAGTTGTGCACCAACCCCACGCTCAACGTGAACCGAGCTGAATCTATTAAGAAACCAGTCTGTACAAAGCAACAACTCACAGTATGCCGTTCACAGCTGGACCATACTCCAGTAACCCCCTCTTCCTAACAGTACCTTACATTCTATGCCATTGGATAAATTATTGATGTTATCAATGCAATCACCTTATGCTCCAGAGTGATGGTTGATAATGTTTATCTCTTTTTTTTGTTTTTCATTTTGTTGTTGTTGTTTTTCATGAAAGGAAAATGTCACTGCTAAAGTAAACCAGAGTCGTTCATAACCCATAGATGAGCAGATGGATTCTGGGCTCCCACTTCTAGCCCCAGTCCAAAACAGTTAGTTGCTCTAACATGGCCCTGCTCAATATTCACTTTCACGAAGAGATCACTGAAGATAAGGGTGTTACAACAAAGTGTGGTGAAGAAAGCAGATGGTGGCCGGCTGTCAATTGGAATAGTGGCTGAGGTCTTAAAGGCTTGTATTCAAATACGCAGCCATCTAAGTGAGGCATCAACTAAGTCCGCACGGAAGAAGCACACCAGCCTGTGTGATCCAAAGATGACAATAACAAAATCCAAATATGATGAAGGGAAAAGAGCGTAAATTGTGAGCATCCAATTTGTAGAAGGCTAAGGAGGACAGTCGGAGTCCAAAATCCATCTTCAGACTATGTAGTCACACTGAGCCTCTTGTCTAGCAGATGCCCTGTGGCCAAAGGCCAGGGATGAGAACAGCTGTCCTATCAGACAGAACAGCTGTAAGCTTTATTATGGTGGATTGAACCACAGGGCAATATACACGGTCAGTTGACCTCCTTCTTGATCCAAATCTGAATTTGCTTGTTCCACGATAGAAATTTCTTTTCTTTTTAATATTGCTAATGATCTTGTCCTCCTCACTCTTTATTTTTATTGTTATATTAGTATTATTTATTTCTGTTTCATTTTAGTTCTGTTTTTTATTGTTCCTGTTGGGTTTCCCAGTTTATGAAGCATCGAAGGAGAGGATGCATAGAGACAATGCCTGATGCAATCATTTACTGGGGATTTTATTGCAATCCTGATGGACCACAGCCGAGCACTGCCCTACCCACTTGCTTTGGGCACTCCATCAGGGGGGGTCATATGATGGAGGGGACGTCATGTTTGACGAGGGAGAGGGCCAGTAAGGGTGGTGGAGACCCTCCACGACATGGGCTGGTACAACAGTCGAAACATGTAAGCGATTGTGAAGACCGCGCATGACCAGGCAGCCTTTATTTGGGTTGACCAGAGGTCTCCATGAGTAGGAGTCAACTCAAGCAGATACCGATCTCTTTATCTCTGGCCTACCAATCACCTGTCTATCTATCCATCTGTGAGCTGATCATAAATCATCAGTCACCTATCCATCTGCTTATTTATAAATCATCTGTCTATTTACTATCATTCATCTACCTGTTTATCAGTCATCTCTCTCATATGCCTGGAATGTTCCCTGGCATATAATCAATAAATTCCATATGAATGTGGTAGGAGCCCAAGTAGTGTAGTGGGAAAAGCATTAGTCTCCTAACCAAAGCTTGAACCCAGTGCCCCCTCTGATGGATCAAGATGAGGCAGGCTGCTTCTCCAAAGCTGTGCAGCCGTGAAAGCCCACGAAGCTGTTCTACTCTGTCCTCTGTAGAGTTGCTGGGAGTCAGATAAGCCTGACCAGCGGGTTTATCGGTGTGCTTATTTCCTTGGGGGGGGGGAGGTTCTGTAGTAGCAGTACGAACTAGCACTAACGTGCTGTGGCTAGTGCTATCAAGTCAGTCCTGACCCACAGCGACCTTATGCATGGCAGAAGGAAACACCGCCAGTCTAGTTTAATCCTTACAAAAGTCCCTAGCACAGCTGTTCTCAACCTGTGGGTGGTGACCCCTTGGGGAGTCAAGCGACCCTTTCACAGGGGTTGCCTAAGACCATCAGAAAACACACATTTCCGATGGTCTTAGGAACCGAGACACCACCCCTCTATCATCTCCAGGCGGGTCGCCCGCATGCAGATATGCTGATGTGGTGAGAAAGAAGCTATCTCAACCTTCGCACTGATGTTGGCTTTTTCCTCACACTGTCGCAAAATGTGGCGAGGTGGTTTACCGTTGTTACAATGAGACTGCTACCCATGCTACACCATGCTGCAAGACAGAAATTCATTTAGTTGTCATTAAAAATAAATATTTCACCATTTGTAAGTACATGTTGTTTTGGATTAATCACTATACTTTAATTATGTTTCATTTATAACAATGAAAATACATCCTGCCTATCAGATATTTACATGACGATTCATAACAGTAGCAATATTCCAGTGATGAAGTAGCAACGAAAATAATTTTATAGTTGGGGGGTCACCACCACCTAAGGAACTGTCTGAAAGGGTCCAGGCCTGAGGAAGGTTAAGAACCACTGCCCTAGGAGAGCGGTACTTGGGAGAGAGAAGGGAGGTGACTCCTCAAGGTCATGGGGTGGGGTGTGGGGATGGGGTGAAGTGAGAAGGTTCTGTGAGGGAGGGGCTGAGAGCAGAGACTCCGGACCAGCTTGGTCCTCAATAGCTTTCCAGCCTTAGCCAAGTTCCGTCACTCCTCTGGGCTCCGGGCCACCTGACTCAAGAGGGAAGAAAATTCCTCTACCCCATATGATTTGCGGAGGCTAAAAAGATTACCCAGAGGAAGTCCTCCCAAGAAACATTAGCTATTGCAGAAAACAGTGACAGAGGAGGGATTTGAACTTGGAGCTGTCTAAGACCAATAGGTCTTGACTGAGATGTTAAACTACCTTAGGAGCATCCTGACTCAGTCTCTTTCCACTCCATTCTGAAGCAGTAAAGCTTTCCAGCCCCAAGTGGGATGTATTTAATCTCTGGCTGGCCCCCACCTTCAAGTGCAC
The DNA here is from genome assembly GCF_050624435.1 of Tenrec ecaudatus. Lineage (NCBI taxonomy): Eukaryota > Metazoa > Chordata > Mammalia > Afrosoricida > Tenrecidae > Tenrec > Tenrec ecaudatus. Next base: position 35,293,533 of record NC_134533.1, on the reverse strand, counting down.
GTGCCTTCTTCCTGCACCCCTCATGGGTGCCTCATCACCCACTTCTTCCGATATGCCGCAGGGGTACCATGTGCTCTGCTCGGTGTACGACCAAAAAAGCCGTCTCCCTGCACAGCCCCCAGGGATTGGCGGCTTCCCAGCCTGCAAGGTGTTAAATCCTGGTTCCCTGAGTGAGCCTCCTGCTGGGGAGCCCCAAGTTAAAACCAGCAGCACATGCCGCCAGGCCTGCTTCTGGTTTTGTCTCTCCAGATGGAAGCAGGAAGCAGGGTCCCTGGGGCCCTCTCCAAACCCAAGGGGAGCAGGACTCATCTGCACTCAGGTATCCTGGGATGGGCCATTGGAGGTCTAGCCAGCTCCCCAGCCTCTGCTAGAGCCCTGCCAGGGGCTGGCCCAGCATGTGAAATACAGGGCGCCGGGTGCCCGAAGTCTTCCCTCCTTTTAAATCATGCACCCTCCTTCCCTGACGGGGCAGGCAGAGTTGGCCCCCACATGGGGATGGCTTCCAGCCAACCGGAGGCAGAGGCCCCTTCTTGGAAGTGGGCTTGGGCAAAGAGGAAGAGGTGGAAAGGGGCTCCCTCCTCCCCACCTCAAGGGCCTCCTCAAATTCCCAGTCCACTCCGACCTTTCCTCAGGGTGTCAGAGGGCCTAGGTGCAGGGCCAACAAATGACACCTCTCTTCCAGAGCACAGCAGTGACCACAGCTGCCTGTCCTTGTGAAGAAAGCGCCACCGGCCAACCAAGCAGGTGGTCCTGCGTCTGAGAGGCCAGAGCTGGCCAAAGGCCCAGAAGGAGTGCTCAGACAGATGACAGACGCCCTCACATTGCCTGCTGTAGGGAGGGAGGCCGTGTGCACTTCGTGTGTGTGTGTGTGTGTGTGTGTGTGTGTGTGTTTGTGTACGTGCTAGCTGCATGGACCCCGCTGCGAGAGAGCTTAGAGGCAATCTTCATGAATTTCTGAACCAGTGAGAGAGTGGGAAGGCTCCCAAAAGACACCTTCAGCATTCAGACAGAAACCCTGTCTTCACCAGCATGGTGGGTGGGGAGGAGGTACCAGGAGTGAGACACAACACGCCGCTGACAAGGAGTTGCTTGTTCTCCATTGGTTTAGATTAATGTTAACCTTTTCTCTTACAAAGAAAATAGCCAAGTCATTGGTATCCAATCCATTCTCATCAATAGTCACCCTACTTAGGACTTCCGAAGCCAAACCCCTTTCTGGGAGCAGACAGCCTCCCTTCTCCTGAGCTGGGCTGAGGGGTTTGAACCACCAACCTTCTGGTTAGCAGCCCAATGCTAACCAGGGGGCTCCTTTAGAAAGGAAGGACGGACGAGGAGCATTCACACAGAGGCACCAGCATTTCTTCCCTCCTCCAGCCATCACGCAGGAGCCAGTTGCCCAGTGTGGGGGGGCAGCCTGGGGAGCCACGTGTGGGTGGAAGCTCAGTTCAGATGTTTGTGACCTGTGTGACCCTAGAAGGAGCCTGGTGGCACAGTGGTTAAAGTGCTCTACTGCCAACCGAAAGGCCAGTTCAAGTGCACCAGTCTTGCTCTGTGGACGAAAGAGGAGGCTGTCTGTGTCTATAAAGATTGACAGCCGGGATTCTCCAGTACAGTCCCACGTTACCTGGGAGCTGTGAGTCAGAATCGACTCCAGGGCTGTGGTGAGGACCTGAGAGCTGCCTACAAATTCCAAGGCTCCCTTTCCTCATTTGCATATGAGCATCCCACTATTAGCACCCCCTGGGCTTTCTCTGACTGGCTTTAAGGATTAAATGAAGAGAGACTGTCCTTACCGCACTTAGGACTGTGCCTGGCTACCCGGAGTGCTCACTACATGGAGAGTCCAGTGCTATTGCTCCTGAGTCTTGTCGGGATCTCAGACACAGTCAGTCACCAGGACAGCCCAGTTTCTGGGTTGGAGCTGCCTGCAGTCTGGTTGGTGTCCAAGGGCTTTGGCCACTGCATCACCAGGGCCCCTTTGTCACCCTAAAGGGGGCTTGAAATTCAAATTCCAAGAGTTCAAGGGTTCCCCCTTTGATTTGGTCTCACCCCAACATCCTGCACCTCCATGACCACCGAGCTGAGAAACAGATCATGAGGCTTTGAGATCACGTTTTCGAAAAGGCGAGACCCAACATCCTCCAACCTCCTCCTTCCCACTCTCCTTGCTCAATGGTCGCTCACTGCGGAGAATGACTTGGTAGGGAGGATTGTCTCTGCTGTAGGGACTCTTCAGACTGGAGGACCACAGGGTCACCAAGCAGGTCCCCGGCCCCTCCTTTCCCTGCTCTCGCTGCAGCTCCAGCAGCTGGCCCCAGTCCGGAGGCCTCCTGGCACCTAGCTCCTTCAGGAAGAGCAGACCCCTGTGGACAGAAGTGCTTGTCCATTTCAGGTCCACAGACATTTGATGGTTTTAACGTGCTCGGTGATTTTGTTGGGCTTAACCAGTATTTTTTTTTAACCAGTAGTTTCTTATTGTTTCGACAGGAGGAAAGGTCTTTTTGGTTGCCGGCATCCTAACCAGAAGCCAGCACTGATGGATGCGCACTTTGACAACATCTAATCCTCGGTCAAGGTTAAACAGTAATTCCCTGGAGTCAGAGGAGCTTCAGCCCATAAAATATAAAATGCTGGTTATCATTCAACATGGGTTTGAGGAGACTGCCTCAGATATAAACTGTCTGGTTTATATTCGCTTGTCTCTTAGGAAGTTCTGGTTCACCATTTTCCCTCTCCTAGGCTGTTTTCCTACAAAGAAAATAAGGAAATGAATTTGTTTTGTGGCCCTGCCTTGGTGACGCCTGTAGCAGCCCCATGTGCCGGGGACTGGCACTCACTAGAGGGAGGGTTGGCGACATGGTTGGGTAGGTGTTGGACTGCTAACTGCAAGGAGGGCAGTTCAAACCCAGCTGCTGCTCTTCAGGAGCAAAAGGAGGCAACGGCTCCCATAAAGATGTACAGGCTCCAACCCCCTAAATAAGGTTGCTATGCGTCAGAACGGACTGGATAGGGATACGTTTCCGGCCTATCCTGGCTATGTGCCAGCCTCCAGAGCAAGGGCCTTCTGGATAGTCCTTCCTGTCACCCTTACAGAAACCCTTCAGTGGACTCACAGTTACCATTCCCTTTTTTAAGTAAAGAAACAGAAACATCCAAAAATCGAACAACTTTGTCCAAAGTCCGGAGAAGAGCAGAGATTCGAATCTACATCCAGTAGTACCACCCCCAGACTGTAACCATCCCCTACCCCCATGCCCAGGGAAACCCAATGGGGCTTTTTGTCTGGGCAGCTCAGCACCCACAAAAAGCAGCAGTCAGTTGGGAAGATGAGCTGGTTTTCAGTAACGTCGCTAGGGGGCGGTCCTCCCACCCATTTTTCTCTCTCAGATTTGTTCTTGCTCATTTAATTCTTCTCCCTCCTGGTTTTGGCCCCAGGACCAGCTTATACACATCCTCCTCCTCTTCCTTCTCTTCCTCCTGTCATTATTCCGTTCTCGCAAATATTTTTGGACATGGCTTATGGCCAAGTCCTCTATCCCTCTTCCTCAGTCTAAAATATGACCAAGAAGATGACATGTATTAAAGGTGTATAGCCTCTCCCATCAATCCTCTGTCAGCCGGGCTGCTTTCCCGACCTACGGAGATTCCCTGGGTCCTGCCGGGACTGGAGGTGAGGGTTACTGGCCTGGTAGATGGGTGAGGCATCTCGAGCACTCGCCAGACCTCTGACTTCTCACTGGTTTTTGTGGCGACGGAACTCAGTCTAGGGCCAAGTTAAATAAATACCACCCGGGACGTCACAGGAGAGGTCAGTCGAGGAAGTTTTGCTTAAAAACACAATTTCCCAATATATAGAGGCCAATGGCGGGAAAGCCTTCATTCTGATGTAAAATCCGTGTCTCTTGCTGCCAGCCTAGAGCTCAGCCCCTAAACACCACGTCCCACTCAGGAACCAACGTCTCACAGAGAAATGGCTGGTCTCAGAACAAGGATGTGGGATGTTAGGGTGACCTGGGAACTTGCTAGACACTCGGAAACCAAGGAGTTCAACCCCTCTTCCCCCCCGCCAACTGATAGGGTGAACTGACGGAAGAGTCTCACTGGCCAAATCCTGGACAATTTGAATATTTAAAGAGTGATGAGAATAGATTGTGAACCACGGGAACTATCAAAATCCTTCCTTTATGTAAATAAAGAGAGAAAGCGAGAGGATAAATTCAGTTGTGGGGCATGAACATAACTGACGAATCTAGGTGAAAGGTATATACGAGTGTACTCTTCTTCCCACTGTCTGAAGATCTGATTCTTTAAAAATTACACTCACTACCATTGAGTCCATGCCAACCCAAAGCTATCCTAGAACAGCAGAGCTGCCCCGGGGGGTTGCTGAGACTAACTGTTATTCTATTGGGAGGAGAAAGTCTTGATTTTCTCCTGTGGAGCGACTGGTGGTTTCAAGTTCCTGACCTTTTGTACTACAGTCCAATGCATAACTACTGCTACTACACCAGGACCCCTCCTTTACAATTATAAGTCAGAGGAAAGAAGAAATAACCCATCCCTTGCCCTTGCCTTTTGAAATTACTCAGCCTAGCACCTCTTTCCCGGCCAGGAAGGTCTGATGGAGACCACCTCAGGGTTCACTGGCCTCAGGCCTTTCTCTGGACTCTTCTGGTTAACGTAACCTGCCCATGGTTGTGAGTGAATGAACCCACCAATCCCAGAATGGATTTTGAGATTTCCGTGCCTTGGGTTGAAACTGATCATCACCAACATTGACAAGGACGCTAGCAAAGGGAAGTTCTTCCGGAGACTGCTCAGTCCCAAACGTGCCTTAACTCAAATATACAAACCAGCTCAGATCCTTTCTGGCATTCACTCATCACTCCTCCTCCATTCTTGGGCTCCCAAGGAGGAAAAAATGCCAAGGCTCTACAGATGGTACCCAGCGGGGAGCGCTTCTTCAGGATGAGAGGGCTGAAAGGATCCCTTGGGCGCCATCTGCTGGGTCAACGCTGGCACTGACAGTGGTTCCAGCCTCAAGCTCCCAGGGAACACAGGCAGTGCAGGGCGCAGTGCAGGGCACAGAGCAGGCATTCAGCAGTGAACCGAATCTCTCCCTCTTGGGAACCCCCCTTATACTTCTTAGTGTCAGTATGAGGTGTGGGAACAGCCCTGACTCTATAAAGGCACTGCAAACTCCTGGAGGTCTCCTCGGTGTCCTCTCATAGGAAGCGCTCCGTAAATGCGTGTGGCTGTGACGATGTGCGGATATGGGTAACTGAATTGAGCGTGTATAACTGAACTGAACCGACTCAGAGTCATCCTCCTTTCCCTTAGTCCACAGCATCGCCCACATTCTAGTATCTTTAGACTCGCCTAAGCTGCCAGCTCGGAGGTGGAAGTCCAACACTACCAGCACCCAGCATCCATCCAAGAACTCTTTTTAATGAATGGGTGAATTACTGAATTAGGGAGTGAGCACAGTGGCCTCAGCCAATCATGCTGTCTTTGATGGTGGCCATCCAACCCACGACTGCCATCACTAGTCTAACCAAGGCGATCTATCTATCTATAGCACCATGACCCCCATGAATCATGTCTGAGAGCATAACGCGGAACCCCGATTCTCGGACACAACACCCATTCCATTCCCTGCTCCGTGAATTTGACACGATCATGTCTGATTTCCCACCTCATTGAGACCTCCAGGGCTTATTCTCTCTCCCAGATTCTTGTGACTTCAATCCTCTCAGTTGGAGCTCTGAGTCAACCCTGGGTCAGTGAAATGACAGGTTGTATCCACTCTGATGCTTCACTGCTGGTGAGCACTGCCCAACTGTCGATGCAGTAACTGCATCGCCTGCCCATGAGTTCCAGCTTCACGTGGTCCTCAGACTTGTGTGAACACGCTTTAACTTATCGCTAGCTTGGACCTTTTCTTGTTCCCTCCATCACTGTCCCAGTCGTTCTTGAACCCTCAAGTCTCAGCCTCTCTCCCATTCGTGCTCACAGAAGAGATCCCATTGACTACGTCTATGAGACTGTAGAAGGCTTTTATAGACGCTCTTAACTGTGGTTAAGAACTGGGCTCTGGAACCACACAGCCTTGGGTTTCCCTGAACTCCACCCTTCCTGTGTGTGTGCTATTGGGGAACAGAACTTCACATCTCTGAGCCGCAGTTTCATCATCTACAATATGGTAGCAAGAACTGGACCTAGTGGGAAGGATGGTTGAAGTGACCGAACAAGGCCTTGCTTGTCAAGTGCTTAGCACAGAAAGTCATCTCATAGCTGCTCCAGAAAGACCATATGTAGGGGACTTTCATGAACAGGTATGTCCACAGTTTGGGAGGCTGGAAGTCACAAATCAGAGCTTTCTCTGTGTGTCAGCTCTGGAGGAAGGGCCTTGTCTCCTCAGCTTATGCTTCCTGGCTCTTTGGAAATCTCTGAGTGTCTTGAGATCGCCCTTCCCCCTCTCTGCTGGAGAGCTGCCTTTGATCTAAAGAGAGGTTCACACAAGATGTACCCATACTACACATTGTCCTGTCTCACACACATCACAAGGACCTCCCAGGCCCAAATGGGATTTGAATCTTAGACATAGAGGTTAAGATTTATAACACTCATTGGGGGGGTGGGGGGGTGGAAGGGAGGGGACACAATCTAATCCATCATGATAGCTTCCTCATCCCTACTTCTGCACGTCCTTAAATCCTGTCATTTCTTTTATGTTTCTCTCATATCAATCCCTTTCTCTTCATGCCTCAAGCCACTGAACTACAACTCCTTCCCGATACCTCTGATGATGGTCTTTACTCTTATGTTCTCTTCGGATGCTGCTAGAATGTCACTTCACTTTACACCCCACCCCATAGTCCTCAGACCCAAAGCCAAATCCAGCGCCCTCCCTGGTAGATTCTGCCTACCTGTTCAGTCTCACTTCTTACCACCCCCAGTGCCGTCTCCTTGCTCTTGCTACTCCTGATTTACTTTCCTGAATGCTTTCTTTCCCACACCCCAACCGTTCTATTCCCACGGACTGGAGGGTCTTCCTTCTACCCACATCTAGGCATAAGTACAGCTCCCTACCTCTCTCAAACCTTCCCTACTCCTGACTCCTTGTAATGAATTATTCTCTCCCTGCCTTCTCAGAACATGTATTCCATGCCCTAGCTCACACCATTTCCTTAAAGCTTCCCACTGCACTTAGAATAACATCTAAACCAGTGGTTCTCAACCTGTGGGTTGCGACCCCTTTGAGGGTCGAACGACCCTTACCAGGGGTCACCTGATTCATAGCAATAGCAAAATGACAGTTATGAAGTATCAACAAAAATAATTTTATGATTGAGAGGGAGGGGTGTCACCACAACATGAGGAACTGTATTAAAGGGTACCAACAGTAGGAAGGTTGAGAATAACTGATTTAAACTCTTAACCCCATTTATCTACCTAGAAGGCCATGAATGATTGACCCCAGTCTATCACTCCAACACCATCACACACCCTTGCTCTTTCTCCCACATATACAAAGAACAACGATCCATCTGATCCAAAGCAGTAGAAGAGTACAAAGTTACGGTCTATATTCCAAAGGGCAGTATAAAATCTAAAGCTGTGTATTACAATTCTAATTCATAGTCAATAACTAATATCACATGCAGTTTTAGTTCTGGACCACCTGCCAGTTTGGCTATTGAAGAACATATAAACTCACCACCATCAAGTTGATTACATCTCATATCAATTCCATTGGATAGAACAGAGCTGCTTCTATGGATTTCCAGGACTGTAACTGTTTATGAGAATACAAGTCTCATCTTTCTCCAGTGGTGCAGCTGGTGGCTTTGAACCACTGACCTTTTGGTGAGCAGCCCAATGGGTAACCCACTATGCCACCAGGGCTCCTGAAGAGCATGTAGGATAATGATCACTATTACGTACCACAGTAGTTACGCTCTTTTTATGTGTCAGATACAGTGAATACTAACCACCTCCCATCATCTCATTTAATTCTCAAGGCAAAACCATCACCTGAGTAGCATTCTTATTATAGAGAAAAGTGCACTGAAATTAGCAAGGCTAAGTGATTGGGTCAAAGTCGCATTGCTATGAGCAGCAAAACAATGATGACTCAGCTTTGTGTCCTTCCCAAGCTCATGCTCCTGATTATTACATGATGTAGTTTCCAGAGAATCACTGCCAAAGGAAGGCCAGACTTCCACCTTGCAGCTAATCATCCTGGAAGATAAGCTACCAAGCACTCCGTTACCAAGAATTTTTGAGGTTTAAAATCTGTAATGAGAGCTGAAGTTTTTTAAACCAGTTGTATTCTGGATAAGTTAACTCCTGGGTTTACTCTAAGGTCTAATAACCAACCCCTTTTCTTCCAAGTAGACTCATGGTGACCTGATAGGATGGAGTAGAATTGCCCCTGTGGGTTTCTGAGACTACAAATCTTTATAGGGGGAGGTTATCTATCTGCTTCAGAGACACGGAGTCTTTTAACTGCTGACCTGTGGGAAACAGAAAGATTTCTCCCCAGTTGTCTCCCCCAAATATATCCCAAACTTAGCTGCTTGCTACACGTGGCAGATGACTATACACTTGGAGGTCAACAGAAGTTGGTCAGGGGTTATTCTCCCTAAGGGTTATCAGCCATCCAGAGCAAGCAGTCACCACTGTTTATCCCACAACAAGTAGGATCCACTCCCTTCTTATAAGGATAGTTGTTTCCTTGTAGGAGACCCCAGAGAGGTCAAGCCCACCCAAGGGTGACCAAGGTTAGGCAGCCATCATGAGTCTCAGGTCTGCCCATCTTGTCACATGTACACCTCTAGTCCCTTCCTTTCCTATGGGCGCACCCCTAGCTCATCCCCTTCCTGTCACGCTTATGCCTATCATTCATCCCCTTCCTATGATGTGTATGTCTATTGAACTGCCCCTTCCTGTGACATGTGATTACCTATAATCAGGTCCCCCCAAGGAGTTATAAGCCTTGGTGAGCAATAAATGTCTCTCCAGCTGACCCCAGGAGGACCACCAAGCGGGGCTGAGGTGAGCATACTACCATGAATTGCGTCAGACTCCATGACTTCAATCTCTCTTCTATCTCTCATGCTCTCTATGACTTTGCTTTAATCTTTTCTTATTATCACCATACAATTGGGCCTACCAGGCCCATGATGATTTGTTGGGGGCCATCTTCCCCCCCACCCCACCCCCACTGACCTGGAAGTCAGCAACCCCACTTGTTAGCCACCGCAGCACCAGGGCGTCTGCTGCTGTTTACTCTAGCCCTGTGAAAACCATGGCATTGCTCCCACATTGGGTCATCAGTAATATCCCAGCTCTGTAAACTGAGTAAAACTGCTCATAGAGTAAGGCTAGCCTGAGCCACTGACTCTAATAGGAAGCATGTGAACCAGACTTAAGGAGCTAACAGCAACTTGTACATTGGCCACTTTGGGATACAAACTCTTAAAGGAATACTCATCAGTCAGGAGCACTGCAGAAGGGAATATTAAATGGAGTGAGAGATTGGCTTTCCATCCCATTTTCAAGGAAACTCAGAGGAGAATCTTTCAAAGCAGCATAAGAAGTTCTTGGAAACCGAGTAAATCTCAAAAATCATCCTTCTCCTGGCACAAGCAGCAAGTTGGCAATCTGCCGTGAAGTGCAGAAACCAAATTCAACATTCAAGAAGTGCACTACAAAATTTCACATTTCAATTGCACTACAGAAACCAATGTTACTCAAAACTACTCCAGAACACAGAAAAGAAGACATATTCCCTAACTGACTCTATGAAGCCAGCATAACCGTGTCCTAAAGCCAGGCTATAGCACCATCAAAACATGGCTCACGAATACCCATCACGAGCATGCACGCAAACGTTCCAACAGAATTCTAGCCAACAGAATTGAACAGCATCTCAAATAGCGAGACAAAACACACCTCATGGTCAGGAGGGATTCATGTAAGGATGGTCGAACATAGAAAACCAAGCAATGTAATTCATCACCTAAGTAAAACAGAGAATCACATGACTTTCTCAAGGGATGCAGAAAAAAAAACATTTCGTATAATCCAATACCTTTCCTGGTAAAAACTTTCAGCAAAATAGGAACAGACGAGATGTGCTTCAACAGAAGCAAGAACATAAATGCAAAACAAACAGCCAACATTGTTCCCAACAGGGAAAGATTGAAAGCGTATCCTTAAGAATGGGAATGAGAAATGATGCCTTTGATCACAATTCTCACTCAACATATACTGGAAGTCCTAACCAGGTCAATACGAGCAATACGGGGAAATAAAGTTTCCAAATTGGAATAAAAGATGTAAAATACCCTTATTTGCAGATGCCATGATCCTGTGTAGGAAATGCCAGGCACGCTACAAGGAAGTTACTGAGACTGATTGAAGAATCCCTGAAAGTGGTTGGGTGAGAGATCAGCCAACGCACAATCATCAGTTGGGCTCCTCTAGATGTTTAAGGGGACTTTGAAAAGAAAATCAAGAAAATATTGTCATTTATGAAAACCCCTAAAAGGTTGAAATACCTACAGAAAAAGATCTACATAAATGGAAAAGCATTCCATGCGCATGGATTGTAAGACTTAACATGGTGAAAATATCAACACTACCAAATGACTATAACTATACTACAATTCCAGTCTACATCCCAATAGCATCCTTTAGTGAAATAGAGAAAATGAATTTTCAATTTTATATGAAAAGGAGAGGAGGCCCTAAATAGCCATATCATTTTGAAAAAAAAAAACCAAAATAAGAGGCCTCACACTTCCTGATTTCAAAACATGCTGTACAGCCACGGTAACAATAATAATAACAAAAAGCCTGGTACCGGTTCGATGACAGAACTGCAGACTAATGGTAAAGAATTCAGAGTCCAATTGATTTATGGTATTGATGAGGATTATTTAATGCACTACCAAAAGAATAAACAATCCATCTTGGAAGAAGTACAGCCAGAACACTCCTTAGGAGCAAGAAGGGTAAGACTTATCTCATGTAGTTGGACATGAGACCAAGAGGGACCAGTCCCGAGAGAAGGACATCAACTTTGTAAAGCAGTTCAGCGGAAAGGAAGAATGCCCTCAATAAGTCTGATGGGCACGGTGGTTGCAACAACGGGCGCCACCTCCAGGACCAAGCAGTGCTTTTCTCTGTTGTTCATAAAGTCACGATGCACCAGAACGGACTTGACAGCACCAAACAAAAACAACAGTGCGCAGCTGATCTTCACCAACGGGTCAGGTCCATTCCATGGGGAAGAAACCATCTCTCTAACAAATGGCCCTAGCAAAACTGGACGTCCTCATGCTGGAAAGAGCATCAGGATTCATAGTCAATGTCAAGTTCAATCTGAAACTGGACTAAGGACCTAACTGTTACAGCCAGAACTATAAAGCACCCAGAAAATAACACAGGACCCAAACCAGCTTAGGTAAGTGATTACTACATAAATATCGTTAATTATCAACTCAAAACAATTTTAGACAGAGGTAGATAAGATCACTTGTTTTGTTTTTGTTAGGTGCCACCAAGTCAGTTCCAACCCACAGAAATTCTCTGTCCAGTGGAACGAAATACTGCCTGGTCCTATGTCATTCTCACTTTTATACTTGAGTTTATTGTGTTAACTACTGTGTCAGTCTTTCTCATTAAGGATCTCTCTCTATCTCTCTTACCCTTTACGAAGCATGATGCCCTTTGCAGGGAAGTACCATGGACTACCAGAAGAACAAATCAGTTTTGGAAGAAGTACAGCCAGAATGCTCCTTAGAAGCAAGGATGGAGAGAGTTTGTCTCACATACTTTGGATATGTTACCAGGAGAGACCAATCCTTGGAAAAATCAGATGACTGGGAACTCCTAAAAATGTAATAAGTATGCGTATCAGAAGTCATTACTGTAAAAGTAAAAGCAGAATCCACAGACTGGAAAAATATTTGACAAAGACATATTAGATAAGGATCTAATCTCTGAAATGCATAGAAAACATCAACAACTCAACCACTAAAAGACAAACAATCCTAAAGGCAAATAAACCATTTTTTAACTGGGCAAAGGACACAAACAGTCCACCACCAACAAGATTCAAGTAGGTGACAAATACATGAAAAGATGTTCATGAAAGTCACTAGAGAAATGCCATCTCAGATACTATCTCCCTCTATAAAATTTGCAGTTATCAAAAAGCCAGAGAAACGTCAAATGCTAGCGAGGCTGTAGGGGGATTGGAATGCTTTCCTGTCGCTGGTGAGAGTGTAAAATGGTGCAAGCCCTACAGAAAACACTATGGTGCGACATCGAATATTAGAAATAACAATACCTTATAATCCAGCAAGCCCACTTCTAGTTCTGTATCCTAGAGACATATGAGCAATGACACAGACAAACATATGCTCACCTATGTAATTGCAGCATTACTCAATGGGTGAATTGATACATTAGGGTAAATACGCAATGGGATATTACACAGCTAAAATAAGGAGGTGTTGGAGAAACATTTGATAATGTGGTCACGATGCTGAATGAAATAAGCCCATTACCAAAAGACAAATATTATGCCACCTATTATTATAAAAGATAGACAGAGAGAAAGCACGGTTCTTCGACATTCATCGTAGATGGGAGGGAAAGAGAAGAGGATTGCGTTCTCAAGAGGAGACATGACGTTGGATCAAGATGTGAAAGTCAAGATCCAATAAGGGTGAAGTCAGCATGACGTGACCAATGTAAGCAGAGACACTAAGAAATGCCAGAGACGAGGAAAAGGAACCATTTCGGTAAGTGCCATAACATTCAATTCGGCAAGAGCAGTAAAAACAACCCAAAGTATATATGTGTGGCTCCATAGAGTAGATAGGGGTGTATGCATGGGTATAGAAAGGTATATGTGAGTAAGCCCCTATGCAGGTCCAGGTGTGTCCTGTCACGGAAATAATGGACCGGCTTATAAAATAAACAGCATCACCCAGGAATAACGAGCTCCCTAAAACAATGAACTGTAGGCAACCTGCAGTGGTTCTCAACCTTCCCAATGTCGGGACGCTTTAATATAGTTTCTCATGTGGTGATGACCCCCGACCATAAAATGATCTTCATTGCTACTTCATAACTGTAATTTTGCTACTGTGATGAATCGTCATGTGAGTCTCTGGCATGCAGGATGTAGTTTTGTTGTTACAGAGTGAACGTAACGAAAGCATACTGATTAATCACAAAACAATATGTAATTCTATATTGTGAAACATTTATTTCTAATGGCAAATAAAGGAATTTTTTTGTCTTGAAGCATGGTGTAGCATGGGTAATAGTTTTCATGCCAGGTATTCATAGGTGGGCGTATCTGCATGTAGCTGGACCTGCCTGGAGATGGATAGAGGAGCGGTGTCTCGGTTCCTAAGACCATCAGAAATGTGTGTTTTCCAATGGTCTTAGGTGACCCCTTTGAAAGGGTAGTTCGACCCCGAAAGGGGTCACGACCCACAGGTTGAGAACCGCTGTACTACAGGCAACAATAAACCAAAGGAAGCCAAGTCAGCATGTGCCCAAAAGCAAAGACAAAAAGGCAGGAGGGAAAGGGAAGCTAGATCATAGGAAACAGAACAAGCAGAAGAGACGTAATGAACATGCTGACACATGGAAACTGTAACCACAGGCCCAGAACAAGTTGCTAACGCAGGCCTTCATTTGCTGTGGGAACTTTGGCATAAAGCATGATGGTACTTAAGAAATAAGTCAAACGGTGAGACAACGTTGAAAAATTAATGAATAAAATACACTACAGTCTTGACGCCTGAGTCGCTGTGTGCTGCCCAAGGCTACCAGGCAACTGCTTCTGGAGGGAACAGAAAGCAAACTGTGTGTACAACTCCTTGCTTCACTCAAGGGAAAGGGGAGATTTAAGAACAGATAAAATCCACCTTGGGCCAACAAGTCCCAACAGAGGGCCACTACCCACGCCCAGCCTATGGAAAGACTCCTGCGTTATTTATCTCTCCCCTTGCCCAGAAAGGCCTCCGGCCACAAGCTTTCCAGAACTCAGATTCCAGGAAGATAAAACCCTGCTCTTTTGCAAGCGCAGCCTTCTAACTGGCCAAGACTCGGAGCAGGGCTTCTCCAGCCGTACACTTACGCATGCAGTCTCCCCCGTACCAGCCTGCCCGGCATTCAGCACAGTAGATCCCCTTCACATAGAAGTCATCGAGGGTGCCCCCCCAGGAGCCGTTGCGGCAAGTCTTGCAGTTTTCAAAGATGGTACAACCTGAAACATCAGCAAGAAACAGGGCGTTAGAAGACGCTTCCAGATTATGATTGGCTGCATTATAAAAAGCACCCCAAATTCCAGGAGGCCCTGAGGCCCATAAATGGATTGCAGTGGGTCACTAGGCCTCCCAAAGAGTCCTGTCACTGGGTGGCTCCAGTGTAGGGGTGACACTGCCTGAGGGTGAGAACAGAAGGGGTGTCTACAAATTGTTCGTTCAATCTGCCTCTCATACAACAGAGCGGGACCACCACAGTAGGAGGGAAACTGTGGGCGGGGCTTGGCTCTCATTTAACAGGAGGATGAGCCAGGGCTGAGAACTAGGGCTCCAGCCACATAGGGTTCTGCAGCTCCAGGACCACTCATCTGGGGAATCCATGATTCCAACACTCCATTGGTTCTGTGATTTTTTTTAATCCCAGGATTCTATTATAATGGAATAGGAAGTATGTTTTACTTGGTGTCAGCGTCTTCAGTTCTATTGCTGGGGTTATTTGATGCACTGACTGAGAAAAATCGCAGTGGACAGACCTCATCGGCTCTGGGTTCTTCCATAGGGTACTCCACTATATTTTCAGCTATTAATATACTAACTTGTTAATTTATCATCCTAGTTTTAAATATGAGAATAAGTCAGCCCCACACATTACAGGATAAGATAACAAAAGAAATAAATGTTTAAAAAAGAATTGGGTATTAAGGACGTCCATGGGAAGCTATATCTGGACCCACGGCGGCTAGCTGCTTCCCACTGAGCTGCCGAACCTAAGGGCAGTTGTTCCAACCCACCAGCAACTCTACAGCCTTTGAAAGATTTAAAGGCTTGGAAGCTCAAAGGGGCAGTTCTCTGCCCTACGGGGTCACCATGAGTTAGAATCGATTAGATGGCAGCAAGTTTTTTTTTTGGTGTGGGAGGCTGTGCAGTATGCAGAGACTACAAGCTGGAAACTGTCAAGTCAGAACACAGTTTGAGAAGGGTGTAAAATAAAAAAGGAAATGGAAAAAGCACATATATAGAAGGTGTGAGAGCCACTTAGAGTACTGAAAATTTAGGATTTCATAGCAACTTCCATTAATGTTTTGAAATTTTTCTTCTTCAAATTATGCAGTAAATACTTGAAAACACATTTTAATATATAGACTTATCTGTGGATAATTCATGTGAAATATTTCAGAGGTGAGGTTGACTCCAAGGTTCTTTATAAGAAAAACTCTAATTAAAAAAAAGTTTCTGTGCACAGCTACAGAAGTTGTGCCATCTTACAACAAGGCTGGAACATTTTAGTTTTAGTTAAGGAGCTTGAATGCTTGACAGATAGATCCATTTTGGGTTTCAGAAAATTTGGCTCTCTATTCTACCCGACTTATTACCCACCAGTCGATTATGACTCGGGGTGACCCTGTAGGACAGACTTGAAATTCTCCTGGGTTTCTGAGGCGGTAAATCTTCATGGCACAGAAAGTCTCATCGTTCTCTTGCAGAGCAGCTGGTGGGCTCGAATAGCTGAACTTGTGGTCAGCCGTCAAACACATCACCCACTACACCGTCACGGCTCTTTATTTATTGTGCAGGACCTGGCGCCTTTTGAGATAACAAATTGGAACGCCCTGCTATTCACTTCCAAAGAAAGCCAAGTGATACTGGGAGAAAATTCCAAGTTCATGTAACTTGCACTGTTCAGATATATCTTGGATCAAAGGACGCCGTGTGAAGTAGAACTTGACCTAAATATTTAGTACAACACAAACTACTTTAAATAAAGCCAACATGCACTTCCTTTATTCATGCTAGATTAAATTGGTCTGCTTTTTCATGGCAAGTAGAGCGAAGGATGGTATATGGCATATGCTCTGTGTGTCAAAAACTAGAGCTGATAGGGCAAAGCTTGTGCTATTTTGCAATCAGCGGGCCAAATATACCCAGAAATAAGTCTACCATTTGAGGCACCAAGACGTGTGTTGGTCCTAAAGCAGACCCATTGATCTTCTGCTTGAATGGTCACAAGATGAGATGACAGAGCTGATGCTTCTATTGACTCCATCACTTTGAGTCTGAGATTGAAGATTTCCAGCAATTCACAATATTATTCAGCTATTCATTCTTTTTATGGCATAAATATGTTTAAAAGAGTTGTGCATTTATCCTCACCATCCATTTTAGAGCATTTTCCAATTGTTGTATCTGTTAGTATTAGCTCCCCATTGCACTCGAACCTCCCCTGCCATAACACTGAGAACGCATTCTCACTTGTCTGTTTGAAACCAACTCACATGTCACAGCAGGATCTCAGTCCCTGTCAGTTCAACTTTCCTCTTTTAACAGCACTTAGTTCTGAAGAGTAAGGAATACAGCAAGTTCTTAAGGCTGTGACCCTTCTTTCTCTCTCCCTTTAAAAATTTGAAACATATTTGTTTATTTTTATTTATAACTCAAAGAAACTACTAATCTTGATTACATATATGTATATATCCTGAGTTTTGCACAAAGAAAATCATACCCAAAAAAAGATTCCAACAACAACAAAATAAAACATTTTTTTAAAAACCTCAATCCAAAAGGCAGCAGAAAAATAATAAGTAGCACAAGCTAAAAAATGGGTAAGAAATGGAAACAAATGGAAAGAAGTTAAATTTTAACCTAACTTAAACAAGTGGCCATCTAGCTGAGAAGCAACAAAGCCTACATGGAAGAAGCACACCACCCTGTGTGATCACGAGGTGCCGAAGGGATCAGGTATCAGGTATCAAAGAACAAAAATCATATCGTTGTGTGCTCACCTCCCCTATACGATCGCTGAAGACAAATGGGGCATAAGCAAATGTGGTGAAGAAAGCTGATGGTGCCTGGGTATCAAAAGATAAAGCCTCTGGGGTTTTAAAGGCTTGATGGCAAACAAGTGGCCATCTAGCTCAGAAGCAACAAAACCCACATGGAAGAAGCACACCAGCCTGTGTGATCATGAGGTGTTGAAGGAATGGCGTATCAGGCACCAAAGAACAAAAAAATCACATCATTGTGAATGAATGGCAGTGCAGAGTAGGGACCCAAAGCCCAACTGTAGGCAACTGGACATCCACTTACGGAAGGGTCGTAGGGAGGAGAAAAGACAGTCAGGGTGCAGTGTAGCAATGATAAAACATACAACTTTCCTCTAGTTCCTAAATGCTTCTACTCCCTCCCACCCCACTCCCACTATCATGATCCCAATTCTACCTTACAAATCTGGCTAGACCAGAGGATGTACACTGGTACACATAGGAACTGGAAACACAGGGAATCCAGGGTGGATGATCCCTTCAGGACCCATGGTGAGAGTGGCGATATCGGAAGGGTGGAGGGAGGGGAGGGTGGAAAGGGGGAACGGATTACAAGGATATTACATATAACCTCCTCCCTGGGGGGTGGACAACAGAAAAGTGGGTGAATGTAGATGTCAGATAGCATAAGATATGACAAAATAATAATTCATAAAATATCAAGGATTCATAAGGGAGGAGGGAGTGAGGAAGGAGGGGGGAAATGAGGAGCTGATGCCAAGGGCTTACGTGGAGAGCAAATGTTCTAAGAATGAGGAGGGCAATGAATGTACAAATGTGCTTTATATGAGTGATGTATGTATGGATTGTGATGATTTGCATGAGCCCCCAATAAAATGATTAAAACAAACAACAACAATGCTAGAATTTCTCGGCTTTGTTTCCATGGCTCTCATATGTCATCCTTTCCTCTGTGCAGAGATCCATAATTCCCACATCCCCAAGGCCCCCTCGAGGATGGCAGGTTGAAGCTCATGACTGTGGGGACGTGATGGCTCATGGCTCCTACAGGGAAGAAAGGAGGGGCTTAGAGCTAGGCTGACAACACTGACAGGCATGCTCAATGGATGCCAGATTTGATTTCTAGAGCAGCAAGGAACTGTCAAGTGAGCTAGCGAGTGGATGGATGAATATTATATACAACTTACCGTCCTCGCCCACAAATGAATATGAGTTTGGCGTAGGGAGGATTATCACTAACAAGCCTTTGGGGGTAGCCGTCTATGGGGCTATGTGCTGTTGGGCCAAGTGGACAGATCACCTCTACGACATACAGACAGGAAGTCAGCGTGGGACTGTGGAAGGAACCCAAGTACGGGGTCCAGGACCAAGTTCTAGTTCACTCACTCTGTGCCAGGAAAACAAAAAAATGTCT
The DNA here is from genome assembly GCF_050624435.1 of Tenrec ecaudatus. Lineage (NCBI taxonomy): Eukaryota > Metazoa > Chordata > Mammalia > Afrosoricida > Tenrecidae > Tenrec > Tenrec ecaudatus. The sequence continues at coordinate 35,275,039 of NC_134533.1, read as the reverse complement.
TTCTTTTTTGGGGGTGTGTGTGTTGTGTTTCAGCAGAAATGTACTACTTCTTAATAAAAATGGCCCTGTGTTTAGCTTTAACAACAAAATCATTTTCCCCAAGCCTGGCTGACAAGTATTAATTAATGTGCGTATGAGGCTAAGGCGCTGGACTGCTCCTCTTTTTGACCCTGTAGAGCGCTCCCTGCAGCTGTCATCATTGCCCAATTACAATGACGCTTAAATCACCTGGCTCTGCCTGCACACCCTACAAGCAGGTGTGCCTGTTTTCCTTCTCGCTGGTGTTCTGCGAGTCTCTGATTTTGTTAGGGTCTCTAGTGCTTTAGTCAGCATCGTGACATGAGCATTTGTGAACTTCATGCAGCAATGGCATGGGGGCAGCATCGGATTTCCTCCGGCTTCATAAAGAGGAGAGAGGAGAATCACCGTGAGCATCGGCTAGAGGCCGATGCCTACAAAGAGGAGGTCGGAGTGTCTCGACCTTCCAGCTTTTCCAAATTCTTACTGACACTAATTTCACAGCATTCTGCTTCTCTGCTGAGTTAAATAATTCATCAGAGTGGTCACCGAGACCGCATGGACAATATTCACAGTCACTGAGTTTACGAGGGTATTAAAAGCTTACAATTTGGGTTCAGGAACGCTCAGGTTACAGTTCTTTGATCAGGATGGCATCTTCTCAGCAGTGCCTCCAGCCATGCCTGTGCCTTAACCTCTCTTGGTCAGACGCTTCTTTACAAAGCTTTTGAGCTGTGCTGGTAAATGCCCTAAGGCACTCCTTTCTGCTGAGGGGGCGGGGAGACACTCGGCTCTACCTCTTTTATTAGCCATTCTAGCTTCCCTCTGCTCCCTTCCTTCCCCCCTTAAGTACTACAAGGCAATCTACTCCACCAGCACCCCTCCTGCCCTAAGGCACCAGCTTTCCTGCTCTGTGGGCCAGGACGCCCACTGCTCCACCTCATGCCAGCCTGCTCCCTCTGCTGCTCCTCGGGCATTCCTTCCTGCCATCTCTCATCTCTGGTGCTAAGCTCTGCCTCCAAATTAGGGGAGTTCAGCACAGGACGTTCCGATCCAAAGGATGCTCTCCACTTCGGGCTCTTCTTTCTCGATGGCAGGGGGATTTTCCTTCCTACCTCTGGGATGGCTCATCTTAGGCTTAGTGGAATGCTAAATCTGAGCAAGCCCCTTGGTAGGGTTCCAGACACCTCATTTTCAAGGTCCCACCTCGCAAGGGGGCTACCTTATTTACATTGTTAGCAAGCTATCTAGTTACCCTGATGGGCCACAAGCACCTCCTAATTGCACAGTCCTGCAAAGACCAAGCTAGAGAGTCTGTATCAAGTAGCTCCTTGTTCTTCTCTTTGTCCATCATTATCTTGTGGAGATTGAAGTAGGGCTTAAAGAAAATGAAAGCCAAAATAGGCTTCCACTAATAATGCAATTCAATGTAGGAAGATTTTATACAGCAATTTATTGTTAGTATTCATATCATTTCAGCATCCACAACCATATTTATGACACAGTATTCCATGATGAAAATTGACAGCCTGCATGCCCAAGGTTGCTGTGTGGTTTGATAAGGATGGAGACCCACAGTGGTGTGGGACAGTGAGAGGCACCAACCCTAGTCTCCCCAATGCTTCTAAAAGTCATCCTCCCCACTTGGCAATTTGCCGTCTTGGTGGTACTGTGTGTTAGGTGTCCGGTTGCTTACTGCAAGGTCAGCAGTTCAAACCTAGCAGTGTCTCTGCAGAAGAAAGATGGGGTATCTGTTTCTGAAAAGATTAACAAGTCCCAGAAACCCTACAGAGGGTCAGTGAGTCAGAATAGACTTGATAGCAGAGGGTTGGGTTTGGTGTTCCTATGACAGGAGTTAATTTAGGAACTGCACTCAAAGGCCTTGCCAATTTTCCCTCTCAGCACAAACACCATCAAGACCCCTCGGTACAAGCCACAGAACCACCCCAGGCATCCAGGTGAATAAGGCTATGTTAAAATGACACTAGATTGCTTACAGGGTTGGGAGAGGGACCAAAAGTTCAGCGCTACACAACCGAGAATGCACAAAAACCATGTGGCAAAATTGGGCCAGGGAGGGGTCCCTGCTGTGTTGACCATGCACCAGATGCTTCTAGACATTACGTCCACATTCCTTGCACCTGCCCTTCCACAGCTTGATGCTGACGTAAACATGGCTACCACCCAAGAAGCTTGCCCTCTATTGGGAGAGACCTGTAAATGAAAACTCTCCTGAGATGTCCTTTCTCATCTGGGAGTTTGACAAAATCCAAACGTGTTGACGTGAATCCTGTTGCAAGGCTTGGAGGACATAGTGTTGGTGTGAATGGAAAACACACAGAGCAGAGTGTGCACCGGTGAGCAAAGTCACAGGAGAACTGCCCCTCAGGGTCTCCGAGCCTACAGATCTTCCTAGGAGCAGAGAGCCCTGGTTTTCTCCTGCAGAGCAGCTCGTGGGTTTGAATGTGTGACTTTGCAGTTAAGGTCCCAGTGCATTGCGTCACCAGGGCTCCCTAGTATTCACTGTAGTACTGCTTAGAATAGCCACATCTCTCAAATATGCACATGACAAAGTTATATGCAACCGTGACAAGTGCTGGAGAAAATGGCTATCTATTGATATGGAACGACCGATCTCCTGCACAGGTTGCTCAGGGAAAGCACCAAGCTGTCTGCAAGTGTTCATGGGATGCTGTCTTTTGTGCAAGAAGGGCAACAATCTAGGAAATACACGTAACAGAACACTGACCCCATAAACCCATGTGGTAAATAAGTATGTGGCACAACATCACACGATCTAAAACGTCATGTTTTGATTGTACAGATCCAGGGGATCTATGCTGAGGTCAGATATCATCACAGAGGAACCACACCATCAGTCCGTGGTCTTGTGGTCAGTGCTAATTGTGCTACTGTTACTTTGCAGAATTCTACCGTGATACAATATACCATTACGGAATAAAGCAAAGAAGTGATTAGGTTATTATGGGGGCACAGGTTTTTCAGCGTGAGATAAATGAGACACACATACCACCTCAAAGAACCATGCAGTCTTGTAAGGGTGTGTTTGGATTGGACTATCCGCATACACTTCGGGCTTTGTCATTGTCTAAAAATACATCGATCATGGTCACACACACTAAAAAACAACCAAACAAAACAACGAGCAGTAATGGCAGTCCAATCACCAGGAGCTGGTCTAAAGCTCAGACTGAGGTTCCAAACCAAGATTCCTGGGAGAAACGGCTGATTGCGCATCTGGAGCAGGGGTGTAGAAAAAGGCCGACAGTGTTGTGACTGGAGAGAGATCTCACTCACACCTGAGATGACACCGCTGCTGGAGGAGTGCTCACTCTCACCCACTGCCATTGAGTTTATTCGGACTCACTGTGACGCTGTAGGGTAGGGTCGAACTGCTCCTGTGGGTTTCTGGGACTGTATCTCTTTACAGGAGTAGAAAGCCTCATCTTTCTCCAGCAGAGGGGCTGGTGGTTTCAAACTGCTGACCTGCGGTTAGCAGCCCAGTGTGTAACCCAATGTACCACTAGAGCTCTGGGTAAGAAATTAAGGAAAAGCAAATAGAAGAGTGTGATTATGCCACAATGACAATTGAGGCTAAGATGAAGGGTGTCCCGTTGTTCTAATATGGGGCAATGTGTGTTAAAACCAACAACGACTGTAATGAATGAAAGCGCATAAAGCCATGTGCTCACACAGATGCGCACACGCAAATTCCACAGATCGCCATGGCGACTGCCTCAGGGCATCAACTCACTATCCTGAAATTTAAAAAAAAATTTTTTTCCTAATGTTTCATCCTGAATTTCTTAACTGAACAGTTGATGGGGGTCAGTGCTTTACTCCTTAAGGCCCCCTGACTAAGGCTTTCATCCCTCAGGGGGACCACAAATGGTGTGTGCCTCCACACTAGGCAATAGGATGCACACTACTACCAACAGAGTTGTCCTGCCTGTCAAAAGTGCCTAGCAGGAAACCCAAGCCCCACACTGTGGGGGGAGGTCAGATGCTCACAGGCATCGTCACTGCCAGACTGCTGTCTCCCCACACCACAGGGGTGGGGCCTGCGACCATTAGCTTGATTGCTGTAGGTGGAGTTTGCACCCCCCCCCCATAATGGTCTCTATCAGTTGAGCCAGGGAACAGGTCAAACAGGTTCTATGACATCCAAAGTTAAGCTGCCAACCCAAATCTAGGATCCGCCCATCTTGTCATATGTATACCCCCAATCCCTCCTCTTCCTATTGCGTGTATTTCCCTAGACCACCCTCTCATTACTGTATTACCTATAGCACAACCTCTTCCTGTGACAATGTCCTCACCTGTAATTAGGGGGCTTGCATGTCCCCAGAGAAGATAAAAGCCTGGGCTAGCACTAAAGATTCTCTCTCACCCTCCACGTGGACCACCAAGCGGGCCTGAGGTGAGCATGAATCGTGTCTGCCATGAATCATGTCTGACTCCATTTATTTCAATACTTCTCTTCTATCTCTCATGCTCTCTATAACTTTACTATGATATTTACTTATTATCACTGTACAATTGCGCCTACTAGACCTGTAATGATGTGTTAGGGGCTGGCTTCCCCTGACACCACACTAGTACCACCAGCAAGCGGCCAGCTCTTGAGTGTACTGCAAGTCATTGGAAGACTTCCATACCCCAGCCAAGGGTCTCTGGTCAACAGCCCCTGCCTTAGCAATCAGTGTTTCCTGGGAAAGTCTGGGAGAAGGACTCAACTGTCTCCCTGACAACACCATCCACCCATCAGGGAATGTGGGCAGCAGGTTTCCTTCCACAGATTAACCGTGTAAAGGTTGTCCCGAGGACACGCAAGCTCCAAGCTCAGCTTCGCTTTCAGAGGGCATGAGGTATCCCTTGTACACTTGAACCCCATTTGTTTCACTTTCAAGAGCTTCCCCGGAAAGAAAGGAGGTTTCTGTGTTTTGAAAACAGGGGAGAATACTGATGTGGGAAATGTTCCCAAAGTAGCCCTTTGGCATCCTTTGAGACAAAGAAAGACTCACTTGTCTTTCTTTTGACCTGTCCCAGGAGGGAAGAGGTCAGATGTGTAAGGTAGAAAGTGTGAAAGCGTCACAAAGTTTAGTATATCGTTAATCACATTGGAAGCATCTTCTTTAGTACGAGGTCGACAGCCCACATTGGCTACCACCAAACAGCCACTACAGGGAGGTCATCAAATCTGCAGTTGTTAAAAAGAGTAACCTGGTGAGGTGCCATGAGAGCAGGTTTATTGTGCCAGCCTGGCCAATAGGAACATGTGGGATTAATCAGGTTGCAGTTTGATTGAAAGGCAAAGAGATAAATGGCTCTGCAAGGTGCTAACACCCCCCACTCCTCCCCGGTCTCTTTTGCTCTCTGGTGATCGGAGTGTGCTGGGGCCTTCATGCTGCTGCTGTAGCTAAGTTCTCTGCCTCATTCTGTGAGCTACACCACCTGTGGGCCAGGCCAGCTTGTGGATCGTGTTGCTAGAACTGGAGGCTCCTTCAAGATCTACTTCACCACCTGACGGTGCGTACATCACTTGGGCTTAAGGCAGGTGGCTTCTGTCACCTTACATTGCTGTGTTTAACATCCCATCCAGGGCTGCACTGCTAAGCACCCGAGCTACTGACTGTTGGTGACCCACCCTGCTGCCTGCTGCCCGTGGGCAGACTGCTTGCCTTGCCCCCAGGAGGACTCTGCTGTCTACTTCCTTGGCCGTGGACCTGACAGCCCATGGGAGTTGAAGGACTTCCAGAATGCTAACTGTTCCACAGAGGTGAGTTGACTTGAACCCTCTGGGCAGACTAATTAGCTATAATATTCCTTCTTGTTGTATAAACCTCTCTCTCGCTATATATATATATATATAAAATCATAAGTGTCCTAGTCTCATTTCTCTAGAGAACATGCCTTACACAGGTGGGGTAGATGGGGCTCAGACTGGTGTGCAGACAAAGGAGTGAGCAAGGCAACCTGAGGAGGTCTCATCTCATCCAAAGACATCCTCCTCACATGACAGAGACCACCTCCCCAATGTCCAATCCAGAAACCAGAGAATTGTCCTTGCCTCCTCTTCGCACCCCTCTCCTTCTACATCTATCCAAATCCCACCACAGCACCATGTGTTGGCCATTCTGCTCCCTTGAGTAACTTCTAAGTCCCTCCTCTGTCTTCATTAAGGTCCCCACCATTCCTCTCCTGTCTCTAGTCATAACTTCTCAACACTGCCGATAAGGAGGGGAAAAACTTCAATTTCATTGACATATCTCCAGAATACAGTCCAATCTTCAGAGCACAGCTTATAAAACCCTTTAGCATCCGGCCACTGTTGCCTTTTTCAGATGTGTCTCTCTGAATCCATTTACACACTAACACACGCACACATGCACACATCATATCATCAGACAAACTGAGTTATTTGCATCTCCTCAACATCATGCTTTCTCTTGCCACAGTGCCTTGGCACATGCTCTCCCTTCTGGCTGTCCTTTCTTCTGGGTCTCCTCCACCTCTTTCAGTCTGCTGCCACACACATGACCTCCTCTCATCAGTCTCCCCGGTCTTTGCCTCCACTTCCCTCCAACAGCAGTGGCGCTCCCATCACCCCTTATACATCTTCTATCCAGTTCTTGCTGTACTGCAGCTATGTCATTGCCTCTTCATCTCCCCTACCACTCTGTAAGTGCTAGGAGTGCTGGGAATCTGCCCTTTTCAGTCACTGTATTCACAGGGACTGACACGGTACACCACAGCTCGTCCATGTTTGTTAAACCCATGATTGGCTACGTCCCCAGCTTTATATATCTAACACTGAGAAGCTGCCCGGAATTCCTTTGCACGTCGTTAGAACGAGCTACAAGGTGTCACCTTTAATAACCATGGTACCACAATCCCCTGGTGGTTGCCTGCCTACAGACACCAAGCCTTTAACCACCTATGAGTCAGAGTCGACTTGATGGCAATGAGTTTGGTTTGTTGGCTTTTTAAGCCACCTGTGCTCAGCCAGTGTTCCCTGACTCTCACCTGGGTGGATGAGGCAGGAGTCACACTCGTTGTCCTCGTTCCGGCAGCAGGGGATGGTGTAGCCCACGACCTCCTTCCTCCCAGGGCAGACACACTCGATCTGATCGTATTCACAGCACTCCCGGCACATGATGTTCCACTCGGCGCCGGGGCAAGCTTCATTGATGACCGTGTACTCTGCAAGGGAAGAGAAAGCCAGCCGTTGAGGCTCTCGGGCCTGGCAGAAGCAGTAACAATGGGTACCGTCCTGCTACAAAGCCATCTGGTGTCCCTGAAGATGTGTTGCTCCATCTGAATGCTGGAAAAAATCCCCATGACGCCTTCCTGGACCAGGTAGCCCAAGTGGGGTGGGCCTACCTCCCAAGGGCGCTCAAAACCATCATTTCCATTACCCATGGAATAGGTCAGAAGGGCTACTCAATTTCATTATCTCAATCGTTGCTTTTAAAAAGGGAAAGAAGTCATCCTTTACTAATATAGAATCTAAGTGGGTTGACCAATAGAGTCATTATAGAATGTATAAATAAGAAAGCGTCTCTCAGGGGTCTGACCTGGGTTGAGTGATGTGCACCCCTGTCCCCCAAAATCCATATCCACCTGGAGCTTCAGAATGTATTCTTCGGAAAGAGGTCCCTGCAGATCGAATTCGTTCCTAGGGTTACACTAGTTTCGGCAGCTCCCAAATGCAATGATGTCCTCACCAGACAGAGAGACGGAGAGACCGAGGGAGAACACAACATAGCGGGGAGAGAGCTGGGGTGCGGTAGTTACAAACCAAGCGACCCCACGGATTGACAGCAACCACCAGTAGCTAGTAACGGACAAGGCACAATTCTTCTCTGGAAGCTCCAGCAGGAGCCTGCCCTTGCAACTGGGACTCTGAGGCTCCAGAACCGGGAGAAGCAGGCGAGGCACTTGGTTACACCGCCAGCGGCACCAAGGCAGAACCCACGCTCCTGTCTGTTTGTCAAGGCGCCCCTGCCACGGCTTCCCGCCAGAGGTTGTGCAGCGCATGAGTCAATGGGGGAGCGTTGGACTCAGGGCCGTGCATTACAAGCTAGGCATGGGGGTCAGGCGTAAAGTGGGGAGACCACTGTCCACCCGAGGCCATTCAAGTGTGAGGCGAATTGCCAAGTGGAACCACTATCATTTCCTCCAAACTTGGCGCCTCCATTTCCAAGCATGCCGTTCGCATGGTATCTTCAAAGCTAAAACCCAGAGAAAAGACAAAAAGCACCTTAATTAGTATGTCTGGGAGAACGTCGGTGTTTTACCAGGGTGAACTCATTAGCCGACCTTCACTCAGTGCCCAGACACGACGGAGAGTTCTTTCCCATGAGAAAAAACACTAAGGTACCCCTTTCCGAGTTGTTGCTTTGCTTTTTTCCCTTTTATCTTTTAAAATATACTTTAATAAATCAGAACGGACTTCGTGGGAGTGGGGGTGGTCTGGTTTTGTTTTAAATCCATGGAAATGAAAGGTCTGTGAGGCACAATCTCTCAGAGGCCTCCGACTGAGGCTCCCCAGGAGTCAAGGCTAGCAAAGGGCCCCTGGCCGTGAGCGGGTCCTCTTTGTTCTCGCTGGCCACTGCTAGAACAAACTCACAAGGTGACCACTGAGGGAGTCCAGGGCAGGTGTTTGAGACGGAACAGGAACTGGGGATCTCAAGAAAGCCTTTCCTAGAAACCAGGAAGGGATCTCCAACAGCTTTGGAGGCCCACTATACCCTCCCCTAGCTTTTAGGGTCACTTCTAAGGTTTTGGATTTCACAGCTTGATATTTTCCTCCCCACATTTGAAGGTCTGTCATCTGGTTCACCAGTGTCCCTCAAGTTGATTCCAGTGCCCCGGGTAGAACCGTGCTCCAGGGAGTTCTCAAGAAAGAAACACGTTTACGGAGTTTTCAAAGGTTGATTCTCCCACAGCCGAGCACCAGGGCTCCCCGCCAAGGCACCCCTGGGTTTGTTCAACCTTTCACCCTTGCAGCTGGCAGCCAAGCCTGTTAACCATGGGCACCATCTGGGGATCGCTGTCAATGTGCCTATTGGAGCCATGTACAAAACCAATCACGCTCTCCACCTGAGAACATTCTAGGGTTACTAGAAGGAACCGTTTTCACATTAAGGGACAGTTCCTTAAACGGAATAGATTTGGTTTTATAAAGCCTATATTTTTCTTACCCCTCCCCCTAAACATTGCTGGGCAAGTAAAGATCCTGGGGTGGGCATTGGGGCGCTGTAATCAATGACCTTATCTGCCCCCACCCCCCTTTGCTTAGCTTCCCTGCTGCCAGGTAGGAAGGGCCAGGCAAGCCTCTGGTGGGCCATCCTTCTTTATCTATTCGGACACCAGCCATTCCTCCCCCGTCACTCTACATCCAGGTCGGGTTCGGGAATGTGTTGCTCACAGACACAAGTCACCATTAAGAGGGCTCATGAGGGAAGTCAACAGAGGACCACAAGTCAGGATCCACAAACAGTATGGATACGGTCCTTGGGGCCCTCAGCCAGCAGCCTAGTACTCTCAGGCTCTTGGCCATATGGTAGCTGTCTCCCTCTAGTCTTCAGTCTCCCCACTGCTACATGGTCCCTTGGCCTTTTCCTCAAGGGGCCAGGAAGCCAGTCTGTCACTCTGTCCCCCAGTTCTGTGGGGTCATGCCAGATGAGAAGAAGGCACCCCACAGTCTTGATACTGCTCCTCCGAGTCTTCTTGTCACAGCCTCTGAGGTGTCTGGTCTCCATCACTTCCGACTGGGGTTTTGAACTTCCCTTTCCTTCTGCTTCAGAGATGGCTCATCCTTATGGCCAGAGGAGAGGAAACATGACCAATCCCCTCTTCCTAGTGTCCCACAGGCCCTGCGTGAACAGCCCCACCCAATCCGATGAGGATGGATCATCTGGTTTGGGTAGAAGAGCCTGTGACCCCTCAGACCCAAACACAAGGGCTGCCTTAGCTGCGCGTCCCAGCATTTCTGGTGTTGCCTGGAAGAGGCCCGGTTTCTGTTTCCATTTACCAGCTTTGTTTTTCCCTCATGCACAACAACCACAAGTAGCAGGAACCACATTCCACTTCCTCACAGCTCCTAGGACATGACCTAGCCCACAAGAACCGCTGATTGAGACTTGTTGAATTCATCCAGCCTTCCCTCCCTAGGCCCGTTCCTCCCTGGTTGAAGTGTCTGTGACTCGTGGCCAGGTTGCCTGCCTTGGGTCTGTATGCTCGGGTGCATCCCTGCCTCACCCAGACCCACGTTCTTGTTCATGGACTGGGAACAGCAGATATGTCTGTGAGGTGTGGTCCCCGTATTTCCTCCCCGTTCCTCAACTCACCCAAAGCCAAGTGCTCTGTCCTTGAAGCCTTTCTAAGAATTTATAAAGGCAGGGGGAGGTACTGACATAAAACACTGCACTTAATCAGAGAATGAATATGAGGGCCTCAGAACTTTTGGCTGGTTGAGGGCTGGGGGGCGGGGAGGCGGGGGGAGTTCTAGCAAGCTGTGGTTTTCGGTCCCGTTGAGTTGGGTTTGGCTCAGAGGGAGTCCACAGGACAGAGGGCTACCTCATCAGCATGATCTCGACAGAAGCAGACTTCCAGTTCTTTCCTGGAATAGCTGACAGATTCAACCCCTGGTTTTAGACAGCAGATGAGCTGACCTCGTCACTATTCTGCCACCAGGGCTCCTTACCCAGAAATTCACTCCCTAAGACATTTTCTTTGGCCTTTCTCTGCACATCAATAAGCAAGCCCACCTCTGCTCTCCTTAGCATATTAAATTAGCTTCCGAGGTAGGTACAGAGGTGTGTTCACTGTATCAGAGACAAGAGCTTACCATCCTCTGTGCTGAAGAACGTGATCCAAAGAAGTCAATTTACATTCTGTCTGGCAAGCCAGACCACACGCTCGGTGCATAATGGCAGGTTAATCATCGTCCAAAGATATCCATATCTTAATCCCCAGAAAGGTGCTACTTTACAGGGCAAAATGGACTTTACAGGTGAGACTGATTTAAGGCTCCTGCAATGGAAGGATGACCCTGGATTATTTCGGTGGGCCCAACGTAATCGCAAAGGTCCACCTCAGAGGGAGGCAGAGGGTCAGATATAGACGGGCAGATGTGACAATGGAAGCAGAAGTTGGTATGATACATTGCAATCATGGAGGAAGGGACCACACGTCCAGGAATGCAGAAGTCTCTAGACTCAACGATGGTAAGATGTGGACTCAGGTAGGACATCATACTTGTTAAACTCAAAAGCCAAAATAAATACCATCAAGTCCATGCTGACTCATGGTGACCCTAAATAACAGGCTAGAACAGCCCCTCTGAGTTTCTGAGACTCTGTTTATGGAAGTAGAAAGTCCCATCTTTCTTCTGAGGAGCAGCTGGTTGTTTTGAACTAGTAACCTTGTAGATCACAAGCCAACTCGAATCCACGATACCACTAGGGCTACCCTTGGTAAAATAGAAGGTCAGTACAAAAGAGGAAGCTCCTCTATGAGATGGAGTGACACAGGGGTTGTAACCATGGGTTCAAACATCACTACGATTGTGAAGATGGCACAGGAGCCACGATAGTTCTCTCTGTTACACGTACGTTGCTATGAGCCAGACCCCACCCAAAGGCACCTAACAGCGCCAGCCAGGCTCCATTCAAGCCTCTGACCTCCGGAATGGCAAGATAACAAGCGTTTTCAGTCACTAGGTTGGCGGTCATCGTGGTCAGCAGCAATACAAAACAAATACATCTTCCAACACAGAGGTTAAGTAACTCACCGACAATCATAACACAGCTCAGTGTTCCCACCAAGGGCAACATTGAGAGCTTGAGTGACTCATTCTTTCTCTGTGCGTATCGGTTGAGTGCCAGGGACGACCCAAGCAGAGGGCGGGGTGGTGAGAGGACAATTGAGAGAAACATAGCTCCCATTCTGGCCCTTGTCGAGCTCACAGCTCAGAAGAGGAGCAGACATTGATCACAGAACCACCATAAAAATCAACGATCACAAGCAGTGAGAAAAGAGCATTAAAATGCTGCGTGGGTGGATGAACGGACAGGAAGTAGTAGTGGTACTGAATCTATTATCCGCCGACATCACGGGGTGAAGCAACCAGTGGCCCTGGAATGGAGTCTACCTCGTGGTGTTGCCCTTCGTCGTGTCACCGTCCAACATGCCTGAGGGTTTTCAACAGCCAATGATTTAGCAGTAGTTCACCAGACCTTTCTTCCGAGGGACCTTTCTTCCGAGGCGGATGAGTGGTCAAGCTCAGGAGTCATCCCACCACCCAGTGACCCCTCACATGGCTATGGGCATTTGAATAAAATCACATAAAGTTGGTTGCATTCCCAGGAAGACAGAGGGGGTGGATGGAGGGAGGCCCTGGTCTTGAACGTTTCCTGCCATGGTCCCTCCCACTTTGGTTGGTGAAAATCATCCCCCCTTTCACTCTCCCCCAGCTTGACTAGAGACAGGAACGAGCCCTCGCATGTCAAATGTAAGAAATAAATCAATCACTGAAAGATGATTGTGAGCAATATTCAAAGTTCACCAGCCAATGGATTCTCAAAGGAATAAGCGGATAAGAGGAAATGGCCGGATTTGTTTTTCTCCCTTCCATTTATCAGAAATACATTTTGGGAAAGGGCACGTGGGCAATTGGCGGCGGCGATACAAATTTCAGGGAATTTCAATCTGGCACTAAGGGTTACTTCCAGAAAGTCGGAGGGGAGAAACGTCAATGGCCGTAGAAAAGGAGCGTGATTGTCTCATCTGTGTGTTAGGTACTGGAGTGTCTCTGTAGCTGAAAGACATTTATAGTCTTTGTGTAATTTCATCTGAAACATGACTCAGTGAAAACCATCAAGTGCTAGCTGTTCGCTTCACTTGCCGGGGAAGAAAAGGATGGGGGTGTGTGTGGGGTGGGGTGGGGGGGTGGGGTGTCTGTGTATGTGGTGTGTGTGTGTGGGGTGTGTGTGTGTGTGTGGTGTGTGTGTGGTGTGTGTGGTGTGTGTGTGGTGTGTGTGGTGTGTGTGTGGTGTGTGTGGGGTGTGTGGGGTGTGTGTGGTGTGTGTGTGGTGTGTGTGGTGTGTGTGCGTGGTGTGTGTGGTGTGTGTGTGGTGTGTGTGTGGGGTGTGTGGGGTGTGTGTGTGGGGTGTGTGTGTGGTGTGTGTGGTGTGTGTGTGGTGTGTGTGTGTGCCGTGTGTGTGTGTGTGTGTGTGATTAATTCTTGAGTGTCGAGGAAAGTCCACAGCATCCCAGGGCTGGGAAGGAGGTAAACAAGCCTACTGCTTACCGGGAAGCAGGCTAGACAATTTCCAGCCTTGCCAGATCCTGGAGTCGAGGAAACTTTACTTTGTCTACCTAAAGACGGCATCTTATAAAAAAAGCAACAGACGATCAGATCAGTGGTCCCCTGGCAATAGAGCACAATGAATTTAGACAGCATCGCCCTAAGATAAACCAGAGCTTTGAAATGATGCATTCAGGCTCGACCCTCTGCGGGGAATTTGCCTGTCCACCCCAGAAAACCAGAATCAGAACCGACGTGTTAACATATGCAGGAATATGAGAGCTCTTATCCGTCTTCTTACAGTCTTGCATTGATAAGCGTCACCTGGGGATCTTGTTAGAAAGTTAACTCAGATTCAGGAAACCGGGGGTGAAAGCACAAATACTTAGCCGGGCATTGAAATGGAATGAACCAGCTCGAAGCCCTGAGCTACACTCAGGTCAAGTTCATGCCTATGATTTCAGAAGCAAAATGGTGCCAATGGAGTTCTGGACACCACACAGCTCGGCACACCACTCAACCTTCCACCAGAGAAGTTCTTTAATAAACAAGTGTGCCTTTTCTAGAGAACTATTTTCATGTGTACAAAAGCCCTGGGATCAAATTCGGAAAGGTCCTCTGCCCCCCAGCCCCTCCTTTCAGTGTTGGCACAGAGCCCCAGGTGCTGGGACGGCCGCAGGTCTCCCGCAGTGACACTCCTGGAAAGGTTAGGGGACTGAGTGTGCCCATGGGTGCTTTGAAGAGAGGCATTCAAAACACCAGCCGGTGAAAACCCATGGAAGCTCAGTTCTGTGATGGCACCAATCCCCGTGCCTCAGAGGGGATTGGACGGCCCCACAAGGGTCTAGAGATCAGTATTGACACACGAGGGTTCCCACCTCACAGGATGCTTTGTCCGAGGAGCGGCTTTTGCTTTTTCTTGATTTATGCCTTGGACCTTTTCCCTGGACACTGACTCTTCTTCATATGGGATTAGAAGTCAGTGCATAAGTGTCCTGTGTCTGACAGAACCTCCCACTCACTGGATCAGTGGGGTAAACAGCTATCAGGGGAGGGACAGTGATGCATCACTGAGTTGACCAAGCACGTTTTGAGCTGCCACTAGGAGGCGGCCGTCTTGGTAGCCTCTGCTCAGAGCTGGAAGTCCTTGACCCCCAGGCAACGCTAGTTCTTCCAGCACTTAGATGGGGGAAGACACTTGACCTCTGATGACAACAACGCCATTAGCACAGAGGACACATTCGTTTCTTTGATGGATGGATGAATGAATGAATGGGTGAATGAATGAATGAATGGGTGAATGCGTGAGAGAAAGCAGGCAGGCGGTGGTGTCACTGCCATTGTCGTTTTGCACAGTTCCTCACCACCATGAGCGTGTGCTTTAAGGACCATCTATGGCCGCTGACAGGAGGGTGAAATCTGCCAGCTCCCAAACATGCCTGATGCAGAGGACACGGGAGCCCTGAGATGCCTTTAACACGACCCCCAGGAGAACCTGCCATGCTTCCCACACTTGTCCGCAGCGGTTCTCAACCTGTGTGTCACGACCCCTTTGGGGGTCTAAGGACCCTCTCCCAGGGTCGCTCGATTCATGACAGTAGCAAGATGACAGTGATGAAGTAGCAGTGATAAAGATGTTCTGGTTGGGGGTCACCACCGCATGAGAAGCTGGGTGAAAGGCTGCAGCAGGAGGAAGGTTGAGAACCGCTGCTCCACAGTAAGTGAATATATTACGGTCTATCTGAAGAGACTGTGGAAACAAGAACTGTGGTCAGCCGGCTCCATACCTGAGCAAAACACCAGTTGCCAAATGGAAGGCTAGAGCTGGAGACCAACCCCCCAAAAGAAAAGCACTTTTACGATGTGCCCACTCCTCCCTGACGTTGGCACCTCTACCAAGCACCTCATGGCACACACACCCTGCTCCGGTCTGACCATGTGTAAGTAAGATACATACAGTCTTCCACTGTCCTCCCATTTTACAAACCATCGGAGCACAAAGGGAGCCAGAGAGGGGCACTCGATCAGAGAGAGCTGGGCAGCGTGGGCTCCTCACACATCTCCAGCCACCTGCCTGCCTCTGCTTGTGCTGTCTGAGCTCCCATGGCGATGTCCACCCAGCCCCTCGCACTGGAGACAGCTGGGGGTCTGACCACTGACTCCTTGGTGCTGATGACAGATAGGCAGTCGGCAGAATTGACAGGACTGAATCGGGATTGGTGGAATGTCCACTGGAGCCCTTGGCGACTTCGTGTCTCTTTCTGAGCCTTTGGATCTGGACCTGTCCGAGAGCTGCCCTCTGATCAAGTGACCCTCACACCTGGCCTGGCTGGGTTCCCAACCTCAGGGACATGTAGCCGCCCCTTCTTATAGGCTCTCTTGTGAATGAGATAAAGGTGGTTGGAGAGTCAGGGCCTCCATCACCCTCGTGGGATATCAGAGGTGAGAACACTTTCGATGGAGCCTCTAGGAATATGATTTTTTAGGATCAGGTGTATTTGAGGTGGGGGTGGAGGGTAGAGGCAAAATCAGTTCACCACATCCTTCCCCTCCTCCTGCCCTACAGTACATTTATGATGCTGTGACTCTTTCCGAATGCCGCTCCAGTCGCTGGGGACCAGCACCCACCAGGGGCCTTCCGAGAACCTGGTCGATCCTAGCTCATTTCACCCTCTCAAAGTATGTCTTATTTTCTTCATTGAGCAAATGTGAGGGACAGAGAGGGCACGTAAATGTCCCGCCGCAGAGCTTTCGGGGACAAGAAGAGTGATGAGGAGCCAACAGTTTGCTCCTTCCAGCTTGCCCCACGGACTCTCCAGAGCAGATGTGGGTTTGTCCGATTAAGAGAGGGACTGCAGGATTGGGGCGGGGACAGGCTGGGGCATCAGACGGCCCACGTTCAGATTCCAGCTCCACCAGTCAGTCACCGGTGGCCTGGGGGGAATCCTGGGACTCCCTGTGGAATGTGCAGTCGTACTTCAGGGTTGGGACGAGGAATTAACGAGTTAGTCCAATGGCTCAGAGGGCAGGACGCAGCCGTCAGGTTTCACGTCTGTCTCTGTGTAGCATCAACGGTCACACTCTAGGCCATCGCAAGAGCCCATTCAGAACCCATTCTAATAGGAAAGTTTGCGGAAGACATTGCTGGCCTCTGCAGTGCCTGCCTGAGGCTGACCGGTAGTCTTTTGCAGACCAGAATAGTGGCATACCCTCCTGCAACACTTTCTACCTGCAAGACCCGGTTCCAGGTCCTCCCCCTACACGAAGGCGTTTGATTCTCAAGACAATCCCATACTATAGGTACAATGAGTTCACCCATCTTACGGATGAGGAAACTGAGGTCAAGGCAGGTTAAAGCCCATGCCTAAGAGCATTGAGGAAGCAGAAGAGACGGGCCTCAAACCTGGTCAGTCTGACTCCAAAGTCAGTGTCCTTGGCCATTGTGTGTGGTCTGGCTCTCAGATGATCCACCGTTCAAAGGGGCAACGACCTTTAAGCGCACACTGAGAGCTTGCCGTGAGTCAGGCGTGGTACGGAGTGCTTTCCTGTGTCATTCCACTTAGTCCTCACAATGGCATTGTGATCTCACGTTTTATAGGTCAAGAAGCAGAGGCCCCCAAATATTAAGTTCCTTCACCAAGGCTACATGGTAAGAGTTAAGAGACAGCGTGAGGACTGTGTGTTTGTGTGCGTATCAAAAACCCATGCGGTCATGTTCTACCCCTCCCCCCCAAATAACTCTCAGTGAAACCACCGGGGCTGTTGATTCCTGGACACCAATCCAGACCCATCCCCTCAGACTCCACTGGAGTGAGGTCCAAGTCTCTGCCTTCCAGACAAGCGAGATGCTTGGAGGACCATAGCCATTTACAGTGCTGCCTTCCCTACTTCCAGAGCAACGTGGCATCCAAACTTCTCCCTCCCTGTGTCCTATCCGGCTGTGCTTTGCATTGGTTAAGTACTTCTTCCCTTGCCTAAAGATGAAAGATAGCAGCCCTGCCTTCTTACTGGTCTTGAGAGGGTCTTTGACCTCCTGGAATTCACTCTGGCTCCGGGTTCCTGGAGGCTGTCTCTCTCTGCGCTGCTGGGAAACCACGATCGTGTTCCCATTCCTTCCCCACAACCCTCAAGAGGATAGAGACAGAATGGTGGGATTGTAGCTATGTAGAAGAACGTAGGCAGAAAGGGCTTTGGGGCCCAAAAAACCTGCATATTTCTCAGGAATTATTACTGTTCTAAGGAACCCCAGTGGTACAACGAGTAAGTGCTAGAATGCTAACACAAACCTCAGGGATTTGAACTCACACCATGCCATCTACAGGGGGGGAAATCTGATGATCTGCTTTCATAAAGATGACTGCCTAAGGAACGAGGGGGCTATGTAGTGGACGTCCGATGGTCCCTAAGCCCTGAGCAGGCAGCAGCTCCAGGGCAGCTAGCCCTCATTATAGCTACCTCCTCCGGCTTGGCACGTTACAACGAGATGAAAGGGAGCCTGTTTTTGCCTGCCTGCTCAGGTTTATACCTGGCCTGCTGGGTTCCTCCCTTTCCTACACTTCCGATTCTCTTTTCTCGAGCTCCCCTCTTTGGACACCCCTAAACAGGACCTACCTCACCCCCTGCTGCTTCTCTTTAGAAATAGCAGTTCTACATTGAGATAGTTAAAGTTTATTGTGCCAACCTGGCCAATAAACACATATAGGATTAATTGGAGAGTCGAGGGATAAATGGCTCGCCGAGCCTCATCTTTTTAGTTCTCGGGTCTCTTGCTCTGATGGTCAGACCAGGGTGCAGCTGTCTTGGTCAGTTTCCTGCTTCAGCTGGCAAGGCTCACTTCATGAAAGACATCCCTGAGGAGAAGGCGCATGGACCTACCCCAATGCAGCTCTGGGTGCTGGAGCAGCCGTGTGGAGACCCCTGTCAGCACTGAGATGCTTACACGTTCACTGGTTCAGCTTTCCTCCTGCAGTCAGCATCATTGCGTGTGTTTTGTGGGATGGAGGAGGACTTGTAGATCAGTGTCAGACATATGGGCTAATGTTGGATTTATGGGCTTAGACAGCCCTCGGTTGGGATGCTTTCTTAATGTACACTTACGCTATATATATAACTCTCTCTTATACACATATGAGTTTCTGTGGATTTGTTTCTCTAGTCTACCCAGACTAACACACACATCCACAGCCAAAAGAACAAATCCAAACTCTAGCATCCTGGAAGAGTCCCTGGTTGCTATGATCCTTGACAACGGTAGTGTGGGAAATTCTTGAAGGACGGCTGCTTCTGGCTTTTTTCCAGATGCTTGGAATCTGAGCTGGAATATAGATTTTTATTAGCTTTGGAAAATAATTCCACAAAACAGTGCATCTAAAAGTCTCTGGTGATAAAACTCCGCAAGGAGTATAGCAACCCAGGCAATGGAGTGGCCACATGAAAACAATAAAACTTAAGCCGTGCCTTAAACATTCACCCTGACCGTCCCCAATCCAAGAACACCATAGATGAGCCCACCTCTTCCCAGTCCCCCGCACTATACAACTTTCTCCCGGAAGCAGCGCATCAGGACCACACAAGGGACTTGGTCTGCTACCGCCCCTTCTTTGTTAAGAGCTGCAAGCGTTGGCATCGCTGTCTTCACATCCAGGTTCCCTGATGTCAGGCAGGGGGCAGATTTTGCACCAACCACAGGCAGCTGGCCAACAGCAGATGTCAAGTGCAGAGCGATGTGGAGGGAGGGTGACACATTTGTAGTGGTATGTCTGATGGGTCTCTAAGCCGCGAGCGGGCAGCAGCTCCAGGCCGGCTAGCCCTCATTATAGCTACCTCCTCCAGCTTGGCAAGTTAGAACGAGATGAAAGGGAGCCTGTTTTCGCCTGCCTGCTCCATCCTTGACTCACAACAGGTGCACCGCCTCTCCTTCCGAATGTAAGCTGTTAGGGGGCCCTGGAGCCCTGGGCACCACATCACTGAGCCAGAGTCTTCCGCGCTGCAAGACATGGTTTCCTTGGTCCTCGCAGGAATCTTTCCTGGGCCCTGTTTCAGATGTCGAGCTACCAAAACATTAGCATGTGGAAGACATGTGGGGGGGTGTATGATAAAACCAACAGGAGAAAGCAAGTCGCGGGAGATTCGCACGTGAGGAATCACTGGAGAGTTTCGTTTCTGACACAGAGTCAGAGACGAACAGGACAGACTGCCATCAAGGGACCCTCCAGATGAAAACTCCCTGCGGTGCTCTGTCCCCGCCCCCATGGAAAAGCTGCAGCAGTGAAGGAAATAGAAGGAGGAGATGACTGACTTTCTGAGGATTGGCCAAGCACAATCCTAAGCATTTTAAATGGATGATCTTATTTAATACCTGCAATAAATCTATGTCATAGATGCTATTATCCTCAGCCTATAGATGGAAGGGTGATGTAGCTTGCCCAACACAAAAGCAGCCATGGTTTGAATCTCCATTCCACATCCTGCACGCACCCGCCTCAGATGCACATCACACTGGCAGTCTTTGATGTGACTGCAGATGCAAACTCAGACCCCTCAAAGAGACCTGCATCAAAGATGAGTCCCGTCAGTATAGTTTAAGTGAGAACTAAATCTTTGCCCAGCACGCCATGGTGGAGCCCTGGCTGGAATGCCCTGAATGGAACAGCTGGTTTCTTCCTCGCCCCTTGCTGCTGTACTCACCCAATCGGCAACAAGTCTGAGCTGAGAGAGAAGGCAGAAACCATGTTGCATGACAACAAGAATAATATTTAGCAGAGGCCGGGGGATGGGGGAACACGCACATAGTTCCCAGAGTCAGCACACAAAGGGTCAAAGAGCAGCTCAAGTTCATGTGCTTTCTCTATGGGATACAGCCCCACGATAAACAGTCCAGACCACTTCCGGGTTGTACAAATCAGAGTTACAGAGACTAGGTTTGCTGAAAACTACTGGCCAACACAGGGGTCAAAAATAATAGATGTTTGCAACATACACTAGGAGAAGGGGGATCACAATTCATGATGAACAAGCCTTGGTCAGCACCTCTAGCGTCAAGAAACCAAAGCCCAAGCCAAACTCATTGCCACGGAGACGAAGCTGACCCCTAGAGACCCTCTAGGTCAAGGTGGAGCAGCTCCTGTGGGTTTCAGACACAGTGAGTAGAAAGAAATGTAGGAGTAGAATGTCCATCTTTCTCTGCATGGTGGCTGGTGGCTTCGACGGCTGACCCTGTGGTTTGCAGCCCAATGCATTACCACGACGCCATCCGAATGCCCAGAGATGCACCTTCTTTTGGAAGGCGAGATAGCATGACTGACACTGACTGGTGTGACTAGAAACTGTTATGAGTTGAATTAGCCTACCCCAAAAAATCTATATAGAATTTCTAAATCCTTTGCCTGTAAATATGATTGTTTAGACATAGGAATTTTCTTTTCAACTTTTCTTTGGAATGTTCTTTTGTTACGTGCAGCGTCTGGTGGGGCCTTAACCTAGTCATTTCTGCATGGTATCTTCTAGAAAGAGCAGACAAAGAAATAGACGAGGAATGCCCGCAAACACCCATCTACAAGCCAACACCATCAAGGATCGCCAGCTGCCACCAGCCGCTAGAAGAGAAGCTCCCAGAAACCATCATTGGACTTTTAGCCTCCTGAAGGTGCGAAAACAAATGTTCTTTTTCTGTCAGGCCTCCCCCTTGCAGGATTTTCTGTGGTGGCAGCACTTGGCCTCTCTAAGACCAAAGCTAGGTCATGGCTCTCCTCAAGCCCACCCCACCCCTAGACTTGCCACGGCACTCTGAGAGCTCCTTCATCAGAGTGACCCCGCAGTGTGCCCCTCAACCCCAGCCCAACCACACGGCTTCATGCCACGTGGATACAGGGCGTGCCCATCAGGCTTGCAGGTCAGCAGGTGCCAGGAGAGGGTTTTCCTTAGGATAGCAAGGAGAGGACGTCAGGCCAGGGTTCACTCCCCACCGCTGCCAGTGCTAAGTGGCCAGGAGGCCCGACTTCCTGCCAGCAGCCCAGCCGAAGTCTGGAGAAGACACTTGTTTTTCAGATTTGCAAACTCCCTTCCTATCCTTTTCCTCCGGAATGGTGAAACAATCCGTAATGTTTAATTCATTACGGGTGGGAGACCAGGGTTTTCCAAGCCGTGTTCCACGGAGCACGGATTCTGCTGGAAGGTAGAAGGTACTGTGTGGAAAGGAAATTCTGCGGTCAAAGCGCTCTGTGGAATGCCAATCACAGTGTCCTTTGTTACAGGACTTTGCAGTGTCCACCATACGCCGGTGCCTACTGAATCGCCCCAGCCCTGGACCTATTCCGTCCCCACACATTCCTTCCTGCTTCCTTGTTGCTGAAGAGATCTCAGAATTAGGGTTCTAGGAGCCTTTGTTTGGGGAATGACCTGCTGGGCCACCAGCTCTCCCAGTGGCTTGTGAGTACCTCAAGGCAAGCGTCTTTGCCTCGTTCATCAGTGTCCCCTCAGGACCTACGATCACACCTGCCACCTGGAAAGGTCTGCTGACAGAAGACATCCATCTGAGCGTGGTAAGGCACGTGGGAGCCTCGCGGTTCGCAAGGCAAAGTCTATTTGTACAACGGCTGATGTTAGAAATGTCTCTTGCTGTGACCTTTGGAATCTGTATTGTGCGGTTGAAGGTAATCCACTGGGCCTATACTTGATGAACATTTTTGGAGTTTGTACCTCATTTCCATAAAGGTTTGAAAAGCTCACTCATTTTATTATTCCAGGGGGTTGGTCTGGGGGTGTGTGGGGGCGGCAGGGCGGGCTTAAACAGAATGGAGGTGAATAGACTTTTGAAAGCAGGCCTGACCCCAGTGGAAGGCAGGAAGGCAGAGCCAGAAGACCTGGAATAGAGATTCTTTGCTAGCCCATTGAGATGCCACCCTTCCTACTTGCCTCCAGGAAAGCCACAGGTAAGTAGACGTTACTAGCTAGAAGTTGAGCTCAGGCAATTGGCTGCTGGGATCTCGGGTGTTCTCCACCAACGACCCCTTCACACTTTGACTCCTGAGCAAAGGTCCATGGTACTAAGGGTTAATTTGCTCCCTTCGAAGGAATCTTAGGAAGTAAGGGGAACGGGGTTATAAAAACATTGATATTTTTGTTCCTTAGCGTCCTGCAGCCATGTACCTGACATTGTAAACTGGGCCAATTTCTTCCCTCCATCCAGTGGTTTTCCATTAGACCAGCTGGGCTTGAGTTTGGGTTCTTAACTGACCATGGATTTCATTTCTAAAGACAATTGCTGTATCTCCCATGACCTGAACTTGACTGAGGGTGTTCCTTACTCTGCTCTGGCAGCAGCAGGCCTGGTTTTCCAATCACCAAGCACGCTGGCCAGCCTTGTACTTACAGTCACTTACTGCCCATCCACGAACTCACCCCTCGCAGCCAGCCAGGACCTCAGCGAGAACAGAATGAAGACACCAGGCTGCAAGAATAAAATCATTCAACTAGCGCTAGAGACAGGCCCAGAACACCTACTCCACTGCCTTCAAGTCAGTGCTGGCTCATGGCAACCCTAGATAGGGGTGCAGCGGCTGTGAGTCTTTACGTTCTGAAAGTACCACAGACTCCCTAAAGAATAAACCAACCTGTCTCGGAAGAAGAGCAGCCAGAAGGCTCCTTAGAGACAAGAATGGTGAGACTTGATCCCACCTCCTTTGGACGTGTTGTCAGGAGAGATCGGTCCCTGGAGAAGGTCATCATGTTTGGTAAGGTTAGAAAAAAAACAAAACCAAAAAACCCCAAACCGAACATACTGCCATCAAGTCACTGTGGACTCATAGCGACCCCCTATGGATTTCTGAGTCTGTAATGGTTCATGAGAGTAGAAAACCCGGTCTTTTTCCCTTCAAACTGCTGCTGGTTTCGAACTGCTGACCATGTGGATTGGAGCCCAATGTGTAACCACTACACCACCAGGAATCCTGCTATTAAAGTAGAGGCACAGCAAAAGAGAGGAAAGCCTTTGTCAAGATAGATTGACGCAGTGGCTACAATGGACTCAAACAGAAAGAACAATTGTGCAGGGGCGCTGGACAGGGCCACGTTTCCTTCTATTGAACACAGGGTTTCAAGAGTCAGAACCAACTCAACAGAACCTAACAACCAAGCTTTATGTGAGCAGACAGCCTCATCTCTCTCCCACAGAGCAGCTAACCCAGCATCTAGCAGTCCAAAGCTTACCCCACAGTGCCACCAGGACTGTACGAGAGACAGAAGTTGGTGTCTCCATCTGCTGCTCAGATAAGATGTCCATTTCCATGGAGCCAGTTGAGATGAGGACATGACTGTCTAGCAGACAGTGAATTCCCTTTCAAAACCCATCTTGGTATTAATGGAAGAAGATCGAGTCTCCTTCCCCTGCATCCATCAACTGTGAAGCCAAAAAGGAAAAGCAATATGCTTCCCTGTTCATCCCAGGTCTTGCAGTGTCCAAGGGATCACCGGTTTTTTTAAATTACTACTGGCACAATCACGACCACCCTCTTTACCTTACTTTTAGCTTGCATCTTCGTAGCCAAAGTACAACCAACAGGTCTACCATACATGACACATTGCTAAATGTGGGAACTGTATGTAATGTCTCAGAATGTGCATGGTGCCAGGCGGTACAGGTTTAAAACCCAGACATCCAGCTGTGATTTCACCCTGCAGCTCTTTCTGCTTACGCGCCTCAAGGGTGAACAGAGGTTAGTAATAATAGTGCTTATCTCCTTCGTGTGTCGTGAGGATTAAATAAATCCATGCAACACATGTAGAGCATCACCTCCTTGTCCGCGTATTGTTTTCTGGCGGTTCAGTGGTTCAGTGAGGCCAGAAGCTATGCCGCTGGTATTGAGATACTAGCAGCATCACCCACGGTAGAGAAAGGTATCAGCAGAGCTTCCAGACTAAGAGAGAATTCTGAAAATTGGCCAATGAAAGCCTGCGGATCGAAGAATGTGATCTAAGAAGTCAACTGGATTTCTTTACGTGTGTCCTCAGGAGGGACTGACCGTGTGAGAAGGACCTCACGTTTGGTGAAGGCAATGCCAGCGAAAGCACTGCTCATGACCTTCAAGCATCCCTGGAGTAAGGATGACACGTCCTCAGTGGGGGAGCAGGGGCCGCCTACCTTCATCTATCATGGAAATGACACGTGCCTCGATTTGCACACAGCCCAAGTCAAGGGCAGCTTCTGGAACTGGCCAGGGGAGGCCGCCAGACACGGTTTCTCTTAAAAGGGCGTTGGTCACTTCCAGTGAGTCAGAGGGAACTGATTTCCTGCCCGAGGGCCAGCTATTAGACTCCCTCTGCCACCAGCCTCTCCTCATGGGTGTCTGGGCGTGTCATCCAAATGGGGACAAGGGTAAGTCCAGTGCCGTCCAGGCCAGTGACCCTCCACAGCCCTCTGAGAGCTTCTAGATGTCCCCAAGGTACTTGCATCCTCTAGGCCACAGCTTCTGTGTTAGGTCGCTAAGAGACAGGGACAGGGGGGTTGTCGCCCCCATGACTTCACAGGCACCCTACAGAAGGTTGGGAAGGAAATCAGGCGACCATTAGCCACCCATGAAGACCTTAACTGGGCATGCTCCAATTCAGGACCCTGAGCCAGGTGGGCATTACACCTGGATAGTCCAAACTAGGCTCAGGTGGACTTAATTCAGTCAATGGGGTCAACCAATACATTCAACTACACCTCCCAACCAGGGGTTTGAAATACCCTGGGGGCGGGATGGCAGGCCCTTCTCTCCCGTTTCCCTGCTCCTGCGCCTGCTCTGCCGTGCCACAGTCTCTCTGGCCTCAGTTCACCACGTGTGGGTGCTCAGTCCCACAAGGTGGCCGTGTCCAGTTGTGGGCCCCAGCCCGGCTTTGGTGTGGTTTGGCATGCTTCCCTGAAATAGCATGTACTCTTTTGAGACTTTAAGACCTGAAACTTTTGCCGACCTTCATAAAAACTCACTTGGATTACAAACCAGGCTTCGACATGAATTCTTTATCGTGAGAAGCCAAGAACTGAGGGATTACCCACTTGAGAAACCTCAGGCACCCATGCCATCAGGTGCTGTCGATCTACAGCTTGTTGGTCCAGATATAATTCCAGCCTAGTCTTCAGGTTCCACCAAGAGCTCACAGTCTGGGGCATTCGTGAGAGCAAAGCATTTTACCAAAGTGTTGAAGATCAGGGGGAGAAGCAGAATTATGTTCCATAAAGTATGTTTGATGTTTCTGCTTTGAAGAGTCCGTTCAGTTATTCAATCCTTAGGCTGAATTTCCCCTCACTCAGCACTTAGCCTTCCACCCTCTCTCTCTCCCCCTCTCTGTTTCTGGCCCCGCCCTCCCCTCAGGCAGCAGAGATCCAAAGCTCCAGTGTAAGGAGGGACCAGCATATAGCAATCATGTGGGCTCTGAGGTGGCATGTCTGACCTTGGAGAGGACATGGCCTGGTCAAAGGCATTCACATTCAAACAGTGACTTACTAAAGGTGTCTTACTAAGTACATTCCCAGGCCTTTGGGCCCAAAGGCTGCCAGCCCGCAGAACTTCAGCTTTGCTCTCTCCCTCTTGGCCACAGCCAGCTGCCGCTGGACTGACAGTGGCCACAACATGGGGGCAAGCAAGGACTCTCCCTCCCCTTCTGTGTATCCTGAAGCCAACATCTCTGTTAAGACTTGTATCCACCAAGTTGATCAGTGTACTCGATGGATGAGCCTAACTCAGCCAGGTAACAGGTGAGCTTGGGCTGAAGAATTAGATACCCCAGGCTCACCCTGGGTTCCACTAATCTACCTGCAGAGCTTCTAAGAGGTCACAGAAGCTCTGGGAGCCCCATCTGCAAAACGGTAATACGAGCACCCACCGCAGTGGACTGTGCTCTCCAGGAAATTTCAACCAGGCTGCGAACCCAAAGGTTGGAGGTTCTAGCCCACCCAGAATGCCACAAGAGAAAGCCCTCCACTTCTGAGCCTGTGAAGATTACAGCCAAGAGAGAAGCCTGTGGGGTCGCCCAAAGTCCAGACTGAGCCGGCAGCAGCTAACAACAACCTCTTCTGGGTGTCTGAGAGTGAGTGCCTGTCGAGGATTTAGGTCAGTGTCGAAAAGCTGGCTCAGGAGACTCAGATTAAATGGTCCCCAAAGCCCCTCCCAGCTTCAACAATCCATGATTCCATCAGCAAATTATTTTCCCCTTGGAGAAGCCAGAAAAGCTCTCCCAGTATATATTAGGGGAACTCCCTCTCCATGGCCACCGCAAAACCCCACCCCTGCCAAGGAAGCACAACCTTCCCAGTCTCCTCCTTGGATTTCCCAGCACGCCCCAGGAAAGACGCACAGCTCCGTTCTCTTGCTGCCCTGACCTACACTCCTGCTCTGCCTTCCTTAGCTGACTGCTCCTGCCACTGAACGTCTGCTTCAAACAAGCTCCCCCCCTCACCCCTCGCATTCCTGTGCCTTCCCCACAAGCCAATGTCTGTTGGAAGGGAGACTTGTGAAGTCATCCATATTAAAGTCTAATTCCCCAGAGCCGCGCATTTTAAATGAGGGTTTCCTCCCCCAGCGGAATCAGGCTGGCCCGGCTCCTGCCATGGGGGCGGTCAGGAGAGTTGAGTTTCTCCCCTCGTGTGTTGTATATGTGGGTTTCTCCTTTGGCCTCAGGTTTAGATTCGTGTCCCAGAGCATGTCTCCCCTGCTGCTGAACACAAAAAGCTCCTGTGGCATCCCACTGGCTGTTTATATGCCATCTGATCCATTTTTTTTCTCTAATAAGACAGAAGAAATACACGTCCATGCTTTCCTTTATAAAGCTAGACGGAATTCCAAGAGAGCTGGACTGACTCGCAACGTGAAGAACACCACACACACACACACACACACACACACGTGCACTCCTCCCCTCCGTTCCTCTGGTTCCCTCTGCACGTGAATGCCTAACAACTGAAATCACTCTGCTCATCTACAAGGCTTATGTCTACATCTGGCACACCAGACATTTGGTTAAAACGGAGATTCTGATTCAGTAGATTGGAGGTGGAAAAGCAAACTCTCAGCAAGGAGTCCAGACAGGAAAATGAGTCGGTCTAAAGTCCAGTGCTAAGCACTCTGAGACTCTCTCTGCTTTGGTGGGCAGTTGTGGCCGCCAACACTTTGCATGCCCTGCTGAAGTGTTTCCCCAGCAGCGCACAGTACAAAGTGATCCTCCCGTCTGACTCAGTGGATTGTTGGGATCCTGAGCCAGTGAAGAGAGTCAGTTGAGCAGTTTTGTTTTGCTTCATGTTTCACTCTTATGGGTCTGAACGCCCTCACGTGTCATGGCATACAGAGGACGCAGGGCGTGGTCCATGCAGCCATGAGGAGGAAGCTAGTCCTTGGACCCTGGTGCTTGTGGAAGGGCTCAGGGTCTTCTGGAGGTGGGCGAAGGCCACCTTCCTCTGGAGAGGTGGGTCTGAAAGGTAAAGCTGGAACAGGGAGGAGCAAGGACTTCATGCAAGGCCACTAATGTGGCTCCTGGGACAGGTGTGTGGGCTTATAAGGTCGCAGGCCAGCGACCTCAGTTATCTAGATGCCGCGACCTCCCGTGGAACACCATTCCATGCTGATCCATGGGGTTTTCAGTGACTGGTTTCTCAGAAGCAGACCCTCCAGGGCCCCTCTGGGTGGGCCCAGACCTTACTCAGCAGCCGGGCACAAGAATCCTTTACACTACCCAGAAGGCAAGCTGTTTGTAGATGCAGTGTTGGCCAAATGGGCAGGTTTCGTGTGTCCTAGCTTTGTGACCTTAGGCTGCGACCCCCTCCTAGACAGCCGGATATTACATGTAGAATTCTCGTCATCTCACGTACCCAGCTGTATTCTCAGGCACTTGCAGAGACTTACAGTGATGGAGCAAGCCCCACTCAGGTAGAGCAGAGGTGACAGGTAGCCAACAGAAGGGAAAGCAGGAAGCCCCCATGTGTACTCTCCCCTGGCCCAAACTGATCAGATCTGTCCACACTGCGCATGGCTGCCCATACTTTCACCCCAGAAGGGCGCCTCTCACTTCCTGATGCCTCACCCCTCCCTCCAGGCCAACAAAAAAGGTAGACAGATGCTAACAAGTCCCCTCTTCCCTGGGCACCAGGGAGCAATTGCAAGACAGACCGTCACCTTGTTCTGTCCTCAGCTGGGGCAGAGGCTCCCAGGACCTGTTTGTCCCATCCAAGCCTTATCTGGGTGGGGTGGGGGGTAGGAGGGGATAGGGCGAGGCTTTACATGGGGTTTGTGGTTCTAAACAAAGAACCAGTGCTCTCTCCAAACAAACACTGTGCATCCCAGAACCAGCGCGCACGTTTCACCGGGCATCTTGCCATCCTTATCAAGAAGGCAGGGGCACAGGCTGAGTGGGAGGGGTCTGGGGTCTGTGATTAAGAGTCCCAGCAAGACTCTGGAGGAAGGACAGGGAGCCGAGCAGGGAGCGCTGGTTTTGCTTACTGCAAGCCCTTTCTTTCTTCCCTGCTCACCTCACCTCGGAGGGAGCGCTCTCCAAGAGAAAGTTAGCATCTGGCAAGTCCAAGTGGAGAACTTAACAAGGACTTGATTCCTCTAGGGTAGGCGACTGTGTGCTTTAAAATTAAATGAATAGAAAATAACAAATAAAACTGGAGCGAGTACCCACGTCGTCCCACTGAGGCTGAGCTTCACAAGTGGAGAGGATCAGCCCCAATCACCATTTCAGGGCGGGTGTTCGGCAGTCGGGCAACGCCCCCCACCCCCACCCCAACTCCTCCCGCGGAACCCGAGAAGCCCCCTCCCCACCACCTACTCCCAGCCAGCGCACTCGTGAATCGCCCCACAAAGAGCGGCTGTTCCCTCCCAGAGCAGGGAAGGGGTCCCCCTCCAGCGGGTCCTGACCGCCACCCACAGTACCTCTAGGCCAGGACGCAATGCGAAGGAGCTGCAGGAACGAGACCCCCAGCTGCGCCCACCAGCCCAGCTCCATCTTCCTCGCAGCTGTGCGCCGAGCTACTGAAGGCGCAGGAAGGACCGCGGGTGGGAGGCAAGGCAGCGGGCGGCTCTTACAGGGACCTCCCCAAGCCCAGCTGAGCGGGAGCTCGGGTTTCAGCCACAAGCTCTCCCATCCTCACCCCGAGGGGAACCACCTTCGGGCCAGCGACGTCAGCCCAAACCTCTGCTCCCTGCAGCCTTAACCCTTGAGGGCCCCAGGAAGGTGTGGCTGGACCAGGACAGCTAGTGGCTGCTGGCAAGAAGGGAAGCAGTGGGGTGGGGGATGGGATGGGGGGCGGCAAGCAGGGCTCTGTCTGCCTGGCTGGGTCGCCGATGGGCGTGGGACAGACCCTGGATGGACAGGGCAGGTGAGACCCGCTCGTCCCAGCTCCACCACTTCCAGGCCTGCCCTGGGAGCTTGACACTACCAGCAATGACTCCCCAAGAACCTGCTCATGCTCCTCAGGGTACCAGGCTCCAAGGCAGAAGGACCTACAGGCCACCGACTCTGTTGTGAGGAAGGACGGGGTAGAGACAGACACCCAGTGCCACCAGAAGTGAGCAAGAAGCCGTGTTTGTTTGTTGAACACCTGATAGTTGCTCTACAAGAGAACAGTTGGCATTTCTTTGCACTCTCCCCTAGCCAATTGTCTAGGCCGGTGGTTCTCAACCTGTGGGTCGAGACCCTTTTGGAGGTTGTCCAACCCTTTCACAGGGGTTGCCCAATTCAGAACAGTAGCAAAATGACAGTGATAAAGTAGCAATGAAAATAATGTTATGGTTGGGGTCACCACCACATGAGGAACTGTGTGAAAGGGTCCTGGCGTCTAGGCGCTTTACATGCATTTATTCCTCACATGAAACCCATCACATCCACTCTCCAGATAGAGAAATCAAGTCCTTGACAGTTCCATTGGGAAGTTCATCCAAGTTGACACAGTAAGTGGCAAAGTCAAGGTTTGAGCCCAGAATCGGCATTCTTAACCGGGACAATATTGCTTTAAAATAACCCTTTTTTTAATGTAAGGGGTGGGGGGTTGTAAATCCACACATTCACACACAAACCGGGATTTTAAAAGTTCATGGGAAAACTCCATGATCTTTTTGTCCCATTTTCCACAAGCTTTTAGATGGCCTTCCAAGATTTTAGTTAGCCATGACAGGTCCAATGTGCAAGATGCTCTGGTTATTCTTGGGAGCCACTGGATCCGTTCTGGCTTGTCGGGATCCATCTGACAGAGTAGAACTGTCCTGTTCTTGGCTGTGATCTTACAGAAGCAGATCTCAAGTCTTTGTACGATGGAGCTGTCGGCTGGGTTTGAACTACCCACCTTTATGCTAACCAAGCACTTGAACATCAGGACTCCTCACAATGGTAGTCTTGTTTGCAGATTCCAGATGCAGAAACCCAGGGTCAGAGATAAGTGACTTGCTCGAGGTCACTCAGCTGGACACAGCTGGACAAGACTCACATCCAGGAAAAAGCTAGGAATTCAGGCCAGACTTGGTGCCAGTTGAAACTCTCATGTTGAGATCTAAGTAAAGTTGAAAGAAACGAATGCTCACTTGGGGACAGAGCAGGTGGGGAGGCTTCTTGGAGCAGGTAGACTTGACCTGTATTGAGAGAGAGAGAGAGAACAGAGAGAGAGAGAGAGAAAGAGAAAGAGAGAGAGAGAGTCTCAATCCACTGAGGAAGGTGACGCTTTCTGTCAATGAGGAAAAAGTGAATTTGACCAGTGACATTGGAAATTGTGTGTCCTTGCATGCTGGTACTTACAACATCAGGAGAAAGATGAGACTGCTTGCTTCCATGGGCTCCCGGGAACTCGGTGGGGCACTTGTACTCTGCTCTATAGGTTTGGCTTAGGTGCCATCATGTACATTTGTGCTTTTCCCTCAAAAGATCGATGACGATGGATCTCATTAACATGCATTTAAAGAGTTTTTATTTGTGTGTGTGCACACGTGTGCATTGTAACAAAATACTATACAAAAGGGTGGGCAATACATATCGGTTTGGGTTGGGGAGAGAGCAGGAAAAGTTTGAGTGTGGCAAACTGGAAAGGCAAGCCACACAGTTTAGATTTTAGGGGCAGTGGAGGCTTCAAAAAGTTTGCGTGAAAATGGAATGAAAGGCGAATGGAAGCTTTCTATGAACTTTTTGAAGGGAGTAAAGATGGGACTTACTACTCCCATCCAGAGTTACAATCTTGGAAACCCACAGGGGCAGTTCTACCCTGTCCAATAGGGTCACTGTGCATCAGAATTGACTTGATGGCAGTGAGTTTGATTTGGCTCATGCAAAAATATTAACCCAATGTGTGCAAACGGCCCTAAAGGACAGTGCCCCTGGGCTACTAAAGATCAATACCAAAATTTCAACGAGGAGTAAAGTAGTACCCCCAAACAGCTTTGGAGATTCTCATTGCAGTCCAAGGAGGCTATATTCTTGTGATAGTGTGGATATTAGCCTCAGAGTAATCATGTTCTGCTTCCTGGACTGGTTCTTCTCCACTTTTCCACTCGGAGTCAAGCAAAGGAGTGGGTACATTTACAATTCTTTTTCTTACCTGATTCTTCTTGCTTTATGCCAGCGTTTCACAAAGTGGGCAACACTGCCCCTGTGACACACGAGCCTGATTCAGAGGGAGCTGCAAAAGCAGATACCTACATTTTCTCTTGGATCACGGGCGATAACACAAAGGTTGTTGATTGCTGGGTGGGGGTGAGCGGCTGATTTTCTATTTTCTTTTTTTCTAAAAAGGCAGCAGTAAGCCAAGTAAGCTTGATAACCTCTGCTCTATGGCATTATCCAAGCAAATGGCCAATATGTGCAGGCTTCCGTCCTTTATAGTCAGTGTGTCCTTGAATTACAGGGGGGACCTGTTCTTGACTTCCATGGGTGTATCTGTAAACTTCACTTTTTCAAACATGCTTTTGCTATGTAACTGAACTGAAAAACTTGACAGCGAGCACAGGCAACTATTTGAACCACAATTCAACCAGCCAGCCCAAGAGTGACACGTCACGCAACTCCGGAGGGGGCAGACACACAGTGAAATAAGTGCAACAGGAGGCAAGAGGGTGTAGTGGCCAAATATAATAACAACAACGATTACAGTGGGGTTGTATGCAAACACACCCCCATGTGAATCAAAGCTTTCCTTCTTGTCGGCCCTATGCTTTTGGGCAACTTGTTTGAACCCCGAGTGTCTGTTTCTTTGTCAAAAAAAAGAGGTAATTTCTACCTTAAAAACTTAATGAAAAGATTAAAATAAAGATGTTATATATAACTAGAGTCAAGTTAGCATTGAATACTAAAACAACTATCTATGACTCTCTTCTCAGAGTTATATTTAAAAATTATATATATATATATATATATATATAATTCCTTTAAATTCCAAACTCTCTGCCGTCCAATTGATGCTGACTCACAGGAACCCTGTAGGATAGGACAGAACTTCCCCTGGGATTTTCCCTGACTGTATCTTTATGGGAGTAGAAGCCTCATTTTTCTCCCATGGAGTGGCTGGTAGCTTCAAACTGCTGGCCTTGCAGTTATCAGCCCAGTGCATACCCACTCTGCTTTAAATTAGTGTTTCCTAAGGTGGGTGATACTCCCCTCCAATGGGTGCTGGAATGACCCAAGGGGGCGTGGATATTAAGCAAAAGCGATACCTATACCTTATCTTGGATTATAGGCTACAGCACAAAAGTTTCTAATTGCCAGTGGGCAGCTGAGTGATTTTTTTTTCCTGAAGAGGTCAATGTAGGCCAAATATGTTTGGGAACCTATGTTTTAAACATTTAAGTAGATCCATTTACCACAAATCTGGTCATGTAAGTTTTATTCTTATATTGCTTTGAAACAACAGAACATATTGCCTTGTGTGAAGGGGACCTGTGATGGAAATGAAGTTACTCGTGGTTCTTCTACACATTTCTCTGTAGCGCCCACCAAATGACTGGAGGGGACCATGCAAATAAGGTCCAGAGGATAGTAACTCAGAGGGAGGTCAGTTTGTGTCATTCTACTAGATATAAAAAGAACCATCTCAGAAGCAGGAAGAGAGAGCTTCCAAGAACGAAACCCCCAGCAGCGCTGGTGAGGGACCCTCGCCAGAAATGCCAGAAGTGGCAGAGGCTGCAGCAGGGAGACCAAGAGCCAGGACACAGGAGTGACACCAACGCCTCCAGGCACAGAGACAGTGCAGCAGTCAGCCTTCCTGGTCCATGGAAGCACAGGCCCAGGGACTGTGTGGCTGAGAGATAGGGAGCAGTGAGCCATATGATATGGCTGCTGCCTGTGAAGAGACAGTGCATGGCCAAAGGGATCCAACGCGATGGATGCAGCTCCAGGGCTCTGGCAGGTCTCAGAGTGAGTCGCCAGCAGGAAGGGGAAGACAGAGAGAGAGAGAGATTAGGACCCAGGACCCTCCTTATGAGAAGGCCACACCCATAAGGAGGTACCTTCAGGCTGTGACCTGATTGACAGGCTAGACCCCCACCCCTACACATTTATATATCTGTAAGTTGACATGATATTATGTAACTACCACACACATGAACCAACAGCCCGGACCTCTACTTACCCAGGCCAATCTCACGATGGACACTTCTGATTGTCCAATCTGCCAGCAAGAAAGACTGATGTAGCACGATTGTGACCCAGTGGGACTGGGCCAGGACCTGAAGCTGCTTATCTATCAGAGTTTCAGCAGACACCAGCGATGCTAGACTACAGTTTGAAGAGCCAAGATTTAAAGGGGCAGAGATGATCTCTTCTAAGGCGATAAGGAAGAAATTCTTTCTATAGGCTCTAAAAGAAGAGTTATAACAAGTTTTCACAGAAAACATTTCCCCCCAGAAATGATGGCTGGTCCTTGAGAACTGGTCCTTGAGAACAGGGCCTTAGCCTGACTGGATTGGGAAGGTTTTCAAACCATCCTCCCTAGAACTAAAGAAGTTAGCTTTTGGCTAAGCAATCGAGCAATCTGGGGGTGAGCGGCTGGAGAGTGCTCACGCATCTGAGAGATTTAAGAATTGTAGCAAGTCTTCTCTTTCCTGTTACATTGCTGGCTTGGCCAATGCTTTCAATCTTCAGTTTCCATGAGTTACAGTAGAACTGTCCTTGGGGGAAGTAGGCTACTTTCCAAAGAACTGAGAGTCTTGGCGGGACCTGGCAGGAGTCCCCCATAAATCCAAGCCCCCTCATGCCTCTCTTGGGTCCTGCAAACCTACTTTTCCCCTTCTTCACAGTGGGCCTCCTGGAGCCTCAGGACAACCTTAAATCAGACGGGACAGGGCCACCATTGACACTGGGTTCCTCCCGCATGTCCCTCCCATGGCCTGGGCCTCTTTACCTGTGATTTGGTTCTTCTCACATTTCATTGGAAAAACTGATCTCATGTGCAGGTTGGGGTTCCACTTGTGATGCTGGCAGGTGACCAGTGGAATTCAGTCAGGAAGATCTAAACAGTGAATGAAGTCTAACAGGGTCCACACTTACCGTGATAGTTCATACCTCCAGCAAGTCTGTCTCTGGGATTTCCTCCATTGCTCTTCCTCCTGAGCCCAGCCTGGACCTGCTCTCCATCACCACGGCAGTCGCTTCAGGGAAACGCAGGTGTCTGCAGTCATTAGAAATTCTTATCCACCTGCTAGATCACGTGCAAGGAGGAGGGTAACTCAGGGTCAGTTTTTATGTGATGGGTTGCAGGAGGGGGGCGGGTGTCTGACCCTGAGCCCAGAGGGGCTCCTAAATCACTCCTGTGTTCAGAGGCATGGAGCTCGAATGGGAGTCAGGTGAGAGGCCCACCTGAGGCTAGGCAGCTGGATACTACTAAGCAGTGGCCCCAGAAAGCCTTAACAGTGAACGTATTTGGTTCCTTGTGCTCTGGATGCTATTTATGGTGCATGCCTGCTCTCTCTCTCTCTCCCTGTGTGTCTCTCGGAATAGCCCTTTTGTGGTGCACGTGATTGCTTCTCATTTTCTTTCTCTGATTTATTTCTCTCCCCTCCACTGCTTTCATCCTCCCCGCCCCTCACTTTCTTTCCCCCCTTCCTTTGTTTTTCAGGCTCCTTCCTCTCTTCATTTCCCCTCCTTCCTTGGAGCCAAGGAAGTCTGGAGATCCTGCATGGGAGCTCAGTCTGGCACATCCTGGAACAGGGCAGGGTGCATATGGCAATGCACACGCCAGACTAGTGGGAACCAGGGAATCCTATCTGTGGGAGACATGGGGAAAAGTCAGGGGGTGTTCAGGCAAAAAGTAGGAAGGGGACTGGCTACAATTGCTCTCCACTTTCACTTCTTCCTCTTTTTAGCATCAGTTAGTCTTTGGGGCATCCCTGCCATCTCTGGCAGTCGCCAGCACTAAGGACGTCAGTTCCCTCCCTTCTCCATGGGCTCTCCCATGCTCACTTTGGGGTATCTTCCTCAGGAAGTGTCCCTCATCGTTGTTATGTACCAGAATTCACACCACAGGATGGAGTGACCACCACAGACGGCTAGTTTCTTTGGTCCTTCTAATCAACCCATACAGAGCCACTCATCCCAGTCTCCTTATATCCCATATATAAGAAGATATATGTCCCATATATATCTTCCCCCACTCCCCTCACATACCAAGAGTCAGCAAGAATAAAATTCAAATCTCCATCTGGGCTGTCTGTCCTTAGAGAATTTGTCTTTCTCTCAAAGGATTCTACTTCCTTCTCTAGAAGGTCCCTCTTAGCCTCTCATTTCAGTGGACTTATTCTATATAAAAAGTCTCTGGGTAGTATAAAGGGTTCCTACTCTCAGCTGCTAACTGAAGGGCTGGTGGTTCTGATCTACCCACAGGTGCCTCAGAAGAAAGGCCTGGTAATCTACTTCAACCATTCACATTGTTCTGAAGCTCAATTCTGCTCTGACACACATGACGTCAGCATGCATCAGAGTTGACTTGACAGCAGTGGTTGGTGTGCTATAGACACACAAGTCCCCCAGACCTCTGATCTATGGGTAGACACAGGTCTGTTATCATAGCCGGCTCTTTGTCCCATGAATTCCTACAGGACATCAAGCCCCAATGAAATCTCAGTCTCTTATAACTTGGAGTTCCTGGAAGTGTCTCCCATGTGCTCAGAAACCAATCAGTTCAGATAGATACAATACTCCATTCAGTTTCACCCACTGTGTTTTCCTCTCCTCCCTACTCTCCACCTCTGTGGCCTTCTGACGGCTTATAATATGGGCCTCAAGGGCTGCTCTTAATTATCCATCATGAGAAAGCCAATGTCAGTGGCCAGGGTGCTCCTTCCATGACTCCTACAGCTGCCAGCCTTCCAAGTGCTCCCAGGCTGGGACGCTTCACTCTGAAGTGTGGAGAATGTCCCTCCCCACCAAGGCAGCATCCTGCTGGGCCATGCAGTGTGTTAGACTGGGTAGACTAGAGAAACAATTCCATCGAAACTCATGTGTGTAAGAGAGAGTTTGTTGTAGCCAGTAGTCAAAGTTGTGTGTGTGTGTGTGTGTGCGTGTGTCAGAGAGAGAGAGAGAGAGAAAGAGAGAGACTGAGGAAAGGAACTTGAGGCAGGGCTCTGCTCCAAGCAGCTCCCTCCAGATGGCAGACTGCAATGCCAGGTAAAAAATAAAGAACTCTTCTTCAACATATCCCCCGATGTATTCTAGAAGCGAGATTCGATCTACAAAGAAAAAAGGTGACAAACAGTGTTCCTGGTGACTTTTAAAACTCTGTACTTGCTGACAGACTCCAACTGATGGGGGAATAAAATGGCATTCTGTAAAGAAATGCTTTCTGCTGGTTTAATGTAGTGGGGAGTGCTGGAAGCAAGATGTGGGTGAAATGCTCAGTTTGGAAAATCAGCATAATCCTATTTTGAGGACTCATGAAAAGAGCCTTGTATGAGGACAGGGCACAATGAGAGCTCTTTTCCTTCCCCACCAGGAATGAGGTTCCAGACGTGCTCATTTAGCGTGTGGGCCCAGGATTCCCAATGAAGCGACCTGGGCTTGGACGTGGCCTTGGACGTGATCTGTGTATGCTTCCTAATGGAGACCCAGATGGGTATGAGATGGACCGTCCATTCAGTCAGACTCTGCCGACACAGTTACTACCAAGATGGTGCCTGTGCCTGAAGGGCCAGACCTCGCCTAGGGACTCAGGGGAGGCTTTCTGGTGGAGCTGAGCTGTGGAGGATGGAGAGGAATTGATCGAACAAATGGAGAGATATGTAGGGAGCAACACTTGCAGCAGAGGCCACAGGGTCTTTGTGAGGAACTGACTCAAGACCGGGGAAAACCGGGCTGCCCAGGGCCGTGGGAGTCTTTAGGCACGGAGGACGGGGAGGTATGCAGATCCCGGTGAGGTGGTAGGCCCCAGGTGGAACAAAACATTAACACACTCAGCTGCTAAGCAAAGGGATGATGGTTCAAATCTACTCAGAGATGTCTTGGAAGAAAGATCTGGTAATCAAGTTCAGAAAAATCAGTCACTGAAAACCTGCCGGAGTACCTTCTAATTAGACACCCATGGGGTCGCCATGAGACAGAACCTTCTCCCCTGGTGTTAGGCATTGGTATGGGTGGGCTATGTTAAAGATTTTCATCTCTAACTCAAAAAAAATGCAGCAACCAACCTCCAAATGGGTGTCCAATGGTGGTCACTTCCTAAAATTCTCCCTCCCTCGTTGTCTGAGGGTGGGGCTCCCAATGGCATGTGGGAGATGCACTTCGGTCATATAAGACACTGCTTCTTCCATCTGCACTCCGTCTCGGTGCACTCCGTCTTGGGAAAGTCTCGCCCTGAGCAGCCCTACGGAGAAGCCCACTGGGAGAGGCAATCCTGGGAATAAGCATTGAGCGAGTCTTCGTGGAACTGGATGCTCCAACCCTGACAGACTCTTCAGAGGCTGCAGCCCAGCCAGCGACCTAATGAGCTGCACTTAGAGCTCTCCTGAGAGACCTTGAGCCAGACCCAGACAGCTGAACTGCTCTCAGCTCCAGGCCCTGCTGTGTGAGAGATGACATGTTGCTCTCAGATGCTAACAGGTGTGTTAGCTTGTTATGCAGCAAGGCATCGCGAATGCATGACAGACTTAGCATTGCTAACGCCTGTCTTCTTTGCACCGGTCACTTGACCTCCCTCAGCATCAGCCTGTTCACCTATTAAATGAGGGGGATGGGCTTAGGGAACAGAATGGGAGCATAGGGAAAAAAACTAGAGACCAGCTGAGTCGGCGAAAAGCCAGCAAGGGTAGACTAATGGTCCTCCATGAGCACCCAAGATGATACAATTAGGAACCTGGGATTAAGACAGACAGACAAAACCATTGTTACAGTGTCGCAGATGTACAGTGTGCATGACACTATAAATCTTGACGGGAGCAGGCAGCTTCATCTTTCTCCCACAGATGGGTTCAACGGGCTTTGAACTGCTGTCTTTGCACTTGGCAGCTCAACATGGATCCCGCAGGACTACCAGAGTTCCTGTAGGTCAACAGTGATTGACCACTTGACCTGATGTTGGAAGGGAAATGGGGCTTACTACTCCCGCAGAGTCACAGTCTCAGAAACTCACGGGGGGCAGGTCTACTGTGTCCTGTAGGGTGGCTGTGAGTCGGCATGGACTTGAGGGCGGTGAATTGGGTTTGGGTTTTCACCTTCTGCCAAGGAGCCCTGGTGGTGGTGTTCAAGACACTTTGGACCGCTAACCCCAAATTCTTCGGTTCAAACCCATCTGCTGCTCAGCAGGAGAAAGATGAGGCTGTCTGTCCCCATCAAGATGTACAGCCTGGGAGGCCATCTGTAGGGCT
Source organism: Tenrec ecaudatus (assembly GCF_050624435.1). Lineage (NCBI taxonomy): Eukaryota > Metazoa > Chordata > Mammalia > Afrosoricida > Tenrecidae > Tenrec > Tenrec ecaudatus. Next base: position 35,235,886 of record NC_134533.1, on the reverse strand, counting down.
TCTCTGAGGCAGACTTGATATGACAGTGGGTTAGTTTTTGTTGTTGTTGCTTTAACAACTTTATTGGCATAAAATTCACATATCATACAATTCAATGGTTCAATCATATTAAGAAGAGATGTACAATCCTCACTGCATGATCAATTTTAGCACATTTCCCCCTGTGCTCATTGTTATTAACTCCCTGTTCCCTCCCCTGCCGGATCGCTAAGAAATCATTAATCCAGTTACTATCTCTGTAAGTTTGCCTGTCCTGGATTTTATATACAGAGAAATATCAACAACAACGATAGATAGTAAAGTAAAACAGAGAAAAACCCCACTCAAAAAGAAAGCAGAGAATATTAAAAATGAGAACTCATTAAAATGGGTCAAAGGGATATAAAATGGTGAGGGGTTAAATGTTAACCTGACTGTAGCAGCAATAGTCCACTGGGCTGCTTTGGGTTTGGATTTGTTGGTTTGTTTTTTTTTTTTTGGTGGGGGGGCGGAAGGGAACCTTATGTCAGACCATGTACATACATTAGCTCATGCAATCCTGCCGGCTGGCCTGTGCTTGGGCACGAAATGAGCCCTGTGTTAGAGGAGGGGAAATGGATCACATGCATGTTAGATCAACGGTAACTTCATCTGACTCCAGAATCTTACCAGGCTTCTGAAAGTTGTGGGGGAGCTTGTTTTACCCCAGAAATAACTGCTACAAAAGGCAAGGATGAATTCACTTGCTATTCCACAGACACCTTGATTCGCCCTACCCCACTCCCCTGGGCACCCTCTAGCCGGCCACCCCAGCCCGCTGACCTTCTCTAAACGACCCCCTCTGCTCCTGGGCACTTATTTCCCACCTCATGTTGACCAGAGAGCTTGCACTGACTCTAAAGGCGGGTGGGACTTGCATGGGTGGTGAAGGTCAAACAGCAATCACAGTGTCGTGTGCCCCAAAACACTCAGTTCCTAACCCTGTCTTGTAATGTGGCCATCGAAAGTCCCGCCAGACGCCCTGGAGCATGGGGCTTTGCTCCGTGTTTGGAAACACGTCACCACGGGCCACAGTCTGTGACAACACTCTTGGCTCTCATCGCTGATTTGGCACAAACACCTGGCACAAACACCACTAAGGAAAGGGGTTCTTTAGTTTTTCCATTTAAACCCCACTTTCCAGGGCAGATCAATCAACTGCTAAGAGTATGTTATGAAACCAACTTGGCAAGCAGTCTCCCGGCCAGGAGCAGGGGTTGCTTTATTTTCCATCATCTCAGCACAGCAACTCAGAGTGACCCTATAGAACAGGGTAGAACTGCCCCGTGGCATTTCCAGGAATGTAAATCTTCACAAAAGCAGGCTGACACATCTTTCTCCCAAGGTGGGTTTGAACTACCGACCTTTGGGTTAGCAGTAGAGCTCTGTATCTCAGTGTCAAACAACTAGGTCTATCCTGTTAAGATGCTCTCGTGAGATCACCAGGATCGGAGTGATTTAAGCTGTGGTCCTTCAGGGACGCAAGTCCAGAGTATGATCTAAGCAGGCTTGGAATTCTCAAAGCAGGGGGCGAAGCGGGGGCGGTTGAGAGGGGGTGGGGTAGGAGGGTTTTTAAGTTACCTCAGCCAGTTCAAGGAAGTTGTCCCTTCCTGAAAGAGCCTCCCGGGCTCCTCCAAAGGAAGTCTAATTAGCAGGATTTCTTTAAGGTTCTTTTACTCGGTGAGTAGTGAGGGGGGTTAAGTCGGGCAGACCAGGCCCGTTTCTCCATCCTTCTCTCTGCAGGCTCAGGCTGGCCTTCCTGGGCCTGGCGGCTGGACTCTGGACTCTCAGTGGCAAAAAGTATTCAATCTGCACCAAGTACTCAGTCTGCCTGAGCCTGTGTTCCTCACCTGCATGACACCAATCCAAACCCCTCCTGAACGTGGCTGCTTTTGTGAAAATTCAGGGAGACAGCTGATTTAATAGAGACGCAGGCTAGTCGTTGCCTGCAGGGTACAGAAAGGAGTCCTGACAGCAGAACCGAGGATGCGAGCTGCGAGCTGCGCAGTCAGCAGCTTGAATCCACCAGCCGCTCCTCAGGAGAGAAAGGCCAGGCTTTCTGCTCTCCTCGGATCTGAGAAACCCTTGGACACCCACGGGGCCGTTCTCAGGTCCGTTGTGTTGCCAGGAGTTGGAATCGGTGGCAGGAGTTGGCTTTCTCTCTCATTTTTGGTTTTCTTTTGTTTGACTGTTGGAGTGTAGGTGTAGGGTGAGACTCCCTGGGGGGTACACACAGTGAAGGTGCTTAGCTGCTAACGGAAAGAAAGATTGGCAGCTGGAGTCCGTCCAGAGGTACATCTGAGGAAAGGCCTGGGAATCTACTTCTTAAAAATATTATGGTCCTTCTTACAAAATCAGTTCAGTTCCTAAAAATATTATCATTCTTCTTACACAGGTGGTTCACGATGAGGCTGAATCGGCCCAATTACTATTGATTCTGGTCATAGTGCTAAGAATATACATACATTAAAACACAGCTCCCTCACATTCTAACTCCAGACCAGTTCGTTGATCTCTCTGGGCCTCATTGTCCTCACCTGTAAAAGGTGGTACTTTAGAGGATCATTATAAGGATACATTAGGAAAATGCTTAAAATAGTGCCTGGAACATAGTAAGAGACAATAAATTATTGGTGGTCATAACTACTGTGACTTGAAAAATGACAAGCACAGTCATCATTTATTTCAACTCATAGGACAGAGTTGAACTGTCCCCAGACTGGACTCTTTGATGAATCAGACTGCCACATCTTTCTCCTGCAGAGTGGCTGGTGGGTTTGAACTAACGGCCTCCCAGCTAGCAACTGGACACTTAACCACTGCACCACAAGGGACCATTAGTACATTGCATCTGAAGTATGATGTGCTGTGCTGTTGTGGTGTGCTGTCAGGCTGATTGTGACTCAGCCATGCTACAAGACAGACCGACTGCCCCTAGGGCTTCCTAGCAGCTGAGTGCTTAATCATTGCACCACCAGGGCTCCCTAAGTGTTACTTAGGGTTCTTTGATTACCAAGCAAAACATATTGCCTTTGGTTAACTTATAAGAAAAAGGTGATTTTTTAAAAAGGATCAGGAGACTCAGAGATCGTTGACGTTGAAAAGCCAAGCTTTGAAAAGAGGCAGGAAGTAGAGGAGTCTGAGTAATAAATCAAGAGAATTTTCAAAGTTGCTGTCGGGATGAATCAGTTCGGCCAGTCTGCCATCCTTGAGTCATCTCTAACCAAAAACAAATCTAAGGGGAAAGGTAAATCCTCTACAAAAAAAACCCCTAGATGTTACTGAAAGCAGGAAGTGGGGATAGCAGGCAGAGGCAACGGATGCCAATCCCAATATGACCACTGCTATCGCATGACTGTGACTACTAATATCATAAATATAATAATGATGGTAATCGTTAAGTCAACCCACAACCACCCAGTTACTTCCAACTCATGGGGATCCCAAATTGGTTAGCGGAGAACAGTACTCCTTAGTGTTTTCAAGGACGGTCTTTTGACTATTCCGTAAAGAAAAGGTAAACCAAGCCATTGCCCTTGAGTTGATTCTGCCTTGCGGAGGCTCTGCAAGATGGTGTAGACCTGACCCAGGGTGGTGATCCCTGTGGCAGCACATGGTCATACCGTTCACCCATGGAGCAGCTGCTGGACTTGAACTGCCAACGTGCTGGTCCGTAGCCAAGAGCTTAAATCACTGTCACCCAACTTCCTTAAAGAAAAGGCAAACTCAATCAAAATCTGCACTTCAATGGATATCCATATTTTAACTTGCTGTGATAATCAGAGTGGCTAGGAGGCTACCACCATTTTTTCCCTCCTTTGGAAAAATCATGACATTTTGTCCAAATTCTTTCATCATTTGGGAACATCATCACTTCTCAGGATACAATGAAAATCATCTCTTATCTGCTTGCTACTAGTTATTGCCTGACACTCTGCTAAGCACTGACATACTTTAATTCATTAACTGTATTGCCAGATTGGTTCAGAAGAAATTATTAACCATTTTAATAACGTTTAATGGAAACAATAAAAATTAATGTTGGAGTCATAATAAATTTTATAATAGCTAATAATGAATATCAAGCTATGATCGTTTTCAAGTTTGCAATAAAACTTCTTGGTCTAGAATAAAGCTTCTGGTCCTTCAAATCTCCAAGACAATTAAATCCATGCAACTAATCACCTGAATTATGCTACATGGAGGTGCTTGCTTGGTCAAGAAGCAGTAATGTCTACAATTGAGGAGCACTGCCCTTGTGAAGTATTGATGGTGAAACCAGAGAAGCGGATGTTCAATGGACAACTAAGGTGTGTTGAATTATGAGACTATTCAGTGCAGAAGATATGCAGGTACTGTCACCGTATGTTTTTGTTTTGTTTTAAATCATTTTATTGGGGCTCATACAACTATTATCACAATCCATACATACATCAGTTGTGTAAAGCACACTTACACATCTGTTGCCCTCATCGTTCTCATAATTCGCTTTCCGCTTGGATTCCTGGAATCAGCTCCTCATTTTCCATTTTTCTCTCCCCCTCCCTCCACGCTCCCCCTCCCTCATGATCCCTTAATAATTTATAAATTATTATTTTTCTTATCTTACACTGCCCAGCATCTTCCTTCACACACTTTCCTGTTGCTCATCCCCCAGAGAGGAGGTTATATGTAGATCCTTATGATCAGTTCCCCTTTCTACTCCCCTTTCCCTCCCGGTATCACCACTCTCACCGCTGGTCGTGAGGGGTTCATCTGTCCTGGATTCCCTGTGTTTCCAGTTCCCATCTGCACCACTGTGCATCCTCTTGTCTAGCCAGGTTTGTAAGGTAGAATTGGGATCATGATAGTTGTGGGGAGGAAGTGTTTAAGAACTAGAGGAAGGTTGTGAGTTTCATTATTGCTGCACTGAACCCTGAGTGACTCATCTCCTCCCCAGTACCCCTCTGCAAGGATGTCCAGTTGTCTACAGAGGGGCATTGGGTCCCCATCACGCGCTCCCCTCATTCACGATGATAGGATTTCCCACCACCCACCACCTTTGGTACTTGAAACCTGGTCCCCTCAGCCCTTCATGATCACACATGTTTGTGTGCTGCTTCCATGTGGGCTTTGTTGCTTCTGGACTAGATGGGCACTTGTTTACTTTTAAGCCTTTAAGTCCCCAGACGATATAACTCTCAATAGCCTGCTTCACCACACTTACTTATGCGCACATTCGTCTTCAGTGTTTATCTGGGGAAGGTGATCACACATGATGGTTTTTGTCCTTTGGTGTCTGCTACCTGATCCCTTCAACACCTCGTGTTCACATAGGCTTGTTTGATTCTTTTCTGTGGGCTTTGTTGCTTCTGAGCTAGATGGCCACTTATTTGCCTTCAAGCCTTTAAGACCCCAGACGCTATATCTTTTGATAGACGGGCACCATCAGCTTTCCTCACCACGTTTGCTTATGCACACGTCTGTCTTCAGTGATCATGTCGGGAAGGTGGGTATCATGGAATGACCGTTTAGCTGAGCAAGGTGCTATTGTATTGAGGGAGTGTGCATGTAAGGAGGCCCAATGTCTACCTGCTACCCTACTACTAAACCTATAAATATATGCACATAGGCCTATTTCCCCCATAATCATAAATATATTTACGTATGTACATGTCTGTATTTAGGCTTCGATATATGCCCTTTGCCTCCTACTCCTTTCCTCTATTTCCTTACACTTTCCTCCTGTCCCACTACCATGTTCAGCCTTCATTCTGGTTTCAGTAATTCCTCTAAGTTACCTTGCCCATGGTCACTCCCTACAAGTCCTCCCATCCCCTCCCTCCACTGGTTTTGAACCACTCATTGTTCCCTTGTCCCTGGGTTGACCAACACCTCCTCCCTTCCCCTACCTCCCACACTCTCATGTCCCTCTGGGACCGTTGGTCCGGTTATTTTCTTCTCACAGTGTTTGTCCAGCCTATCTTATCTAGGTGGACCTGCATGTATATTAATATGTGCATAAAATTGGGGATGGCTTTGACAGCACCAAAGTGGCACAAAAGAACACGGTGACGGCAGCAACACCGACAAGCTAACAAACACAAAAGCCACTGACATACAAAATTTAAAAGACAGATAAAAGAAGAAGAAAAAAAGCCTGTTAGTAGTTCAAGATCTGTTTGTTGATCTTTATGAATGTTTTCTGGATGAGTATGATGGGGTGCCACGTCCTGGCCCAAAGTCCATCCTTTATACTCCCTCAGGACCTCCTTGATCTGCTTTCCCTGCCGCTCCATTGCACGCCCCCAGTGTTTTGCCTCAGTGTGATGGGGTCAGCTCAGTTGCACATCCCACACTGTGTCTCCGTTGCTGTCCCATGTAGGGCCATGGGTCAGTGCAGGATGTCACATCTCACCATGGGGCCGGTTATATGGTCCTCTCTGTACATTGGGCCCTCTGAACCAGGCTATAGTCCCCTGAGCTTGGTGGCCCAGGTGTGCTCCGCTCCGTTCTTCCTCCTTCCTTTGCTTCAGCTTCCTTCTGGGTGTGGTGTGGTAGGTCAGTTCCTTTCCCACACCAGACGATCTATTTTCATTTTCTGTGGTACTCCCTTCCATGGTGGGGGTCGGGCTAATTTTGGTTGGGGCCGACGTATGGTCCAGTCTCTTTGTGGATTCCTCCGCGCGTTACATTGCCCTCCTGGTTTGGCGTGTCATGGTGAGGTCTGTATGCACGTTCTAGTTCTGTGGGGACACAACCAATATTCTCCCCCTGGGTGAGTTAGTGCCTTGTTCCCCTTGTGCCATCAACTGAGTTTCTCCCCACCCTGCTTCTCCCTCCACCTGACCCCCTTCCCCTTCTTTATGTTGGACTCTCACTTACCTCCCTAGGTGTGGCCTGCCCTCCCTCCAACTATCTATGCTTCCACCCGTTTATTGCGAGACAGGTGTTTATTCTTCTGTTCCTGGCGTGCTGATTGTACTTGCCTCAGGGGACTCATGTTATACCTGTCCTTTTGAGTTTGGCTTACCTCGCTTAACATGATTCCTTCCAGCTCTTCCCAAAAAATGACGTGTTCCATGTGATTGCCCATACTTTTCAGTGCTGCATAGTACTCCATTGTGTGTATGTGCCAGAGTTTATTAATCCACTCATCTATCGATGGAAACATAGGCTGTTTCCAATTCTTTGTGATTATGAATTGTGCCACAATAAACATTGGAGCACAGATGACTGGATGTGTTTTGTTTGTTGCTTCCACTGGTTATATGCCCAGTAGAGGGATGACTAGGTTATAAGGTAGATCCATTTCGGTTTTCTTTAAGTATCTCCAGATTGCTTTCCACAGTGGCTGTACAAATCTACATGACCACCAGAAGTGGAGGAGGGTTCCTACTCCACCACAGCCCCTCCAACACTTGTCTCTGATTTGCTGATTTGGGCTAGCCTCGGGGGTGTTAGGTGGTATCTCATGGTTGTTTTGATTTGAATTTCTCTTATAGCTAATAACCTGTGATACTTTCTCATATGCTTATTAGCCATATTCAGTTCCTTTTCCCACTTCCTTGGGAGTTAACTGTTTTCCTCTTTTTGCAGGTCTTGATGGTGTTGTAGATTTTAGTAATGAGTCCTTTGTCCAATGTGTCATTACTAAAAATAATCTCCAAGTCTGTGGGTTGTCTTGTCACCCTCTTGGTAAAGTCTTTCGAGGTGCACAGGTGCTTTATGCGTATTCAATCCCATTTGTCGATTTCCAGTTCACCTGTGTGTGCACCCTTCCCTATTGCAATGACTCTATGAGTTTCTTGGCTCAGTGCTCTGAGGTTAGTCCCAATTCTCTCCTTGATGGTCCTGATGGTTTGGGGTTGAACTTCTAGGTCTGTGATCCAGCTTGAGTTTATTCTTGTGCATGGGGTGAGGTAAATGTCTTGTTTCATCGTTCTGCATGTGGATATCCATTGTTTCCAGCACCACTTGTTAAAAAGGGCATCCGCTTCCCACTTGATGGTTTTGGGACCCTTGTCAAAGATCGGTTGTCTATATGCTGATGGTTGTATTCTTGGGCTTTCTATTATTTTCCACTGGTCTGAGTGTCTGTCGTTGTGCCAGTACCACGCTGTTTTGACAACTGTATCTGTGTAATAGGCATTAAAATCAGGTAAGGCGAACCCTCCAACTGTGTCCTTCTTCTTGAGGAGTTCTCTGCTAATTCTGGGTTTCTTCCCTCTCCATATGGAATTGGGGTTCAGTTTTCCCAATTTTTTTGAAGAAGGTTGATGGTATTTGTATTGGTATAGCCTTGAACTTTTAAAGTGCTTTAGGTAGGATTGTCATCTTTACTATGTTAAGCCTTCCAATCCAGAGCAGGGGATGTTCTTCTATTTGTGGAGGTCGTTTTTGCTTTCCTGTAGTAGGGGCTTATAGTTTTCCTTGTATAGGTCCTTAGTATTTTTTGTTAAATATATTCCTAGGTATTTCAGTTTGTTCTTAGCTACTGTGAAGGGTACTTCCTTCTTAATCCCCTCTTCTGTCCGATGTGTATAGAAGACCTACAGACTTCTGTTTATTGATCTTCTATCCTGACACTCTTCCATATTCCTCTGTCGCTGTAAATACTCCAGCTGTGGAGCTTTTGGGTTTTCAATGTATAGGATCATGTCATCTGCAAATAGCAATAGTTTCACCTCCTTCTCTCCCATTTGGATCCCTTTGATGTCTTTCCACTGTGTTATGTTGTTAGCCAGAACCTCCAAAACAATATTGAATAGAAGTGGGGACTGGGGGCATCCTTGTCTTGTACCCTTTTTCGGTGGGATTGTTTTTGTCTTTTCTCCATTGAATATGATGTTGACCGTTGACCTTTCATAGATAGCTTGTATCAGCTTGAGGAACTTACCTTCCAACCCTATCTTCATGAGTGTCTTGATTAGGAGTGGGTGTTGGATGTTGTCAACTTTTTCTGCATCTACGGATATTATGATATAGTTTTTATCCTCTTTCTTCTTGATGTGGTGTAATATGGATGGATTTTCGGGTGTTAAACATTCCCTGCATCCCTGGAATGAACCCTACCTGGTCGTGGTGGATGATATGTTTTATATACTTTTGTATTCTATTGGCCAATATTTTGTTAAAGATTTTTGCATCTATGTTCATTAGAGATATTGGTCTGTAATTCTCTATACCTGTGGGGTCTTTGCCATATTTGGGTATCAATGTAATGCTGACTTAGTAAAATGTATTTGGGAGTTTGCCATCATCTTCTATGTTATGGAATACTTTGTGGAGGATCAGTGTCAACTCTTCCCTGAATGTTTGGGATGCTTCCCTGGATGCTCTTCCCTGGATGCTTCTGCTGTGAAGCCATCTGGTCCTGGAGCTATGTTTGCTGGTAGGTTCTTGATGACCCTCTCTATTTCTTCTTTTGCTATGGGTTTGTTGAGGTTCTTGATCTCTGTCTGAGATAATCTAGGGAGACTGTTTTTCCAAGTATTTATCGATGTCTTTCATGTTTCTGAATTAATTAGAATACAGACCTTCATATTGCTTTGTGATTACCCTGTTAATCTCATTGGGGTCCGTTGTTATTGCCCCTGTTTCATCCCTCTCCCTGGCTATTGATGTTTGCACCTTTCTATCCTTGGTAAGCTTTGCCAGAGGACTGTCAATTTTGTTAATTCTTTCATAGAACCAGCTATTAGCTGTGTTTATCTTTTGCATTGTTCTCTCGTCTTCCCACTGGTTTAACTCTACTCTGATTTTTATTATTTCTTTTCTCTTGCTATTGGAGAGGTTGTTCTGCTGACTCAGTTCTAGTTGTTGGAAGTTTTGTGTTAATGTGTCACTCATACTCCTCTCTTCTTTTTTCATATATGCATTTAATGATATCAAGCTATCTCTGATAACTGCCTGCACAGTGTCCCATAAATTTTGATACGTTGTATTCTGGTTCTCATTAGTTTCTAGAAACTTCCTAATATCCTTTCTAATCTGGGCCTATACCCATTCATGTTGCAGGAGATCATTGTTAATCCCCTAATTGGTTGCCCTTGCTTTTCTGGACATCCTCTTATTAAGCTCCAGCTTTTGGCATGGTGATCTGAGAAAGATGTCTGGATAATATCTATGTGTTTCAATTTACTCAGACTGGACTTGTGTCCCAGCATGTGGTCTATTTAAAAAGATCCATATGCACTTGAGAAGAATGTGAAATCCTTTGCATTTGGATGGAAAGCTCTATAAATGTCTATCAGGCCCTGTTGCCTAATTATATTGTTTAATTTTATGATCTCTTTACTGAGTTTCTTTCCCAGTGATCTGTCTTTCTCTGATAGCAGAGTGTTAAATTTACCTATTATCATTGTTGAGTCCATGTTTTCTTTTTTCATCTTTTTAATAGTTTGTTTGACGAAATTCGCCACACCATTATTAGGAGCATACATATTCAATATGCTAAGAGCTTCTTGGTTTACAGAACCTTTGAGCATTATGTAGTGTCCCTCTTTGTCTCATTTTTTATGGTTTGAATTTTTTATGGTCCATTTTTTCTGAGATTAAGATAGCCACCCTTGCCTTTTTTGAGATACAATTTGATTGGTAAACTTTCTGCCAACCCTTTATTCTTAGCATATTCTTGTCTGTGTGCTTAAGATGTGTCTCCTTCAGGCAACAGATTGTTGGATTATGTTTTCTGAGCCAGTCCTAAAGCCTTTTTCTTTTAATGTATGAATTTAGTCCATTTGATATCAGAGTTATTATCACTATCTGTGGATTCATAGTTGTCATACCCTGTTTTGTGTTTTCAGTCTTTATCTCTCATATCAGTGTGCTGTTTTTGAGTGGAGAGTTTCCATCTTGTCTTCTTTTCCATCTGAGAAATTGTTGTCCTTGTAATTGTTGCTGACATGTTGGCTTCTAGATGGAGATGGCCTATATGAAGGTCTCCTGTTTGTTCTTGGTGGAGGTTGATCCTCAGGCCATAGTGAGTCAGCCAGTATCTTCTGCAGGGTCGGGTGTCTTGCAGCATATTCTTTGAGTCTTTCCTTGTCCTGCAAGACCCTTATCTAATCATCTATCTTAATGGATAACTTGGCATGGTACAGGGTTCTGGGAGAGGTGTTTTTCTCTTTCAGCTTTTGGAAGATGCTGTTCCATTCTCTCCTCCTCTTCATGGTATCTGCTGATAGGTCTGAGCATATTCTTACCTGCGCTCCTTTGTATGTGACTGTCTTCCTTTCTCTTGCTGCTCATAAAATTTTCTCTTTTTCCTCTAAGTTGGATCTTTTTATTAGTATATGTCTTGGCGTGTTCTTCTTGGGGTCTGGTCTAGCTGGCGTCCTTTCTGCTTCCTGTATGAGTGCCTGGTGGTTCTCCCTTGTTATGATGGGAAAGTTTTCTTCCAGAAATTCCTTTGCTATCTTGGCTGTCAACTTGTGTGTTGTGTTGTGCTCTGGTAGACCGATTACTCAAATGTTGTTCCTCTTTATAGCATCTGTCATTAATCTCAGACTATCTTCTGTTTCTTTAATTTTCCAATTTGACTGTCTTTCTCGCTTGCTTAGGTCTGTTTGAGTGTCCCCAAGATCACTGATATGGTTCTCTGCCTCCTCAAGCCTAATCATAAATTCTGTGACCTCGTGTGTGGCTTCTGCTACCTCCTCTGTCAGCTCCTGAAGTTCCTTTTGGTGGGTGGACTTCATCCCCCCTATTGTGGATTTCATCCTCTCTATAATGCACTTCATCTCCTCTTTCATTGCATCCTTATTCTGGTTTGCTTCCCTAAGCTCCTGTATTATTGTGAACAGACTTCTGAAGATCTCCTTCTGTGGCAGATCTATATCTGTTTCTTCTATGAGAAATGTTATCTCTGCTACAATGTTTAGTCTGTTGTTTTTTGTTGGGAGTGCTGTGGTCTGTTGATTTTTCCTTGATCCTTTCATAGGTTCCATGTTTCTGGGAGGCTAGGGGAACCTTATCTGTGTTACTGTTAAGGATTTTTTCAGGCGACTGCCTATGACCTACTATAAGGATGGGTCAGACTGCTGTGTAGGCAGAGTTCCCCGAAGGCTTAGTGACCTGCAGTGGTGAGATGTTTCAGCAACTGGAGTGGGGGTTGGAGCCTCAGTGAGTGCCCCCAGGCTACTTTGAACTAATTTGTCAGGATACCCTTAGCAGCCCTTTTTTTTGTTTAATAATTAAAAAGAAAAAATTAAAAGTTAATAATTTTTAAATAATTTTTAAAATTTGGGGGGAGGAAAAATAAAAAATGGAGAGAGAGAAAGAAGGAGAAGCTATAAAAGAGGAGAGAAAAGAAGTGAGAATTGTGAAAGTGGAAGGAGAAAAAGATATAGAAAGAAAATCTATAGAAAAGGGCAGAAGAGAAGTAATAGCAATAATGAAAAAGGAGGAAGAGAGGAGAGAAGAAAACACAGAAAGTAAAAGAAAAAAAGCAAAGCCAGCAAGAGATTATATATATAAATTTATGGGCAAGGCCTCGCTGCCACTGGATGTGGTGCTGATCTGGGCTTTGGTGCCGGACTATGTGGGGGGAAATGCTGTTCAGATAAGCAAATCTCCCAGCTCCCTGCAGGCCTGTAGAGTTGAGCCTGTGGGGAGAGGCTACAGAGGCAGGAGCAGCACCACAGGGGCAGGCCTCCTGCACCGGGTGGAAAAGGCTGGGGCCGCAAGGGGTGTTGAGGGAGGCACAGGCTGCAGCGCCTACCTCCTATGCCAGCTGAGAAAGGCTGGGGCAGGCTTAGAAGCTGGCGCTGGGGACCCCGCAGGGCCCCACAGTGATGAGAGCTGGCCGGATCGCACAGACGACTCTGGCAGGGACTACAAAGCCATGTCCTAGGCTCCCTAGCAGGCGGCGTTTATCACTTGAGCCGCTAGTCCTGTGAGCAGCGCAGGCTCCTCAGCGACGTGGTCCTGGCCGGTTCCGACAGCGGCGCTGGGAAACAGGGGGCAATGGCACTTGCCCCCACCCTGGGAGGAATACTCCCGCGGCAGGCTTAGAGCTCAGAGCCGCAGCACACCAGCGAGGGCAAAGCCGCTCCGGCAAGAGTGCAAGGTCCTGTCACTCGCGCTCCCAACTGGCACGAGCACCCATTCTTACTCCCGGTGCTGTCAGTGCTGGAAGGGGCGCCCCGGCAGCAGAGAGGTCTAGCGTTGCGGTGGGGGGGGGGGGAGGGGGATAGGGTGGCAAGTGTGCAGTGCAGGTAAGCTGACGGGGGCAGGCAGCCAGCCAAATGGGGTGCTGGTGGAGAGGTCCCAGGCAACAGTGCGGTGGATGCTCCCCATTGGGGGCTGCGCAAGGAGCCCCCAGTAGATTGCAGGTCAGTTACCCGGTCCTTGGATGAATGGAGGGAGGGACAATGTACTCTTTTTTCTTGGAATGGCTCTAAATTTCAGAAGCTGGATTTCTAATAGATTCTTTAGCTTATTGGACGTAGAGTTCATATTTGAAAGCATTATTTGTTTTCTGTCTCAGTGCACAGCCCCTGTCTATGGAGAGGCAAGATAATGTTGTTGTTGTTAGGTGTTGTGGGGTCATTTTCAACTCTTAACAACCGTGAATGGAACACTGCCCAATCCCTACCATTATTGCATTATTTGAGCCCATTGGGGCAGCCCCTGTGTCAGTCCATCTCCTGGAGGGTCTTCCTCTTGTTTGATGCCTCTCAAGTTTACCAAACATGACGTCCTTCTCCAGGGACTGGTCTCTCTGGATCACATGTCCAAAGTACGGGAGATGAAGTCTCGCCACCCTTGCTTCTAAGGATCATCCTTGCTGTACTTCTTCCAACATAGGTCTCTTTGTTCTGTTGCCAGTCCATGGTACTTTCAAGAATCTTCACTAGCACCATGATTTAAATTCACCAACTCTTCTCCAGTCTTCCTGATTCAATGTCCAACTTTCACACACGTGTGAGGCGATTAAAAATACCAAGGCTTGGTTCGGACTCACCCTAGTCCTCAGAGTGACAACTTTGCTCTTTCACACTTTCAAGAGGTCCTGTGTGACAGATTTACCTAAGGCAATGCATTGTTTGATATTTTGATTGCTGCTTCCATGAGCACTGATTGGGGAAAGGAAGAAGGTAAGGCTGAGTAGGGAGCAACATACAGAGTGAAAAGAGCCAGCCTCCCTGTTGAGCATTAACTTTGTCTCACTAGGACCAGTGGCAGCAAGTCAAGTCCTACACACGGCAGCCCTCCGCGCTCAGTAGGGCCAGGAATGGATGGTTTGGGAAAATGGGTTACCAGGTTTTCCTTTCAAGGTGCCTCTGGGTAAACCGGGGCCACCCACCTAACCGTTGTCAGGCAATGATGCAATTCTTGGACATAAGGTGGCGTGTAACCAGCTTAAGCGGTAGGTGCTGTGATTGTTCCCTTTTTCCAGAGAAGGAAACAGCTAAGACTCCAAGGGTCTATGATTTGTCTGAGGAGCACAGAGCCAAAATCTCAGAGCTGAGAACCCTGCAGGGATGCCCCTGCCTCGTGTCAGCATTTCTACAGCATGGGGCCAGCGTGATGCTCGGAGCCCTGTGGTTCTGAATAAAATCAGGATCTCTGGGTGGGACTGCCAAAGGTGGCTGAGACCCACTGAGGCAGTGCAGGCTCCTGATGGAGAAGGATCTGCTCCTCTTTCCTTCCTTGCATCTACAAGGCCCCCCAGCAACTGGAGCTCCTCCACTGCCCCCCTTCCCTTTCCCAGGCCAGATGAGGTTCTGCCTCTGCTATGCTGAGCTAAGGGAAAGTGTCAGGACAGAGAGAGGAATGAGGCCTGGTTCCCTGGCCAAGATTGATCTCTACATCTGCCACTAGGAGGTCCTGTGAAGTTCAAAGGAGAGTCAGGAGGGAACCAAAGGGCACAGGATAAAATATGTGGACATGGTTCTAGGGAGCATTGGGATGCTGGGAGGAAAAACTAATGAGATGGAGAAGGGAATTCGGGTGGGAAGGGGAGTAGGAATGATACCTGGAGCAGAGCACTGGTCTGGGAGCCAGGAGAACTAAGTTAGGAGGATGTCTCAGTCCAGCTACTCTGGGCTAGAAGGAGAGGCTTTCCTCCTAATGGACAAAGCAAGATTTAGTCTACGTTCATTCAAATGGTCCTACAATTGGGTTTTGACACCGGCCTTCTTGCTGGTCCTGTCCCATCCTCCACTCACAGGGGGTCGGAGTGGTCTTTGTGTCTCACTGCATAGCCACCTAGTTCACTGTTCCCCGAGAATGAAACCCTTGCAGATCTTTCATCTGCTGACCCTTCTGTCCCTGAAACAATGAGACTCCAGCCTGCACTGGACCTTTGCACACACTACTTCTCCCCGGGAAACTCTCTTCCCACTCCACTTTTCACTTATCCTTCAGGACTGGGCTAGCTCGACTCCAGGAAGACTTCTCTGATTCCCTCGGAGTGTGGCCTGCTTGCTTCTGCTCTTAACCCTCTGTACTGTGTGTGCTTGTTTTTGGGCCTGCTCCCTCAAAGTAGGAACTATAGCACACACACCCCTCACAACACAAACCCCCTGCCATCGAGTGGATTCCAACTCATAGTGTACTTGGACAAGGTTTCTGAGGCTGTAACTCTATAAAGAAGCCTCGTCTTTCACCTGCAGATCAGCTGGTGGGTTTGAACCTCCAGACTTGGTGTTAGCGGCCAATGCGTAAGGGACACCACTGTGAGGGTTCCAAGTGGAAGACTCCAGATGGAACCCTAACCCACAATCTCTGACTTAGGAAGCCAGTGCCTTACCCATTCCTAGTTATCAAAGAGGGCAGATGCTAACCAACGAATCCTGCACTCCAGGCCCGTCTCTCCTTCAGTTGATCCCATTCAAACACTCTGCTTTCTAGGTAGCTAGCCCCTGCCTTTTGAGGCAAAGGACTCCAGTTTGAATATTGGATCTGTCGCTTAAGACCTGTTCAGCCTTGATAATGTCACAACTCTGCACTTCAGTTGCTTCCTCTGTCCAATTGCCCACCACAGGGCTGCCACGGAGGGCTGGAATCAATGAGGTGGTACTGAATAAGCACTCAGAAAGTTCCCATGGGTACTGCACACACCTGTGCACCTGGTGTGTACACCACCTGGAGTCCCCAGGCTGGAGGACAAACAAAGGCTAGAATTTAGCTCACCTTCTACTGAGCAAGCCACACACTGCAGCCACATCCCCCCCAAAGGGTGGCCTTCAGAAATTTGCACACCTACCCTGTGAAGGTTTAAATTGTGCTTGGCACCCCCACCCCACCCTGCAAAAAAAAAAAGATCTATTCATATCTGTGTCTTAACCTCCTGTACTGGTGAATGTGTCTTTATTTGGAAATGGGGGCTCTGCAGATATAATTAGCTGAGTTAACATGAAGACAGACGGGTAATCCAATCTGACTGGTGGCCTTATAAAAATGGAACAGACATGGCAAGAGACACCCACGGAGAATGCCATGTGACAACGCAGGCAGAGATCGGAGTCAAAATGCCACAAGCCAAGGAGTGCCTGGGGCTACCCGAAGCTGGGAAGGCAAAGGAAGGCTCTTTCTTCCCCTGGAGCCTTCGGAAAGAACATGGTCCTGCTGTCTCCCCCAATTCAGAATTCCGGTCTCCAGAAATGGAGAGAATTAAATTCTGCTGCTGTAAGCCACGCCGTTTATGCCATTTGTCATGGCAGCCCTAGCCAACTAATACGGTACCTTAACATTGCTCCTGGCAGGGCCCGGTATTCATTGTTCCCTACCAGTAAGTCGGCAAGTTGGCCCCAGAGCCGTGATGGCCCACAGCTCCCCATGACCATTGGGATCCATCGGCTTTCCCCTGGCTGATTTGGGGAAGTAGGTTACCAGCCCTTCCTACCTAGTCAGGAAGCTCTGTAGAGACCTGCTCAGTGGTCTAGCCAACACAAGTCTCCAGGGACAGGCAAATGGGCCCACCCAAGGTGTTCGCATGTGAGGAGCATTGACCAGGAATCACACTTGGCGTTTCTCTCGTGGGAGGCAGAAATTCTACCAGGGAGCCCCCACTGCCTCCACCCGACACAGATGAGGTCTCACTCAACACCAACCGAGTTTAAAGTCCTTCTTCCCATACAGAGGGAAAATAGAAATTACGGTTGCTGAGAAAGTAACCATCGGAGCCCCCTTGCTGTGAGTGGCAATATCGGAGAGCAGTTACCAATAACAGCCTTGGCGTTAGACCAGGCTTAAGTCCCAGGTCTGCCCCCAACGACGATTTGGCATGATCATAAGCAGTCTGCACAGCCTCTCTGTCTCAATTCCATCATCTGTAAAAGGGGAATCACTTGGGAAGATGAATGGTGACTACTGTAATTGCTGCTTCCAGAATGCCTTATATTTTAAGTGCTGCAGCACCTAATTTTATGGGGAAAGAGCCCCCACATCACCAGAGGTAATCAAGCATTCATTATTGTAATTGGTATTTATTAAACTCCTAATGTATTCTAGACTCTGGAAGGCTTATACCACCTACCAAGAATATTCTGCTTACCAGATCGTATGCTAAGCACTTCATACACGCCATCTCATTTACACCCACAACCCCCTATGAGGGAGCTACTATTGTTATCAGCTCTGAGCGAACTTGTAGCTGAGCTAAAAAACAAAACAAACAAACAGATTCATTCCTAAGACCATCTGAGCAAACACTAAAGAAGTAAAAATAGATTGCATTTCTGAGGAAGAGAATGCCAGGATGTACTTCTAGCAAGGTGGTATCTTGGAATTGGAGTTCATGGCTGGAGGCGACCTAGATATCCCTCTCCAGGGAGCTTTGTAGAAATAAATAATGAACTCGTCCACAGCAGTCAGAAAGAACCCACTAGAGTTATGTCTTGGAAAGAGACGAGCTCTCCAAAGCAGTGTGAAATGAAGAAAAGAAATGGGGTGAGACTTGGAGCATCAGGAAGTTGTGTAGTACAGGCCAAATCCACCACCCATCCATCTGTTGGCTGTACTATAGTAACTTGCCTATTGCTGGCAGCTATAGCATCAATATTCCAGATGCCAGGAGAACCACGCGTGGTGGACAGGTCTCGGTGGAGCTCCCAGATGGAGACAGGCTCAGAAGAAGAGTTGGGCAATCTACTTCCAAAAATCAATGAAAATTAATTTTTGAAAAAATTAATTAATGAAAAGAAATCTGATCTGATGCTCGAAGATATACCCCATGGATCACCAGAGAATATTTAATATTATCTGATCTGATGCTGGAAGATACACCCCAGGACTGGAAGGCACTCACAAAACAGTGGGTTTGGCCATCCAACTGATCACAAAGATGGCGTAGCATCAGGCAGCATTGCATTCTGGTGACAATGTGCTCACCATGAGTCAGGGCCAACATGACAAGTAATGACCAAAATATGACAAATTGGGGGTGAAGTTAATGGTTACTTCACTCAACCATGAGGGCCTGTGTGTATAATTCAAAATTATACAGCAGGTGGAATAAAACATATTCTACCAACTCACCATCACAAATAGACCTGCCCAGTGGCCCAGCAGGTGGAAACCACCAGCCCCTCCACAGGAGAGAGGCAGGATTTCCTACTCCTACTCCCATAACGAACGGCAGTCCTGGAAACTCCTGGGGGCAGTTCTACCCTGTGCTAGAGGGTCGCTTTGAATTGGCATCCACTCGATGGCAGTAGGTGAGAATGGCCTGGCTGACGGCTTCCAATGGAAGATTTTCACCATCCTTGGCTTCGACTCCTGAATGATGAGGCACCCGGGTGAGAGCTGGTCTTGCTAAGTTTTCCTTACTCTCCCCCCTCTGCTGCCTGCATACGCCTGCAGCGAGGTATCCTGCAGACAAACCCAGGAAAGAAGACCGCAGAGACCTGGCACGCACACAGGCAAGTCAGCACCCTGAGTGGGAACCAGCTTGACAGCACCAACAACAAGCCACTCCTCGGGATAAGGAGTGGCAGCGTGCCTCCGCAAAGATCGCAGCCTGGCACCGGACTAGGGCGGCGCTACGCTGTCCCACAGGGGTGCTCCGGGTCGGAATGGACTCCATGCAATGAGCTTTTCATTTGTTGCTTGTTTCTGTGTTTAGATATCAGAAGTGAAATCCATAAGCGGTACCTGAGCTCCAGGTCAGGACAGCCTCCTGGATCTTCAGAGTTTCACCCCTTTGAAAGAGCCATAGATAGAAGCCGGCAAGAGTGGGGTCCTTCAAAAAAGCAGGCTCCTTCTTGCCCAAGTCTAAGGGCAGTCCTGGGCTTGAATGAGGTGAATGAGACTAAGAGAATAAGTAGACTTCAGGGTGTATGCCCGGGTTTGGTAGGAATAAGATTATCAAGTAGCCTAAAGGAGAGTCTGTGAGGTGGGCGAGCCCAGATTTGGGTGTTTGCCACACGAATGACAACAGCACCAGTCAAGTGAGACTTCTCCTTTTCCTTCTACCCCTCTCTTCTTTTCTCTGGAGGTACTGAGAGCCCCAAAGAGAGTCGGGGTGTGACGTGTGTGAAACAGGCACGTCCAGCGCTGCCTCGACCTCCTGGTCAAGTCAGAACTGAACCTGGATTGGAGGAAGGAACTAGAGGGAAGGTGAGAGGTTGGTGGGGAAAAGAGCTTGATATTAGATAAGAGGTAATAGACTAAACTTATGCCAGAATGAACGTTTGGACGTTTTAATGTCCAATAGTCAATAGAATGAGTTGACATCCAATAGTCATAACTTTGTAAGATCTGCTAGCCATCAGAATCAGCTTTGCGTTCATCCAAGATGCTATCGAAGGCTTGCAAAGGGAAATCATTAGAGAACATTCGAAGTAAGCAATGGGGGGGTGTGTGTACCAATTACTCATTGTACCATACTAATTGTACCATACTAAGTCCTCCCCATTCCAAAGAAGAAGGAGGAGGAGGAGGAGGAGGAGGAGGAGCAAGTAGCCCTGTGTTGGCCTGTAGACAGGACGTGGATGATGTTTGGGAAGTCATGGCTACTCCAGAACAGTAAGAAGGACCAAAGAGGAATCGGACGAACTTACCACTTTTCGAGGCAGATGTTCTAAATTACTTTAGTTTTAAAAAGCCATGTAGAAAGGAGTATGGGGCTTTGAATGACTTGCCTCCATTTGCCGAACAAAGCACTTGACAATCTCCTCAGCCCCAGGGGGGTGGGGGTGGGAAGCAAGCCAAACACGAGACCTAACTTGTGCATTACGCATTCCCCGCTCTAATGTCACTACAAGGCCAAACTCTGTGATTTCCCTAGTGGGTGAGGAAAATGTTGTTTATTATTCCAGCGGTTGCTATAGCAGTCAGTATTTCCCTGCTATCATCCTTTCCCCCCTAGACATTACTCCACTAATACATGTTCCAGACCTCCAATCTCAGGCAGTGCGGCCAGAAGCAAACACGCTGGTGCTGCCGTCAAGTCCGTGGCAAAGGCCAGCCCTGAGGCGGGCTGTGGAATCCTCAGCGTTTTCCATCGCCACACCAGCACCGTAGGTACGGTGGAGCCAATCTCCAGACTCCGCAGGCAAGGATCCAAAAGAGCATCAGCCAATCCCACTGTCTCCCATCCTTCGCCACCTGCGTGTCGGGCATCAGACTGCCATCTTCTCATCAAAGCACTCGAGAAAGGACACAGAAAGGCAGAGACCAGCTAGTTGAACGCCCATCAGCTTATTGCAGTGAAGAAGCCAGGCAGGTCTCCAATGTTCTGATTAAGGTGTCTGCTATCTGGACATTCCCAGGTCTTAGCAGGGTCATGGAGTTTTCGTTTATCATTCAAATAGAAGAATAAATTAATAGCTAGCTAGAACCCATACTATTAATCAAATAACCACAAGAATTCTTTGGAGCATTACATGTCTCCTTGTCACGTCTTAGCCTCATGTCATGTTTCCAGTGAATTTCATCTTTCCGGTCTGTGACTCACCTCCTTGACTGCTCATTTCTCAGTTGCTGCCTAGGAACACCATCCCAGCCATCTGTCCTTCTAAGTTCGACTTTCAAGGAACCCTGGTAGCACGATGGTTAAGTGCTCAGCAGCTAACCAAAAGACTGCTGGTTAAGCCAACAATAGCCACCACCACCATCTCCACCACCAATACCAGGCTTTGACCGAACCTTTTAGCCAAGACGGTTAACGCATAGCAAACTCTAGGAGTTGGGCTAGATTTTAATATCCACTGTATATGCACAGGATAGTCCCAGATGGGACACAATACCGAAGGACGTGAAGTCAGGAGCGGGAGGGAAGTATTCATCCAACCCCCCCAGATCGATTGAGCACCTAATGCACCACGCCAAGCACTGGGCTGAGTACTTGGGATACACTCGGGAACTGCCCAGACAAAAATCACTGCCATCGTGGGACCTTACGTTTTGTGAGATGAGGCAGTTAGAAAAAAAATCAAATAAATAAGTTGATAAGTACAGTGAAAACAATAACTGGGGAGTGCAGTGGGTGGGGAGAGTTTCGGTCTTCGGCAGGCAGACAAGGAAGACATTGCTAAGAAAGTCTTATTTGAGCAAAGGCTTGAGAACGGTGTGTGTTGTAAGTTGCATTCTATCCCCCGTTAAAAGCACGTGGAAGCCCTGCCCCCTGGTCCCGATGGATGTGTCTTTGGAAATTGGGTCTTTGCAGATGTAATCAAGTTAAGAGGAGGTCATTAGGGTGGTCCTAATCCTTGTGATTGATGGGTGTCTTTATAAGAAGAGGAGATGAGGTGCTGACAGATACAGAGAGAAAATGGTCATGTGAAAAAGGAGGAAGAGATCAGAGCTTTGCTGCCACAGGCCCAGGACCCCCTGGGGCCACCTGAAGCTAGGAAAGGCAAGAAAGGATCCTGGCCTAGAGGTTTGTAATCCCAAATTACACCCTATTTGGGATTCCTACCTAGTGTCCAGAACTGTGAGACAATAAGGTTCTGTTTTGTAAAGCCACCCAGGTGGTGTTAATGTGTTAGAGGAACTAATACTGGAGGAAAGGAGCAGTGGGGATCGATGGAGGCAGGGTACTTCAGAGAGAAGAAACAGCCAGCCCCCTATATCCCTAAAGATGACCACCAGGACCATTCTGCAGAGCCATGATCCTGGCATGGACTCTTCAACAGTGTGCTTGGTTTGCTTGTGGCAGCTTAGAGTAGCCATAGGCAAGGATCAAGTCACTTCCTGGTCAAGGGTTATTCTCATTCTAGAACCCCAAATGTAAAAAAGTAAATGAAAAACCAAACCACTTGTCACTAAGTCAATTCCAAGTCATGGCAACCCCTGTGCTGGACAGTAGAACTGTGCTCAGAGAGTTTCCATGTCAGTGACCGCCACTCCTCTCTGCTGAGGCACCTCTGGGTCAGCCTCTCAATGAAGAGTCAAGCACCACCCATTGTCATCCTAGAGGTGCTCAGGATACTTCCTTACCTAATCCATCTGGATCATATAATTTCTCATTATCTAGTTGCACGTTCCCCCTTTCACCTGACTCAAGAAGCAAATACGAACAAATATGTGTGGGCGGGAGTGAGATGGCTTTATAGCTGGTGCCGAGTCCACTCTGATTTCCCAGTGTAAGCCATCGGCTAATATTGGGATTTCATGAGTGGCAACTTGCTCTTAATGTAGCTGGCATCAGATTGCAGGTACGTGGCAATTCTGTGGCTGAGACTAGAATGAGGGAAAGTGAACCGATGCGGCGGAGTTCAGTACATTCTATTATGAACGCTAAGCACAAAGCGGGAAGCCCAGTGGTAAAAAGCTTGAGATGTGGAACTGAAAAAGACAAGTCCTGAATCCCAATCTGCCCTTTATTAACGTTTAGACTTTAGGCAAGTTACTTAACCATTTGGACCCTGGGTATTGCCCTGGTGATCACGGTGGTTCAGTGCCCACCAACCACTCAGCAGACCAAAGGCGTGGCGGTCTTCTGCTGCCAAGATGAAAGCCTTGGAAACCCTGGGGGGTGGCTCTAGTCTGTCCCATGGGATACTGACTCCATGGCGACAGGGTGGGTGTTCGTGCCAAAGGGATCCTAACAGCGTAAACAGGATGGGGTTGCTGTGAGACTTACCAGCAGTGACACAAGTAAAACAATGAGTGTGAGGCTACTCCAGAAATACCAGTTACAGCCAAGGATGCACAACCCACAGAGGCACGGTCTTCTGGGAGGGAAAGAGGGATTAGTGTTGAAAGTGGTGTAAAAAATAGTTTTCATATTATTGGTAAAAAAAATAAAATCTATCCAGCTGTACATGGCACAGATGTTTTAATTAAAATATATTTAGCTGATTTCAAAGTAGTGTGAAGTTATTGCCTGGGTCCATATTTATATGATGGGAAACCAATGTTTTGAAACAATAAACCCAACCCCCCAAACCACCACCACCACCACCACCAAGTCAATCCTGACTCAGAGAGACATGACAGGACAGAGGAGAGCTGTGTGTTACAATGGGTACTTTAGAGAAATAAATCCACAGAAACGCACGTATAAGAGAGCGTTTTACATGAAGGTTAAAAGTGCACATTAAGAAAACATCCCAACCCAGTGCTGCCCAAACCCACAAATCCAACATTAACCCATATGTCCGACACCAATCCACAAAATCCTCCTCCATCTCACAAAACACACACTATGACACTGACTGCAGGAGGAAAGCAGAATCAGTGAACATGTAAGCATCTCAGCGCTGGCAGGAGTCTCCACATGGCTGCTCCAGCACCCAGGGCTGCATAGGGTAAGTCCATACGGCTTCACCTCAGGAGTGTCTTGCAGGAAGTGAGCCTTGCCAGCTGAGGCAGGGGACTGGCTAAGGCAGCTGCACCCCGGTCCGACCATCAGACAGCAAGAGACACGAGAACTCGAAAGGCTAGGTTCACTGAACCATTTATCCCTCCGCCCTTCAATTAACCCCACATGTGTTTATCGGCCAGGTTGGCACAATAAACTAACGACCTCAAGTGGCCCCATGAGAATCCTGTAATCTTCACAGAAGTGGACTGACACATCTTCTAGCAGAGGGACTGGCAGGTTCAAACTTTTGGTTAGCATCCCCGTGCTTTAAACCACGGTGCCAAACCACGGTGTCTCAAGACAAGAGCTTGGTGCATATTTTGGCATCTTATCTAGATGAGCCATATTGAAAGCATCCTGCTTTGAAATCTG
This sequence comes from Tenrec ecaudatus, assembly GCF_050624435.1. NCBI lineage: Eukaryota > Metazoa > Chordata > Mammalia > Afrosoricida > Tenrecidae > Tenrec > Tenrec ecaudatus. Next base: position 35,211,756 of record NC_134533.1, on the reverse strand, counting down.
TTTTGAATCCAAGCTATTGTGAATAAATGTTTTGAAGTTAAGTTGTGTAAAATCTTTCCCACCTTACCCAGAAGTACGGCTATTCAGATAAATAAGTTTCTAAAGAGTTTTAAATTATTTAGATGAAAAATATCTGTAATTTTAAAATAGTACAAAGGACATTTCCAAAATATTTTGCCTAAGTGGTTTAGTTTAAAAGCCAATCTAAAACCAAACAGGATTTTACTGTCTTAAAAACCACTTACATGTTATGAAAACCACATGAAATGCATTCCAAATCAAGTAAGTTTGAGGAATCTAGTCCAACACCAGTATTTTGAAGAACTTTCCAATGTAACCACTGATGCTACTGCTTCTCAAAACTGAAAAGAAAATAATTATTAGATGTGAAGTTCATGTTTTTGAACGCTGTGAAATATCTTTTCTCCTTCCTGGTTAATTTTAGCCCTTGGCATTTCCAGCCAGAAAATGGGAACAGGGTTTAGCAAGTAGGCAGAGAAGAAAAGTATCAGACATCAAAAGTATGCATTCGTCCCTCTCTTCTCAGAGGAAACGTAGAGGAAGAAAATTGACCGTGCATGGGAACAACTAGTCTAGTAACAGGCTCCTTGAATATCAGTCTCCATGGCCGAGATCAGAAGAACTAGACGGTTGTGGTTAGGTGCCATTGAGTTGGTTCCAATTCTAGAGACCCGACGTACAACAAAATGAAACACCACCCAGGCCCTCACCACCCTCACAATTGTTCTTTGTGTGAGCCCCTTGTTGCAGCCATGTGTCACTCCAGCGTGTGAGGTCTTCTTCCTTTTTCAATGCTCCTCTATTTTCTCAAACATGATGTTCTTTTCGGGGGATTGGCCTCTCCTGATAACATGACCAAAGTGTGAGAGATGAAGTCTCACCATCCTCACTTCCGAGAACCTTCTTGCTGTACTTCTTCAGAGACAGACCTCTTTGTGCTGTTGGCAGTCCATGGTGCTTTTGATACTTTTTGATAGCATCATAATCCAAATACATCAATTCTTTCTCAGTCTTTCTTATTCAGTGTCCAACTTTCACATGCCTATGAGGCACCTGAATATACCTTAGTACACCTTAGCCCTCCAAGTGGCATCCTTGCTGTTCAATACTTTACAGGGGTTTTGCGCTGCAACTTACTCAGTGCAATGCAGCATTTGATCTCTTGATTGCTGCTTCCATGAGCATCAATTGTTGGTCCAAGCCAAACAAAATCCTTCATAATGTTAATCTCTTCTCCACTAATCATGATGCTTTTTATTGGTGCAGTTGTGAGGATTTCGGTATTCTTGACATTGAGCTGTAATATATATTGAAGACTGCAGTCCTTGATCTTCATCAGCAAGTGCTTCAAATTCTCCTGACTTTCAGCAAGCAAGGTTGTGTCACCTGCATAGCACTGGCCGTTAATAAGCCACCCTCCAGTCCTGATGCAGCATCCGTTTTTCATACAGTCCAGCTTCCCACATTATAGTGCCCAGTCACCACTATGAACTGCTCTGAACGGCATCTCATTAGAAGGTACTGGAGGGAGTGGGGGGAGGGGGAAGATGGAACCAAACTCAAATTCCTAAAAGATACCACACTTACAGGTCACATAGAGACAGGTGGAACCTCAAGACCGTGGCCTTTAGTCCTCCTTTGGATGGCAGCAGGAAACAAGGGTGGAGGAGGGATGACAAGGGAGGAGGAGGGATGGCAAGGGAGGAGGAGGGACGACAAGGGAGGAGGAGGAATGACAAGGGAGGAGGAGGAATGACAAGGGAGGAGGAGGAATGACAAGGGAGGAGGAGGGATGACAAGGGAGGAGGAGGGATGGCAAGGGAGGAGGAGGGATGCAAGGGAGGAGGAGGGATGGCAAGGGAGGAGGAGGGATGAATGGTGCTGCATTGAAAGGAATGTAATGAATGAGATAAGCCAATGTGAGTCCATGGTTGAATGTGAAACTGATTATCGGCTCTGTAAGCCTTCGCTCAACTTACAATGAAAGGGTGTTTTGTTTGGTTTCCGAAGATAACGATGATTTTACATCAAGGGAAGGAGAAAGGTCACTGTCTTCCTAGATCCTTTAGCTCGTTAAAGGAATCCTAGCTTCCCACGCAGTGCTTTTGGTGCGGATGCTACCCCTTGGAGTTTACTAAGGAGATGGAAGACGTAACCATACAAAGATGTTTGCATCTTTTGCAAAACTGTCTTTCAAGGGTAAAAATTAAAAATCTTCAGACTGTAAGAGTTTCACAATTCATGTGTCCAAGAAAAAAGCTTAATAAACTATTATATAGCAATAAAAAGCGATTAGAACTTTGGGAAAGTCATGGGGTAGTCCTGTCCTACAGGGTTACTATGAGTTGAAATCACTCAATGGCAGTGGTCTAGGATTTTGATGCTGTTCCTAACACTGAAAAGACCCCTTCTTTCTTTATGTTTTTGGTGAAGAATTCTCCACCATCTAATACCACTACTCTGTGAACTTTTCTCTGTTCTAAAGTGTGATAATTAGATTTAGCATCAATTTGGCTGGGCCAGGATGCTCAGTGGATTCACAGTTGAGTAGTTGAAGGGTTAGCAATCCCCAAGGGTGTGACCTAACCCAGTGCAGTCAACCCCAGAAAGGGAGTTGATGAGCGGAGTGCAAGCCCCTTAGTCAGGTCGCAGCCCTGATGCAGTTGGAAGGAAGTTTCCTCACGGGTGTGGAGACTTTGTATACAAAAGGGTGCTATGGGAACACTTACTACTTGCTGCTTTTCGGAGTCTGAATAATGCACCTGACTCATCGACCACTCATTTTTTGGACTTGAGTCATTGGTCTGCCATATTACCTACAACCCTAGGAGTCATTAGCGGCTTGCCATTTGACCTACTAATGTTGAATTCACCTGCTGTTCCATTCATAAGTTTGACCTACTAACCTTGACTTCATCCATCTCTATAGCCACCAGCCTGTGGTGTTTCTATGATCTTGGGTTCAACAGCCCCCAAAGCGATGCATCATAAAAAGCCTCCAGCTTAAGATATGGCCCATAGACTCGGAAGCTGCCAGCACTTGCCCACTTCTACAACTGTATGAGACATTTTTAAAATATAAGTTTCTGCCTATCTATTGATCTGTCACCTATCTATCATCTGTAATTCACTGGTTTTGCTTCTCTGGTGAACCCAGCCTCACACATAAGATAAAGGACACTCTTTCTCTCTCCCTGATTACCTCCTTGTGCTGTCTTACTGTGGTAGTTACATAATCTGGTATCAACTTGATGATTAAGAGTGTAGGAGTGGAGTCTATCCTGTCAATCAGGATATAGCCAATGAGGCCTCTGTCGGGGCATGGCCTTCTCCTGAGGATTCTAGGAACTCCTGTATTTCCTCCCTGGAGGAGGGAGACACTCTCTCTTTCTGCTCACTCCCTGAGAGACATTGAAGCTGACAAGACACATGGAACTACATTAGAGCCCTGGGAGCTGGAGCAGCCAAGAGGAGACCCTTGCCAGTGCTGAGATGCTTACAATGCCACTGGGTTTACAAGACTTCCCACCCACTGGCCTGTGATCTTCCTGCATTTGGTGTCATTGTATGTGTTTCCTGAGTCTGAAGAGGACGTTATAGATTGGTATTGGAAATATGGGCTAATATCAGATTTATGGACTTGATCTGGGATGTTTTTCAATATTCAATTGCTCTTGTATATAAAGTTCTTTCTTATACACATATGTGTCTATGAATTTGTTTCTCTGGTCTACCCAGAGTAACACACTTACCATCAAGTCAATTCCAGCTTCTAATGACCCTGTAGGACAGCGGTTCTCAACCTGTGGGTTGCGACCTCTTTGGGGGTCAAATGACCCTTTCACAGAGGTCGCCCAACTCATAGCAGTAGCAAAATGACAGTTATGAAGTAGCAACGAAAATAATTTTATGGTTGGAAGTCACCCCAACATGAAGAACTGTATGAAAGGGTCACAGCATTAGGAAGGTTGAGAAGCACTGTGCTAGGAGAAAGCAGAGGTGCTATTTCTAAGACCACCGTCTTTACAGAAATAGACTGCCAGATCTTTGCTCCATGTAACAGCTCTTGGACTCAAACTTCAAATTGTTCATGGAAAGTGGGTGATTCGGGAAATCTGTTGCAAGTGACCGAATCCATGAGCTTGGATGGAACAAGAGTGTTTATTGAGGAACAGAGCCCCAGGAAGACGGAATGAAGCTTTTCCATCAAAATCTGCTTCCTCAAGCAGCAGGCAGAGCAATGTTTTATAGTCAGGCGTGGGGGAAGGGGACTTCTGGAGCAGTCTGAACTATGAGGTCAGCAGTCTGCATCTGATCCTTCTTTTTGCTTGGCATGGCATCCAACTTCCCGCTGCAGATATTGCTGTCCATGTATTCTGCCCTTCAGGCGGAAATGAATTCATTTTAATTTATAAAGGGAAATCAAAGGTTTGTTAGTTCATCGTGCACTCTAAAGGTGTAAGATTGAAATAAGAGGGGAGTAAGTTATAGGAAGTCTCAGGAAAGAGAGTGGCATCACCTCCTTTTGGTCCGTCGCCACAACTGAATCCATTGTAATCATTTGGTGTCCAGTCTGTCACAATTGACATGGGACTTCCCAACGGCACAGGAGTTTTGTCAGTTATTTATAGCTCTCTTCCAAATAGGCGGTCAAATCAAAAAGTATTGCTACAAAATATCTTGGTTTCCAACGAGTTCCCATCTAGGTCTAGACACTTCTGAAGACGGCCGATTCCATGGCAGTGGGCTGAGAACATTTCCCCCAAACACCGTGTCGGTTTGGTCATCCTCCAGGGATCCAAAGCATGTTCATTTTCAACATCGAGCGTTGGGAAGAAGAAATCTGAAGGACAAGATGAGAGCGATAGGGCCAATGGGATGAGGTTTCCCGCCCGGATTACTTTAGGACAGCATTTGCTCCCCTTCAGCAATTAACAGGTGCCCGCTTAATGCCAGAAAACGGAAAAGAAAATCCTCAGGGCAACTTTCCTGGGCTTTTTCTTGCTGATGGAGTTTTCAAGTTTCTTAAAAGTTCTTTGCAATAGGTCCCCTTGATGGTCCTGTGTCTCAGGCCCCACAAAAATAGTCATTCTCTCCACCTTGACCTCTCTGCCTCGAAACTGGCTCAGCAGACCCCCTGGGGAGCCACTGCTTCAATGGGACCTTGTTCTAGAAATCATAATGGTGAATCAAGGACTCATCCGGGTTTTGATTGGGTCCATCAAATCCTCCTCATGAGTTCGGACTTTTTCCTTGATCAGTTCTTTGAGCGAGCTCAACACTTTTGCCTCCCTTGAGCGAGCTCAACACTTTTGCCTCCCATCCTTTTTATTTTTAGGCGCCCAAACTTAACAAAGATAAGTGCTTTTCTGAGAATTTGTCTGTTGTCACCCAGAGATCACAGAGAGATGTTTAAATATGTTTTGTTTGCAACAAACCTATGCATCTATTAATTAACAGGATCCCCAGCAGCAATACTTTTTGATTTGCCCTTGTTTACAGCAGTCAAGGATCTGACTCCAACCCCCCAAAAAAGAGTGCTCAAATTGAGAGATTCGTGAGTGAAAAGGAAAACAAATGCTGCAATCATGCTGCTGCGTTCTCGATGTTTTCTTTTAGTGCTAATGCCTGAGTTTCCTTTCTTTTAAAGTTAGACCCTATGACTAATGAATCACTCCCAAGCTTTTTCCAGAACTCTTAAGTGGAGAAATGGAAAAACAAGATAAGCCAAAAGGAGTAGCCCCAAGTATCTCTTTAATGGGCCACTGTAGACAGCGACTCTTGGCTCTTCAGCCTCTGTTGTTGTTGTTGTTTTAATTCAAGGAAGATGTGGGAGTCAAGGGAAAGGGTGTAAAGTTCTCTGGGAGATTTGTTAAAAATTGTTTACAAAGTTATGATGCCAGAAGGGGAAGCTAAGGACCCAAGGAAATAAGAACAGAAGAACAGAGGCTTTTCAATTTTTTAATACATTACAGGCATGGCAAATACATGGCTTTGTAGCAAATATTTTCCTGAGCCCCACCCTACACCCTGCCATCCTTAGCAGACATAACTAATCCATTAGAGAACATCAATCTGTCAGAGGACCCCTTTCCTTTGGGGGCGAAAAGCCCTTCACAGCCTGCATGTCCGAAGAGTTGGAGTTGTTATTCCTGGGCTCTCCAACCTTCCAGGAGTTTCCAACCTTGAATAAACTTCAGATTCACTTAGGGAACTTCGAGCCAAACCCTCGGAAATTCTATTTATGAGCTTGGATTGGGACACTATGACACATTGTTAAAAAATCATGTCTGGGTAAAAATATCCATAAATCCCAATATCAAGATAGACCAATGGGTTTCTTTTGTTGTTGTTTTAAACTTTTTCGTGTGACTTGGGTGAGCTTGCCATCGGTGTCCCATTCAGTGTTTCATACACATTTTATTACATCTGATTTTCAGCAATCCCCGCATTGTTACATCACTGTGATTGTGAGGTTTTTTGTGCCTGTAAGAAGATATGAGTGGCCTGTAGCCTGTCCATCAGGTTGCAGTTTGATGACCTCCTTTGAAGGTGCTGCTGGGATAAATGACTCTCTGAAAGCCAGCCCCCCACCCCCCTCTCTGTCTTTACTTTTTTGATTGACAGCCACATTGAAACCTGAATGAACCATTTGATATGGCCACTGCCATTGGATCCGCACGACTCTACACCCACTGGCCTGGTGATCTCTCTGCATTTGCATCACTGCATGTGGCTGTGTGAGCCTGAAGAGGGACTTATGGACGAGTACTGGACTCGTGGACTTGAATTAGACTAGGCTGGAATGGCTTATTGCTGCCTGATTACTTCTTGATATAAAGTTCTTTCTGATATGTATATCAGTGTCTCTGGATTTATTTCTCTAGTCAGCCCGGCCCAACACAATTCCTTAATCCTTTCTCCCTGTTTCTAGTTCCCATTCCTCCTGCTTTCTCAGACCTTCCAACCTTCTGGAATGGTGCCCTTGGGTAAATGCTGCCCCTTGGTCTTAAGTTGTTCATTAGTCTAAGTTGTGGGTACATTACCCGGGTTTTTATTCCTGTTAGACCTGTTTACTGTTTGACTGAAAACTGAGCCACAAGAATGAATTCATTTCCATACCTGAAGATCGACTAAGGGCCACAGTCTTTGTGCAATAAGCAGTTATATAAAGAGGCTTTTAACAAGAGTCTTCCCCTTTCCAACTACATATCCCTGTGAGGCCAGAATCCCCTCACAGTCATCCACCCAAACAATGTATCCCAACAGATTTATGCAAAAGCAGATATGAGAATCCAACTGACTTGATTAAAAACAAAGTAATTTCATTCTTCTGATTAAATTTCTGAGGTGTTTAAAGGTATGGGTATATACATTTTTAATTCCAACTGGTTTTTGTGTGTGTGTGTTAATGTATACTGGGTTTATTTTGTTGTTTTAAATTCAATACTAGATATTTGATTATTCTGCTTTAGTTTCTAACTTGGTAAATACCCATAGATGTAACCGACATAAGCAAAATGTCTTTGAAGTCTTCAAAAAATTATAAGCGTAGAAAGAGATTTTGAGGCCAAAAGTTTGAGAATCACGAATTTTATCAACCAAGTTCCTAGGGAGGGGTCCTGCTGGCAATGGTTACAAGTTGGGCTGATAGCCACATGCTCCCCAGTTCAAAACCATGAGCTGCTCCTTGGGAGAAAGGCGAGGCTTTCTACTCCCATGAAGAGCTACCCTGTCCTTAAAGGGTCGCTATGAGTTGGCATCGACTGGATGGCAGTGTGCCGAGTGACATCCCTGGGTATTACAAATGGCTCATGTGCTTAGGGACTAACTGAAAGGTCGGAGGTTTAATTGCAGTCGACTAGAGTCTGCTAGAGTAGATCCCGAGGTACTGCAGAAGAAAGACAGGGCTATCAATTCTGAAAACACAATCACTGAAAACACTATGGGGCACTGCTCTCCTCTGAGCCACACGGAGTTACTAGGAAACGAGATGTTTGTTTTTTAAATTTAGTCGACCCCCATTTAACAATATCGACCATAGGTCAGTTTGCCAGCCACTCGTTGCTGTAGATCCCAACTCAGGACCGCCCCCTGCTCCAAGCAGCCTCAACAGCCCACTTAGTGAAGCAAATCTGCAAGGCTTTCTTCCCAGACACATCTGCGTGAACTCAGTCCCAGCTTTAGCTGAATCAGTGGTTCTCAACCTGTGGGTCACGACCCCTTTGGAGATCAACCGACCCTTTCACAGGGGTCACTCGATTCATAACAATAGCAAAATGTCAGTGATGAAGCAGCAATGAAATAATGTTATGGTTGGGGGTGACCACCACATGAGAACCTGTATGAAAGGGTCGCAGCCTGAGGAAGGCTGAGAAGCCCTGCTCTAGATGCTGAAAGCCTTCGGTAATTGCACCACCCAACAGTCCTTGTCAGTCTCAGGGCATTTGTAAAGACAGCCCTTGCCTGTCCAGAGCTCCCACCAAGAGGAGAAGTTACTGGAATATACACCCATTATGCCCTGTAGGTGCACCTGCCCAAGCATTCAAATGAGGGTGCACAGGGTGACTCTGGGAACACCAGGCAGATGCAGTCCTTAACTCAGATGAAGTGTTCCTGTTTCCAGCATACACCCCTCACCCCCTAACCTGCCACTCTCTCTTCCTGAACCCTCGTGGGAAAGGAAGAGCCACACAGGAAACCAGGCAGGAAAGAGCAAGGCAGGCTGAGAGGATGGCGTGCTCAAATAGGCCAGGTTAAGAAAGAACTGAAATGGCTCAGGGACCAGCAAGGGGTTGTTTATCACAGCCGGTGGAGGGTCCACACAATGAGCAGTAACAGGGGGGATGGGATTTCCCACAGAACAAGAAGATAAATAAGTTTTGCAATATCTCTCATTTTTTTCCTATTAGCAGATGACACTAGTTCATTTCCCCCATGTCACGGAGGGAATGGGCGTTGATGACTCATGAGAACATGAGCCATTGCCAAGGAATTGGTGCGAGGAAGTCTTAGGCAGGGCTCTTCAAGCAAAGGCCGCAAGAAGCCTCGCCTTAGCAAATCAATGTGCTCAGTGCTAAGTCGGGTTTCTACATTTATATTTAAACCCCTGTGGCCTGGACTTCAAAATTCACATGAATTTTTAAGGTAGAACATAAAATTTAAAGAGGCTTCCTATTTGCAATGGACAGCTTTGGTTCCGTGCGTACAGTTAGAAACTTCAGCTATGATTGGTTTAATAGAGAAGTAGGCCTGCAGCCTATAAGGGAGCCTCTCCTCATAAGCAGTTTTGTTTTCTCATTTTTTCATGTCATACTTCTATATCTGCTCTTGTTTATTTTTCTGTAGGCAACAGTTTTGTTTGTGTGAGAATGGCTCCCAATGACCCCCTCCTGGTACCTGTGTCATTATGCAATCCCCTCTCTTTGAGGGGAAGCACCTAGTTACTTGCTTCTAAAGAATTAAATATGGCAAAAATGACAGGATGTCACTTTCCAGGACCAAGCTACAAAAGGCGGACTGACTTATGCCAACTTGGCCTGGCTAGGATTCGCTGTGGGTTGGCAGTAAGCCCTCCCAGATAAGGTGCAGGCTGCAGCCTGATGACGTCTCCTTGGTGGTATGGCCCTTTTTGATATTTATAAAAGAGATGCTGTGGAGAACTGTCTCTCTCCTTCCTGCTGGCATGGATCCTGCGTGTGGTATCTTGGGATATATGCCGGGTGCCTGATATTAGCTGCCAATTCTGGAAGCTCTCTATAGCCTGCCATTCCAGCTGATCTGCCAATCCGTCTCTGCTTCCACTGGCCTCTGATCTTCCGGCCCCCAGCCCCAAGCAGGTGTGCGAGTCAGGAAAAGTATCTAGTGTGACATCTGACAACAAAACTGGATGTAACAGCTTCTATGGTGGTGTGAGCCATTTTTATTTATATATACTTCTCTATGTATGTATGTATGTGTGTGTGTATATATGTATGTATATATACATATCTATATGTATATGGGTTTCTCTAGAAAACCCAGCTTAACACATATTTCTAACTTGCTCTCATTCTCTCTCTGGTTCTCACTTGCTCGCTTTGATGAGCTCCAGTGTCAGCCGCTGTTCACTGCCCCACGGAGAGACTACCTGGCAAAGGACTGATACCTGGCAAAGGACTGAGGGTGGTCTCCAGCCCACATCCATCAAGAGCCTGAGGCTGCCAGTGAAACAGGCCTTCAGGAAGTGGACATTGCCAACGACCCACAGAAGAGGCGTGTCCCTAGTGATACATCCATGGCAGTTGCGAGAGTTTCCGTCAGAGGAGCCAATAAAACTGCACCAGATTGCTAGTCCACAGAACCTGGGAGATAAAGACCAAAAAAAATTAATTTGTTATGCAATGAAGTCCCTGGATGGAATGTATTCAGGGGCTAATTGAAAGGTTGGCAGTTCAAGTTCACCCACAGATACCTCAGAACAAAGGCTTAGATATCTACTTCTGACAAACCAGTCATTGAAACCCCTACGGAGAGCAGTGCTACTCGGCTGTGGGGGGAGGTCAGATGCTTACAGACATCCGCCCTGAAGGCAGTCGCTGCCAGACTGCAGTCTCCTCCACCACAAGGGAAGGCCTGCTCCCTGCTGCTGGAGAGAATGAGTCCTTCTCCCTGAAGCTTGCAACCATTAGCTCGGTTCCTGTAGGTGGGGTTTACACCCTACTGATAATGGTTCCTATGGAGATCCAGAAAACAGGTCAAAGTTAAGCTGCTCCTGACTCTAGGATCTGCCCATCTTGTCACATGTATACCCCAATCCCTCCTTTTCCTATTGCGTGTATGTCCCTAGACCACCCCATCTCGTTGCTGTATAACCCATAGTGCATCCCCTTCCGGTGACGCATGTCTATCTGTAATTAGTGGGCTTGCACGCCCCCAAAAGGTATATAGGCCTGGAGTAGCAATAAAGATCTCTCTTCCTCTCGCCCGCCCTCACTCGCTCTCTTCCCCTCTCCTCTCCTGTCCTCTGCTCCCTTTCCCTTTGCCCTCCTTCCCTTCCCTCTCTCCCTCCACGTGGACCACCAAGCCGGGCTGAGGTGAGCATGCTACCATGAATTGTGTCTGACTCCATTTATTTCAATATTTCTCTTCTATCTCTCATGCTTTCTGTAACTTTCCTATAATCTTTACTTATTATCGCTGTACAATTACACCTACCGGACCCGTAATGATGTGTTAGGGACTGGTTTCCCCTTGCACTTGGCCATGCAAGGAGGGCCCGTGTGGTATCCCCACAACTCTGAATTGATTCAATGGCAACTGGTTAGATTTTTCTGATGCAACGATAGCGAACTGTTGTAGACAAAGTTGTTTCCACAAAAAAAGACCAAGGTTGCCAGTCCTAATCCCTATGTCTGTGGTTATAATCCCATTTGGGAATAGCATTTCTCTGTGAGATTCGTGCTGCTGGAACATCCCAGCAGGAGAGACTCATAAAGTTTGGACAGGTTATTAGGAGAGACTAGTCGCTGGAGAAGGCCGCATGCTTGGTAAGGGAGGTCAACAGAAAAGAAGCCCCTCAACGACATGAATTGACCGAGTGGCCGTCGTCGTGGGTCCCGACACACAACTGTGAGGATGGTGCCGGAGGGGGCCGGGTTCTTCGATTCAACAGCTCCTACCACCACAACAGGCATGGAGGCTGTGTCTTAAGTCAATCTCTTTTGAGATTAAAACAGAGAGAAGAAACAGATGGAGTGTAAACCAAGCAAGAAAGCAGAGCTAGAGAGAGAGAGAGAGAGAGAGAGAGAGAGAGAGAGAGAGGTGCCTCTAGAACAGGAGCCCTGAACTCCGACTCAGCCTTCAAACGATGAGAAAAGACATTTCTCCTTGCTAAGGCCGTCCCCTGGGCCTTCCTACCGCGGCAGGACCAGAAAAGCCCGATGAGAACTAGTCCATTCTCTGGAGTCAAGGTGCAAAAGGATAAAACCGTCGTCACCTTTCATAAAATAGAAGAAAAACAAAGCGTATGTCCTGTCAGACTGAGAATGTTCCAGATAAGATGGCAGGTGGAGACTGTAGGAAATCTCCGTTGTCTTTCTGCAGAGCACACTGTGGCATCCAGTTGTCCGTATGTTTGGTCCAGTTACCGTCCAACCCCGTAATTATAACAAGCCAGCACAGCTGTCTCGGGGTCTCCATTCTACGATGGCTACTATCCACTTGCATTCGTGAATCTCCATTCTTTTGCCTTCAGAAATTCAATAAACTGCCCATTGCCCATCGAAGCTGACATCCCATTCCAAGGAGCTGTTTCGGGCCTTGAACTTCCCCACCATCTTCCTTGTGCTATTTCCTCTTCCTGCCAGTGCCTCTTATCTGCTCCACCTCTCCTTTTCTGTTAGCGTTCTCATCTCAGCTGGATCAGGGGACCGTGGAGAAAATTGGGTGGCGGCTCTGCGTGAGCCAGCTTCAGATTCAAAATGGGATGTTTCCCAGGCAGGCCAGCCTTCCACACTCCCCAGACCCCAGAACAGAATTTCCAGGCGGCGCTAGTTTGAGTCCGTGAGTCAGGCTCCAAGAGGATCTTGAGCATACGCGTACTTTGTAAGAAAAATGCCTGCAGGAGGCCAGGTCTGGGCACAGACATGGGGCTGGAGTAGCAGGCTGAGCCCTTGGAGAGCTACACTCCCTGTAGTTCAGTGCCTGCAAGGCACATTCTCAGGGCTGCCCCAGAGGCGTATGACAATGGAACCTGCAGCAGGGGGGGGGGGGGTGATGTGTGTGTGTTAGAAGCCTTGGACAGCAGGGTGTGTGGTGGTGGTGGTGGTGGTGGTGATGTGTGTGTGTGTGCGTGCGCGCGCATGCGTGTGTTGGAAGCCCTGGATAGTCTGGAAGAATAACTCTCCTTTAAGAGAGTTCTCCTGAGGGAAGGAGAAAGTCAGTTTGTTGGAGACGAGGTGCCCAAATGGCGGCTGGGATCCTTGGAATCTTGTTGTGGTAGTTCCATAATCTGGTGTCAATTTGGGACTTGAGAGGATTAAGAGTGAAGGGGTGGAGTCTAGTCTGTCAATCAGGTCACAGCCAATGAGCCCTCTGTGTGCGTGGCTTTCCTCTGAGGATTCTGGGAAAACTCTGGTATTTCCTCTGCTCATTCCCTTTGAGACCCTCTACTGGCAAGGCTCACTTCCTGTGAGACATCCCTGAGGAAAAGCCAAATGGACCTACCCTGATGCAGCCCTGGGTGCTGGAGCAGCAGTGTGGAGACCCCTACAAGCGCTGAGACGCTGACAACACCTCTACATCTGTAAGATTTCCAACTCACGGATCCAAAGACTTTTTACCCACTGGCCTGTGATTGTCCTGCTCTCAGTGTCATTGCATGCATTTCGTGAGTCTGAAGAGGGCTTTATAGATTGATATCGGACGTATGAGCTAATATCGGACTTATGGACTTGATCTGGACTGGGCTGGGGTGCTACAGTTGCTCTTGTATATAAACCTCTTTCTAATACACCTGAATGTCCATGAATTTGTTTCTCTAGTCTACTCATACATCTCACACTTTCACTTTGTAAATCAAATTGATTTGAGCTTTTCAATGGAGATTATTACCTTCCCACCTCCACCTGCAGCCAAGGTAGGACAGGGCATTTGTTCTTGTCTTGGTGCCCCTGGGAACATTCTCCTCATTGTCGCCTCCCGAACCAACTGGGGGCAGAGTCCATTGCCAGGAGGGGCATTTATCCAGAGCCAGACAAGGAATAAGAGCACACACAGTTAGTATTTTTTTGTTTTCTTTTTCTTTTTTCTGATCCTTATGAGGAAAAGTATGACTTTTAACCAAAGAAGCAGAACTACGTGGCATTCCATGAGTTCGGCAGCTCATGCTCAGGGTGGCCACAGGGCCGATTCACACATTCTTCTCTGTCGCACTGAGCCACTCTGTTGGGAGCAACCTGTTCTAGTCACTAGAGAATTCATGGGAAACAAGACAGTCGGTGGAAAACCTTGTTTGGGGGCAGCGGATGGTAGTAGTATAAACCAAAAGTGACAAAACAAATGTCCATGTTAAAAAAAAGTAGGACAGTGCAGTCAACAGTGACCTGCGGGAGAGGGGGAGAGACGTGTATTCCGAGCGCGTTTCTGCTGCCTTCCCGTCTTGCCCCTCTGACTTCCTTTTGACACGGACCATCTGACCTGACTCCTGCTCGATTTCTCTCCCAACAAAACCACTGGCTTGTATTACCTCCTCCCATTAACCCTGTTAGGGGTGCCTAGTGACCCCACTGAGATCCTGTGAGAGCCCTTCCCTGCACACAGGGGACAGAGCTGGTCGTGCGGGGTTGAATAAACATCTCTTCTCAGTGAGTAACCTCTCGAATTTGTCCAGGACTCTCATTGTTTTTCCCTTTCAAAAATAAAATCCTGGACCCATAGGAGTCAGAAAAGCCATACGAGTAGAGCTTTACTTCTGGAGGCGCGAGGCCCTCCTCTCCGGAAGTGCATGCGCCACCCACCATAATGAAGAGGATGCAGTAAGTGCAAGCTTGCTGGGCCAGCGATGCCAAGGCCTGCAGTTTGCTCCAGCTTGACCATGAACCAAATGTGCAGCCTTAAACCATGGCCTCCCTCTCTGGTGACTGGTTTTCCGGTCCTGTGCCAGGCTCACAAGTGATGCTAGGTTCAAGCTCACTGTTGCAGCCACGGAGTCAGCTCATCTCCTTGAGGACCTTTCTTTGTTTTGCAGCCCCTTGACCTTGTTAAATGTGATATCCTTACCCACAGATTGGTTTCTCCCGACAACATGTCCAAAGTATGTAAGAGGAAGTCTCGCCATCCTTGCCTCTAAGAAGCACTCTGGCCGTACTTCTTCCAAGACAGATCGGTTTGTCCTTTTAGCAGTCTATTGTACTTCGGCATTCTTCTCCATCCCCACAATTCAAATATTTCTGTTTTTTTCTTTAGTCTTCTTTATTCAATGTTCAAACTTTTACATGCATATGAGGCGATTGAAAATGCCAGAGCTTGGTTCAAGTGCACCTTAGTCCTCAAAGTAACATCTTTACATTTCAGTACTCTAAGGAGGTTTTGTTCAGCAGAGTTACCTAATGCAACTTGGCTTTTGATCTTTTGCCTGCTGCTTCCATGAGCATTGATTGTGGATCCAAGCAAGAAGAAATCCTTGACAACTTCAACCTTTTCTCCATTGATCATGATGTGACCTAGTGGATCAGTTGTGAGGATTTTGGTCTTCTTTACACTGAGTTGTAATCCACACTGAAGGCTGCAAGCCTTGATCAGCAACACCAAGTGCTTCAAGCCCCCCTCACTTTCAGCAAGCAAGGTTAGGTAATCTGCCTATCACGGGTTGCTATTAACCTTCCTCCAATCCTGATGCAGCATTCTTCTTCATATTATCCAGCTTCTCCGAGGATTTGTTCAGCATTCAGATTGAATAAGTATGGTGAGAGGATGCAACCCTGATGCTCACTTTCTTAATTTTAAACCATGTAGTCACCCCTTGTTCTCAGAGCTCCCTCTTGATCCATGGGCAATATCTACATGAGCACATAGAGGCACTCTGGAATTCCTCTTCTTCTCAAGGTGATCCATAGCTTGTTATGATCCGCCCAGCCAAATGCCTTGACATAGTCGATAAAACGCAAGTAAACATCTTTCTAGAGTTCTCTGCTTGGAGCCAACATCCATCTGACATCAGTCATGATATCCCTTATTCCACATCCTCTTTTGAATCTGGCAGCTCCTTGTCAATATACTGTTGCAACCCTTGCTGGACAATCTTCAGCAAAATTGTACTTGCCTGTGATGTCAATGACATTGTTCTGTAGTTTGAGCATTCTGTCGGGTCACCTTTTTTGGGAATGAGTGCAAATATGGATCTCTTCCAGACAGTTGGCCAAGTAGCTGTCTTCCAAATTCCCTGGCATCGATGAGTGAGTACTCCAGTGTTTCATTGGCTTGTTGAAACATTTCACATCGCCAGGTTCATCGTTAAGTACATCATACATATCATTGGATGAAGGGAACAGGAGCATAAATGCTATCACTTTCTGTACCTCAGTACAGATTAACAGGCTGTAACAAAGAGACCCAAAACTACAGTGGCTTAAACAAACAACAGAGGAGGGTGTGTCTCCCCCATAAGAGAATGGTCAGCAGGGAGAGTGGACTTCTCGGCTTGTTGAGGTTGTACCAGGATCAAGGTTTCTTCTATGTTGTTGCTCTGAGCACCTGAGCACCTCGGATGTTGTTCTCATCGGCATGGTTGACTCTGGTCCAGCAGCGCCACCTTAGAGAGCAGAGGGATGGAGAGTGGAAGCATCCATCTCCTTGGAAGGGGATGATGTCAACGCTGCTCTCCAGTGCTCTCGTTCCGGAACAGGAATTTGATCACGGCTGCCAGGGAGGCTGGGGAATGTGGTGTCCAGTTGGTCAGCTGTGTTCCCTGATAGCACCTGTGGATCGGGGGTGCAGACGAGGTTTCTCAGACTGAAAGGTGAGAACAGTCAAAAGCAGACCTGGGATCAGTCTCCTCTGCGCTTTTGATAAGGCTCTTTAACAAAGTCCACAATTCTAATGTGAATTGAGTTTTAGTGGCATACTATCTTTTAATCTTACTTGTTTTGTTAGTTAATTTGTTTTCCAGGACTGTTCATTGATTCCAGTGTTAAACCTACTATTAGCTTTGTATATCCTTGTATATATTTTAATAAAGGGTTCATGATTCTCACAGCCTCACCCACTCCCCGCCCAACCACCACCACGAATCCAAAAGCAAAACACACTGCCATTCAGTAAATTCTGGCTCATAGCAACCCTGCAGGATAGGGTAGAACTGCCCCTGTGGGTTTCTGAAGTTTTAAATCTGTATGAGAGCAGAAATCCTGTGGAGCGGCTGGTGGTTTCAAACTGTCAACCTTGTTGCTAGTAGCCCAATGCATAGCCACTACATTCCCAGACCTCTTTCACAGGCCTCCAGAGGAATATAAATGTTTTTGACATGGGTCTTTTGTCACTTGAGACTTTCATCTTGATGGAAATAACTAAGTGTTGCAAGTGGTTAACATGCTAGGCTGTGCGCCAGGATGCTGACAGGTCCAGTCTACCTAAAGGCACCTTGGGGAAAGGCCTGGTGATCTAAATTTGAAAAGCCTGACACTGAAACTCCTACGGAGCGGAGTTCTACTCTGACTCACGTGAGGTCACCATAAGCTGAAGTTATCAACTCCATGGCAACTGGTTTCATTTTTGTCATAACCTTAAACTTGAATCCTATCATGCTGTATCAGCTTGTGTCCTAAATATATCCTACCATGATATTCCACTGGCTTGGGTCCTGCCAGTGACACAGATGCATAGTTAGTACAGAAATGGCGGGTTACCTCCAAACTAAGGCAAAACCAGTTCCTAGTGCACTTCACAAAGACGGGTTCCTTAACCGCTGGAAGAGGGAGAGGTGGTGGGTCATCCGTCACACTGTGTCCACTGGCATTAACGTGATGATTTCCAAGGACCTGGGGCAGCCATCAGTAAGTACCATGTCCCCCTCGAAGAGCTGCTTCAGATCCCATCAACCATCAACCTTCATGTGAAATGTATGCAGTTAATTTGAATTACATTGGCTTGGTGATAGCTTTGTTTGTATGTAATCTGTAATTTGTATTTGGTCTTTTATCTGAGCTAAAAACATAATTTTGAAAGCAGCATTATAATCAAACAATTAGTAAACCCTGGAAGAAAAGCAGTACTTTCTTTTTCTCTAAAAGGGATTCGTACATGACTTAAGTTTAAGAAAGAGACTTATCATTAATATTTTAAAATATTTTATTGCAACTCTTACAAGAGTATACACAGCCAAACAGGTTCTCACTCAATTTGTCCTACACATATTATTCAATGATATTGGTTGAACACGCAAACAAAGCTCACCACCATGGAGTTAATGTCAACTCATAGCCACCCTATAGGACAGGGTAGAACTGTCCTTATGGGTTTCCAAGACTAACGCTTTACTGCAGTAGACTGTCCTGTCTTTCTCCTGAGGAGTGGCTGCTGGTTTCAAATTGCTGACCTTGCCGATCATTGCCTAACACTTAACCACTACACTGCCAGGGCTGCATGACATTGGCTACGTTCTTCAGGTTGTGCCAACATTCTCATTATTACCATTCTAGTCTTTCCATTCTCAAGAACCCTACCTCATAGCCCTTCACCCATCTCATCTGTGCTTTAGAGCAACTGTTCACCATTCGGTCTCGCAGAGATGATTTTTCAAAGGAGCTCATTATTCAAGGGTGATATTTGTATGTTAGTAGTAACCTGCTAGCTAACTAAAACGTGACTTCAAGGGAAATGGTTGGCTTAAAGTATTTTGTTTTTTTATTTAAATCATTTTATTAGGGGCTCATACAACTCTTATCACAATCCATACATACATCAATTGGGGAAAGCACATTTGTACATTCATTGCCCCCATCATTCTCAGAACATCTGCTCTCCACCCAAGCCCCTGGCATCACCTCCTCATTTCTTCCCCTTCCTCCCCACTT
Source organism: Tenrec ecaudatus (assembly GCF_050624435.1). NCBI lineage: Eukaryota > Metazoa > Chordata > Mammalia > Afrosoricida > Tenrecidae > Tenrec > Tenrec ecaudatus. Next base: position 35,193,184 of record NC_134533.1, on the reverse strand, counting down.
CCCCCTTCCTCATGAACCCTTGATAATTTACAAATTATTATTTTATCATATCTTACACTGTCCGACATCACCCAATTCTCTGTTGTCCGTCCCCCAGGGAAGAGGTTATATGTGGATCCCTGTAATTGGTTCCCCCTTTCCAACCCACCCTCCATCCACTCTCTCAGTATCACCACTCTCACCACTGGTCCTAAAGGGATCATCGCCCTGGATTCCCTGTGTTTCCAGTTCCTATCTGTACCAGTGTGCATCCTCTGGTCTAGCCAAACTTGTAAGGTAAAGTTGGGATCATGATAGTAAGGGAGGAGGGGGGAGAATGAAGCATTTAGGAATTAAAGGAAAGTTGTATGTTTCATCATTGCTACATCACACCCTGACTGGCTCATCTCCTCCCTGAGACCCATCTGTAAGGGGATGGCCAGTGGCCTACAAATGGGCTTCGGGTCTCCACTCCGCACCACCCCCTTCATTCACAATGATATGATTTTTTTGTTCTGATGATGCCTGGTACTTGATCCCTTCGATACCTCATGATCACACAGGCTGGTGTGCTTCTTCCATGTGGATTTTGTTGCTTCTCAGCTAGATGGCCACTTGTTTACCTTTAAGTCTAGATGCTATATCTTTTGATAGCCGGGCACCGTCAGCTTTCTTCACCACATTTGCTTATGCACACGTTTGTCTTCAGTGCTTGTGTCAGGAAGGTGAGCATCATAGAATGGTTGGCTTGAAGTTTAAAGAATATCTCAGGGTAATCATCTTGGAGATTCCTCAAGCTTCAGTGGGTCCAGTAAGTGTGGATTTTTCAAGCATTTGAAGTTCTGTTCCGCATTTTCTCCTCCTTTTTATCAAGAGTCATCTATTGGGACCTTCATCTGAACATGTCTCAGTGTTAGCCAGGCACTAGCTCATTTTTGGCTCTGCGCTGAGAAGGTCATGCTTCCTGTCCCATCGATCGGTTCCTTCTCTGGGGAATCTGGGCTTCCTCTTCTCTTTTGCTCCAGACGAGTAGAAGACAAGGGTTGTATCATAGATGGCTGCTGATGAGCTTTCAAAATCCTACGTGTAGATGCTACTACCACACTATCATGTAATACATAAACTGTAAGGACTCTATTAAGTCAATTGAACGAATTTTCCAATGAGATTATGACTACATCTTCAAATAAACCAATCCTGTGAGGTTGTATCTAAGAAGAATGTGTACCTGAGACCCCTATTTGCTTCATTTGTTTTTTTGCATACATGTATTTATATATATTCATTCATCTTTGTAGATTTGAGCATTTGCTCCTTCCTTCCCGTGATTCCCTCATAGTTTCTCATCTGGCAGATCCTAAAATCGTCTTGTCCTGGCAGCACTTACGTTAGACTTTGCCCTACCTGGCCACCCAGCCTCAGGGTCTGCTCTGTGGTGCCCTGCTGGCAGAGTGGGTCCAGAGCTGATCTCCTGAGCCGCCTGTCACTCTGCAGGAGAACGATGAGGCTTTTCGTTTCTGTAAAGCATTTCACCTCGGAATCACATAGGGGCAGTTCTACTGTAACCTATAGGGTCACTATGAGTTGGCATCAACTCAGTGGCAGCAAGGTTGGTTTGGGCTTGGGGCAGAAGAAGAAAAAAACATGAACTTCCCAAAGACTTGCAGCACTGCATAAATCCAAGTAATGGTACCCAAGAGGGTGGGTAGGCTAGTCTCTGATGTTGCTGAGTTCCTGCTTGGGTAGTTGATTCTGTTACCTAGAAGTACACGGGAGTAAAAAGTTCCCTCCTTTGCCTCCTGTCTAACCCAGGACTGCCGTCTGGAGGGTAATAGTATGACAAGGGTAATAAACATCCCACCCCCCTGTGGCAATGGTGCAGGAAATGACATATATAGGGGCTGGCTAGAGGTGCATACATCAGTCTATCTCGTGCTTGGAGATCTTTGGGGATGAGAGGTGCTATATAACGGTAAGTTATGGAGACACTTAATCAACTCTTCTCCCACCGACTTGTGTTCCGTCCGTGATTTACAGACCCCTCTGTTTACCTACAGGATAATGGTCCTGGTGGAGGAGAGTAAGAGGAAATAAATGACTTGGCGGGTGATTAATTGCCCTAGTGCAGCACAGGGTCCGGTGCCGAGATCATTATTTCTATTGTATGACAAGAAAGAAAGGAGCAGAGAAGCTGTGTGCATAAATAACAGGAGAAAGATTTCCTGGCAGCTCGGCAACATTCCCCGTCCCTTTCTTTGAAGACCTGTGGCAGTGAGCATACCTTCCTTGAAATCCTTGTCTCTCTCCCGAGCTACAGCACTGATCTCCGCTCATGCATTCAGTTGAGGGCGAAGGCCATTGTAGGAACAAACGGCCATCCCCTTTCCTCCCCTCCCCTCCCCTCCCGAGGGAGCAAGGCATGGCAGCTTTGCCCTTTCTGGAGCTTGTGGACACAAGCTCTCCCTTAGGAAGCAGCTCTGGGCTTGAGGACTAAGAGGCAGCAGGGAGGAAGATCCATTTGAATTGGATGAAGAGGACAAGAAAGGGCTGAGGAAAACAGAGGAAAGGTCCTGGCCACCAGCACATCTGCTTTCCCATTTTCTGCTAATGAACTGAGCAATTAGCACCACTGTGCTCAGCACCTCCCACCATTCAGAAGCACTTGGGCGATGTGGGGGAAATGCCAGCACCCAGGTCTTCCCTGGGGGGCGGGGGGGGGGGGGAACAGGCAATGACATCATTACCTTTGGAAAGCTCATTGGATGAGTCCCACAGGCCCTTGGGTTGGGAGCACTGAGCTAATGGAAACTGAATGCCTGGGCCTTGGACTTGCTGCGAGACTGGGGCCACTGCTTTCAGCAGGAAATCCCTCACCAGGCTAAAGAGAACAGCAGCAAAGAGCGAAAGCAAAGCCACGCTGCTGGCAGACTGTTCCAGCTCCTGCGTTACTGCTTCCAACGGGGGCAATAAATCAGTGGAGGAGGGCTGTGTCTGATTTTAACTAGCCAGGGCTTTAATAGCCAATCAGCTTGGGTTTAAATGCTTTTTGAGAGTGCTCCTCGTTTGACCTTAAACAAAACAGATTCAACCTTGACATTTACCATAATTAAACAAAGAAGATTTTGCTCGTTAAATATTATATTTGTTTCTTGAGCCATGAATATGGTTCATCTTCAGGCAGTGCAATGGTGTGTCCCTCAGTCCTAGCAGCTGTCAGCAGCTGTAAGATTCCCCTCAACTGAAAACGGCAGGGAGGCTGGCATTGCCCAGGGCTCTCCTGGCGACTGTCAGCTACTGGGAAATGTCACAGACTGGCATCCTCCAAAAGGAGGAGGGGCAGGGTGCCAGGGAGAGGCCGACCACCCTGCCCCCATTCTCCTGGGTCTGTCCCTCAGCTCTCGGGGACGATGGGGCAGGGCATCATTTGGGGCTCTTGCCCAATTCACTTAGAACCCTAAATTCCCTCCTCATCTCTAGTGGAGGGCCTCAGCCAGCCACTTTGTAAATGCTGAGTAGTATTTCACTCTTCCATGATTCAGGAGCCCCGGTAGCATCATAGCATTGTGGTTATATGTTGGGCTGCTAACCAAAAGGTCATCAGTTCAAACCCACTAGCCACTCCATGGGAGAAACCTGGAGCTTTCTACTCCAGTAAAGAGTTATAGTCTCAGAAACTCACAGGGGCAGTTCTACTTTGTCCACTGACTTCATGGCAGTGTTTTGTTTGTTTGTTTTGTTTTGGTGAGGCTAGGGGTTAGGTGTTGGGCTGACAACCACAAGATCAAAGGTTCAAACCCACCAGCTGTTCCATAGGAGAAAGGTGAAGCTGTCTGCTTCCATAAGGATTTACAGCCTTGGGAACTCTTTCTTGGGGCCAATATAGTCAGAATGAACTCAATGACAATGGGGTTGGCAGATCTGCCATAATTGAGGTGACACAGTAAGTAGGCACTCAACTGCTAACCAAGAGATTGGCAGTCAGAGCTTATGCCACCACTCCTTGCAAGAGAGATTTGCTGATTTGCTCTCGTGAAGATTACAGACTAGAGAAACCCAGTGTGGTCAGTCCACTCCATCACACAGGCTTGCTAGGAGTCAACATCACCTGGACAGCACCACCTATCAGCAACTGCCTTAGATGATTAGGCCATTGGTCCAAGTTGGGTTTCAATTCCAAATTAGAATTGGAAACCAAACCAAGAGAAAGAAAATATGACTGGATAATCACATGGATAGGATGGACATGTTCAAGTCACCATATGAATGGGGGTGTGGGGGGTGTGGCAGAGGAAATCCAATCTGCGTGGAATAGGAAGAATGAACCAGAGGCAATCAGGGACAAAAACTCTAGAATGACTCTGGTGTGTGTCCTGGTCCCTGATCTTTATCCTTTCACAAGACCCCACTTTAGACCTATTTATTTGTTTTCAAGTAAATCCCCCTTCTAGCCACAGTGAACTTGACCTGGTTTTTGTATGAGTAAAATAAAGCACGTAGGGAAACATGTCTTCCCTGTTCTTGCCTCTGCATCCTTTACCTTCCCGTCTTCTGTAACAGGGTTGTCTAGGGCCAAGTCAGCCATTTAAAGCCCAAATCCACAAGCTATCTCTAACTTATTGGAAACTACACCCACTGAGATGGGTCATTTGGGGCAACCTCTTCTCAGTGCCCAATGTAACCTTTAATTCTGGAGCACTGGGCCTCTGGCTGTTGTTGTTGTTATTATTATTTCCTTTTTGTTCCTCTCTCTGATATGTTAGCACTGACATTAACTGGCCAGAGAAACGCAATGTGGCAAATTGGAATGAATGCTGGACCCAAGGAAATCAATTAGCAGGAGAATCATGGGCAAGAGACTTCACCTATCGGGCCCACCTCCGACACTGAGTCCTTCTATCTTAATCGTAGTTTGGATGCGGCATGGTAAGGCCAGGCACGAGGTCAGGAGAGGCTGTGGACATCTTCAAGCTTTTATGGTAGGAACAGGTTCCCGAGGAGAACACAGCGCACAAGAGACATTGCACTTAAGGGTCGGGTAACAACTGCTGGGATGTCTGTCTGGCCTTGTGTGTAGCAAGGAGGGTAGAATCAGCTGGGTTTGGAGGGCTTCCTGGGTATTTGGCATTTTGAATTATTCTTCAGGAGCATAGCGGCTATTCCTGGTTTTGGGGTACCTGACCGTGGGACAACTAGGACAGGTGCACAGAAGCCTCCAGAGCACTAGAACTCGATGAGGGCAGGTGTGAGTGTCAACTTAAGGTTGTGTGTCAACTTGACTGGGCCAGAAATCCCAGTGGTTTTGGGTTAATACCTAGTAATCCTTCATGACCTGACTTAACACAGGGTAATCATAGATAAGCGGTGGCAAGCCTCCCTAAAGGGATAAGAGTAGGGTAGAGATGTAACACCTTTACTCAGGTCACCATCCTGGTGCAATTAATTGCTTCAGGGATGTGACCTGCTTCCAATATAAGTAGATGCTATGGGAAAGCTTGCTAGCTATTTGCTAAGTCTGATCCTGCATGGAGCTTTGGCGGCTGAAAACCACAAGATCAGCAGTTCGACACCACAAACTGCTCCGTAGAAAAAAGACAGGGCTTTCTACTCCCAAAAGCAGTTACTGCCTCAGAAATTCACAGAGGCAGTTCTAACCTGTCATGCAGAGTCGCTATGAGTCAGCATTGACTCAATGACAGTGAGCTTGGTTTGGTTTTTGGTTGCATCCTTCATCTGGTTCATCAACCTCCAGCTCTTTGAACTTGAGCCAACAGCCTGCCAAGTGGCCTACCAATCCTAGGAGTCTTCAGGGGCCTGCCATCTGATGTACCGACCTTGAATTCGTTCACCTCTGCAGCCACAGCCTGTTGCCTTTTGCTGACTTTAGGTTGACCCGTCTCCACAGCTACAAGAGTCAGGAGAGCCCTCCTAACATCTGACCCCGGACCCTGGCACCTGTGCACGCCTGGGCTTGCTTACTTCTACAACTGTGTGAGCCATTGTCTTGGTATAAACATAAAAATCCCCTTGTGCTTCACTGGTTTTACTTCTCAGGAGAATGCCGCTTCAGACACAAACATGTACACAAATGTCAAGGCAGGTCTGGAGAAATCTAGACACACCGTGACTGGTGCGGGACCCGGCAGAAGAGTTTCCTTTTATTGTTCTTAGGGTCACTCTGAGTCCAAAGCGATCCAAGAACCCATAACAGCAACAACAAATCCTTGGAGGGCTTTCGAGCATAAAAAGTACGGGTTTTGCATCCCTGAGCTGTACTGGGTAAAGCTTGGGGCCACTACGACTGTGGCGGAGATTCAGAAAGGACACTGCCTTTCTCTCCTCTATTCCTGGGAAGGAGAGGTGCTCTTCCCCCCGGGGTGGAAGGGAGAACGTCATGAACCCCAGCAGATGTGGGCTCCCTGTTCCTAAGAAACCATCCCCAGGATCAAAAGGCAGCCAGGAGGATGGGGATGATTTTCAGAGAGCTGGTTTGACGCTCAATACCACAGCAGGTTGCAGAAAGAAGAGTTGGGGGCACAGCACAGGGAATCCTAGTTCACAGCCGAGAGCTCAGCTAGGAAGTGGCCTTTCCCAGCCGGTGACAGACTGGGAGAATATGCTCTTGCTTTCGTCTTTCTGTTGATCTTCCTGCTATATCAGACAATGCCAAGGCCAGTTAAAGTTGAGGTGTACACAGAGGACTCCGGCTTTGCCAACTTAATGAGAAGAAAGATCGGGGGCTCTGCGGTGGTGACCCAAACCATGTCTGTGCAATAGGTAAGGCACAGCCCCAAAGCAGCCTAGAGAGCTGCCTGTCCAAGCACATTCTGCAGCCATCATAGTCTGCATCAACCTCCTATCGCAAGCCGGGTCCACGACTTCCCAGACCAGACCAGTTCTTTCTTTGAAGAGCCTCTGGAAGTCATACGTTAGTTCTAAGCCCATCTTTTCCTATGTAGTTTTCCCAGATGCATTTGTCCAAATGTGAGGGAAACCGGTCTCTAACACATCATCACGGGTCCAGTAGGCGCAATTGTACAGCGATAACAAGTAAAGATTCTAGTAAAATCATAGAGAGCATGAGAGATTGAAATAATGGAGTCAGACACATTTCATGGTAGCATGATCCACTTGGAGGTCCACGTGGAGAGAGCCAGAGAAAGATTTATTGCTAACCAAGACTTTTATATTCTCTGGGGACGTGCAAGCCCCCTAATTGCAGGTGAAGACCTACATCACAGGAAGGAGTTGCACTATTGGCTATACAGCAGTGAGAGGGGAGCAATCTAGAGATATACTCGCAATAGGAAGGGGAGGGATTGGGGGCACACATGTGACAAGAAGGGCAGATCCTAGCTTCAGGATGGCAGCCTAACTTTGGATGTCACTGAGCAGGTCTCTGGCTCTCCCTGGAAACCATTATCAGTGAGGTGTAAACTTCTATCTACAGGGACCAGACTGATGGTCTCAAGCCCATTGTCCTTAACAGCAGGGAGTGGGCCCCCTTTGTGGTGGGACCAGATAGTAGTCTGGCAACTGACTGCCTTCAGGGAGGATGTCTCTTAGCATCTGAACTCCCACCATGTGCTGGCAAATAGCCTCTAATGTTTGACATGCCTTTGGGGGAAACAAAGCTGGGGAAAGGTTTCTTTATAATCCCACATCAAAATGTGGTGCTTTCCTCAACCACATCTCTACCACCCTAGCTACTTCTGTTCTTACTAGCTACTGCACAGGTCCATGCAAGGGCTGACATCATAGGTCCTCCACCAAGTCGGAGCATCGACGATGTGCCAGCCACAGTATCAGGCTTGGGAAACATTCCATTGACTCCTGACAACACTACTGTGAGATGCGCATCGTGAGCTCGGTCTCACAGATGAAGTGTGCAGATTGCAGACTCCATATCCATGCAGTCTCTATAATCCATTGCTGTGCAGGAAAATGATGCAAGCAGCAAGAATAGTGCAGAAATTGCTTTACCTGAAAATGAAGGCAGAGCCCCAGGTGCTTTCCAGAAACTTTGAAAGTAGTTTTGAAAGGTCCTAATTGGTGGCTGTTTTATAGTTAGCCCAAAGGGACAATGAAACCTTTTTCCATTGTGCATCCTGTTCCTCACTTCTCTGGGTAGAGTTTGTAACTTCTCTTTTGGGATATTGCCTGGGTTTTTTCTTTGGTTATTTCTCTACCTCTGCCAGGCAGCTATTGCTAGGTTGCTGAGGCTACCTATAAATTATGTCTCTCTCCCCCTAAAATTCTAAAGCCACTGAGAAGTAATCAAAAGAGTCAAACAGAGGTATATCTCCACAGGGAAAGTGGAACCAGACTTCAACCCAGTGCCGCAAGGTGTGAAGGCAACATCCCAGCGTGGAGTAGGGAACCAGTGGAGAGGTCTGGGAGGCTGGCCCCAGCACCAAAACTTAAGTGGATTCCTGCCCCTCCCCCAAGAAGAATTTGTTTCAAAGGACGACATTGATTCTGCAGCTCCGGGAGATGGACATATCTGACCAGAGCACACGGAAGCAGATGAAGGGGGAGGAGGAGAGAGTGGAACACAGCCTGGCCCACCTGGCCATAAGGATGATGTTCCTGAGTAGAGCAGCCAGTCCACAGAGAGAACAACAGGGCTGGCCCCACTATGAGACATGATGCCCCTCATTGACTAAGGGCGATACAGGGGACGGCACTGGAGACACAGTGTGAGAATTGCACCTGACCTGATCCCACCACACCGAGGCAAAGCGCTGGGGGAATGCAGTGGAACAGCAAGGGAATGGAGTGGCAAGGTCCCCAGGGAATGCTGAAAGTGGACTTTGGAGCCAGGGTGTGGTGCCCCAACAGACTGGACTGGAAAACACTCCTAAGGGCCAACAAATGATCCTGAACTAACCACAAGCTTTTCTTTCGTGATGTGTTTTGTTTTGTTCTTTGTCAGTGGTTTGTTGTTGTTGTTTTGTTGTCTGGTTGTATACTGTTGCTTTGTTTTCCTCTGTCTTGTTTCCATGCATGTTAGTGTCTCCACAGGTCTGTCTAAATAAGACAGGCTGGATGAACTATCTGGAGGAAAAACAATGGGACCGACAGTTCTGGGAGGACTTGAGATAGGGGGAAGGGGGGGGGTAAGGAAGTGGTGTTAACAAACACAGGGAAAAGGGAACAACATGGGACCCAAAATGGTAGTGAGAGGGGAGTGGCAGGCCTGGTAGGGAATGATCAAGGGTAAGGTACGTAAAGAAGAGGTATAGCTGTAACCCAGGTGGGGACGGAGCATGGTAGTGGGGCAGGAGGAAACTCAAGGGAGATGGAGAAAAGAGCTAGGAGTCAAAGGGCATGTATAGAGGTCTAGACAAAGACATGTACATGCAAATATATATATGAGGATGGGGAAATAGATCTATGTGTCTATATTTATAGGTTTAGTATTAAGGTGATGGAAGGGCCTTGGGCCTCTACTCAAGCACTCCCTCAATGCATGAATACTTTCTTTTATTAAATTGGCACTTTACGATGCTCACCCTCCCGACACAACTGCTGAAGCCAAAGCAGGTAAACAAGTAAATGTGGTGAAGAAAGCTGATGGTGACCGGCTATCAAAAGAGATAGTGTCTGGGGTCTTAAAGGCTTGGAGATAAACAAGCAGCCATCTAGCTCAGAAGCAACAAAGCCCACATGGAAGAACACACCAGCCTGTGTGATCACGAGGTCCCGAAGGGATCAGTTATTAGGCATCAAAGAACAAAAAATCATATCATTGGCTGCACACCTCCATGATACGATCGCCGAAGACAAACGGGTGCATAAGCAAATGTGGCGAAGAAAGCTGATGGTGCCCGGCTATCGAAAGAGATAGTGTCTGGGTCTTAAAGGCTTGAAGGTGAACAAGTGGCCATCTAGCTCAGAAGCAACAAAGCCCACATGGAAGAAGCACACCAACCTGTGCGATCACGAGGTGCTAAAAGGACCAGGTATAAGGCATCATGCTATAGATAGATAGATAGATAGATAGATAGATAGATAGATAGATAGATAGATAGATAGATAGATTGATAGATAGATATAGATATAGATATATACACCATAGTGAATGAAGGGGGAAGTGCAGAGTGGAGAACCAAAGCCCATTTGTCCGCCACTGGAGATCTCCTCACAGAGGGGTTTAGGAGAGGAGATGGGTCAGTCAGGGTGTGATGTAGTACTGATGAAGAACACAGCTTTCCCCCAGATCCTGGATGCTTCCTCCCCCCAACTACCATGATCCGAATTCTACCTTGCAGGACTGGATAGAGCAGAGGATGTACACTGGTGCATATGGGAGCTGGAAGCACAGGGAATCCAGGGTGGATGATACCTTCAGGACCAAGGGTGTGAGGGGCGATGCTGGGAGAGTGGAGGGTGAGTGGATTGGAAAGGGGGAACCAATTACAAGGATCCACATGTAACCTCCTCCCTGGGAGACAGACGGCAGAGAAAGGGGGGAAGGGAGACTTTGGATAGGGCAAGATATGACAAAATAACAATCTATAAATTATCAAGGGCTCATGAGGGAGGGGGGAGCAGTGAGGGGAAAAAAGAGGACCTGATGCAAAGGGCTTAAGTGGAGAGCAAATGCTTAGAAAATGATGAGGGCAAAGAATGTACGGATGTGCTTTATACAATTGATGTATGTATATGTATGGATTGTGATAAGAGTTGTATGAGCCCCTAATAAAATATTTAAAAAAAGAAACCAAAAGAGAATAAATGGGAAAATATTTTTTAAAAAAAGAATTGTATGAGCCCCAATAAAATGATTTTTAAAAACTCACATAAAAAAACAGTCAAACATAGGTTATCATAGTCATTTGACTGATGGCCCCCTGGCCTGATCAATGGGGGTGCACCCTGTGGCCCAAGTGAGCTTTCTATTCCTTCCTCTCTGAATTGTTCTTAGCCACCTTGTCCACCTTCGTCACAGCCAGTGGACATCGAGATACCTCTCACCTGAAAGGTTTGTCCTGGTGGGCCAACACATGAAAGAGACAGAAGGAGAAGAAATAACCATACCTGCTTCAGATCATCTAGCCAGATCCACAGGGAGCCACAAAGAGGATACTCACTGCCGTCGAGGAGAATCTAACTCACAGTGATCCTATAGGGCAGAGTAGAACTTCCCTGTGGGACTTCAAGACCGTGACTCTTTTCAAGAGTATAAAGCGTGTCTCTTTCCCATGGAGCAGCTGGTGATTTTGAAGTACTGATATTACAGTTAGCAGCCCAATGCAGAACAACTGTGCCACCAGGGGTCTTGTACAAGGAGTACAAAAGACCACAAAATTGAGCCATCAATGCCTTCCATCCCTGCATAAATCTCTCATTGCAATATGGTGTTGCCGCTCTTCCTATGAAGAGTGGAGCCAATTTCTCTACTTTCCTGAATCTGGGCTACCATTGAGACTGGCCTTGCCAATGGAAAGCAGCAGAACAACAGGATGCCACTTCTGAACCGAGCTGTCAAGAGATCTCTGCATTCTCCCTCATAAAATCCACCACCAAGTGAGGATGCCTAAGCTATCCAACCCAGTGCAGAGGCCACCTGGATAAAAACCAAAGGTCTCCAGCTCAAGGGGTCAGCCCACTGTCAGACCTGGGAGTGATGCCACATGAGACCAGCCACCATGCCATCAACTGACTGCAAACACACCCATGAGCCCAAACGGCACCACGTGGAGCAGGCACGGCAGTCTCAGCTGAGCCCTACTCAACAACCAAGCACACCACTGATACATGAGCAGGGCCTGCTCAGTAATTGCTGTTCAGCTTCACCAGCCAGCAGAATCTCTCTGGAGAAAGGCTCTAACATGGATTTCTATGGAAATATGAAGAGTGGGAGACAGCATATCTCTAATCAAGAGTTATGAATCCTGTGCCTATCATGAATGCTGAAGAGCTCCATAAATGAGAAGGCAATCTCTAATAAAAGTCAAGGACCTAATGAAAAACAGTGGGTTCATTTCCGATTGCTACTGTGGCAAATGGCCACTAATGTGATCATTTAAAACAATAAAACTGGAAAAACCTTACGCTTTGGGAGGTCAGAAATCTAAAATGAGTACCACTGGGCTAAATCCAGGTATCAGCGTGTCTGGTCGGTCCTTTTCCGGAAGGTTCTCAGGGAGAAACCTGCCCTTGCATTCCCCAGCCTCTAGAGTACATCCGTGTTCCTTCTCAAAGCCAGCAAACGTTACTCAAGGCTTGACCAGATTTTGTCCCTCTGCTTCTAACTCTTCCGCCTCCCTCTTCTACATTTAATGAAACTTCTGATGACAGTGAGTCCATGTGGATAATCTAGGATAATTTCCCTGCTTTAAGATTAAATGGTTGGCAACCTAAATTCTGAAACCTTTACTTTCTTTTCTCATGCAACATAAAATATTGACAGGCTCTGGGAATGAACATCTTTTGGGGAGGGAGGCGTTATTCTGCCTACAACAAACAGGGATGAAATTCATAAATCAGAAAGCACAGCATCACACCACTTAGCAAGGCCTAACACTGAGTTCTTTGCTTACACCTCTCCTAATAGTTTCCAAACCAAAACTCACTGCCATTGAATGTATTTTGTCTCAAAATGACCTAAAAGTAGACATAGTAAGAAGCTATAATTGTATGGCATGTCTTGGAATTCATTGGAGAGCACAGAAAATGCAAAACAAAATACATCGTATCTGTTGCTTCACTGTAATAGTTCTGGAAAGCCCAAGTTGACAGACCACCCAGCTTCCCTGTCAATCATGTTGTCAATAGCAACACTGAAATGGTGCTTGGCGCATCCAGGCTGAACCTTGTCAACAAAATAGGCCTCATGGAGTAAGAGGCAATCTGTCACAGTCTGTCAGATGGGACAGGATTTCTGAAGGCAACGAAGAGAGTTCTTGACTTCTCCTGTTTCCATCAGTCTATCAAAGGCTGTGAAAGAAGTAACACAGCAAGCGCTCTTACCAGAAGTCAGAGAAGCAGATGGGTGAGTCGGAGATTTTAAAGAATAAAGAACGGTCTTCTTAGCCATTTCCTTCTTGAAACGGAATGTCAAGGAAGGAATGATTTAAGAGGACAGTTTAAAATGATGCCTTGACTCAATGCTTCCCTTGAAGGGTACAATATACAACGGTCAACTTTACAAATATCATGAGTACTTGTTTAACCCAAATTCCATAAGTAAAGGAGTGTCATGTTGTTGTTGTCATTATTTACCCTATTATATTACAACTCACTGCAATCCCAGAGGGCAGTGTAGAGCCAACATGGGGTTCCTATACTGCCATATTGATGGGAACTGATGGCCAGGCCTTTTCTCCTGTGAAGCTACTGGTGGATTGGAACAACTGATGGATTCAAATCCCCAACATATCAGGTAACAATAGAGTACGAACCATTACGCCACCAAACTCTAGGTGCAAAGGGCGAAACATGCGCTGTTATCTTTAGAGCATGCACACATATGCATGCATGTATGTTTTGGGACAAACGTGGGGAGCAGACACCCAGAAGCCCAGCACTGACACACGCATAAGTAGTTGACCATCGTATTAATCAGGACAATGTGACTGTGGAAAAGGCAAAAGAAGTAAATGCCAACACAGGGTACTGAAGACACTGTTGTATCATGGTGGATGCTGGGACTTTGGAGCCAGATAGAGGCCAGAGTGAGATACAGCTCCATCATACCCTTATTAATCATGAGAGATGACTCTGGGAAAGCTATTTAATTTGGCTTCTCATATGTCATATCTCTTTTACTGTGTTGTAACCACAGGTCAGCAATTTGAAACACCATGGGAGACAGATGGGGCTTTCTAGTTCCGTAAAGTTAGTTTCAGAAACCCACAAGGGCAATTCTACCCTGCCTTAAAGGGTCCCTGTGAGTTGGAATGGAGTCACTGCAGTGAGTTTGGCATTTTGGTTTGTCTCTTTATTTTACTGTGTTCTGCTGGTTACATTGATTATTCTCAGTGAATTCCATCTCCTGGTATTTTTGCCTTTGTGTAGTTCCCTCTCACATCGACGCTACACATGGCCATGTGGTTCACTTTGGCCAATAGGCTAACATCCTTAGATGTGACACAATCAGAAGCTGATAAGTGCCAGCAAGTTTTGATTTGTTCATTAGGAATACTTCCACCATCACATTCCATCAAACCCTTACCCTAAGGGGCCTCCTTCCCTGCCAGCCCACAGAATTACTCAAACAAGTCAATCATACACTCCTGCAGGAACCCAGGCATACTTCACCCTCTCATGATTACAAAGCTAGCCTTCCGTCGCCCCTGCCAGTTCACTCTGCTCTCAGCTGTAACGCATCGTGTGGCCCAAGGTTGTGCGTCGTGTTCTCCTCTTCGAGGCTATGAGTATCCGCAATTAATGAACTGCTGTCAATGTCATTGGCCATCAGCTCATTGGTCCAGTACGGGTGTCTTGTGTTCAGCCATATAGTACTCTTTAGGATGGAGGCTCCCTCCTCCACCAATCAGGTGAATAGGCGGGGGCCAGAACAAGGACAGAGATGGACAGAGAAGGACGAACAGATGACTCCAAGGTTCCGAGGCAGGACACCCCTATAAACAGTAATATCCTTACCAAGGTTCAAAACCTGAGAAAGAGAGGGTTAGGGGACCACACTTCTCAGTCTCACTTGACCTTCCCATTTTGTTTGTTTATTTACTTTACCACAGGGCACATACCTGATGCAGAGCCTGTTACCTGGTCCCTGTATCATCCTCCAACTCCTCTGCCCGTCCCCCACCCTCCTCCTATCCCTACACCCAGTGGTGGGATTCAATCAGTTCACACTGGTTCAGCAGAAGGATACCTAATTTGTTGTTGGGTTGGGCAAACTGGTTGTTAAATGGCACGTATAACCGGGGTTCCTTCGCTAAGGTGGGGGGCTGCACAGCTGCCCCCTGTGGAAATTGCAAATTGACATTTCTCCTCTTTTTCAACACGCCTCTGCTCAACAGCACATTCTAAGCGCTCATTCTGTTCCTCAATATAAAAAGGTAGATGGAACTATGCTTATAATATTCATTTATTAATTTTATAAAACTTGTTATATTTTTGATGAAATTCTACATTTTTAATTTCTTTGCACTTGTAACTTCAGTAAGCAAACCTACAGTGTATAAAGCCGTGGTTCTCAACCTTCCTCAGGCCGCGACCCTTTCATGCAGTTCCTCATATGGTGGTGACCCCCCAACCAAAAAATTATTTTCGTTGCTACTTCATCACTGTCATTTTTCTACTGTTATGAATCGTCATGTAAATATCTGATAGGCAGGATGTACTTTGTTACAAATGGCACATAATTAAAGCATAGTGATTAATCACAAAACAATATGTCATTATATATTGTGAAATATTTATTTCTAATTACAAATAAATGAAGTTTTGTTTTGAAGTTTGGTGTAGCGTGGGTAACAGTCTTCATGCCAGGTACTAGTATACGGGCATATCTGCGAGTGGGTGGACCCGCCTGGAGATGGATAGAGGAGCGGTGTCTCGGTTCCTAAGATCATCAGAAATATGTTTTCCGGTGATCTTAGGCAACCTTGTGAAAGGTTTGACCCCCAAGGGGGTCACAACCCACAGGTTGAGGACTGCTAGTATAAAGAAAAAGTTCCAAGTAAGCAGAAGGTCACACAGTATCATTCATTCCAACTTTGTGTTATGCCCCAAATTCCCATGAGATATTCCGAATAAATTATGAAATTCTTGAAAGTGTTGAAAGCATTGAACATATTGTCAGAGCAATTTCTGGAAGTTCAGCAGAAACAGAAAGGGCGTTTTCAAAGTGAACATCACACATTCAGGGAAGGGAAGTCGCCTGTTTCTACTACATCAAACACAATGATGATTGTCTAATTGGCCTGCATCCAAAGGAAGGGGATCCTATTCCTACAGTGAAGAGATGGTTAAGGATAAACCCAGAACTGACTGTGCGCGGATAAAGTGAAAAATATTGCAAGTGAGAACGTCAATCTAGAAGAAATCTGGAAATATCTTAAATAGCGGTTTCATTGTTTTGTCAGGTATTTTAAATTTTTAATTAATATTTTAAAACTCTTTGTTATAACATAATCTAGTTCTATGTACCTGTTTGTTCTTGGTTAAGTATTAACTGTATGAAATAATAAAACAACCTTTCGCTATATCATTTTCATGTACTTGAAATAGTCATTAGGGCAGTGAACTGGTTGTTAGATTATTCGAATCCCATTACTGCCTCTACTCATCCGTCCTAAGCCCTCCTTCTGACTCTCAGCGCAGAAACATTTGTTCCCATCTCAGTCTCTGCCTTTGATGATCCTGATGATTGGGAAGCTTCCCCTCTCGTCCCAGAGATCTCTGTTCAGTGGCATCCCTGACGATTCTCGCTAGGAGAGCCCCCTCCCACCTCGCATCACACTCCTGCACAGCACCTGATTTACATTCCTTCCAGCCCTTACCACACCTTAAATGATTTACACTTGTCTGTATTATCTTGTTACCTAAGGGACACCTTGAACAAAAGGAGTCTGCTTGGTTGACTGTGGTTCTCCCAGCAGTAAAGCCACTGCCTGGCACCTCACAGGCATTCAACACATATTTGTTGACTCACTGACTGGGAGATGACAGAGCTGGCACACCAATGAGGGCAACAAACCTTCTGAGGATACTGGGGCTTCTTCTGGGATGCAAACTTCTCAGGGCTAAAACGGGGCAGGGCCCAGGCAAACAGAGAGCATGGAACAGCCTCCCTCAAGCCCCGGTCGTCTAATGCTCTGTACAGTGCTCTTCTCTCTCCATCGCCCTGAATCCCATGGCATCTCATTTGAGGTCAAAGACCTTGTGCCTACAGCAGTGCTTGGCACAAAGAAAGCAAGAACCAAAATAGATGTGGGATAAAATGAATAACCAAACCAAACTCACTGCCCTCAAGCCATTTCTGACTCAGAGCAACCCTGTAAGACAGTATAGACCGGCCCTTGTAGGTTTCCATCCCTGTAACTCTGTATGAGCACAGAAAGCCCTATTTTCTCCTGCAGAGTGGCTGTTGGTTTTGAACTGTCAGGCTTACACTTATACGTAACCACTATGGCACAGTGCCCAGGCTCCCCTAAAGAGAGACCTACTGTAATAGAATCTTCCTGTATATACCCATTGGTTTGAACCACATTGGTCTAGCTACACAGCAACCTCATCCCATGGGCCACGTAGGTATTCTGGCATCTTAAACAGCAGGCCATAATAAAGTCCACGGCAGTTGACTGTTCATTCTTCATGTTCTCTCCACTCTCTAGCTACTGAGCGTCAGTTGTACGTAATACCTTAGATTATTTGACCCTTCAAGGCCCACATTAAAGGGGACTCATACAGGCTCACGAAGGTGGGCAGAGGAAATTCCAGAGGTTCCAGGAAGCTGGTTCAGGTATTATCATGAACTTAATTGCATCTCCCCACCCTCTCACCTAAATATATGTTGAATACCTGGCTCCCATAAGTGTGTATGTAATCCTATTTAGAACTAGCAACGTTTTTTCTCTGTCGATGAGGCCATCCCAGTAAGGATAGGTCCCAAACCTAGCCCCTCCTGAGTTGTTAAAAAAAAATCTGAGAAGAACCACAGAGACACACACATTCAAATGAGGCATAACTCCAAGAAACCATGAAATTTGAAGGCTGTTATGTTAGGCAAGGTTCTCTACAGAAACAAAACCAAGACACTTATGATTTTATATATCTATATCTATATCTATATTTTTATATACTGAGAAGGAATACAACAACTAATTGGTCCACATAGCAGTACAGAGGGCTCAGTTCAACTCACTTTTGTACATCAGTTAATATACTGAAGGTCCTTTAACTCAAGCTGTATGCTGGTCCAAAGTCAAGGAAGCAGACAGAGGAATCTTCCCTCAAACAAGTTGAGCAGAGTTGGCTGGCAGGCAACAGACATGCCAGGGTTGGGCAGCAACAGCAGGAAGATGAGAAGTTGAGGCGCAGCCCAGGCCAGTAGCACAGGAGCGTAGGAAAGCAGGTCCCAATGGAGGCAACAGGATCCACCAGTAGCGTGGCAAAGCAGGTCCTGGTGGAGCCTCAAGCTCTAGCAATTCACGGCAAGAAGAAAGGATCCACAGGTTGGCTCAGCCCACAGGTAGCGCAGCTCATGGTTGAGGTAAAGCACTAGGTTGAGCCAAAGCACTAGCTCAGTCAGCAGCATGTTGGCCTGATCACCAGGAAGAAAGAGAGAAGGAGGCCAGCCTCAGAAAGCCATTTATCTCAATTGCCTTCCGATCATGCTGCAACCTAATTAACAGGCTAAATTCTACCCACATGTTCCTATGGTGCCAAGTTGGCACAGAAAACCTATCACAGCTGCCAATAAGGGTGACCAAAGACAAGATCCTGACAGAAAATGCATGACTGCTCTTCTAAGCCAACCACTTGTAGTATTTATGTTATGGTAGTACTGGATAACTATGATGTGTATACTAGCAAAGAAAATTATTTTTCACGTTTGGATGATAAGCCCTGAAGTCATGCACCCAAGGTAGAAAAAGAGAACAACTGAGGGTCAGAATGGCCTCCCCTGTCACTGCCTCCAGTCAGGACTGCAGGAGTTAGAGAAAGCATACGCATGCAAAGGTGGAGAATTTCTGGTGTTTAATTTGGAGAGATGGACAAAGCAGACTGCTTTGGGAATCAGGTTCTGAGCCAAGAGTCAAGAACACTCCTACATAGGACACAAAATACGCACGTGAGATCAAGGCCTTAGAGACTTTGCTGCTGAAAAGAAGATAGGCTTTAGAGCCTAACAGATCTGAGATTGAATCTCAACTCTGCCAACTGACATCTGTGTGCTCTTGACCTTAGACTACTGAACCCTCTGAGCCTCATTTTCCTCATCTGTACACCAGGGTTTCTGGGGAAACTGGAGTATGGATCTAGAGTACTTGGCACCTAATAAACCCACTACCACTGAATTGAATTCTGACAGAGTAGAAGTGCTCCTTAAGGTTTCTGACACTGGAAATCTTTATGAGAGCAGGCAGCCTCATCTCTCTGCTGCAGAGCAACTGATGGGTTTGAACCATCAACCTGGCTAGTTGTCTACCCAATGCTTATCCCATTGTGCCACCAGGGCTCCTTCAGCATAAGTAATACCAAAAAAAATCCAACTTTAACATCCAGTTGAGTATAGGTCGGCCAACGGTAAATGACAGCCATCATGATCACCATTGCCCTTCTGGTTTACCTTCAAGGGAACGTGACTTGGGCTAAGGGCGGTAGGTGGTTGTGTCCCTGGATAATGCACGATGATTAATGCAGTCAGGCTGCAAGATATGGCTTTGGCATCCTCGCAGCGAGATGGGAGTAATGAAGCTGGTGGTTTGGATGTTCTCAATACAGACAAAGCCTCCCCCACCCCCCAGGAGCGATTCCTGACTTTCATTTAGATTTAATAGACTTCGGTTTAACAAGATGGTTATTATACTTGAAATAAATACTGACTGGCCAGAAATGCAATGCTGACAGCAAATTAGGAAGGAGAGAGGGTGCCTCAGCTACATCCCTGGTCTAGCTCAAGCACAGCTTTTAATAATTAATTTGCCACTTTGATAATGCACAATAACCGCCTATTAAGCCAAGAAGCCTGCATTTATTCAATGCTAACTTAATGGCAAACAAACAAAACCTGAGTCGATAGTTGCCTCGCCAGTTATTAAAAGCTTCTCTCCCTGAGGATTTGTGTGGAAGGCAGCCGGCCGATGTGGTTGGGGCTCAGAGACTGAGGAGGAGGCAAGGAGGGGACTGGAGGAGGATTTTTTTTTTTTCGGTCCAGACCCTACCTGCTCAGGTGAGAAGATATTCCTCAGACTCTCTGGGGCTAGCACCAAGGAAACCCCTTGGAGTCCTCACCAATCTCTTGCCACCCCCGTAGCTAGCCAGAGCATTTTGTTTTGTTTGGATTTTCAAGAAGTTCTTTTTGGCCCGGTGATGGAGTTTAGAGGCAGGAAAGATAGCTAGAGAGCGGTGGGGTTCACACCAAGAATAGGGGAGTAAACAATGTGTTAGGTCTCTCTCTACGGCCTAAATTCCAACCTCAGTCCTTGGCTCCACGCGAGAAAGATTTCACGCCGAAGCCGGGCTCGTGATCCAAGTGAATTTAATGAAAGTTCAAAGAAGCATCAGGTTTTACACGGCACCCATTAGGATTCCTTTGACCATGCGGCCTGGCAGAGACTGCTCCAGACACGCAAGGATCTCTCCCCTCCCACGAAGACGACCAGACCGCACAAGCAAGCCAAGACAAGACCAGCCAAGACCCCTCTCCCTCTCCGTCCCTGCCTTTTCAAGGGTTCCCGGGGGAGGCGTGGTGAACTACCCCAGGTCGATCCCATTGGCTAAATTGCAGTCACCTGGCCCAGGTGGGCTGCTCCAGGTGTAACGCCCATCTGGGCCCATGGGAGAGAAAATCCAGCTTTTGTCCTTTGCTGGCTCTCCTGGGCATGCGTAAATGGACTTCCCAATTCCCTAGGCTAAGCTACCTAACAAATGCAGCCCAGTTTTGCAGTCGATGTGCCGTAGGAACATTGAAGAAGAAACTCTCAGGCTGGCACTTAGGACACATTAGAACCCCCCTGGGCCCCTAACTGTTGGCACATTGTTGTTGCTGGCGGACAGCCACCCTCTCTCTGTACAACCGAACGAAGCAGCCCTGTGCCATGGTCACAATCATTCCTACGTAACAACCCCTGCCACAGCCCCGGTGTCCACCCACCAGGTGGAGGGTTTGCTTTATCAAGGATGCTTGACTTTACCTAGCATGGGTCCTCCTTCTCCAGGAGCTAGTCCCTCCCGCCAGCAGGTCCAAAGTACCCAAGACAGTCTCTCCACCTTCAAACGTAACACCAGTTGTGAGGGAGATGCGGGACTCGCAGCCCTTCATGACCTAGAGTCACTCTATGTGAGAACCAATCAGGCGGCATCTGACAACAAATAGCAAGGAGCTTTAATTGGGTAAATGAAGTCTCCCCCAACAGGGAATTCGGAAATACATAGGCTTCTAAATTGGGATTCAACTCTGAGTCAGTATCGACTAGATGGCACTGAGCTAACATTACATTTAATTCCATCCACATTGGCAAAGGATACTGAGAAATGTGCTTGGAGGGCTGGATACATTGCTATACCCATCAATATCCTTTTTCTGCCACTAAACAAGACTACATACTGGGCAGGCGAATAGCAGTCCTTGCTGCTTGAGGCGACCAGGGTGAGCTGTTCAATTACTAAATCACACCTTCAAGTACCCATACTTCGCTCATCTTCCCTCCATCATCTTGGGCACTGGCCTTCTCCTTAGATTGATAGCAAGTAGCTGGGTAGTGTGGGATTATAAAGAGATTTTTCCCCAGCTTTGTCTCCCCCAAAGAAATGACAAACATTAGAGGCTATTTGCCAGTATATGGTGGGAGGTCAGATGCCTAGAGACTTCCTCCCTGAAGGCAGTCAGTTGCCAGACTACTGTCTGGTCCCACCACAGGTAGGCCAACTCCCTGCTGTTAAGACCAATGGGCTACTTCTCTCTAAAGGCTTGAGACCATTAGTTAGGTTCCTGTAGGTGGGGTTTACACCCTACTGATAATGGTTTCTATGGTGGGCCAGAGAACAGGTCAAGCTGGCTCAGTGACATCCAAAGTTAGGCTGCCACCTTGTATCTAGGATCCGCCCATCTTGTCACATGTATGCCCCAATCCCTCCTCTTCCTATTGTGTGTATAGCCCTAGATTGTCTCCCTCTCATTGCTGTATAACCTATAGTACAACCCCTTCCTGTGATGTATGTCTTTACCTGTCATTAGTGGGCTTGCACTTCCCCAAAGCTATATTGGCCTGGGTTAGCAATAGAGAGCTCTCTCTGGGCTCCCCTCTTGGCCTCTCATAGGCTCCCCTCTCCTCGCCTGCCCTCGCTCCCCGTTTCCCTTTCCCCTTGTCCTCCTTCTCCTCCCCCTCTCTCCATGTGGACCACCAAGCGGGGCTGAGGTGAGCATGCTACCATGAAACGTATCTGACTCCATTATTTCAATCTCTCTTCTATCTCTCTGCTCTCTAGGACTTTGCAATGATCTTTATATATATTAACGGTACAATTGTGCCTATTGAGCCCGTGATTAGTTGTGGGGGCTGGCGTTCCCAAACCCCAGGGTAGCGGCTCCAAATTCAGATATAAGGACCAGAGAAAGACAAGAACAAAGATTACGGCCTCTTCCCGGAAGGGAAATTCTTTCAGAATCTCAACAGCAGCCTTCCATTCCGATGACCGGAATTGGGAAAACATGGCCTCTCCCCCGGTGCTGAGAAGGAGCACCTCCGTCGGTCCCATTGGGCCACCTGCCTAAGTACCTTTGGGAAAACCAGGGGCTACAAAGCATGAGTCATTCATTGAAAGCATTGCTTTGATAAAAAAATAAAAATAAAAAAAATAAAAAATAAATAAAATAAAATAAAATTAAAAAAAAGAAAGAAAGCATTGCTTTGATCATGCTCATCTAGTTAAAAAAAGCCTGCTCAGTGTAATGAATTTAAACACTCCGGAACATAATTGAGAAAAAAGAAGAAGAAAGTTCTTTCTCTTCCCATTTCCTTTCCCTGAGGTAACCCACTATTAACATTATATATCCCTGGACTTCTTCCTAGCCATACATCGCTTTTATTCCTGGATTTTTTTTTAAAATTCAGTGAAGTATGCTGTCGCTTTATAAAATGGACTCCACTGCAAGAGAAAGTTTGCCCTGAAATCACATAAAAAACCCATCCCTACATGATTCCTTCGGGCCACATTCACTCAAAGCAATGGAAATTTAAATCCAACTGCCCTGCCAAGGGAGCTCCAAAGCTTGCAACCCCGATTTTTGTGGCTGTTGTATTTCTCGTGTTCAGTTGAGGCCGGTTTAATTAGTGCATAGGATTGTCTGGAACAATGTCATTTTTATTCCTGTTATGGCCAGAGGCAGCACAGAATTCACCGTATTTTAAATCCTAATAAAACTAGCCAGCTTAATGGTGCTTCTCTAGCATCTTTAGAGTTTAGAATGCCCTGTGCCTAAAGCGACTGATGAAAAAAAAAAAACAACAACCCATGTTTCATGGGTGTCTTAAAAGGAACAGTCCCAAAGGCCTTCCCAGGCTGGGTAAGAACATTGGAGAATCCATCGTGCCTTTGCCTCCCAACTCCGCAGGAACGATAGACTCGACGGCTTGTCTTCAAACCCTGCTATTCGCGTGTGCTGGCTCAGGGACAGGTGCCACCTCATCATCCCCAGCTGGTTGTCGGGAAGACTATACAAAGAGTCTTCGGGTGGCACAAATGATTTGCTGTTGACTCTTGAGACTTGTCTCAAAGTTGGTGGTCCAAACCCATCCAGTCGTACGTGTTGTGGAAGACAGGCCTGGCAACCGGTTGCGGTTAAAATGACATTCAAGTCAACCGCATTAGCACACAGGGTTGCTAAGAGCCAGAATCGATGTGACAGCAACTGACAAAAGCAGCTAGACTGCTGCTCAACACTCTCAGAACCGGCCCAGAGTGGCCTGTGGCGGGAGATTGGTGAATTATTCACTGTGGCTCTTCTAGCCATGGTCTTTGTAACTCCCACCTGTGACGAGGTGGGGCCATGCAAATAAGTTGTACAAGATTGGTCAGTCTTACAGGGAAACCCCTCAGGAGCAGGAATGTGGGGAGTGGCAGGGGAAGTCTCCGTGCCATCAAAAAAGAAGAGCCCAGAGTAAAGCATGCCTCTGGACCCAAGATAGCCTGTGTGATGAGCCTCCTCAGAGGCTCATCACACAGGAAAGCTGAGTGCCTTTGGACCAGGGGTCACTTGCAGAATAAGTTGCCTCCAGGTACTTACTTGGAGAATTGGAGGAACTAGAGCTGAGTACATTTAGGCTGACATTGATGGTGGAGTGGAGAGTACAATTGATCAGTTGTTCTAAAAGAGCTTTGTAGCATTGTTCAAGAAGGGCAGGGGATTGCTGGGTGGAGAGGCTGAGGAATAGAGGGAGGGACGCCCGAGGGTATAGTTGAGGCGAGGCACTCCCAACCCGAAGAACTGTATCCTGAGCATTCCTAATCTTGAATTGTAATTTGTCAACTTCCTCAATAAGCCCCACGCACATGAATATTGTCTGGGAACCCTGTGTGACTATTGCAATGAAATGTCACAGCCACGGAGAAGCTAGGAATGCCTTGGTGTCAGGATTGGTGAAGAGAGTTGGAGGGTGCTGGCATGCCGAACCTCTGCCTCACAGGAATCACCGTAGGGCTGATGTTGAGTAGAATTGTTCTTCTCCCATCCAGCTGCCATTGTGATGGTGGCAGAGCTGCTGGGCCTTGTGTCACTTTTAGTAGACTTTTCACCAAGAAGGGAGGGTTGGTTCCGGAACCACTAGAATTCAGGAGGCCCGGCTTTGAATCTGGTCTGATAGTGTAAGACTTGTGAAAACTTTGGGGGATATATTTAAGCTCTCTGAATTTTGATTCCTCTTCTGTACATTAGGTCTACGCAAGCCTCTTAGGTAGGAGAATGTCAGCTTGGCATGTAGCAAGATTCAGCAAATGGTAACACTGTGCAATGGTTATGCAGACATTCAGCTCTAACACCAAGGTTGGTGGTTCGAAAGCATCTATGGGCTCCAAGAGAAAGAGCCTGGGGATCTGCCAGGACACACTCTGGCCTCGTCCTACTCTGTCACATGAGGTCGCTAGGAGTGAGAATCAACTCAATAGCACACAGCATCAAAATTAGTCCACCCATGGCTTTTAAGATGTGACTTCTGTCTGTCATCAAAAAAACATTTTTAATATTGCCCAGCATCCCCCCTGTGTTAGGCCAAGTGTGCTTAACACGTTCCTGATACTTGGTTTCCCCTAAAAACTAAATCACAAGCAGTGAGTGGGTGGCCAAAGGAAGGATTTGTTGACATGAAGGAGGATTGTTCTGGGGCTAAAGGGAGGCAAGGCTGGCTCTGGCAAGGCCTCTGTGGTGTGTGGATGTTGCCGGGAGGCATTACTAAGGACAGGAAGCATTCCTGAGCCCGCTCCCAGACTGGCCAAGCTCCCCGCATCTCATTTTTCCCTTACACTCTTGGGTCTTGGCCGGGCTCCTCTTTCCTGGGAAACACAGATGGTCAACAAGAAAATGCAGTCTGGATTGAAGCTCAACTTAGACCCAAACCCAACCCAACCCACTGCAGTCAAATCTAACTCAAAGAGATGCTATAGGGCAAATTAGAACTGCCCCACAGCGTCTCTGAGTCTTTCGATCTTTACAGAAGCAGACTGCCACACATTTTATCAAGGAGCAGCTGAGGCGTTTGAACTGCCAACCGTTCAGTTAGCAGTTGAGCATGTTTCTACCGCACCACCAGGCTCCCCAGGCCCATTAACTTCTCTCTGTGTCTCTATCTCTATCTGTTACACACACACACACACACACACACACACACACACACACAATACAGTCCATCTACCGTACATGTGCTCCCCATTCCCTGCCTCTCACCATAGATAACATCTCCCCAAACCCAACTCTCTGCCATCAAATTGATGCCGACTGACAGCAACCCTATAGGACAGGCTAGATGTGCCTCCCCCGTTGCTGGCACCATAACTGAGACTAAAAAGCCCCGTCTTGGCCCCTGTCAGTGGCTGGTGGTTTTGAACTGCTGATCTTGCAGGTAGGAGTCCAATGCAGAGCCACTACACTACCAGTGATAGAAAAATCAGGAGAGACCCTAGTTCTCTGTGCAAATAAAGGTCTCAAACACCCTCCTTCCTCTGAGAAGCAATGCTAATCACATTGATGGACACTTTGGTCTGGTAACTGATGGAGTCAAAAGGAGGAACATTTGTTATTTGGGGTGGGGTGTGTGTGTGTGTGTGTGTGTGTGTGTGTGTGTGTGTGTGTGTGTGCACACCATGGTCATCAACATTTACTTAGGCCCCAGGTGGGATGCATCACTAGGCAGCTGAATGGCAAATCACGCTGCTCAGTATCAGGTCGGATCCTTGAGAAAGCTGCCCAGAATATGTATGTGAAGGTTTTACTGCAGAGCTTACCGTTTTTTACCAACTACTAGAGTTCAGCCATTATTATTTAAAAAGCTATGCATGATTTTTTTTACTGGAAAAACAGAAATGTCGAGATGGATACAAATGGAATGATGGTCCAGCACAGAATTATCCACCTACATATTACCTTCCTGTCACTTAGCAAAGGCCTGCTGAGCCAATGATTGAAACCATTAGTTCAAAATGGACCAATCAGAATCGATCTCCTGAATTAGACATCTCATAGCTTCACCCTTGAGAAAAGACCTTCCTACTGATGTACTAGGGGTGCTTCCCAGTGATTCATGTTCAGCTCCTCCATTGATGCGGAGAGCTTTTCCATGACCCTTTCTATTAAGTTCCATATTTTCTTTGCTTCTTAGCCAGTTACTGTGACTTGCCACCAAAGAGACATCACCTGATTCGATGGAGTGAGTACAAATTCCATAGTCACACAGGGACAGGAGTTCAAAAGTCTTACATTCTTTGTCACTCTATAACTCACTACCATCCAGTCAACTCTAATCCCAAATGGCCCTATATAGAGCTTCCAAGGCTTTGTAAATATGTATGGGAGCAGACAGCCTCAGCTTTCTCTGACAGAGCAGCTAATGGGCCTGAAATGTCGACCTTGTGATTAACAGTCCAAAGATTACCAGACACTGCCATTGGGATCCTGTATTACTCTGTATCTGCCCTTAATTATATATATACTCATTAATACTTACCCAGTTTTCCCACAATGCTCTATGAAGTAGAAATCAAAAGGGCTTATGGTAAAAAGTAAAATTGCCTCCCACATATAAACACTACTCACAGATTAGTGTCTACCCTCACAGTATGTGCCTGGGTTTCCATATTTACTGTGTGCCTACTACATGCCAGAGGAGCCCTGGTGGGGTAATGGTTCTGAGTTGGGCTTCTAATTGCAAGGTTAACAGTTCAAAACCACCAGCAGCTCAGAGGGAGAAAGCCAAGAGAAAGTCTTTCTATTCCTATAAACTCTGGAGTTAGAGTCTTGGAAACCTACAGGAGCTGTTCTCCCCTGTCCTAAACCATCCCTAGGAGTCAGACTGGCCTCGATGGCAGTGAGTTTGATTTGGTTTGGGTACGATCTGACATAGCTGTACTAGAACGTTCCACAGAGTGTGTTTTATGTCAGAGCCCTGGTGGCCCAGTGGGTTAAGATTGCTGGTTTGGGTCAGCTGCTCCGGGGAGAAAGGTGAGGTAGTCTGTTGGGGAGACTGACAGTCTCTGAAGTCCTGCAGGGTCACTAGGAGGGGAAGCAACTCTACGGAGGGAGATGGCGCTCATAATTGATTTAATCTCATAATCTCATTTAATTATCACAATATCCCTGTGAGGCAAGCACTCGTGTCCCAGTTGACAAAGGAGAACATGAAGGCTGGGGAATCAGCTACTCATGCTGATCCTCCACAGGGAGCAGCTCTGTCCTCGCCCCTGCACACACTGCCCTCTCGGTGGGCTAAAACCCAAAAAAACCAGCACCACGCTTGGTCTGTTGGCTTGGTTTTGTCATTTTTGATCTAGGGTATCACAAACCCCCCCCACCCCACCATCAAAGAAAAATCAAGCTCACGGCCATCTAGTCCATTCACGCTCATAGAGACCCTATGGGGCAAAGCCGAGCGGCCACTGTGGGCTCTGAGCTGTGGATCTGTACGGGAGCAAGCAACCTCCTCTTTCAAGCCGGCTACCAGTCCGACACATCATCCACTCAGTCAGCGGGACTCCTTTTTTAGGCCAAAGGAAATTTTTGCTTCTTACTTTTTGCTCATTGTTCTCTTGGAGTTGTCTTTTGGTTATTTTCCATTCTCCCCCCATCACACACACACACACACACACACACACACACACACACGCGCGCACACACACACGAAAAATAAGCCAGTGGCTGGTGGCTGATCCAGTTCTCCTTTGCTTTCCGTCCCTCTTCCTCTCCTCCTCCTCACCCAACGCCCTTCGAGTAGATCTCCTGCTTGCTCACCAAAGAAAAGGGAAGACGGAAAAACCTTTCTCCTGACCCAGCTCTTCTTCCTCCCTTCCCCTTGCTCTTGTCATAACAAGGGACACGAGAGAGAAAGCCAGTTGCTGTCGCGTTCACGCCAACGCACGGCAACACCACGCCCATCAGAATAGGCCAGGTGGGGCTGTCAGTGGCCGAGTCTTCAGATGTTAACCACCAACGCTTCAGTCAGCAGCTGCACATGGTAACCAGGTGTGCCACAAAAATAGACAGCACCATTCAGGAGGGGAGGTGGTTTTGAATATTTCAGGGATTAAGAATGGCCCTGGGTTCCCTTTTATGCCTTCATTACTGTAGTTTTCTTTCTTTTTAAATCATTTTATTTGGGGCTCGGACAGCTTTTATAACATTCCATCCATCAATTGTATCAAACATATTTGTACATATGTTGCCATCATCTTCTAAACGTTTACTTTCTATTTGAGCCCTCAATATCAGCTCCTCTATTTCCCTCCCTCCCCACCTCTCACCCCCATGACCCATTGATAAATTATAAATTATTATTGTTTTCATACCTTCCACTGATCGCTGTCTCCCCTCACCCAAGTTTCTGTTGTTCATCTCCCCTGGGTGGCGGGGATGGTGGTGTCATGCATCGATCATTTAGATCAGTTCCACCTTCCGCCCCTCCACCTCCACCTTCCCCTTATCCTCTGGTCTTGCTACTCCCATTTCTGTTGCTGAGGCTTATCTGACCTGGATTCCATGCGTTGTGAGCTCTTTTCTGATCCAGTGTACACGCTCCTCTAGCCAGAACGGAAAGGTAGGACTGGCGTCATGATGGTGGTGGGGGGGCGGGTTGTTGAGGAAACCTCAAAGAACCAGAGGAATCTTGGTTGGCTCATCCCTTCCTTGTGACCCTTCTGTGAGGGGATGTACTAGTGTCTACAGATGGGTTTGGGGTCTCTGCTCTGCCCCAACCTTTCTTGTTTTCTTCTTGTTTGGAGGCTTCTGGTCCCTGTTACCTGGTTCCATTGACACCTCACGGTGCAGTTTTTATTAGAGCTTATGAATGTTTAACAATTACATGCAATCAAGTGGGAAACTCAACATGGTCGTAGAGTCTGCAGATGGGAGCAAAATGTGTGTGTGTGTATGTGTGTTTGTGTGTGTGTGTGTGTGTGTGTGTGTGTGTTAGAAACGCAGTGGTGTAGAGTTCAGGAAACATACGTTCCAGGTCCAGGTTGTCGGGAACTGTACAGCCTTGGGCACGTCGCACCGTCTCCCCGAAGCTCGGCTCTCTGCTCCATCAAATCGGAACAGTAAATAACTCCTGCCTGCCTCACCAGTGCTCCCTAGCAGGTTGTGAAAATCCAAGGGAGACTGGTATGTGAAAGTACTCAACAAAACTGCAAGGGGCTATATAAATATATCACCAGCATAACTCCTCAGCCCTTCTCCGGCTATTTCTCTAGCCTGCATTGCCCCTAAAATGCAACCATTCTTTAAACTCAAGCAGGCAAGAAATGACCTCTGAGGTTTCTTTCCTCCTTTTGTCCTCCGATGGAATGAGAAGGACGCGGAGATCTCCAGCAGTGGGTCTCCGTTCACACACATGACACGCAGGCTCATCCCCGTCAGCCCCCGGGAGCGTGCCCACAAAATCAGGAGGAGCCTGGCAGCCATCCTTACCTGGGCTGTCCTGGTGCTGAGACAGAGGAGAGGCTGTCCCCTGGAGAAGCAGGCCTCTCTCATCAGACGTGATCACCACCAGAAACTCTCTGGGCGGCAAGTGGGCCTTGATTCGTGGGCCTGGGCTGCTTCACGCAGTCAAGACGAGAGAAGGTCCAGCAGCGCCTCTTCCAGATGCGCTTAGAGGACGCGGATGGGCCAATAGCCAGGAGAGAGACAGGTCTGACTTGCTTTGGACAAGCTATCAGGAGGGACTAGTCCCTAGGGGATACCATGCTTGGCTAAGCAGATGGTCCAAACACAAAGGGCCCTTGAAGAGATGGGTTGACACAGCGCTGCAGCAATGGGCTAAAGCACACCTATAGTGAGGATGGCGCCAGGGCCACACAACATAATAATAATTTTTGGAAAAAGGTCACCACACCTCTCTTCCTAGTCTATCTTAGTCCGAAAACTCCTTTAAAACGTGTCCACCGTGGGCAGCCCGGCGGCTATTGGAAATTCTGGTGGCATCACTTCCAGTATCATAGCAACACACACGTTACCGCAGTAGCACCGACTGAGAGGCAGGCAGTGGTCTTAAAGATTAAGGTCACAGAAAGCTCTCGGCACGCACGCTAACACATGGAAGGTGCCCGAATGTTCGACTGCACCTTCCGAGGGTCCCTTTCAGGCTCTGCTTCCATTTTGTTCCAAAGAGAAGCGTTCACGGGGCTGTCGGCCTGACGCAGGAGCTGAGGTCCTGGGGTTGCCTGAACCAGAGTAGCTCTCTGGGTTTGCCAACACCTTGAGGAAGCAGCGAGGGAGGAAAGCGAAGGTGAGGACAGCTAGATGGACAAAGGCCTTACACGGGGACATGACCCTCTCTGGGAATGGCCCCCTCCTCCATCTACAGTGAGGTTTCTGAAGTCGTGATATTTTGACACCTGCACCTTTGGCTTCCATGCTGTGCAGACGGGTTGCAGCAGCCACGTCTTCTCAAGAAGGCAGCCATTCCTCCCTCGTCGTCTGTTCTTAAGGCTGGAAGCTCCACTGCAACCTGCTCACTTGCGGTGACCCTGCTGCCATTTCCAATACCAGTGACAGAGCTGCCAGCAAGACAGCAATGCACAGCCACCACAGTGCGACACACAGACAGGCGGTGAGCAGACGACACAACCCTGCTTGCTGAATGTGCGGAAGGCTGGAAGCACTTCAAGGACTGCAGCTTCAGTGTGGATCACAATTCGATATAAAGAAAATGGAAAGCCTCACAATGGGACCGGTACGTACACCAACTTGACTGCACCTAAAAACAACCACACAGCCCTGGTGGTGTAGTGCATTACTGGCTGGGCCACCACCTGCAAGACTAGCGGTTCAAAACCACCACTGCACCTCAGGAGAAAGAAGAGGCCTTCTACTCCCATAGAGCAGGGTCCTCAAACTGCGGCCCGCGGGTCACATGCGGCCCCCCCAGAGGACATTTATCTGGCCCGCCCGGTGTTTTTGCCCCATTTGTTTTTTACTTCAAACTAAGATATGTGCCGTCTGCATAGGAATTTGTTCATAGTTTCTTTTTGTAAACTACAGTCCGCCCCTCCAACGGTCCAAGGGACAGTGAACTGGCCCCATTTAAAAAGGTTGAGGACCTCTGCCCTAGAGCCATCGTCTTGGAAACTTGCAAGAGCAGTTCTGTCAGGTGCTAGGGGGTTGCTCTAAGTCGGATTTGACTCGATGGCAGTGATTTTGGCATTTGGGATGGGATAAAGGAGCTTTGGTGGCACCGTGGAGTGAACGGTTCAGTCAGTGGTTCAAACCTACCAGCTGTTTCGTGGGAGAAAGAAGAGGTAGCAGTTCTGACGGAGCAGTTCTACCCTGACAGGGTCACTGTGAGTCAGCATTGTTCAGCAGCAGTGGGGTTGAACTTTGGTTTAGCGTCTCAGATTGGTTGGGAGGTTTTTATACCAATGAGATGCAGTGTGCAGGAAACAAGTACGTTCTGATGGATTATTACTGGCGTGTGACTAGCTGATTTTCCGTCCCCCTTGCTGAAATACGCAGCGACTTCCATCACGGTTCCAGCGAGAGGCCATAGGCTGTCCTTGGCCTCAGCCAGCCCTTCTGTAGCCCTACGGTAACAGCTTTTCTGAGGCGGGAGAGCCTCCTGGTCCCCTGCCTGGGCTGCTTGCTATTCTGATAGCACTTGTCTGTGCAGCAGCAAGTTCTCAGTTGTAAATTACTTACCTGCTGGCCATCATTTTCATGTAAATGGATTTTAAACAGCAGCAAAAGGAATATATTTTCATTTGGAGTTCAAGCCTCCATTTTTTAATGCGTTCCAGCCTGGCCTAGGAGAGATGGCAGAAGAATGGCTGCGAGACTCCTACAGCTAATGATGATGATGGAGATCCAGCGGGCAGCCGATATTTCACTCGCTGCCACCTCCATCCCAGCCCTGCTGCCAGCCTGGCCTTTCCCCACCATCCCTTCCATTAACACCCACTGCAGACGATGAAACTGATAGAATAAAATCTCTGCTCTCCGCAGCCTTGATTGGTCTTGACACATTATCACAGAAGAATTCAGACACGAAGCACAAAGTCCTATGTATAATAACCCCTGGCAGGAGCCAACAAAATAAAACCTGATGCTTTTACGGAGGCCCCTTTCATCAGTGATCAGAAAGCTTTACAAGCTTAATTAAGCTTCAGCAGCCCTCTGATGGGCCCTGAAAGAGGAGTCGTGGGAGTGGGGGGCGGGAGGGGCAGAGCACCACTCATTGCTCACTGGTAAGGCTCTGGGCGGCGCTGAAGAGAAAATCAACAGAGCTAGCGAGCCATCTCTCCGAGTAGGGAATGTCTGCTGAGTGAATTTTTCCTGGGCAGGTGAAACAGCACCCGAAAGGACCTTTGAGAGTCTCTAATCAAAGTACTTTTTAATCTAACAGCAATAAAAAAAACAACAACAAAAACCCAAAACTCGGTGTCATTGAGTTAATTCCTCTTCATAGACTCATAGCAACCGCGCAGGGCTGTGTACAACTGCCCGGTCGGTTTCCAAGACGAACTCTTTGAGGGAGTAGAATGCCCGTCTTTCTCCCACAGACCGCCTGGTGGTTTTGAACTGCTGGGTTAGCAGCTCAAGACGTTACACTATCCCAAGCGGGCTCCTTTCTGTCTGGGGAGCGGGTGATTAAGAATTGTCTATCTTATCAAAATAAATAAGGATTAAGTGGACCCAATATAGTTCTGTGCTTCAAGGATGTACCTGTGGGCGTGTACATGCTGTTCCCTTTCCCCACCTGGAACACCCCTACCCCTGAAAGCTCCACCTGGACATCATTGTCCCGTCCTCGATTTCGGTGTGGATTCTGCTTCCACAGAACCGAGCCCCCTGGAGGCCATCCGACCCACGTGGCCCACTATGGGGAGTTCAGTGGCTGTGGCCTTACAGGGCTTTCTGACCCAACACTGCAATTGAGAGGATTTAGTGGGCACAGGGCGTCAGGCCCCCAGTAAAATGATTTTTAAAAGGAAAAAAATATATGCTGAGAGCATTCTTCCTCTTTTTGTTTTCTATGTCTAGGTCTGAGCATATTTCATAAAGTATCTTACCTTGTCTCCCCAAGCTTCCCTGTGACATTTTCTATTTGATGCTTTGACGTCATCATTTCTTCCATTTGCTTTAGCTCCTCAATGATTGGGAGCAAGTTTTAGCGTCTCTTCTGACATCCCCTTTGAGCTTACCTTTTCTTCTGGTCTTTTAATGAATAATGTTCTTGATGCCCTCCCACAGCTCATCAGGTCTTCTCTCATTAGCGTTCAAAGTGTCAAATCTGCTCTTGAGATGGTCTGGAAATTCTGGTGAGACAAACTGAATTTTGGCTCTCATGGATTTGTTTTCTTTTTCTTCAGCTTTATTCTGAACTTGGACATGAACTATTGATGGTCTTACCCATAGTCGGCCCCTGGCCTCCTTTTAGCTGCTGATAATTGAGCTTCTCCAGCATCTCTTGCCACTGATGGAGTCAATTTGACTTCTGAGTATCCCCTCTGGAGAAGTCCATGTGTACACAGTCCCCTTGTGTGGGGCTGAAAAAAGGTACTTGCTTTGAACAAGTCACTGGTCCAGCACAATTATATCATGTAATTGCTAGCTTCATTTCTGTGACCAAGGCCATAGTTTCCAACTACATAGTTTTCTTCCTCTTTGTTTCCAAGGGTTGCATTCCAATTGCCAATAGTTATCAATACATCTTGAATACACAATCGATAAATCTCTGGCTAAAGACATTGGTACAATTCTTAAATTTCTTCGACACTAGCTTTAGTGGCTAGTGTGTAAATTTGAATAGTAGTTGTATTGATTGAATTTTTCGGAAGGCAGATAATTATCATCCCATCGCAAACAGCACTATACGTCAGGATGAATTTTGAAATGGCCTCTTTGACGGTGAATGCCATACCATTCCTCTTGACTGTGACATTCCCGGCATAGTAAAGCAGGTTACTTCCAGATTCTCAATAGCCAATAACAGTTCATTTCAGCTCACTAGTGCCTAGGATATTAATCTTTGTGTATTCCATTTCATTTTTTTTTCCATTTCATTTTTGATGGCTTCCGATTTTCTTAGATTCATACTTTGCACATTCCAAGTATTGGGCATTGGAGATTGTTGAGGCTGCATCCCTGAGTCAACCCCCATCAACAAATGAGGATCCTGAAGGTGCCACGCCCCCAGGCTTGACAACTCACATCACCAAAGCCAAGTCCATGCCAACAAAGCTCCTCCTCCATCACATGTCAAGTGCCCTCCACCCGAGGGGCCCATTTGCTGGCACTCTCTTTGACAATGCTCCACTTCCTTTCATTAGGCCTTCAGAATCCGACAGTGTTTTGAAGCTCTGTATGAGGTTTTCAGCGGCTATTTCCTCCCAGGTGGGTAGCCACGCCCTTTGTCTGTTCTTTATCTGGAAGCTCTGCCAAAACCTGGGCACTTTTGGTGACCGAGGTAACACAGCTTCCAGCAGCACAACAGCGCACAGGCCACCACAGGACAACAAGCTGACCAGTCAGGTGGTGGAATTTGACGAGTCATCTTATTAACTGATCTTCCTTGCAGGTGTATGGGATATTATCCTATAAGTGAGTGTGGTGCTTCTGCATAGATCTTGAACTGTCCTTTTTGACCATGACAATGAATTCCTCGTTTTTATGCTGTTCTTCTTCAATTTGCTGTTCCCAGCAAATACGCCATGACTGTCCAATTCAGAATGGCCCAAATCCGCCCATTTTAGCTCGTGAATGCCTAGTAAATCCATCTCCAAGCATTGCCTTTCCTCTCAGGTAACTTCCAATTTCCCTAGATCCGTACTTCATACATTCCACCTTCTGATTACTCATGGATGTTGGCAGATGCTTATTCTCATCTTGAGTTATGCCATATCCGCAATTGAAGGTCCCCAAAGCTTTGTTCTCTCCATAGCGTTAGCTCAAGTCTACTTGGAGGAGGCAGCTCTTGTCCAGTCGTGTTCTGAGTGCCTTCCAAACTAAGGGACTCATCGTGTGGAACCACAGCCCATAGTGCTCTCTCATTCAGAAGACTGCCACCGGCCAACTTTCCAGAAGTAGACTGCCAAGTCCTCCTTCCGCCTCTGACTCAGTCTTGAAGCTCCACTGAAACCTGTCACCATGCAGGACTCTGCTGGTGTGTCGGGCTGGGTTCTCTAGAGAAATAACACGAGTGATACTTGTATGTGCATGTGCGTAGAAAGAGATTTCTGTCAAGAAATGGCTTACTGAAAAAAATTATTTTATGAATTATCAGAGGTTCATGAGGGAGGGAGGGGGGAAATGAGCTGATACCAAGGACTCAGGTAGAAAGGAAATGTTTTGAGAATGTTGATGGCAACATATGTACAAATGTGCTTGACACAATGGATGGATGGATGGATGGTGATAAGAGCTGTTAGAGCCTCCAATAAAATGATTAAAAAAGAAATAAATGGCTTCCACAGTTGTCTAAGTAGGTAAGTCCAGCCTGGTTCAAGTCTTTAGGTCAGGTGTAGGCTAGGGGCTTCTCCTGACTCATATAGCTGCAGAACAGGAAGCACGATGAGGAAGCAGGAGAGCAAAGGCTAGTGGATGCAGAGGTCCATTAATCCGAAGTGGGCTGAATGAATCCAAGGTCAACAGGCCTTGAATCTTGGAATTGGCAGACAACACATCAGACTGACAATCCAGGTGCTGGATTCAGGTCCAGCAGAAGGCAAAGAAGCAAGAGTTTGGTTCGCCTCAGAGTCTCTCTTTTATACATCAGGCTGCAATTTGATTGATAGGTTGGGCTCCACCCCTACCTGCACCCAGGTATGTCTAGTTGTCATAAACTCTCACCATCACAGTTGGCTTTTGAAATACTGCTGGCATAGCTTCCAACATCACAGCCACATGCAAGTCACCCGTGCAACAAACTCAGAGAGGAATGGTGTATAAAATTACTAGTCTCACCATTATTGGGTTCATGTCAACCTTGATCTTCTCTCCAGAAACAATTTGTTCTTAAACGTTGTACCCACTCAGGCAGACAGGTTAACTGCTTTCAAGTCTATTATACTTCCTGTTAGCCTTATGAGTTTCCGATATGACTGATAAGATAGCTAGATAGATGTGTGTGTGTGTGTGTGTGTGAGAGAGAGAGAGACATTCAAAAATCTTGTGGAAAACTCCATTATCTTTTAATATGTATCTATATGCTTATGCCTGTATATGCCAAATTCTCTTAGCTATCTATTCCTATATCACAGAAATATCACAAGTGGGTGGCTTTAACAAACGGAAATTTATTCTCTCACAATTTAGGAGCCCAGAAGTACGGATTTAGGACAGCAGTTTTAGGGAAATGGTTTCTTTCTGAATTGGCTCCCAGCTTAAGAGGAAGATATTGTTTTCCTTCAACGTCTGTGGCTTCGGCGCTCCTTGGATAGCTGGATGGGTCAAGGACTAAATCAACGAGACACTGCTGGGTGAGGGTGGAGGTGGAGCTCAACCTATCAAGCAGCAGCCTGACGGCACCTCTTTGGCATCATAGACCTTGTTGTATGAGAGAGAGAGAGAGAGAGAAAGAGAGAGAGAGAGAGAGAGAGAGAGAGAGAGAGAGAGAGAGAGAGAGAGAGAGAGAGAGAGAGAGAGAGAGAGAGAGAGAGAAGGGAGTGATATCTAGAAGAGTTGACTCTTCTTTGCCTTCTACCGCAACTGGATCTTGTGGCTGGTTCTTCAAACTCCTGTTGTGTCATCTGCTGACCCCAGGAGCTGTCAGGGGACACCCCTAACTTGAACCAGATTGGACTTACCTATTTCTACAACTGTGTGAGCCATTTCTCAATATAATTCTTCCTATGTACAAGACATACAAGTGTTAGTGGTTTTGCTTCTCTAGAGAACCCAGCCTAACATGGATCCGGCTTCCCCTGGCTCTAAGAGGTACTCAGTTCACAGGCCTTGAATCTCAACTAAACTCCCTGTCTCTAGCTCTTATTTCTTGGTAGCTGTCAGGTCTCACCTTCTTTGTTCACGTCTCTCTCTGTTTATCTCCTGTAAGATAAAAAGTGATACAGGTCCTCCCCCACAGAAATTCTCCTTATATTCGATCAGGGTTGTGACCTCAACAGCAAGCACATCTCTTGGAAGTGAAAGTAGTGAGACTGTGCCTCCTTTAGACATGTTATCAGGAGGGACCGGTTCCTGGAAAAGGACATCATGCTTGGTAGAGGGTCACTGGAAAAAAGGATCCTTAAGGACATGGATTGACCCAGTGACTGCAATGACGGGCTCAAGCATCACCACCACTGTAAGCATCCACAGGTCCAGGGAAAGCGTCCTTCTGCCACACACAGAGTGGCTGTCAGTCAGAACTCCTTCAGCAGCACTAAATACCACCACCTCTTTGGGAGGGGCTAGACAACGCACCTGACAGTCAGGGCCTTGGGGAATGCTTAACCCCTGCTGTGCATTTGATTCTGACTCAAGGTGCTCGGCTCCATAGGGTCTCCTTGGCTATCTTCATTATGGAAGTGGTCAGAGGAGCCCTGACCCTCAGAAGAGCCCAGGATGGAAGGTGTCAGAGGGAAAGGAGGCCAGCAGCAGACTCCAGAGGCTCCAGGAGGCTCTGGCTTTTCAGCAAAAGTTGCACAGGAATATTGGTAACAATCCTGCTGGTCCACTTTGACATGTAAGGAGAGGAGCAAACCTGTCAGAGAAGGTACCCATCTGGTTTGAAGAGGGTGCATTGTGCTGGAGTACCACATGTTCGGTCTTTCAATGCCAGAGAGAAGTTTGGAGGAGGGCAGCAAGGGGAAAGGGCGGACACCCCTGAACCCGAACAGTGAAGTGGTGGCATCAGAAGAAGTAATCATGGCAAAAACAACAATAAATAATGGCAAGCGCTTAGATGGTCATTTAAGCGCATTGCCTAAACTAAAGCCCAGAGAGGTTAAGTAATGTTCTCAAAGTCATACACCTGGTTAAGTGGACAGGAGTGGGGCTTATTGAAATATCTCTTAACCATTCCACCTAGGAGCAACCCCTGAGAACACTGCAAAGCAAACGTCGTCTGAGTTGAGTCTCCTTCAATTTAAGGCAATCATTTTTATGGAACCTGACAGATGCCCAACAGTTTGTGGCTTACAAAGGGTTTTATAGTCATCATTCTGGACTCCCAGGCTTGTTATTTACTTCCCGTATGACTCCAGGCCTGTTGCCCGTTAAGCTAAGTCTTACTTGTCCCATCTGTCAATGGGGAATAGTTCTAGTCCTGATCAGGGTCACCAGGTAAGGTCACGCCTATGCAGGGTCCCCCATCCCTAACAAGCACCCAGTAAATGTGTGTG
The DNA here is from genome assembly GCF_050624435.1 of Tenrec ecaudatus. Classification (NCBI taxonomy): domain Eukaryota; kingdom Metazoa; phylum Chordata; class Mammalia; order Afrosoricida; family Tenrecidae; genus Tenrec; species Tenrec ecaudatus. The sequence continues at coordinate 35,154,532 of NC_134533.1, read as the reverse complement.
GTTATTGCTGTGATGGATCTCATTCATATTTCACTGGAGCTGCAGAACAGCCCTGTTAGGTGGGGAGAATTTATTATCCTCATTTCTCAGACAAGGAAGGCAAAACCCATCACAGCCAGAGAAGTGGAAAGGCCGGCCTTGGAAAATCTTCGCATTCCAAAGCTTCACCCTTCCTCCTAACCTCAATACCACTTCCTCTCATCTCCCTGGGAGACACTGTTACTTCTCCCAAGAGGACTGGGCAATGGTCGAAGAAATTGCAAGTCCAGACTTAGGGAAAAGGTACTCTGGAATATGGAAAGTCTTCGAGGTGAAGCTAACGCTCCTGTTCTTGGCTTAGCCAGGTAGCATCTACCCGCGTGTGCCTACAAGGAGGCACACGGAAAGATGCTAACCCAACTTCAGCCACAGTGGTTTCACAATGTGTGGGGGGAGCAGTGTGCAGGCCCAGTAGTAGAGGATACTGGACGTGTTGGATTCATCCGCCAGGTGAACTGGAGAGTCCTGAAAAATACTGCTAAAATAATCAAATGCCACTTTAAGATTAGGTTCCACTTCTTTTTTCGGGGGTGGTTTCCATGAACACATTAAAGTTTCCTACCTGGGTTTCCCAGGAGCTCTGGGGGAGTGGTGGTTAGGCTTTGGGCTACTGAACACAATGTCAGTAGTTCAAAACCACCAGCCACTCCTCAGGAGAAAAATGAGGCTTTCTACGCCCATTAAGATGTTCAGTCTAGGAAGCCCACTGGGGCAGTTCTACACTGTCTTATAGTGTCGTGCAGAGACCTGGATTTCCTGGTCTAGTACATAGGTCATTGATTGGGAGGTGCAGATGACTTGAGCTCTGCTGCTAACCTAAAGGTTGGTGGTTCAAACCTATCCTGTGGGGCTGTGGAAGAGAAGTTTGGAGAACCACTTCCATAAAGAATTCAGCCAAGAGGACCCTATACAGCCCTTCACCACGAGTCAGAATCAACTTGGCAGCTGGTTACACATTCTAGCCCAAGACCCTAACTTTCAGGTGCCTTCCCCCAACATTGTGTGCAGAGTTTTCACAGACATCTTTCCCTTTAAACTTGGATGAACATTCATATTTTATATCCTACACCAGGAAGACGTTTCCAACAGAGCACACTTGACTCACGGTACGTGTAGCGCTCCATTTCACTACCATGCCAATGATTAAGTCAGCAATTTTTGTATGGAACGTCCACTGAGTGCCAGGCCTGAGGACTCCACCCAAACCCACTGGCATCAAGTCAGTCCAGGCTCACAGCGACCCTGTGGGTCTGCGGAGAATTGCTCCTTAGGGTTTTCAAGACGATAAATCTTATGGGAGAAGACAGTCTCATTTTTTCCCCTCGCAGCGGTTGGTAGGATGGAATTGCCGACCTTGAAGTTAGCATCCCACTATTTAACTGGTGAGGAGGCCTCCAGGGCCCCTGGATTTGTCACAGTGCACCATAAAACAACAGGGAAGGTTGATTCCACTTGGGGTTTACAGTGAATTATCCTTTGTAGTTATGATAGCTTTCATTCGCAGCTAAAGAGCCACCGACTACTCCGAGTTTCCCCACAGCATGTAGGACTTGGCGTGGGCCACAGTAGATGCCTAATAGTCTCAGAATCGAATTGACTTAATGTCCAGTTGAAAATGCGCCGGCCTCTAATTAGATATTCTACTGACGCACACAAGATGGCGCTCTTGCTTACAGTTTGCCTAAGCTGTTGGCGAGGCTAAAAAAAACCAAATCCTCAGTTCAACCCAAAGACCAAAAATTAAATTCAATTTATCTCCCGTCTATTTAGTGTAATGAACTATGCTAGATGCGTAGGGACATAAGAGTTGATAAGACATGGTCGCCGGCCTCTAGAGAAACAGAGTCTGCTGAGGAGGAAGACCGCATTTTAAAAGAAATTAATATGTTTTGATGTATTCATAGGGGAGACGTAGTAATCTCTTTATAAGATAAAATCTATAAAAAGGCAAACAATAGTCACAGTGGGTTACGGAAAAGAGTCAATAAAGCACCCCACCCCCACCCCATCCCCAACACACACACACAGACACTTGGGTCAATAAAACACTCACCATGCCAATGAAAACAATTGAGGGGACCTGGCTCAAAGGCCTCATATCTGGTCATGTGATGTATCTGCTCAGCTGAGAGCTTAACTGCCCCATACTACTGGAGGATTCCTCCCTTGCTTAGAAGCTAAGTATGATCCGTGCCAGGTGACGAGCTAGCTAGTGCAGTGAAAGCCTGCGGGCACACCTGGAGAGGCGGAGGGTGGGGAGACAAGCCGGGGAGGGCAAACACATGTCAAGGGCGGTCCTCCCCTCACCTGGGTGAACAGAGGCTCACCTTGAGCCTGGGGCACACTTAATGTGGTCCAGAGAAGAAAGTCCCCAGAAAGAGGTGCTGGGCCTTGATGCTCCACCCCACCCCCCAAACTGTTTTTTATAACTAGTCTGTCGAATGTTATGGAATGCGCGTGTGTGTTTTCTTAATTGAAAAGTTCAGGCTGGTGAGTAAAACGATTGGCTAAATGGCAGTAAATTAAAGAGAATTGTGGGGCCTGGATCAAAGGATCGCACTTTTCTCCATGGAGGGCAGATTGGGAGACCAGTTCGGATCTCAGCTTCCCCACTCACGAGCCGGGGTGGCGGGGGGGGGGGGGGGGAATCCTGAGTAAGCCCCAGTCCTTTTCGGTGCCGGGCTTTCTCCGGGGCAAAACGTATTTTCTCTGGGAAATCACCCTCTAATACCCGCTCCGGGTGCTCTGTGCTCTCTTAGCAACGGGAGCCGCTCCCTAGAACGTCCACCCCACAAGGTCTGGGGTTGGGATTTCAAAGCCCTGGGCCCGAGGCGAGGACTGGACGGGGACAGGGAAAGAAAGGTGTTCTCCGCACACCAGAGGTGTGATCCTGCATCAGTTCCGTGGGACCCGCGGAGGTGCCAACCCCACGGTGACCTTCGGTGGTGGGCGTGCTGGAGAACAGGAACAGGGGCAGGTCGCTCCAAAGTGGTCTGCTCCACAGGGCGCCTCTCGAGAGCTAGGGTCCCATCCTGGGTGGCTCCGAGATTCCCGGGGGACCTTACATAAGGCGGCCTGGATCCCACCGCCTGGAAACGACAAAGGCTGGGGGACCCGCCCAGAGCGCGGTCGGGGACCATCTGAAGTTGGCGCAGAGAGTCGGCCACCACTGACCACTGCGAGGACCCAGGGGCGCGTCCCCCAGCCAGAGCCCGGGCTGCAGCTCGGCGACGCCCCGCGCGGGAGCCACCCGCCAGGCATCTTCCCAGCCCTGAGTCCCGGGCCGGGCGCGAGGCCATCCCTCCCTGTTGGAAAGCGCCATCGCCGCTTTAAGGGGAAGAGGAGGGGAAGGGGGCGGGCGAGCGGGGGGCGGGGAGCGGCGGCGGCGGAGGGGGCGGGGGATCCCCCCCTCGCTCCCACGTGGTCCGGGCGCCTGTGAATCGCGCCGGCCGTAGGGTCTCACAGCGAAATACAAAAGCAGCTGGGAAGCGGCGGCGGGGCGAGTTCCCAGCGCCGGGCCGGGCCCCGCAGCGCCCCGCGGCCGCGATGGGGATGAGGCGCTCGGAGCCCGGGAGCCAACGAGCTGCCGGGCCCTCCCCACCGCCGGGACCCGGGCGCCCGGGCTCGGCTTGAAGCGCGGCGGCCCCGGCAGCATGGGCAGGAGGATGCGGAGCGCCGCCGCCTCCGCGGGGCTCTGGCTGCTGGCGCTGGGCTGTGTGCTGGCGCTGTGGGGCGGGCTCCCGCCGCCGCGGACCGAGCCGCCCCAAGACCGGCTCCCGAGGCGCCCGGGCGGCCCGAGCGGTGGCCCCGCGCCGGCGCCGCGCTTCCCGCTGCCCGCGCCCCTGCCGCGGGACGCCCGCGGCGGCTCCCTGAAAACTTTCCGGGCGCTGCTCACCCTGGCGGCGGGCGCGGACGGGCCGCCCCGGCGGCTCCCGGACCAGCGCAGGCGGCACGTGCCAGCCGGGCTGCCCGGCGCGGCCGAGAGCGCCGTGGTGCACGGGGGCGTCTTCTGGAGCCGCGGCCTGGAGGAACAGGTGCCGCGGGGCTTCTCGGAGGCCCAGGCGGCCGGGTGGCTGGAGGCGGCGCGCGGCGCCCGGGTCGTGGCCCTGGAGCGCGGAGGCTGCGGGCGGAGTTCCAACCGGCTGGCCCGCTTCGCCGACGGCACCCGCGCCTGCGTGCGCTATGGCATCAACCCTGAGCAGATCCAGGGCGAGGCCCTGTCCTACTACCTGGCGTGCCTGCTGGGCCTCCAGCGCCACGTGCCGCCGCTGGCCTTGGCCCGGGTGGAGGCTCGGGTGGCTCAGTGGGCGCAGGTGCAGGAGGATCTGCGCGCAGCCCACTGGACCGAGGGCAGCGTGGTGAGCCTGACGCGCTGGCTGCCCAACCTCACGGACGTGGTAGTGCCCGCGCCCTGGCGCTCGGAGGACGGGCTTCTGCGGCCCCTGCGCGCCGCGGGGGGCGAGCTGGCCAACCGCAGCCGGGCGGAGTTGGTGGACCTGGTGCAATGGACCGACCTGATCCTCTTTGACTACCTGACGGCCAACTTCGACCGGCTCGTCAGCAACCTTTTCAGCCTGCAATGGGACCCGCGCGTCATGCAGCGCGCCACCAGCAACCTGCACCGCGGCCCCGGCGGGGCGCTGGTCTTTCTGGACAACGAGGCGGGTTTGGTGCACGGCTACCGGGTGGCGGGCATGTGGGACAAATACAACGAGCCCCTTTTGCAATCCGTGTGCGTGTTCCGGGAGCGGACTGCGCGGCGCGTCTTGGAGCTGCACCGCGGCCAGGACGCGGCGGCCCGGCTGCTGCGCCTCTACCGGCGCCAGGAGCCTGGCTTCCCCGAGCTGGCGGCGCTCGCCGACCCCCACGCTCAGCTGCTGCAGCGCCGCCTCGACTTCCTCGCCAAGCACATTTTGCACTGTAAGGCCAAGTACGGCCACCGGCCGGGGACTTAGCATCACCAGAGGTGGAGAGAGAGAAAGAGACTGGCCTTGGGGGTGGGGGATGGGCCGCCACCGCCAGCTCCTGGGACCAGCGAGCCAACGCCCAGCTAGTGGCCCGAGTGCAGTACGGGGCGCCTGTGAAACTTGAAGATCGTCCACCTGCCCTTTTCTCTCCATCCCACGTTTGAAAGTTCTGGGAGGACGAACTCACCAAGGCGAGAAGACTTAACATTCCCTCCACCCAGCAGCCTCTGCAAGGATTCGTCTCTGTGCTAACAGTTTGCGATCCCTAGGAACCGGCGGCCGAGTTTTTGCCCGGACGTGGCCTTCTCTGTCATTGTGAGAGCTACACCCCAGTCCTGAGCCCCGTCAGCCCTCTCCCGTAAAAGGAAAGCTTCCGTTTGAGCCGCTGAGCTAATTCTGCTATTTCCCACCAAATGCTGAGCTGGTGGCCCTGGAGTAGGGCCGTGACAACGGCTGGTGGAGCCCCTTCCTGTGTTCTCTCTTTGTTCCGGCCTCGCGATGGTGAGATCACTGTTAAGAGCAGAGGAAACAAGGACTCCGATAGGACAAAGAGAGCAGGACCTCCAGTCCCTGGGGAACCCTGCTGACCCTGACCTCTGCCTGACCCCGCCGATCCCCCTTGTCATTTGGGCCTGAAGGCCACTTGGTGCAAGACCAGCTGGGTGCACTGAGCCAAAATAATGACAGCCTTCCTTCCCCACCCACCCCCCTCACAACCGACCAAAAGATTGACAATGATTTTGTTCACTCGAAGAAGAAGAAAATAATTTCATGCACTTTACTTTGATTTTATTTTAATTTTTTATTAAGGAGGGAAAACTTTTTTATTTGACAAAATTTGCCTTCTATGTATATATGTGCATAAAGGGTGGTGTAAATATACTAAACAAACTTATATTTCAATAAAAGGCGTTTAAAATATAGAATTACATCCCTGTGCGTGCCACTTTGGGGCATACCACATGCCCCCCACCTATTAAGGAGAAGCTCTAAGGTTCTCTTGGGTCTGCCCTGAAAACAAAGGGCGCTTTCCAGCCCAGGTGTGGCTCCGGAATTTCAACAACTGAACAAAGACAGGTTGGTTCCCTGCCATCAGTCAGAGGCATTCTAGGGCTGGAAATTTCAGAGCACCACCTAAAAACCAGGGGTGGGGAGGGGAAGGAGGGTTGTGGAAAGAGCAGATGGGAAGGGCGGGGTGGGGGCAGTGTTCTATTTCCTGGCAAAAGTTTATGTAACAGGATTTCACTATAGTATGTTTCTATAGTGATCATTTGGAAAATACAGCGCCAGATGTGCAGACCAAAAGAATGACAAATGCCCCCTTTTAAACGACAGCAGTCACGTGCTGCACATTATTTCCAGCATCGTAATTACTGTGCGGCGCAGTGGGTGCACTTCATAAGTGGAGCACATATTGCAAACAGGTAGAGAGGAGTCATAAATTAATTCTGCTCTTTAATCTCCTGGCATAAGTTCCATTGTGTCCAGAAGATCATCATCTTGGACATCTGGACACGGCCAGCTTCCTGAAGAGGTGGAACGATTGCTGTACATCTTCTGGGCACTAAACTCGGTAACCATTGCGAGATCAGAAAAACGGGCTGCTCTGTGTGTGTGACATTTGAACCTCTCCCTTCCTGAGAACTTCAAACAGAAAGCATTTTGGGATAGTCTCAATTCCGTTTTAGAACCAGGTGGGCGAGGGGGTTGATACTGAACTGTTTTACAGCCCACTGGTGTTTTATTTGGGCCCAAGAAATCTTCCCTATTATCTTCTTTATTGAATGACCTTTAACTCAAGGCAACCTTTGGTTATAACTTTAATCCCTTTTCATTTCACTTATATTTATAAACCCAGGGTTTTATAGGCTCACGAAGAGATACTGAATCTCCTTGTGTCCCCCTTCCCACCCTACATTACAACAGCGTGTGAAATTTAACCATCTCATGCTACCCCTAATCTTTCAATGCCTATGCTAACCCAACCCCTAATTCAGCTGGGAAAGGAAAAAAAAGCAACTGACAATTTGTGGTGTGAGCCAAAGTTTTCCTAACATAGTCCCCCAAATGTACTAACAATGGCAGATCTTGTTGCAAAATACCGTGGAGTGTAAGACCCCTGATAACTCGGCCTTTGAAAGAGAAACATTTGCCACTTCTGGTGGTGAATGCCTTTGGAAGATTTGCCTGAGTCCATGGGGACAGCCCCAAGCAAAGGACAAAGATCCAGCAAGCTGCAGTGTTACCAAGCATGTGCATCTGGAGGACAACAATGAGCAGAGCTAAGTCAGAAGTTCCCCAGTTTGTACAGGAAATACACTCTTATTCCCTATAGTTCAGCCCTGGTGAGTCTGGACCTGTGGCATTCTCTGCATTCCTTCCGAATTCAGGTCCAAGCCCAGACTTGATCATGATGAACCAGGAGCCCAGAAGCAAGCCTGGTGTAAGGAGTCTCTCTCAGATTCTTTAGTCTCTCAGATTCGTTAGTGAGCTGTGTCTGCCTGTTTGGAGAAGTAAGTTTAATTACATGGTGGAGTTGTTAAGGGAACCAAGACTTAATTACAGAGACCAGGTTTTCACTGTCGCTCTTCCTCATGGATAACTGGGCAACTGTGGCAGGGAAAGATCCATTAAAGTGTTGCCATGGTCAGCTAGTATTGCTAGAGCCTAATCATTTTTTCAGATGGAGAGAGAAAGAGAGAGAACAAAAAACCTTGCAGTCTGCAACGAGATGTGGGAAAGTAATGGGTTCGCAGACAGGCTTGCTTTGTCCTCCACCTGACCTACCTCCACTAGGTCATTGAACTTGGTGTGCTCGCCTGTGAAACGAAATGGAACTGTGCAGCACAGAGGTACGTCATCCAAAGCCCACTGCCGTCAAGTTGATTCTGACACAGGGACCCTCTGGGACAGAACATAAACTACACCCCCAGTATCCACAGCTGTAATTTTTACCGAAGCAACCTGCTGCATCTGTCTCCTGAGGACCGGATGCCGGCTAGGAACCACCAACCTCTGCAGTAGCAACTGAACACTTAACCACTGTCCTGCCAGGGTTCTGAGTACCTGAGACTCAATTGTCAGTGAGTTGATTCTGACTCCCCGGCATCACTATAGGACAGGGTGGAACTGTCCCCAGAGGACTGCTGAGCCTGCTGACAGAGTGCCTCATCTGTCTGTCACAGAGGGGCTGGTTGAAGTGTACCAGCAGGGCTCCCTGTCAGGCACACACCCGGGTCCTCAAAACAACGAAAGAAGCAGCCTCGTTTCCCGGTAGCTCTCAAAAACTCTGCTTGATACCCTTAAGTAAACTCCTTGTTCTCAGCATCAAAGCCAAACTTCGCAGATACTAAGGTAAAGAAAGCTTCAGTGAAAGTGAAGTCATCCTCTTGTTGAGGACTCCCATCACAGGGTGATCTCCACATGGTTTCGAGTTGCACAATTTCAGCCAAGCGATGGACCAGAACCCCGGCCCCAAGGTGGCTATAAAAAACCCAAAATGGAAACAGTGACCGTGAAGTCAACTTCAAATGTGTGGAAACCCAATGTGTGTCCCTAGGGTTTTCAAGGACTGATTTGGGGGAAGTAGATTGCCAGATCTTTCTTCCAGGTGCCTCTGTGTGGACCCGCATCACGAACCTTCACAGGTGACAGCCACCTGTGGTCAGGGACTCCCAGGCAGATAGGCTACAAAGGTAGAGCAAGTTTTAAAAGAAAGGGGTGGGGGGGGGAGGCGGGGGAGTAGATGGCTCATTGCAAATCTCTCATCACTTCTGGAAAGCATCAAAACGTGGTGAATCTTTGCAAGAACAATCCTCCTCCCAATTTCCTTCTGCCAAGAGAAAGTAGGCAGTTGGCCTGTTCTCCCTGGATTTGCCTGATTAACTCACTTTGTCAATGACATAGTTCTAAAACTCCATTAAGAGGCCTTGGTCCTCACCTTCCTGCCTTCGAATCAGGAGGAGAAAAAGAAAACAAAACAAAATAAACCAAATTATTTTAACACATCTCGATACTTCTCAACCTTCTGCCTAGACTGTTGCCGAGAGTCCTCTACAGCCTAAGAGGCTGATTATGTGGAATCAACGAATAAATATTGTCCTATTCTCAGAACTTCACGAGCGCAGTCTGTGTGATGTTTGTTTACTGGCGGCCCAGATCCTTTCTTAAGTCAAGACCAGAGGCACCTTGAGTTCTGGGCAGACTCCTCTTTCATAATCCCAGTTCTCTGCAGTCATAGCTCATGTTCCACATGCTTCTGTTTTGGCTCAGGACGGCCAGCCAGTGTGCGTGAGTCTGGTGGGAATTATATTCTTCAACTGGTTATCTTGTTTCTGAGAATATCCTCTAGATGAGTCGTCATTGGCACCTCCTTTTCTCACAGTGAGGGTCTGACCTCTGTCTTGTGTGGCTCATGAGCCTCAGAGAGCCGTGAGCTGTGGGGTTTTACATCTTCTGAGACACCCACCAGTCATGGATCATCGAAGGCTGAGGTCTGAATATCTGACTCTCCATCTGCCTGCCCCATTCGACAGAATCACTGATCTCGTATGGCATGAGGGTAGCCGGAGGATTGGAGAAAGAGAAAGGGAAATCCAGTTGGTACAGAAATACAGGACGTGCCAGTTACCAGGTGCTAGAAAAAGCACGGTGAAAGGTGACACACCTTCCAGAGGGACACTTTCATCTCTAGCGCCTAGAGAGAAGGATCCTGGGAGCCAGGCAGTCTGGGTTGCTCCCGAGTCCCTGGACAAACCAGTTCACACTCAGCTCTGATTGGCTCCCATGATTTTATTTGAAACAGGATTGTCTCTTGTTTCATTCCACCAGAAACTTCCAGTCTCTTATTTAAAACAATACGCCAGACCGAAAAAAAGCACAGTCCCCAGAGTGGTCCAACATGTGCACACACTCACGCATACACGACAAACAAAACTTCCACAAGCACACGTGCAACCACTTTGCTCTATTTCTGTTCCTTCTCTTCTTCTTTTGTGGTGGTGATGGAACGCTCAACTCCTCCTAATATAGTCAAGCCATTTGGACTGGACGGCATGCGACCCACACGTTCAAACAAGAGAAATAACACACACACACAGGCGTAGGGGAGAAACAGATGGGAAATAAAACCAGAATGAAGGAGGGGCAGTCCTTTTCTGTCAAAAACGAGGTCCTCCAATCCCTGCCTTTCTGCCCCGTGTTGTCACCATGGCCTGGGAGTGGACGCATTGTCATAGGGACCCTCTCCTCTTTCTTCCTCAGAGCAGCTGCCACCTGTGAGTCATGGACCTCATGGTGAGCAGCCCAGTGCACATTGCCACCAGATACGCGAGTCCAGAACTACTGGTTGGTGCCATCTCTGGATGACATTGATAGATTTCAAGGTTTGTCCTTCCCAGTGGTTCAAACTCTTACCCAAAGATGACCCATTGGAACCCACCATTCCCCCGGAGGGAGATCGAGTAGTGCGCTTCACGGGAACAGGCTTGGAGATCCACTGGGATTGTTCCACTGTGAAACATTGGGAAGCTGGGAGCTGAGAATTAACTTTCCATACCCAATCTTTGTTATTTTTTATCAGTTTTACTGGGACATAATCTACAGATTATACAACCCCATACTTCAATCACAGCAAGAAGGGTTGTACAATCATTGCCACATCAACTTTAAGCATTTTCTGATTTTCTCGTGTACTCTGTTATTAGCACCCCATTTCTCCCTCAACCCCCCCGCCCCCTTGTAGTGCCTCTAAGAAACCATCCATCCAGTTCCTGACTCTATACATTGAACCATCCTGGATTTTGTATACTGAAAAACGTACAAAACACCCCCACAAAAAACGCGAACAACAAAGAAACAATAAAGCTAATAATAGTAAAATAGAGAAAATCCTCAATCAAAAAGAATGCAGAAAAGTTTTAAAACTAGAACCATTTAAAATGTGTGAAAAAGGAGATCAAATAATAAGGTGTTAAATTTTAACATCTGCCAAACTCCACTTTTCAATGCAGCCTGCATGATAACAAGGCTCTTCACACCCCTGCTCGATGTCACCAGAGGCTTAATCTACTTGTAATTCCCCTTCACCTTTTTAAAAAACTAATACAGCATTTAATTGGGTCAAAAGGAAGGTCAAATAAGATGTCATATTTTAACATATCTACTGTAATCATCTCCATAATAGTCCCTGATAACAAGGCCATTCACATTCCTCTACTATGGCCCCAGGGGATTGACTGGAGGCTTAAACTATGTGTGACCCTGCACATGGCTCTCGGGTTTCCACTGTCACCCATAGCCTTCTGCAAACCAAGCGTTCTCAGCTGAAGCTCTAGTACTATTCCTTCCCTTGGATTTGGGTGATGTTATTGACAATCCTTGGATCACACAGACTGGTGTGCTTCTTCCATGTTTCCTTAGTGGACGCCTCACTTAGATGGCTGCTTGTTTGAAGACAAGCTTTTAAGATCCCAGATGCTATTTTTTTAAGAAAGCAGTTTTTTATATATTCTAAATATCTACTTACAGATTACTCTATTTCTTTTTTTATTAAATACTTTTATTGGGGACTCTTACATCTCTTATCACAATCCATACATTCATCCAGTGTGTCAAGCACATTTGCACATATGCTGCCATCATCATTTTCAAATCATTCTCTTCCCACTTGAGCCCCTGATATCAGCTCCCCATTTCTTGCCCTCCCTCCCCACCCACCCTTCCTCACAAACCCTTGATAGGTTATAGATTATTATTTTCATATCTTACATCATCCTCTATCGCCCTTCACCCACTTTGCCATTGTCTGTCCCCCTGGGAGGGGTTAATCATAGGTTGATCCTTGTGATTGATTCCCCCTTTGACCCCACCCTCCCCTAATCCTCCTGGTATCTCTACTCTCATTGTTGGCCCTCAGGGGTTTATCTAGTCTGGATTCCCTGTGTTGTGGGCTCTTATCTGTAGCAGTGTGCATGTTCTGGTCTAATCCGATTTATAAGGTAGAATCGAGGTCATGATAGTGGGGGGAAAGAAGCACCAAAGAGCTAGAGGAAAGTTGTGTGTTTCATCGGTGCTATACTGCACTCTGACTGTCTCATCTCTTCCGTGTGACTTTTCTGTGAGGGGATGTTCAAGTGTCTACAGATGGGCATTGGGTCTCTGCTCCATGCCCCCCACCCCTATTTGCATTGGGTATGGTTTTGTTCTGGGTCTTAGATGCTTGATACCTGATCCCATCAACACCTCGTGATCACACAGGCTGGTGTGCTTCTTCCATGTAGACTTTGTTGCTTCTGAGCTAGATGACTGCTTGTTTACCTTCAAGCCTTTAAGACTCCAGATGCTATATCTTTTGATAGCCAGGCAACATCAGCTTTGTTCACCACATTTGCTTCTGCACCCATTTGGTCTTCAGCAATCATATTGAGAAGGTGAGCATCACAGAATGCCGGATTATTAGAACAAAGTGTTCTTGTGTTGAAGGAGTGTTTGAGTTGAGCCAGATGCTATTCTTTCTAATAACAAGGTACCATCTACTTTCTTCACCACACTTTGCTATAGCACCCATATCTTCAATGATCTCTTCATGAGGGCTAGGATGAAGCAGGGCCATGTCATAAAAACCAATTATTTTTAGATTGGTGCTAGAATTAAGTGAACACCTCATCTTTTTAAAAACAATTTTATTGGCATGTAATTCACATATATAATTCAATAGTTCAAGCACATCAATGGGAATTATAGAATTATCACCACCATCAGTTTCAGAACATTTTTTTATTCTTGTACTCATAGTTATGAACTCCCCATGTCCCCACAATCTCCCCTGTCGTACCTCCAAGAAACCACTCATCCAGTTACTGTCTCTATCGATTTACCTATCCTGGATTCCATCTACAGAAACACAAAACAAATCTGACAACAATAACTACATAAAGTAGATACAAACCTCAATAGAAAAGCAGAAGGTATTAAAAATTAGAACACATTAAAATAGATCATCAGCGAGATCAAATGATATGGAGTCAGCACCCAGTCTTGCTTCTAAGTTATTAATCCCTTTATTTTGCTTTCCAACTGTTTTTCTGCACCTCAGTGTATGAACTAACTTCCTTCATGGTGAGAGGTTGGATGTTCAAGCCCAGCACTGCTCCAAGGAGAAAGCTGTGGCCATCTTCCCCCATGGATTTACAAAGCCTAGATTCCCTAGAGAGTCACAGAGTGGGAATGCACTCAATGGGAGTGGGTGGGAGTGGGCAGAGATGGGGCCCTGGCAGCATAGTGGTTTAGAATTAGTAGGGCTCAAACCTACTAGTCTTTAGATGAAAGATGTAATATTCACCACTAAAATTCTTCTGTATTCTTTATCCACTGTCCAACTTTTGTGACTATAAAGATCAAAGTTGATCAGGTCGGCCTTATTTCTCAAAGTGACCTCTTAACATGTTAGGGATGACAGCCTAGAAGACCCAATGGGCCAATTCTGTCCCGTGGTGACTGACCACTCTGACTTGAAAACCAATGGTCCTTAAAAAGTATGTGGCTAAGGCACAAACTTTTACACATGTACATACACACAACCAAGACGAATAGGGCAAGGTCACTGGGAGCTAGCCCCCTATTCAATGGTGGCACTATTTTGTCACCTCTACACATGTCTCTCATGCCAATGTAAGGGCACTGGGGACCAGCTCCCCACGGGGGACAAGCAGACAGTGGAAACAAACATGCTATCCCTCAGTGGTTAAGGTACTATGGATTGAAAATTTTTTAAGTACACCATGAGTCTCCCCACTTGGCCTGAAGTGTCTCCAGCCCAGGGGGCAGAGGGGAGGGGAGGGCTACACTGGCCAAGTAACTGCTCCCACATCTCACCTGCTGTGTTAGGCCAAGTTGACTAGATCAGCGGTTCTCAACTTGTGGGTCTCGAACCCTTTGGGGTTCAAAAGACCTTTTCACAGAGGTCACCCGAATCATGACAGTAGCAAAATTACAGTGATGAAGTAGCAATGAAAATAATTTTATGATTGGGGAATCATGGCATGGTTGAGAACCACTGGACTAGAGAAATCAGTGACACTCATGTGCAAGAAAGAGCTTTATATCAAGAAGTAATTGTTTATCAGGAAAACATCCCGGCCAACTCCAATCCAGAAATCTGATACTGGTCCATAAGTCCCTCTTCAGACTCATGAAGCCACATGCAATGATGCAGAATACAGGAAGATCACAGGCCGGTGGGTGCAAAGTCCCATAGCTCCAATGGCAATAGGCGCATCTCCAGGGCTCTGGAAGTAAGCAGGGTCACCAGTAGGAAGTTGAAGGCACAGAAAGAGAGGGGGTGGGGTTCCCAGGATCCTCCTTATGAGAAGGCCACACCCACAAAGAGTCACCATCAGGATATGACCTGATTGACAGGCTAACCTCCACCCTTACACTTTTATATATCTTCAAGTTGACATGAAATTATGTAACTACCACAACCCCAATAGGTTCTTGCCTGCTGGTTTCAAACTCTGCCCAGTGAGCCCCTCAGTGGTGGGATGAGGACATCCTTGACTCTCTTCAGGCTGTCAAGGTGTACCCCCTACGCCCGTTGGTCATGGCTGTACAGGGGCAAATTCCTGCCCAGCCTACATACATTGCTTGTCCCCCTCCCTTCATATGCCATCAGCAGGGTCTGAGCTGGGTGGCCTGTGTGCTGGGAGGAGGTGCTAATTGGAGCCGTTGGGCAGGGCCTCCACACAGGTCAAAGGCAGAGACTGCTCCTCAGATGACCTGTGGGCAGAGAGGCTTGGGCTGAGCCTGGCCTCCTGAGGTACCTCTTCAAGTGTACCTGGAAAGGCTTCCTCTCCCCTGCCCCTGGGGCACCATGTGACCCCAACAGTCCTCCCCTCCCCCCGCTCCCCAGGAGCTCCTTGCATGCAGGCCTGGGCCTGAGCAGGACCGAGGGGCAGCAGTGCTGATGGGCCTGTGCTTCAGCAGGTCAACCTCAGCAAACATCTGGAGCGCCTTCATCGCCCCGGCACTGCCTGGTCTTTGGTCGCCACCCTATCAAGCAGTGGTGGTCGCATCTCCTCAGGTACCACAGTCAACAAGAGCTTCTGCAGGCCCCGGTGAAGGGCGTGTTCTCAGGATGCTAGGGGGTGGCAAGCAGGCCCTGGTACATCCAGCTGAGCATGCCATCCTGCAGCATGGTTCAGGGCAGCAGTGGGAGGGGGGGGGCATCTGGCCAGCCCGCAATCCAAATCCAGGCCCTCAGCAGCCAGGAGAGCAGCGGCATGAAGCCACCTCACAGCGTCTACAAATAATAGTGGAAGAGAGCATCACTGGCCAGGCTGCCCAGGATGGCCAGCTGCTTTGAGGCCCAGGATAGGACCTGCTCCTCTCCCCCCCAGGTCCAGGTGATCATTGGCTCCTGCCATAAGCATGGGCCCATGTCCATGAGGTCACTGACCACATGGCTCTAGTGTCCCTGGCCCGGGTAGGGGGTGCCAGCATGCTGTTAGCTATGGTGTCTAGGTGTGCAGGATAGCAGGGGGTGGAGGGCCCCTCAGCTACCAGATGCACCTAAACCCATTCTCTCCCAAGCGCCTCGTCGACTTCTGGTGCTAGGTGTGACTCTGCACTGAGTCCAAACCTCCTGAGTGGGTCACAGGCTCCAATATGAAAAACACTCGATTGGATGATTGCTAAGCTCCCTGCCAGCCCTGAGAGCCCAGGGAAATTCCATTTATAACCAGTTACCACCTGCTACAATTTTTCCTAAAAGAGAATACAAACAGAATTCAATTTTGTGTACTCTTTAAAAACAAAAGGCTCAAGTACTTTATTTCGACATGTTAAGTGGGAGAACTGCTCAAAAAAAAAAATCGTACAGAAGGCCGTGTTAAAAATACTTTTCAAACCCCCGAAAAGTGAGAAGTCACTTTCAGTCTGTTCCCACCACGTGTGAGCACATAGTGCTGTTGTAAGGCTTTGTTTTAAAAAAAAAAAGACGGAAAAACAAGCCTTTGTACCACTGTCTCCTCATGGCCCAAGGATGACTCAGGAGGACGGTTTATTTTCTGTGTATTCATAAAGATCAGATGTAAGAGTCATAATTTTTTAATGTGACTGTTTTACCAGTTTCTCTTGCTGTGTCCTGCTGTGGGGGAAACTGCATTAATAAACTATGTCTCAAAGCTGCCTGGCTGGAATTTTTTTTTCTCTGTGGGATGCCACCAAATATAGCTAACGGAATGCTCATTTTATTTATCTTTTCAACTTTCTTCCCA
The DNA here is from genome assembly GCF_050624435.1 of Tenrec ecaudatus. NCBI lineage: Eukaryota > Metazoa > Chordata > Mammalia > Afrosoricida > Tenrecidae > Tenrec > Tenrec ecaudatus. The sequence continues at coordinate 35,138,250 of NC_134533.1, read as the reverse complement.
TTTTGGATATGTCTTCTTGACACACTTGAAATCTCTCTCTTAAAGACACCTTTCATTGTTTTGGGGGTTGGTTTTTTTGTTTTTAAGCAGAATCGAGAGCTAATTGTTCAGTGAGCTAGCAAAAAAAACCAAGTCCTTTTCCCTTCCCCGGTGCTCTGTGGTGGTTTGGTTTGGTGATTGTTGTTGTTATGGCTTTCATAGCGATCGTGCACTCAGTCCAGCAAACTGGGCCCGTCTATGGAACCGGCATTTTTCCTGTAGCTACAGATTTGGGCGGTGAGACAGTGTGGGCTAATCATCGGGAAGTACCACCTTGAAGTTGATGGCTATCTACCTGGCCTTTCTCTTGGCCTGCTTCCACCTCCCTCGTGCTGTGTTTGGGTTTTCATGTTTAAGGTTCATTAAATAACTCTTCAGTTGCCCCCCATGACTTGAGCATGGGCAGAGGAGAGCAGCCTTGTCGCTACCTGGGTCAGGGAGGCAGCATGATGGAGTGGAGGCAATGCCCATCTGGGCAATCGAGAATTGGGATGGAGTTTAATTGTTGTTTTTAATAGCCCAAGATGATGACCTCCAAATTTTTCTCATTTATAAAAGAAAGGCAAGAGTACAAGGTCTCGAGAGTTCTTTTCAAGTCTAGAAAACACCATGTTTTTATATACAGTAATAAATTCCTTCCCTACCCTCCAGTTTCTCTTTGGCGGGTAGCTTTGGGTTCAGTAACTACTTAGGTACCTCCTACATCTCAGGCCATCTGCTAGCAACTGCGTATTGAATGGTAGCAAGATCGGTAAGGCTTCTGCCTTTATACGAATTAAGGTCTAGTTGAATGTTTTTGCATCATCAATAAAGCACAAGTAAACACCTTTCTTCACCAGGCTTCCTCACTCAATATTCACCTTTCATCGGAGGTGATTGACAAGACCACGACTTGGGCCAGGAAGAGAAGTATCTGTGAACTTAAAGGGTGGTGCACGCAGAGAATCCTGAAAACACAGGCTTCGTCTCACACACTCTGGACGTGTTCTCAGGAGAGACCAGTCTCTGGAGAAGGACATCAGGCATGGGAAAGAAGGACATCAGGCGTGGCGAAACAGAGGAAGAACTCAAGGAGATGGTGTGCCACAGGGGCTGCAACCAGAGCTCAGACATCACAACCCTTCTGAGCATGTCTCAGGAGCAGGTCGTGTCTTGTTCTGTTGTATGCAGGTTGCCTATGAGTCAAAATGGACTCAACAGCATCTAAGAACAACAAACATCGCTCTGGTATTCTCTGCCTTTGGCCACGATCCACCTGACGTCAGCAATGATACACCCCCACCCGCCCTCATGCCATGTCCTCTTCCGAATCTGGCTGGAATTTCTAGCAACTCCCTGTCAATATACTACTACAATTCTCTTCAGTACAGTTTTAATTGTATGGGATATAAACCATCTTCAATAATTTCTGTATTCTGTTGGATCCCTTCTCTTTGGAACGAGTACAAGTACGACAGGGAGCTGTCTTCCAGATTTCTTGGCATAGATGAGCACGTGCTTCCAGCGCTTCATCCGCTTGCGGGAACATTCCTTTGGTGTTCTGTTCGTTTCTAGAGCTTTGCTCTTCATTAACGCCTTCAATGCAATTTGGACTTCTTCCTCTAGGACCATTGTTTTTTGATCGCGTTACCGCTTGAAATAATTGTGTGCTGGTCAGGTTTGATTATTATGGTTATTTTAGTACAATTCTTCTAGTCTGTTCCTTCCATCTTCTTTTGACATTTTCTGCATTGTTCAATATTTTGACCATGGAATTTTTCAATATACCCGAGACTTGAATTTTTTCCCTTCAGTTCTTTCGGTTTAATACATGTTGACTGTGTTCTTCCTGTTTGGCTCTTTAGCTCCATATCTTTGCCCAGTTCATGGCAATACTTTACTTTGTCTTCTCTAGCTACCCTTTGAAAATTTCTGTTCGCCTCTTTCATTTTGTTTCTTCCAGTTCATCATTCAAAAGCAAGTTTCAGAGTCTTCTCTGACATTCACTTAAAAACATTTTTTTTCTTGTCTCCTGGATGACCTTTCCCTGCAGGTATGCTAGTCCCCATGTCACCCACAGCTCGTCAGGTCTGCTGCCATTCGTGTTTATTGAGTCCAATCTATTCTTGAGGTAGTCTCACAATTCAGGTGGGATCAACCCAAGGTCATACTGTAGCTCTCATAGATTTGTTTTAATTTTCTTTTGCTTCAACGTGAACGTTCATATGAGCAATTGATGCTTTATTCCACAGCCATCCCTTGGCCTCGTGTTAGCTAATGATATTAAGTGTCTTCTTCGTCTCTTCTCACATGCAGAATCAATTTAATTTTATGTATCCCAACTGGCAAAATCCACATGCATTGTCATTGTTTATGCTGTCAGGAAAAAAGGTATTTGCCATGAAGAAGTCATTGGTTCTTCAAAATTCTACTATGGTGATTTCCAGCTCCGTTTCAGTCAACAAGGCCGTATTTCCCAACTAGTGCTCCTTCCTCTTCGATTTTCAACTTTCCAATTCCATGCATCTTGATTGCATGTTTAATAAATATCTGACTAACGACACTGGTAGAATTCTTTACTATCCTCATTACTAGTGGTGGCTGTATAATTACTGGCGTTTGAGTAAATTGAAATGATTGTAGTAACCAACTTCCTTGTATGCTCATTGATGTATTATTACAGAAAGCATTGTGGTTCCAGATAGATTGACATGTTTCTTTTGGCAACGAATGTGATACCATTCCTCTTGCATTTGTCATTCCTGACATAGTAAACCATGTGACTGTCTGACTCACAATGGTCAAGGCCAGTCCATTTCAGCTCACTAATGCCTAGTATATCAAACTGGATGTATTCCGTCACATTTTCAGTGACTTCCAAATTTCCTAGATTCATAATTCATGCATTTCATGTTCTGATTACTAACAGACACTTGCAGCTGTTTCTTTTCATCTTGAGTCTTGTCCATCAGCAAATAAAGGTTCCAAAAATTTTATGCCATCCATATCCCTGTGTTCGACTCTACTGTGAGGAAGCAGTCCTTCAAAGTCCTCTTTCACGTACCTCCAAAGGGAAGGGCTCATATTCAGGCACTGTATCTGACAATGTTTAGCTGCTGCTCATAAGGTTTTCAATCATTTATCTCTCAGAGGGGACAGCCAATTTCTTCTCCCTAGTCTGTTCTTAGTCTGAAAGCTCTGCTGAAATGTGTTCACCATGGGCGACCCTGCCAGGATTTGAAAGACAAGTGACATACTCTCTATATCACAACATCATAAAGCCACCACAGTGCAACAAACTGACAGGCTGGGCCAGGGTTGGAAAACAGATTCTGTCTATAATATATTTTTAAATCATTTTATCGGGACACATACAACTCTTATCACAATCTAGACATACATCAATTGTGTAAAGCACATTCCTTGCCCTCATCATTCTCAAAACATTTGCTGTCCACTTAAGCCCTTGGCATCAGTTCCTTATTTCATCTCCTCCTGTCTCCCTCATGAAGCCTTGATAATTTATAAATTATTATTTTGTTATATCTTACACTGTCCGACGTCTCCTTTCATCCACTTTTCTGTTGTCTGTCCCCCATGGAGGAGGCTCTATGTAGACCCCTGTAACTGGTTCCCTCTTTTCACCCCACCCTCTCTCCACCCTCCCGGTATCGCCACTCTCAGCACTGGTCTTATAGGGATCATCTGTCCTGCATTCCCTGTGTTTCCAGTTCCTATCTGTACCCAAGTATATCCTCTGATCTAGCCATATTTGTAAGATAGAATGGGGATCATGATAGTGGGAGGGGGGTAGGGAGGAAGCATTAGGATGTAGAAGAAAGTTGTATGTTTCATTGTTGCTGCACTGCACCCTCACTGGCTCCTCTCCTTCCCATGACCCTTCGTTAAAGGGATGTCCAGTTGCCTACAGATGGGCTTTGGGTCCCCAATTTGCACTCCCCCTCTTTCACAATGATATGATTTTTGTTCTTTGATGCCTGACACCTGATCCCTTCGACACCTCATGATCACACAGGCTTGTATGCTTTCCCCATGTGGGCTTTGTTCTTCTCAGCTAGATGGCCACTTGTTTACCGTTAAACCTTTAAGAACCCAGACACAATATCTTTTGATGGCTGGACTCCATCAGCTTTCTTCACCACATTTGCTTATGCACCCATTTGTCTTCAGCAATTGTATCAGGGAGGTGAGTGCACAGTGATATGATTTTCTGTTCTTTGATGCCTGATAACAGATCCCTTCCGCATCTCCTGATCACACAGGCTGGTGTGCTTCTTCCATGTGGACTTTGTTGCTTCTCAGCTAGATGGCCACTTGTTTACCTTCAAGTCTTTAAGACCCCAGATACTATATCTTGTGATAGCCGGGCACCATCAGCTTTCTTCACCACATTTGCTTATGTGCCTGTTTCGTCTTTAGCGATTGTGTTGGGAAGGTGAGCATTATGGAATGCCAGTTTAATAGAACATGTTCTTGCATTGAGGGAGTACTTGAGTGGAGGCTCAATGTCCATCTGCTACCTTAATATTAAACTTATAAATATATGCACATACATCTATTTCCCCATCCTCATGTGTAAATATAGTTACATATGTACATGCCTTTATTTAGACCTCTATAAATGCCTCCTAGCTCTTTCCTCTATTTCCTTTGACTTTCCTTTTGTCCCACTATCATGCTAAGCCTTCATTTGGGTTTCAGTAATTCCTCTCGGTTCCATTACCCTTGGTCATGCCCTACCAGGCCTCCTACACCCTCCTCACCACTGATTTGGATCACTTGTTGTTCCCTTGTTCCTGGGTAGGTTAACACTACTTTCTTTCCCCTACCTCCCCCTCTCCCATATGCCCCTGGAAACATCGGTCCTGTTGTTTTCTCCTCCAGATTGTTCATCGAGACAATTTATTTAGACAGTCCTGCTGTCAATAATATTAATAGCTACTTTTTGCTGCGTGTGTGCTACCAAACAAGACTTTATGTTAGATATTTGGCTGAGTTGTTGCCAGGAGTAGAAATGATAACTATGGTTGAATTTTTTTATTTCAAAGATGTAGAACGTTTTAAACAGGTTAAGTAAATTGTGTGTGCCTTGTGCCAAAGATATGTCTATTGCTAAAGACTGGATTATATTTTCCCCTCATCAATCTTTCTTCTTCTCTTTGTTTTTGTATCAATCTTTTTTTAACTGCTCTCATCCAAGATCTTTTCTTTGTCTTTGGCATCCTGTAATTTCCTTGTGATGTCATTCAATACAAATGTATTTGTTTTTTTCATATTTGTTTTATTTAGTCATACTTGTTTTATTCCAACATGAATCTGTTCTATTTCTTAAATCTAAGGCTTCTTCTTCTTTTTCTTTTAGTCCAGAAAAATCCCCTCCATCTCTTCAAATGTGTCGTTTCCTTCCAGAAATATTACTGGGCATATGTTAGGTCATCTAAACTGGGCATATTACTGGGCATATGTTAGGTCATCTAAACTGGAAATATTACTGGGCATATGTTAGGTCTATAAACCTTGGTACAAGTTCTCTTCCATACTTTTATTCTCCATTTTCCATTTTCCATTTTACCTTCCGGTGTTCTCTTCTGGGTACTGTCCTCTGTGTAGCTTCCAGTTCACGAACACTCTCTTCATCAGTGGTCAATTTCCGTTTAATCCATCCCTAAAATTCTATTTACTTGTCATGTTCATTTCAGTTACCGCTTCTCTTTTCCAAAGCTCCTTTGTGCTTATTTTCAAAATGTCTCAGTCAGATTTTAATATTATCTTCTTCATTTATCATGTCCTCAGGCTTTAGGTATTCAATCATGTCGAGGTGTCCATCTGATTATTCTTGTATCCGAGACTCTGGAGTGCTCTAGAGCTGTTGTTTGCTGTGCCCCCCGACTTTTGCACATATAGGATGGCCTTATAAAACAAAAAATGCTCAAGTAGCCTTAAATTTCCAGTAGAGAATATTTTTTAGTGTGAGTATGTCACATGCTACATTTGAGATTTGCTCATACTAGAGACTTATCTTTCTTGTTGTTTATTTGAAATTCAATTTTAATTGGTGTGATGGTTACAGATTATGTCAACTAGACACTCCTGGGTAAGGGTAGGGGTGGACCTCAACCTATCCTTGAGGTTACAGCCTTCTGACACTTCCTTGGTTTCGTAAGCCTTTTTGTAGAAGAGAGAGAGACCCAGGAGAGTTGAATTCTGTTTAGCCCTTTGCCCTCTGTCAGAGCTGGATCTCGAGTCTGGTTCCTCAATCTCCTGTTGCATCTCCTGCCGATCCTAGGAGTCATCCGTGGACTTCAGACCTCTGCATCCACCAGCCCCCTGCGGTCACAGATTCATCATCCTGCTTCCTGCTCATCAGCCTCCACAGTTCTGGAGAAGCCTAACTTGAACCAGACTGAGCTTACCGATTTCTACCACTGTGCCATCCAGTTCTTGTTATAATCTCTCTCCATACACAACACGTACAGTGCCACTGGCTTTGTGTTTCTAGAAAATCCAACAGAACACAACTGGACCTCCTGTTTTGTTTTTGCTTCATTCTAACACACTGGCCCATGAAGGCTTGCTTCTCTGTGTATCTCATCATTTGAAATTGAAAGCTAATGCACAGCCCGACTACGTGAGATTCCCGTTTTGTTTGGATTGAAGGGACATTGCTCCCAAGAAGAGTTCATTTCCTTGTTCCAGGTACCGGTGACCTAGAACTGGCTCACTTAGTTATTGCATGACCTTAAATATGAGGTCCTAGCAGATCGTGTAAATTTAAATACCAAACATGTGTGATATCAGGAAGAGTCATCGGTGAAATGGTTAGTTCTCCGAGGCCCAGTTCAGACAAAGATAAGCAACCTTCCTCTATATTTCCCCTAGCTAGAAGGAAAGATTTCCCCCTTAAGGGCCCTGGCTTTATAGAGTGTCTTAGATCTAGCTTTTCCTCCAGTTGGAGCTCATTAAACCCAAACCCTCTGATTACCAGGACCACTCCCCACCGCCCACCCCCACGCCCAAATCAGGGCAGACTCAGTTTCACTGCGCACCCATCACTCTGGTTTGGGTTCGGGTTTCCCTTTCAGTGTTATGAGCTCAGCTGTGCATTTTCAAAGATGTTTGATATGTTTGATAAAACATTTATAGGTGTTTTCTAAAAAGAAGGCTTGTAGGTCATTGCTGAAAACAAAGTCCACCTGAGCTCTCTCGAAACCCTGCTATCAAATCCTGTTTGCAAGACGCAGGCCCTTACTTGAGGATTAGATGCCCTATTTGGTTATTCAGAGAGATTTCCCCAGAGTGGAGACATTTACTTTAATAGGATTTGACCTGGAATAATCCACGAAACAAGTGACCCACGAGTCAATAGCAAATTCTGTTCTGTTTGCAAGTTTGAAATATAAGCCGGGGAGATGATTAAAAGGCAAGAAGAAAGGAAAAGCTTGAGGACAAGGGGAGCAGGGACTGGGGAGGGATTGTTCAAAAGAAGGAAGCACATGTGGTTGAGTGACAAAGGGGCAGCCCTTGCCTCTGGTGCATCTAGCACTGGGAATGAACTCGAATCGGTGTTGGAGCCAGCAAAAGTGGTGCCACATTGCAAGCAAAAGAGCTAATGTCCCTGCAGGTTACATTCAACATCAGAGAAAGGTCAAGTAACTTCAGGGAAAATGACTTTCCATCTGCAGTCAGCTTCCTGCCTCTCCCAGCGCTCCATCCCAGTCCGGTCATCACCAACTGATCGTTGGCTCCTTCACACGGAAGACCTGACCCTGTCAACCTGATGAAGCAAAGAAAACCTTTGCCATCAGCCAGATAGCTGGCATCCCATTTGCTTTCATTAGCCAGGGGGGCCCATCTCTAGAGGCCTATTAGCAAAATCAAAAATGCTAATGAGAGACGAGGTTAAGTATCTTTGACTTCTCAAGGCATCGAACTAATAAAAGATGCCCAAAAATGACAAAAAGTTACTGAGCAACTCCCATCTCTTCCAGCTGTTTGTAGTTGTACATATTACAACATTCATCATTCCACTCCACAGAAAGATGCTGGAGGCATGACTCATGCCATGCAAACTATTGAAATGCCTGTGGGCTTAGCAACATACAAGTCATTGGTTCGTGTGAAATCTCCATTGAGTTATTTTAGACCCTAACTCATGGCTCAGGTATGTGCAGTATGCATCTGGACAGCTATATTAGTTATTATGCTATTGACATAGTTCCAGTTCAGTTGATAAATGCCCATGTCTAGAATTACCCTGTGTCTCCAGAACGCCCCTCCCACCTTCTCAGCCTGTGTTCTAAAAATACTCCTGCCCACCTCTCCAGGACCCAGCAACTAAGTGGTTCACTCCCGGCACTGCAGGAAGTTCCTAGGACAGCACCCAGCACAAAGGCCAGTGTAAGGGTGCTTGCTCAGCCATCTAGTTTGAATAATGTATATAGTCGTCGTTGCCGTTGTTGTTGTTGTTGTTGTTGTTGTTGTTAGGGGTCATCAAGCTGGTTCCCATCCATAATGAACCTACATACAAGCGAAGAAAACAGCGTCTGGTCCTGCGCCATCCTCACAATTGTTCCTAAGCTTGAGTCCATTATTGCAGCCACTGTGCCAATTCATCTTTTGGATGGTTTCGCTGCTCTTCCACTTTACCAAGTATGATGTCGCTCTCCATGGACTCGTCCCTCCTGACAGCATGTCCAAGGTATGCAAGATGTATAATGGAATAAATCCTTGGTACAGTGAACTTGCCCTCTTAAGCCTTTCTTTAGTTCCTCTGATTTACGCGCAGGCTGCCTTCTTTGTCGCGAGTCGATGCTGCTGCTCTCGTCATTGTTAGATGCTGTCAAGCTGGTCTCATTCATAGCAATCCCGTGAACAATAGAGTGAAACACTGCCCAGTCCTGCACCGTGCTCCCTACCATGGCTATATACGGTCCACTCTGCCAGCCCTTCTCCTTGCAGGTCTTCCTCCTTTTTCCCAATCTTCTACTGTACCTACTAAGAGGTCCTTCTCCAGAGACCAGGCCCTCCTAATAGGTTCAAAGTAAATGAGACCAAGTCTTGCCATCCTCAAATCTGAGGAGCATCCTGGTTATATGTGTGCCAACACAGAAATGTTTGTTCTTCTGGTAGTCCATGGTGGAGTTAATATTCTTTGTCAACACCATAATCCAAAGACACCAAAGCTTTTCCAGTCTTCCTTCTTCAGTTGTCTACCTCTCGCATGCATATGAGGTGATAGAAAGCATCCAACCTTGGGAACAAGTGCCTTTGCATCTCGAAGTATAAACAGGATACTCCTTAAAAGATGTTGAGAATTTCCCAATTCCACCTTACAAATCTGGCTAGACCAGAGGATGTACACTGATACAGATAGGAACTGGAAACACAGGGAATCCAGGACAGATAAACCCCTCAGGACCAGTGCTGAGAGCGGCAATACCGTGAGGGTGGAGGGAAGGTAGGGTAGAAAGGGGGAACTGATTACAAGGATCTACATATAGCCTTCTCTGTGGGAGATGGACAACAGAAAAGTGGATGAAGGGAGACGTCGGACAGTGTAAGATGTGACAAAATAATAATTTATAAATTATCAAGGGTTCATGAGGGAGGGGGAGTGTGGCGGGAGGGGGAAAATGAGGAGCTGATGCCAATGGCTTAAGAAGAGAGCAAATGTTTTGAGAACGATGAAGGTAACAAATGTACGAATGTACTTTACACAATGGATGGATGTATGGATTGTGATAACAGTTGTATGAACTCCCAATAAAGTGATTAAAAGAAAAGATGGTGAAATGTCATCTGATATATTTTGGACACATTGCAGGAGAGACCACGCCCAGGGGAAAGCACCACCCTTGGAAAAGTAGAGGGCCTGTCAGAAGGAAGATCCTCAACAGGCTGCTTCGACACAAGACCTACAACGGACTCAAACCTACCAGCAACGGGGAGGACGGAGCCGGGCCAGGCAGGGTTTTGTTCCGTTGTTGACAGGGTCATCTTGAATTGGAACCAGCTCGTTGGTTAAAGCAATGACTAGTATGCAATATAGACTCAATAGATATTAGAAATTCGGTGCTAAGATGAAGAAGACACAAGAAAAAAATGGAGGCCCTGACAAAGTGGCTTCTTTTCTTCCCATTTCTATTCAATCTTTGGGGTTTACGAATCCCATTTAAATGCACCTAAAGTTGCTGGTGCTATTGTCACCGTAGCTCCTGAGACCTTCGTTTGTTGAGCCCCTGTTCCCACAGCCCATTTTAGCAAAAGCAGGTTCCCCATGTCAGTTTGCTATGGGTTCTCCCTTGAGCCAGTTTCTCTGCAGGGGCCTCCAAAGAGAAGCCATAGAAGCCCGCAGTTAAAGGGAGATCATCCTGGCAGAGTCAAAGAAAGGAGGCCATCCCTTATAAGCCTGTTAAAAAAAAACGGAGAGGGAAAAGAAAGAACAAAAGAGAGTGAAATCACCTTTGTGAAATCGATCACAGCAATGAATAGAAAGGAGAAAGAAATTCAAGCTGGAAAAGGCTCAGGACAGAGGCCCAGCAGTGCCTCTGACAGGTTTACAAAACTGCTTAGCTGGTGCCCCGGAGAAGAAAGGGCTGGTGGGGTGGGGGTGAGTCGCTTGGTGAAAACAAATCTTCCTAGGATGCGTCCCAAGATTAGAGCTCATCCCTGGGGACCCCCCAGTACTGACATCAAAGCCAGCATCACATGCATCATGCTGGGCGGCTTAGGAGAAAATGGAGGCACCAAGGCTGATGAAGATCACAAGTCTTCCCCCAGAGAATGTCACATGGAGATCATGCTGTGACGTGCACCCTCGTGAACTCCATAAACTTTGGGATTATTCAAGCTAGAGGCAGGGAATGCGTCTCCTGAGGACTGTACCTTCTACAGATGGGTGGGTCCTAAGGGTTTTCCCCGGCTTTGTGCTGTCACCACACTCAATGTCGGGCCATGTAGGCAAGGTTTAGTTGGCAGGACTGTGCCCTTTGACTAAAGTGGCCATGAAACATCCCCCATCCCCCCCCCCCCCCCCATGGACTGAGAACGTTGACACCACTGTGGTCCCTCAGCATCCGTTTCTTCACAGGAAACCCTGGACAATTCCCCGGATGTGCTAAAATCACCCGGTTTGTTGAGTCCTAAAGCTAGGGGCCCTAGATTGCTGTACTACATAATGTGATTTAAACTCAGCCACCTGGATTCTTCTCCCTCTCAAGACCTTCCTTCTTAAGAAAGGGGAAAAAAAAGGAATTGTCTGTTTTTCGGCTGATGAGATTGGGGAGGGGAGATGTGTTTCCCTTCTACCAGACTCTTCTGCAGCTGGCTGGGACCTGGCTGTTCCAAACTATTGACTCAAATTCCTTTCAAGCCTGGGAATTCCCATTTCCTGTCATTATTTTCCCTCTTGCTTATCTGTGCCAGAGTAGGTTTCTGCTGCTTACAATTAAAAAGACCCTCTCAGATTTAAAATAAGAAAGAGAGAGAGAGAGAGAGAGAGAGAGAGAGAGAGAGAGAGAGAGAGAGAGAGTTCAAGCAGTAAGATGGGTGGAAATGATGTCTGGAGAGATTGTGCCAGGACAAGAGACTATTTCCCTGAATGCAGTGTCCAGGGGTCAGTAGGAGTGAAGAGGCCAGGGGCAGGAACACCAAGAGTACCTGTCCCTCGCCATCTGTTTGATTGGACAGTGACTCTTTGACCCGACCCAGCGTCCTGTTGCTGGCCCCGGAAGTGGTGGAAAGACAGGCTTAGTCGCATAGTGGTTCCATTGCACCGAGAACTGTACTGGTGAATTAGGGAAGAAGGACTGGTTTGCAGTGTGCCAATTTCCATGGTAGAAATACTTCCCCCCTGACTAATTTCCAGCTAGAAAGTGAGGTTGCTGAATACTGAATTTGTAAGTGTTACACAAAGTCGGCTTTCCCGAGGCAGCTCAAGCACAGTGCTGCCTCTGCCTGTCTACATGCGGCAACGACATAAGGGCACTTTCTGGGGAGTCGTCGGGGCTGACGTTTAAAGAACCTTCCAGGTCTCAGGATTGGAGGGAGGCTTATTTACAACCTGTGGTAGGCAGATGACACCACCTCGGTTGCTGAAAGCGAGGACCTGAAGCACTAGCTGATGAAGGTCAGGGATGACAGCCTTCTGCATGGACTATAGCTCCATGTAGATAAGACCCCAGTCCTGCCAACTGTGCCAATCAGTAACATCATGAGAAATGGAGCAAATGTGGTGAAGAAAGCTGATGGTGCCCGGCTATCAAAAGAGATAGTGTCTGGGGTCTTAAAGGCTTGAAGGTGAACAAGCGGCCATCTAGCTCAGAAGCAAATAAGCCCACATGGAAGAAGCACACCGGCCAGTGCAATCACGAGGTGCCCAAGGGACCAGGTATAAGGCATCATGCAAAAAAAAAAAAAGATGTAAGTGTGTGTATGTATGTGTATATATGTGTATATGTATATATGTATGTATATATATGTATATATATATCATATTAAATGAAGGGGGAAGTGCAGAGTGGAGACCCAAGGCCCAAGTGTCGACCAATGGAGATCCCCTCATAGAGGGGTTTAGGAGAGGAGATGGGTTAATTAGGGTGTGAGGTAGTATCGATGAAGAACACAGCTTTCCCCCGGATCCTGGATGCTTCCTCCCCCCAACTACCATGATCCGAATTCTACCTTGCAGGGCTGGATAGGACAGCGGCTGTACACTGGTGCATATGAGGGTTGGAGGTACAGGGAATCCAGGGTGGATGATACCTTCAGGACCAAGGGTGTGAGGGACGATGCTGGGAGAGTGGAGGGTGAGTGGGTTGGAAAGGGGGAACTGATTACAAGGATCCACATGTGACCTCTTCCCTGGGAGAGGGACAGCAGAGAAGGGGGGAAGGGAGACTCCGGATAGGGCAAGATATGACAAAACAACGATGTATAAATTACCAAGGGCATATGAGGGAGGGGGAATGGGGAGGGAGGAGGGGAAAAAAAAGAGGACCTGATGCAAGGGGCTTAAGTGGAGAGCAAATGCCTTGAGAATGATTGGGGCAGGGAATGTATGGATGTGCTTTATACAATTGATGTATGTATATGTATGGATTGTGGTAAGAGTTGTATGAGTCCCTAATAAAATGTAAAAGAAGAAAAGAGAAAAAAATTTAAGAAAAGAAAAAAAAATAATAAAATAAAATCTGCCTAAAAAAAAAAAAAAGATCGAGGGGTTCAGGATTTTGCCATGTTTGGATCCACACTTAACACTCACAGGAGCAGCACTCAAGAGATCAAAGGACACATTGCATCGGGTTAATCTGCTGCACATGATCTTTTCAATCACACCGTGCACGTGCAAGATGGACATTGAATAAAGGAGACTGAAGAAGAAGTGATACATTTGAAGTGTGCCTAAGACTATTGGAGTACCAATAGGACAAACATATCTCCGTCTTGGAAGAGCAATAGACAGAATGCTCCTTCGAGGCAAGGATGGGGAGACTTTGTCTCATTTACTTTGGACATGTTGTCAGGAGAAACCATGCTCGGTAAAGCGGAGGAGCGGTGAAAAGGGGGAAGGCCCTCAGCAAGATGACTGACACTGCGGCTGCGACAGCGGTCTCCCACAGAACCACTGTGAGGCTGGCGCAGGACCGAGCAGGGTTTCCTTCGGTGGCACCCAGCGTGGTTCTGAGTGGGAACCAGCTGGACAGCACTTAACAACGACACCATGGACCCCATTCTAGGCGCGTTGCGTGTCTTCTCCCGTTGAGTCATATCTTGAGGCAGGTGCGGTTACAATCACCACTCTCCAGACAGGGACACTAAAGTACCAGGAGAACCGGGACCTGTTCAGAATCATAAGACTCAGAAGTCTAGATGCTGTGAGTGCACTCCAGCAGCACCTACCTCGGGCACTGTGCTGGCAGTAGGGTTATCATCAGGCACTGTACTGGCAGTAGGGTTACCAGGCACTGTGCTGGCAGTAGGGTTATCATCAGGCACTGTGCTGGCAGTAGGGTTATCAGGCACTGTGCTGGCAGTAGGGTTATTATCAGGCACTGTGCTGGCAGTAGGGTTATCAGGCACTGTGCTGGCAGTAGGGTTATCAGGCACTGTACTGGCAGTAGGGTTATCAGGCACTGTGCCGGCAGTAGGGTTATCAGGCACTGTGCTGGCAGTAGGGTTATCAGGCACTGTGCTGGCAGTAGGGTTATCAGGCACTGTGCTGGCAGTAGGTTATGAAAGATTTTGCCCTTTAAAATGGGGAGGTGGTCTCAGAACTACAATCATGTCATTTGCAGGTACTGTCACATATTTTCTACGTGAGCCCGTTTTTTATCCCCTTTTTATATGGATATGTTAATCGTCTACCTTTATAAAGAAAGGGAAGCATACTGAACTAGTAATATCGAACAATTGTTGAGCTAGTACCTGCTGTGGACCATCTACTTGTCTAGATTTGCATCTTATCTTTACAATAACCCTTTAGAGCTAGAGATTACTATATCCCTTCTGCAGGTAAGAAAAGGCTGAATGCGGGTGGTGAAGTGGGTTACTTCCTGAGCTGCTAACCAGCGGTCAGCAGGTCAAATTCTTGAGCTCCAGTGGGGGAAGATGAGGCTGTCTATTCCCATAAAGATAGATAGTCCGGGGAACCCAAAGAGGTAGGTCAACATTGTCTGATAGGGTCACGATGAGTCGGCATCAACTCGACGGTCATAACTGAAGGCTCATTACAAGTTGAGGTACCAAAGTCTGTCTGGCTATTAGGCAATCAAGAAAACCTCTCCAAACTCACTGCCAAGAAGTTGATGCCGACTCATAGAGACCCTGTCGGCCAGGATAGAACTGCCTGTGGGTTAACAAAGCTGTCGTTCTTGATGAGAGTACAAAGCCACATCATTCTTTCACAGATTGACTAGCAGTTTCGAACTGCTGAACCTAGTGGTTAGCAGCCCAAGAGCTAACCACGACCCCACCAGGGCACTCTACTCTCAATAAGACTGAGAGTATCACGTGAGTGAATAAGATTTACCATCTTTCTGATAGGTGGCCGCCATCTTTTGTTTCTTTAAGTCATTTTATTTGGGGGATCATACAACTCTTTCCACAATCCATACATACATATATACATTGTGTCAAGCACATTTGTACATCTGTTGCCATCATCAGTCTCAAAACATTTTCTTTCTACTTGGGCCCTTGATATTAGCTCCTGAATTTTAAAATCATTTTATTGGGGCTCATACAACTCTTATCACAATCCATACATACATCAATTGAGTAAAGCACCCTTATACAGTCGCTGCCTTCATCGTTCTCAAAATTCACCTTCTGCTTGGGTTCCTGGAACCAGCTCATTTTCCTTTTTTCCCTCCCCCTCCCTCCCCGTTCCCCTCTCCCTCATGAACCTTTAATAATTTATAAATTATTATTTTGTCTTATACTGCCCGGCATCTCCCTTCACCCACTTTCCTGTTGCTCATCCCCCAGAGAGGAGGTTATATGTAGATCCACAAGATCGGTTACCCCTTTCTACACCCCTTCCCTCCCGATATCATCACTCTCACCATTGGTCCTGAGGGGTTCATCTGTCCTAGATTCCCTGTATTTCCAGTTCCCATCTGTACCGTGTGCATCCTCTGGTCTAACCAGGTTTACAAGATAGAATTGGGATCATGATAGTTGGAGGGCAGGAAGCATTTAAGAACTAGAGAAAGGTTGTGAGTTTCATTGTTGCTACACTGAACCCTGAGTGACTCATCTCCTCCACACTACGCCTCTGCAAGGGATGTCCAGTTGTCTACAGATGGACATTGGGTCCCCATCATGCCCTCCCCTCATTCACAATGATATGATTTTTTTTCTCCGCCTTTGTTGCTTGAACCTGGTCCCCTCAGCCCTTCATGTTCACACATGTTGGTGTGCTGCTTCCATGTGGGCTTTGTTGCTTCTGGGCTAGATGGCCGCTTGTTTACTTTCATCTGTTGTTTTTCTTAAAATCATTTTATTAGGGGCTCATCCAACTCTTATCACAAGCCATACATACATCAGTTGTATAAAGCACGTTTGTACATTCGTTACTCTCATCATTCTCAAAACATTTGCTCTTCACATAAGCCCCTGGCATCCGTTCCTAATTTCCCCCTTCCCTCCCCCTCCCTCATGAACCCTTGATAATTTATCATTTATTATTTTGTCATATCTTATACTGTCCGACGTCTCCCTTCACCCACTTTTCTATTGTCTGTCCCACAGGGAGGAGGTTATATGTAGATTCCTGTAATCGGTTCCCTCTTTCCACCCCACTTTCCCGGTATTGCCACTCTCACCACTGGTCCTGAAGGGATCATCTGTCCTGGATTCTCTGTTTCTAGTTCCTATCTGTACCAGTGTACATCCTCTGGTCTAGCCAGATTTGTAAGGTAGAACTGGGATCATGATAGTGGGGGTGTGGGGTGGGTGGCAGAAGCATTTAGGAAATAGAAAGTTGTATGTTTCATCATTGCTATGCTGCACCCTGACTGGCTCATCTCCTCCCCGTGACCCTTCTGTAAGGATATGTCCAGTTGCCTACAGATGGGCTTTGGGTCCCCACTCCACACTCCCCTTTATTCACAATGATATGTTTTTTTGTTCTTTGATGCCTGATACCTCATCTCTTCGACACCTCGTGATCACACAGGCTTATGTGCTTTTTCCATGTGGGCTTTGTTGCTTCTGAGTTAGGTGACCGCTTGTTTACCCTCAAGCCTTTGAGACCCCAGATGCTATATCTTTTGATAGCTGGCCACCTTCTTAAAGTTGCTTTTGTTTTAATTGTGCTCTTCTTTCATTTTGATTGAAGTTTTTCTATGTTCTATATACTCATTTGTTTGTTTGTTAGTTTGCATCCTGTGGCGTTTTGTGTGATTTTCTGCAGAAGAAATCCAAGATAAGTAGATCTATAGAGAACGCAATTAGATTGATAATTGCCTAGGGGAAGATGATATTGGCCGGGGAAGATGGGGGAAATAGGGAGCGAACCACAAGGAGTACAAGAAGAAACCAAAGCCAAACTCAATGGGGCCAATGTTGACTTGTAGTGACCGGCTATGGGTTTCTGAGACTGTCAATGTTTATGGGAGTAGAAAGCCCAGTCTTTCTCCTGAGGAGCTGCCAGCCACGGGGATCACAGCCCAACGCTGACCCACTAGGCCTCTGACATTGATTCTTGTGATGATTGCACAAATCTTCTCAATATGATTAAACGATGAACTTGTATGATATGTGAAGTACATGCCATATCCTACAGGGGCAGTTCTACCTGGCCCCGTGGGGTCTTTGTGAGTTGAAATGTATTGATGTCACTGAGAGAGACTTCATTTCATTCACAAGAAACCAAGTTATACAAGTTGCCCCATGTGAACTAGTAAGTGCTGATGCAAATCGCAGTCTGCTTGCTGCCAAAGCTCCTGACCTTCACACCATGCCCAGTGACGTCCCCCTCTGAGTGAGCCTCCTGATAGCACAGCCAGAGTGATTTTTCCTAGACAGCCTTGCCTGATTAACTCTGCCAAGTGCCCCTGCCAGGGCCAACTGCAATCCCAAGCCCCAGAGGGTGTCTTCTTAACCCCCTGCCTTTTGTTCATGATCGCCTAAGTCCATATTTTCTCTACCAAGGTCACCTCTCTTTGAAGATCAATAGCCCGTTTAAACCCCAGCAATGATGAGTTGGGTTTGCTGATCTGCGACTGCCCCGTGGGGCCTCGGTGGGATGGATGAGGCTCGGGATCACGGGGTGTAGGCTTCTCCTTGGGTGTGATACTGGGGATAGATTCTGCCAGATATAGACGCAGCCGAACCTGACTTCCTTGACAGGTGTGATAGGGATGAGGTGCTCCCGTTATTGGTGATAATGAGACTTTTCAGTGTCTGTCAGTCAGAGAACAATTGATAGCATCACGTGAATGGCAGCTTCTCAGCTAACTTACTGAGCACAAGCAGAGCTGCTGAACCCGCCAACGCTTTGAGGAAGTCATTGAGGCTGGTTCTGAAAGGGTTAACCGTGCGCCAGCCTGAACGGTGGGAGCTCCTGGGAGCGGAGTGGGTGGAGGTGGGGATGGAGGATGTGTGACTTTCAGACACATATCCATAGCAAAACCGTAGAGAAACCGTTTTAAACCATATTGTCCCCCCGCTCTGGTTTGCATACTAATGTCTTTAGGATGACTTGCCCCTGCTCTGGCAATCTGTCACCTGTAATGGAGGAGCAGAGGCGGGCGTCTGGGAGTCTAAAGGGCTGAGTAGCACACCCTGGTTTTTATGGGGCTGCCCTGTCGGTTCTTGAACTAAGTTTGGGCCCTGGTGAAGGGGCAGCTCTGCAGGTATACCTGAGAACACTGCCCGGTCATCTCAACACCTCTTCCACTCCCAGGAATGTGCACAAGGCTGGCTCCCAACTGGCTTTTCTGATTCCTGCGAGAGATGTGCCTAGATATAATGAAATGACACTTGAGTCAGAATCTCTGGGGGTGATTGCCATCTATAGATTTCTCAGTCACCTGGGGATTTATAAGAATCACCTGGAGGATCTTGTTTAGTCATAGATTTGATTCGGATTCTGTATTTCTGGGGTCGAGAGGCAAGTTCTCAGCAGGGGGTTGAATGGAAATGAACGAGTTCAAAGCCAAGCGACACCCAGCACAGTGCAGGTCACCAAGGTGCTTACCAAGCAAGACCAACTGAAGGCCAGCGTGACTCTTCCTTGCCATAATCTGTAAAGTGTGTTTTGAATGTTAGCTGAGTGCACACACTTGCCTTATCCTACTCTTCCAGGAAGCATCATTATTTAATCTGTTAACAGAGGAAGACATGGAAGTCCTGATGTGTAATGTAAATTGCTAAATCCCACGGCAGTGATGGGAAAGAAACAACAAACCCAACTCCCTGCCATTGATTCAATGTCAACTAACTCACAGCGACCCTATAGGACAGGGTAGAACTGCCCCTGGGGGTTTCTGAGACTGTCACTAGGGATGGGAGGATTTCTGCCCAGTGATCGCAAAACAAGACAAAAACAAACAAACAAACAAACAAATAAAAACTACTGGCTGTTAATTCGATTCTAACTTATGGTGATTCAATGAGTACAGAATAGAACTGTTCCATTCGGTTTTGAGAATTATCGTTCCAGACACTTCTGGGTGGATGAATAATCAATTGCTTAGCTGTCCATGCTACCCAGGGACTTAGAAGAAGGATTTAACTTTGACCTGCCAGTGGCCCAAAGCAGCACCATCCACACGATCCTCACCTTTTATCCAATGCCCTCTTCATGGTGTTTCAGTGCCAGATGGTCAGAGGGATCTGAGTCGACCTGCCTTTTGCCACGCAGCTAACCCAAGCTCGGAAATATTTTAGCATTTGTCAGTAGAAGTCTACTTCTAAGCCAGGGAACTAAAATATACAGCCTGATCTGATAATAGCTAAATGGAGAGAGACCTAGAGAATTTCCCTAATAAAGATGCAGCTATCTGTCATGCGCGCCTTTGGCTGGCTTCTAGAAATAGAACCATAGGGCGGCGAGCGTTTCCCCGTGATCAAGGAGAACCGCGTCTGAACGGCATTGGTAATAACCATAAGCTAAATGCAGGCCATTGCTTCTGAGCCATTTCTGACGTATGGCGACCCCAGGAGTGTCAGAGTAGAATTGCACCCTGTGTAGTTTCACCGTGAGGACCTTTGCAAAGTGGACCACCAGGCCTTTCCCCTGAGGCACCTTTGGGTGGGTTGACCTATACCCCTGGGACAACTTTTAGCATAATTCACTTATCCCTGACCCGGCCTCTCTCTTGGTCTGAACATAGTGATGTGGCATTTTGTTTGTTTTGTCGGTCTGAGCGCCTCAATGATGTGTGCCTTTCCCAGGTACTGCTGCCACCCTTAATATTTATCACGAAGATATATATTGTGCTTGTGGAGCCCCGGGGGTGAGAGTGGTTATGTGTTGGTCTGTGACCCGCATGGTTGGCAGTTCGGAACCACCAGCTGCTCCTCGGGAGAAAGACTGGGCTTTCTACTCCCATAAACAGTTATAGTCTCAGAAACCACAAAGGTTCCGTCGCTATGGCATTGCCTCGATGGGCAGTGAGTACTCATGGTCATTGGAGCCAGCTGATATGCATTAAGGTTTTACTGGGCTTCAGGGTTTTATGGCCTGGGCGAAATTCCTGGTTCCAACACTTCCATAAATGGATTACATACCCTTGGGCAAGTTACTTCACCTCTCCGTGCCTCAGTCTCCTTATCTGTGAAGTGAGGGCGGTAACAGCACCCCTTCTTGTGAGAATTAACTGTGCTCATGAAAGAAACCACTGAGTAGGGTGAAACTTATTGCCACAGAGCCAACTCCAAGCCATAGCGACCCTGACCCTACAGGACACAGCAGAACTGACCCAAAAGGTCCCCAAGGCCGTCAGTCTTTATAGAAGCAGACGGACCATCTGCCTCCTGTGGAGTGGCTGGTGGATTTGAACCATTGACCTGATGGTTTTCAGCCGAGCACTTAAACCACAGCATCACCAGGGCTCTAACACAACATTGTACCTGACTGAAAACGAAACACGATGCACATCAGACATTATTGGGAATGCTGTGGAATACACGGCTGCATCTTACTTCCCAAGCTCCAGTGAGATGGAGAATCTGGCCCGCCCATGGTCCCCGTGTAGGAATGCACCTCTGACTCTGGCAGGCAAGGGAAGCAGACCTAGGAGGTGAGAGAAGGTGGCTTTGAACCCAGCGTAAGCATCAAACATTCTCCTCTGGTACCAATTACTGTGATAAATTGAAGGCGACAAGTTATTTTATGACATAAATGCAAATCAGCATTCACTTCACTGTTATTTCCAGTGCCTGGCACTTTAACGGTCCCCATAAGTTTGCCTCACTTGCAGCAAGTACCCGTGTGTTCACAGTCAGCCAGAGAATTTATTTTTAGGTGGGGAGTGCAATGAACTGAGCCCACCGGCTGACTTAGAAAAATGATCACATTCGCATCCACAAATTACTCACAAAGCTAGTTAGCATTTGAGCCTCTGTGGGGGAAATAACACGATACATAGAGGTTTGTCAAAGGGGCTCATTTCCACCTGCCAGACTTGCCTCTCTAAATATTAAGCGTTCCCATTTTCATAAGAGTGTGTATTGTTTTGTTTTGTTGGGTTTTTTTATCCACCCGACGACCCAGCCAAGAGTGTGTATTGTGTGTGTGCTTATCAAGAAAGGAAAACGCCTGTCGCCCAAATGTACCCTTCCCCACAAGTGACAAGGAGCTGAGACCTTCTGCTCCTAACCCAACCTTGCAGGGGAAAGAGCCTGGTTCCTGTCCGTTGAGCCAAGAAGCTCTGTGCCCTTGAAACGCGGACGTCAGTAACCTCCACCTGAAAGGAGACAGAAAGGGAGAGACTCTTATTTCCATCCGACCTGCAAACACCAGAATCGGTGCAAGGCGGTCACTTGCCCGAGAAGGGAAGCGCACAGGTTTATGTGGAGTCCTAGAAGAATGGAAACCCTACACCAGGTCCGAGGCAGAAAACTGGCGAGATCAGGAAATACAGCTCTCCCGAGTTTCCCTGTATTTGCTTCTGCTCAACACTGACGTCGCTTTCTTGTCCTGCCGTTCCCCCAGGCCCCTTCCTTCCTGTTGATGTTGATGGGGACTGACGGTGCAGAGAGACCCCCCGGAGAAGGCGGGATCGTCCCCGTGCCTTCACCTCGGCCGCCGTCTGACACTGGCACCCGTGGGCATGAACGGACAGCGGAAGCTGTTTAACATGCTGCCTAATTAATTTAAAATACAACTTCAGAGAGACAACCCCTAATTGTTCAAAGCACTTTCATTAGTACATAAAGATAATCACAGAACGAAGCCATTAAGAGTCCTAATAAGGAGACAGGTGCACAAAAGAAGTCACGATCCCCAAAGGCATTCTTCTCTCCTGAGGAGTTCAGGCCCTGTATTCATTCATTGATTCACCCCTCCATTCAGAGTATCTATTCTTCATTCACCACGTCTCTACTGAATGAGGGCTTACCTCTAGGTTCCTGCCACTCAGTCACCAGAGCCTTCCCTCCTGGAGAGGTGACTTGTTTTCTCATTTTTCTCCTGCTTTCCTACAATTGCTGTTTGAGTCTGCGTTTGTGTGTGTGTGTGTGTGTCCTGTTTCCATTCTGAGATGCAATCAGTGAGCGAGGGCAGGCAGGGAGAGACAGCTTTTTGCACACCACAGGACAAGGAGACTCCCCCAGCACTTTGCCTTAAGTTCATGGCATCCAGTTTCCCCCTGACATGTTGGCACCTGGAGGCACAGTCGCACCCCTCCCCCACCCTCCAACTCGAAACCTGACATCGCTTCATGTCAAGTGTTTAATTTCCCATTGTTTGAGATAAAATGGTATGTAAAGCATGCGTTGCTATGGCTGCAAAAGCCAACGATGTCTTCAGAGGCCCCCCGAAACTGGTAAATTTGGGTGTGTCCAGGTATCAGGAAGCTGGAAAAGGCAAAGAATGAATGACCTTCCCAAAGGACACTTTCAGTGGGCAGCTGTGCACTAAGTATATTGTCCTGCACCAAGCTCTTCCTTCTACCTGGTTGGGAGGACAAGATGCACCTGCTCAGCTCTTGCTTTCAGCTGTTTTGTGGAGTTCACGTTTTACCTGGAAGCCTCTCTGAAAAAGACCCTGGGCAGTGCTGTTCTGCTCTCAGGTGGGGAAGGTGAGGGGGTTGGGATTCAACCAAGACAGTCTCTTTGGTTGAACATGATACTTGAGGTTGGGAAACTACATCCTAAAGCTGAATGCATATGCCGCTCCACTCTTAGGTACATACCCAATGGAAGTACCCGCATACGTTCCCAAAAGACACACCAGCGGTACTAGTCATAATAGGCACACACACACACACACACCACCACCACCACTGCCACCACCACCACCACCGCCGCCACCACCACCACCGCCACCCCCCTCTGGCAACTGCTCAAATGCCCAGCATCACAATGATGCTGTTGTTGGGAGGCCCTGTCCAGTCGGTTCTGACTCACAGCGACCCGGTGGACAACAGAAGGAAACATGCCCGGGTCTGTGCCAGCCTCACCATTGTTATGAGTCATTTTTATGACCTCCAAAATGCGGTAGTTCCCCCATATGACGTATTTCCACGGCGCCATATATTACCCCCTTTCCTACTTACTGTTTTCTACGTTCAGCTCCCATCGGACATGAAAGTGCATGAGGACAGACACCGGGTCCAAAGATGGTGCATGTATGTCTAGCACCCACCGGAACCCCCTTTGGGACAGAAGAGTACCCAATAATCTTTTACTGCATGGTTGCGATCCCAAGTCCCTTCTTCGTGAGTAAAAAATGCATTTCTGTCAACAATGCATTTCCACGGGTTGCGTTGAGCGGGGAGAGGGAGAGTTAGCATATGCTTACATTGGACCCTGCCTGTGCATTGTGCCAGTATCATCATATTACAAGAATCCTTGCAAGAACACTAAGGTAGATATTATTAATGGCTTCTTCTTATAAATCAAGAAACTGAGGCTTAGAAAGGTTAAGTAACTGGGCTAAGGCCAGCTAGTGGCCTGAGTCTCAATTCCTTGATCTCTGTCTCACTGGTAAATGTTTCTGATGTCCTATCTCCCTCACAGAGCTGGAGGCAGGGGTGGGGGTGGAAAGGGCCTCTGAAATAACCACAGTCAATTTCCATATTAATTATGTGAGGCTGTATTGGATGTGTCCTGATATTCTATTTTGTCACTTTAGCAATGACAGGCCTGCATTTCTACATCGCTTAGCCACGGTGCCTTAGTTTTGACCTCCGGCCTCCCCTGATTCTTTGAAATTGCTTCATTTCTCTCCTTTCAAAGGGAGCCCGGGCTGCTTCAGTTGGGAGGCCCACAACAATTTCCTTCCAAATCCCTCTTTTCTCAGGCTACTGTGAAGTTATTGGCTGCTTGAGAGGCTCTCCTGCCCCCACCCCTAACTAGTCTCCAGGGTGAGTCACCTGCAGGCATCAGCAGGTGGGTGTATAACAGGGGGGGCATTATTGCCAAGTTCAAGGGCTCTGGAGATGCTTCACAATGTAATGCCCAATCCTACCTCCTCCACTCAGATTGTGACTCGCTCTGCCTAGGCATTCTCATCTGTAAACTGTCACCTGTCTGTCGCACAGGGTCGTTGAGGGGACTCAGCGATTTCACAAGTGCACCGTGGCTAGCCCAGAGTCAATGTTTGATACACTAATGAGGGGTTGTAATGTTTTTATCAGCATCACTGAAGAATTTGAGATAAAACATACACTGCCATTGAGTCGATTCTGACCCCTAGCAACTCTCAAGGACAGACAGAGCAGAACTGCCCTTGCTTGTTTTTGAGACTGTGTGTCTTTAATGGAGAAGAAAGCAAGCCCCAAACCAAGCTCACCGCCATCAAGTCAATATGGTGGCTCATAGCGACCCCTGTGGGTTTCCTACAGTGTAACTGGTTATGGGAGTATAAAGTCCAATCTCTCTTTCCTGCGGAGCTGTTAGTGGTTTCGAACTGCCAACCATGCGGATCGCAACTCAATGTGTAAGCACTCCACCACCAGGGCTTCTAATGGAGCAGAAAGCCTCCTGTTTTCTGAGATAAAACAGAAGAAACTTTATTCTGTGTGCAAAAGTCTTCCCCAGACTCCTTCATGTTGTCTAGTTCTCTTTCTGCAAAGGGACTAGAAGCTATGTACCCCTGGGTGGTTTTTGCAGTGGGGTTAGCAGTGGATTCCAGAAAGCTGGGCTCCTGGGGAGGCAGGATTATTCCCACCGGGTGTAGCTCTGGTGGCCATGCTTTCTTTGTTGAGTTTTCTTTCTCCCCTCCCACTCCCCACCCCTCAGCAGTCTTCTCTATCTCTCCCCAGTGCTCCTGTGGCAGGAAAAATTCATTCCCCTTTCTAACTGAATCACAGCTTTAATAAAGCTATTGTATTTGACCACAGGCTTAGGAAGTGGTAATATAACATAATAAGAGGCGATCATTAAAGTTCTATAAAGCAAGCATGCAGCTCCTTCATTTCCAGTGTCCCCAAGCCTGAGATAAGGGATAAACATTTTTTAATCAAAATCTAAATAACAGTATACCTCACTTTTCATTTCATTTCAAGTATTTCCCCCATTAAGTATGTGGTGTTTTCTAATTTCCTGAGTAGATCAGATGGGCTATAAAAGATGATGATTATTATTTTTAAGTTTGGGGGGCACTTTCCTGACTGCAATTTCAGCACATGTCTTTGGTTAGGTTTCCAGAGAAGTGAGCCAAGGATGATTACAATTCTCGAGGCTGATTTGCAGAAGAATAAGAACAAACGAGCACTGGGAGGTAAGGACATTTATTGGAGGGGAAACTGGGTAAGTGGCTCAGAAATACGGAGGAAAAGAAGACATTAATTATATGATTCAAAGGGTTATGCGGAGGGAAATTGTTTTAAAGAAAAATAGAGGTTTTTTCCCCCTGCTTTTGTTTACATGAGAAACAGCTGCATAAACATTGAAATCTTAGTCAGGGACTCCATTTGCTAACTGGGTGGCCTTGGACAAGTAACTGAACCTCTTTGAGACCCATTTTTTGGGGGTGTGGTGGGGTCTGTCAATGGCAGGAATGCAAACTTCATTATTCACCAGACTGTCAGGAGATGTCAAAAGAGACAGTGTTTTCAATGCCCTTAGCTCAGTCTCCAGCACGCTATAAATGCATAGTTCACTACAAATGGCCATGCAGAGTTCCTGATCATGTAAACAGCATGCTTGGCTGCTAACTGTAAGGGTAGCAGTTCAAGGTGACTCCCATAGTGTCTTGGAAGAAAGACCTGGCAGTCGGTTTCCCCCAAATGAGCCACTGAAAACCCTAAGGCACAGAATTCTACTCTGATCCACATGGGATTGCCATGGGTCAGAGCCGACTCTGCGGCCACTGGTTTACTACTTGTGCAGACACTTCTTAGCATTCTTCTATTTCAGACGTTGGGACACTTCCAAATGAATCACTCAGAGTGAACTTATTTGAGGCATTCTGAAGCTGCCTGGGCTCCGGTACCAAACATGTAAATCTTGGGTACACTTGTAAGTGAGCTGACAAAGTGGGACTTGACAACTTTATCAATGCAATCAAAAGAATATTTTTCACTCTATTTTATAGAGTCAAAAATGCATATTTTCCCACATTTTGACACCTCTCAAATCAGAATATCTTGCAATTCCAACAGTTTTTTCCTTTCTTAGTGCTATGTAAAATAATGGTGTATATCCCAATTTATGGTGCTCACAATGTAATGAAATATGGTATTAAGCATCAAGCTTCTGGGAGAACTCTTCTGAATAAATCAGCCCAATCAATTCCTGCCCCACAGAGGACAATGTAGAATATGTAAAATATAGGAAATGATAAAGATAACACAGAAACAGGGAAGACTCGTGGTCCCTTATTAAAACAAAATTAGTCAAACTGATAAATTAAAAAAAATAAAATCCTGTCTCATCCTCATCTTGGAAACGTGTTCGAGTCCTGTAACCTCTTTGAGCCTTGACTGTCTGTTCCCTGAAAGGGAGCTCCTAAGAAGCTTAAGTGGTTCTGGGCAGGGTTGAAAACCTCGCCAGGTAAAAGCGTTGTACGAACCATCATGCTTGTTTGCTGCGGTGACAAATCCCACAAATTACGTGGCAAAAAAACTCCAACACAAATTTATCATCTGAAGGTTCAAAGTCCAAGACAGGTCTCACTGATGTAAAACCAAGATATTGGCAGTCCGTGGTCTTTTCTGGAGGCTCTAGGGAAGAATGGTTCCCTGACTTCTCCAGCTGCGAGAGGCCACCTGCAGTCCTTGGCTCATGGCTTCTTCCTCCAGCTTTGAAGTCAAACACAGCAGCTTCATTCCTTCTCACATCACTTTGCCTACTCCTTCTGCTTCCTTCTTCCATTCTGAAGAATCCCTGTGCTTATACTGAGTCTGCTTAGATAATGGTAGTTAATAACCTCAGTTGAAGCTCAACTGATCAACAGCTTTAATTCATTGACAACATTAATTTCCTTTTGCTATTTAACCTAGCGTAGGCACAGGTTTGGTGGACTGAAGCCTGGGCCTCTTTGTAGGGCTAGTAATACACCTAGCACACTAATTAAATTAAAAAAAACTCAACATGGGGTTGGTTCCAACGTGTGGCCATTACATGTGCTACAGAGTAGGACCGAGCTCCCCAGGATTTTCGTGGATATAATCTTTATGGGAGCTCACTGCCAAGCCTTCTTTCTTTTATTTTTTAAAAACATTTTATTAGGGTTCATACAACTCTTATCACGATCCACACATATACATACATCAATTGTATAAAGCACGTCCGTACATTCTTTGCCCTAATCATTTTCTAAGCTTTTGCTCTCCACTTAAGCCCTTTGCATCAGGTCCTTTTTTTTCCCCCTCCCTCCCTGCTCCCCCCTCCCTCATGTGCCCTTGGTAATTTATTTTGTCATATCTTGTCCTATCCGTTATTTTGTCATATCTTGTCCTATCTGGAGTCTCCCCTCCCCCCTTCTCTGCCGTCCATCTCCCAGGGAGGAGTCACATGTGGATCCTTGTAATCAGTTCCCCCTTTCCAACCCACTCACCCTCCACTCTCCCAGCATCGCCCCTCACACCCTTGGTCCTGAAGGTATCATCCACCCTGGATTCCCTGTGCCTCCAGCCCCCATATGTACCAGTGTACAACCTCTGCCCTATCCAGTCCTGCAAGGTAGAATTCGGATCATGGTATTTGGGGGGGAGTAAGCATCCAGGATCTGGGGGAAAGCTGTGTTCTTCATCGGTACTACCTCGCACCCTGACTGACCCATCTCCTCTCCTAAACCTCTCTATGAGGGGATCTCCAGTGGCCGACACTTGGGCCTTGGGTCTCCACTCTGCACTTCCCCCTTCATTCACTATGATATATATATATACACATATATATATACTTTTTTTTGCATGATGCCTTATCCCTGGTCCCTTTGGCACCTGGTGATCGCACAGGCTGGTGTGCTTCTTCCATGTGGGCTTTGTTGGTTCTGAGCTAGATGGCCGCTTGTTCACCTTCAAGCCTTTAAGACCCTAGACACTATCTCTTTTGATAGCCGGGCATCATCAGCTTTTTTCACCACATTTGCTTATGCACCCATTTGTCTTCGGTGATCATATCATGGAGGTGTGCAGCCAATGATATGATTTTTTGTTCTTTGATGCCTGATAACTGATCCCTTTGGGACCACGCGATCACACAGGCTGGTGTGTTCTCCCATGTGGGCTTTGTTGCTTCTGAGCTAGATGGCTGCTTGTTTATCTTCAAGCCTTTAAGACCCCAGACATTATCTCTTTTGATAGCCGGGCACCACCAGTTTTCTTCACCACATTTACTTGTTCACCCGCTTTGGCTTCAGCAGTTGTGTCAGGAGGGTGAGCATTGTAGAGTGCCAATTTAATAAAAGAAAGTATTCATGCATTGAGGGAGTGCTTGAGTAGAGGCCCAAGGTCCTTCCGCCACCTTAATACTAAACCTATAAATATAGACAAATAGAGCTATTTCCCCATCCTCATATATATATTTGCATGTACATGTCTTTGTCTAGACCTCCATAAATGCCCCTTGACTCCTAGCTGTTTCCTCCATCTCCCTTGACTTTCCTCCTGCCCTACTACCATGCTCCGTCCCCATGTGGGCTACAAAGAAGAGGTATAGCCAAGCCTTTTTTCCATGACTTTGCTGGCAGAGTTTGAACCACCAACCTTTAGATTAGTAACTGAGCACAAACTTTTTATCCCCCCTCAGGAATACCAAACTAGACTAAATTAAAATTTAAACCATTAATTACTAATGGCAAAGATTTGTTAAGGCCTGATTTGTTGTTGTTAGGTGCTATAAAGTCGGTTCCAATCATAGCGACCCTGTGTACAACAGAGTGAACCGCTGGCCGGTCCTGTACCATCCCACAATTCTTATGCTTGAGCTCATGGTTGCAGCCCCCATGTCAAGCCATCCTGTTGGGGACCTTCCTCTTTCACTGTTCCTCTACTGACCAAACATGATGTCCTTTTCCAGGGACGAGCCTCTTCCAATAAACGTCCAACATGTAGGTGCGGTGAAGTCTCACCATCCTTGACTCTAAGAAGCATTCTGGCTGTACTTCTAGGGCAGATTTGCTTGTTCTTTTGGAGGCTCTTGGTAGTTTCAATATTCTTCGCCAGCACCATAATTCAAATGCATCAATTCTTCTTAGGTCTTCCTTATTCAAGATCAACTTTCACATGCGTAGGAGGTGAGTTGAAAACTTCCTTGGTGCCAGCTCTCAGCACTCAAATGCTAAGCACTTTTGCAAACATTCACTTACCTTCAGACAGGGACCTTTACTGCTCTCATTAGCCCTGGGTGCTTAGCCTTGGTGCTAGGTGAGCTCAGCTGCGAACTGGAAGTCTGGTGATGAGTCCTCTTCCCATGAAGGTTCTTGAAGGGAAGCCTAGTGATCACCTTCTGAAAAAACAGCCATCAAAAGTCCTATGAGACACAGTTCTACATGGATGGACATGATGGATGGACATGGCTGTCAGAATCGACCCAATGCTAACTGATTTTTAATCTCTTATAGTTACAGCCTCAGTAACTGCTATGGCAGCATAGTGCCTTAACACTTTTTTGAAAAGGCCTTATTTTTAAAGAGCATGCTTAGAGGGACTCAGTCACCTACTACCTATCACTCACACCCTACTCTTAGCCAGTTCAAGAGGGTACCTTTCATGAAGCAAAGTTCTTCATTCATGGGTAGAATAATAAATTGAGTCATGATGCCAAGAAAACAGACTTACCCTTCAGAAAAAAATTAATGGGGCCCCCATCTCAAATGATACACAAAGGTGAGCTCTGGCTGACACTCAATGTAAAAAATAGAAACACGGAGACAAAGGAACAGGAAATGTATCATTATTACTTGGGCAGAGGAAGACTCCTTGAATACAACGCATTCAGGGACATCGAAACCCAAGGTCGTCTTTCAAAAAGGGCTCCCAGAACGCTGGTGACAGACTGAGAGAAGATAACTGCAATCTAAAGCTGATCAGAATTTAATATCTAGAAGGCACAAGAGATTACCTAGGAAAATGGTGTTGCTTGGTAGTTATTGTTGACAGGTACCATCTAGTCCATTCTGACTCACAGCACATGTCTGGGCAACAGAACAAAACATTGCCCGGTCCTCTACCATCCTCACAATTGTCATGCTTGAGCCCCTGGCTCCAGACATTGTTTCTGCACATCCATCTCTTGGAGTTGTCTTCTTTTTTGCTGACCGTCCTTTTTATTAAGCAAATGTCCTTGTCCAGAGCCTGAGTTCCCTTGACAGCACAGCCAAGGTATGTGACCCTGTCTCACCATCCTCACTTCCAAGAAGTATTATGGCTGTACTTCTGCCAAGACAAATTTGTTTGTTATTCTGGCAGTCTATGGTCATTTCAATATTCAATTTTCTTTGCCAATGTATTCAAATACATGGATTCTTCTGTGGGTGTCCTTATTCATTGTCCAACTTACACTTGCATCTAAGGCATTAGGAAATACCACGTAGACTTTAGTACTCAAAATGGCATCCTTGCTCTTAACACGTTAAAGAGGGTTTTGCCACAGAATTTTCTCAAAGCAGTGCATTGTTTGCTTTCTTGACTACTGTTTCCATGCGCATCGGAGCCAAGCAAAATGAAATCCTTGACAACTTCAATCTTTTCTCCATGTATCATGGTGTTGCTTATTGGTCCAGTTGTGAGAATTTTAATTTTCTTTATGTTGACTTGTGATCCATAAAGCTATGTTATGATCTGACTAACTACTCCTGATGTACAGAGATAGTGCACTATCGACTGAAATCCTAAGTCTATAATTATTTCCAGCCCAGTTCAACAAAGCAAAGTCCTGTTGCTCTTATGTTGAGGTGACTCAGAGGCACAATACAGGGTAGAGGATCCCCATAGGATGTCAAAGGCTGTAATCTGTTGTGGAGCCCTGGCGGCATGATGGGCTACACATTAGGCTGCTACCCAGAGAGATGAACAGTTTGAAACCAGCAACTGCTTCTCCACAGAATGCCGTCTCCTCCACAAAGATGTACAGTTCACGGACACCCACTGAGCGGTTCCATTTTTTCATAGGGTCACCATGAGTTAGCTCAAGGGGCCATACGTTTTACATTTTTATATATGAGACTACTCCATCTTCTCGGCCCCTGCCCCTCATGCTCATAGGTTAAGAACATCCACCTTTGGGTTCACAGCTAAGCTGTTTAATCACTGCGTCACCATGGCTTTGATTAGTTCCAGTCCTTAGATGACAACTTCCCCAATTTGAGGGGTGAGAGACAAATTTCAGGATTTTTCTCACTCCAAAGAGTGCATTCACAGATGATTAAGTGCCTGCCTTCAATCCTAGCAGCGCACTGCAATAAAAGACAAGACCACCCAAAGAAAGCTTATCTCAAGAGAGCTTGAAAAACATCTTTTTGCCAAACGGAATTAGTATCACTCTGGGGGCTAGGAAGGTGACTTAAAGACCAGGGAGGAAGTAAGAGATTAACCCACAATTAACCGGAGGTTCTTGGAAATACATCTCTGGGCCTTTGCTTTCCACAAGGTAGGATAGAGATTTCAGTGAGCTGGGACTTTGTAGAAAGTGTTTGGAGAAGATTGAAGCCAGCGTCACGGGCTTTTAAATTATAGGTGAAAGAAAGGGTTGTGAAAGTAAAAGACGTTTATGATTTCTAAAGTTACAGAAACTATTTGGCACGATTAGCAATGCGCAGACTAACAGCTGTGACTAAAATGCCTTGATCTGGACGTAACTGTCAAATGTCCTTATTTTTTTTAAGGCGTGAGGGTATGTGGAGTATGATGTTGCCAAACGGTGGCGCTCTCTTGTAACTAGGGGAAGAAAATGAACATGTTCTGAAGGCTGTTGGGTCAAGGAATGATTTTGTGTATTGATTTCTGTCACCATAAAGACAGCCTAATTTCATAAGACTGAGCCCGGCTGACGAGGTGCTGGAACTTTCCCTACAGCAACGGGTTCAGAACTTCCACCCTATTTTTCAGAAAGCAAATTCATTCTGTATGAATCTTTCCAACGTCTGGTTCTCTATTCAGAACAGGTGTAGGGATGGTAGTTGATTGCCCAGTAGGAGGGAAGCTACAGGTAAGGTTATTGGGGCACTGAGGTAACGCCGGTTGCTCGTATTACTTTGAGGATTCGGCATTGGAGTGAGTGTGATTCCTAGCGCAGCACATTCTGTTTGCGTCATCGTTAACAGGGTTCTTCCCCTGTCTGAATCTAGGTTTGTTCCATGGTATGAAGTTCAAATAAATATCTAATGATTTGAGAGCTAGTGCTCAAATAATAGCAGACATCTGTTTATCTTAGGAGTACACCACTTCTTTCTGAGCTTTCCACTCAGAAAACACACTCCATGCAAACTCTATGCGCTAACTGGGCCGTTCTCCATAGTGGCTGCCTTTGACCCTCGTGGAGATGCCCCACCGTCATTGCTAATCAGAATGAGAAGACAAGGCCCTCCATAAATGACCCCTAATGATCGGGCAACTTGTTTTGCAGCAACTATACCAAAACGGACTTGGCATCAAGTATGGGCTAGTTCCATAATGAAGTCCTGAAAGGGTAGAGTGGCTTTAGTAGTGGGCACTGGGCAGCAGATGGACCAGCTTTGAAGAGCGTGTTCCTGAAAACATACAAAAAACAGAAGCACCCAACTCACTGCCATTAAGTCGATGCAGACTCAGAGCAACTCTGTCGGTCAGGGCTGAACTGCCCCGTGAGTTTCCAATACTCTGTTTATGAGAGCAGAAAGCCACAACTTTCTCCCACAGTGTGGGTGGTGGTTTCAAACTTCCGACCTTGTGGCTCGAAGCCCGCCTCATAACCACTACACCACCAAGGGCCCTCACCCAAAAGAAAGGAGGAAAAGGTGATTGATAATTGGAGGAAAGATAGTCCTTGGAAAGCCCTGTAGAAATTGGTGAAGAACTTAAACCTCTGACCGATAGCCATGAGACTAAGCCTCGCTGTTTGGAAAAGGAGTTCTACATTTCTAGACAGGCCTTCCAGATAACATCTTTCCTGAAGTCTCTGTGAGACCCCGAACCAGAACCACCCAGCGAAGCTACTCCAGCTCTACACCTCAGAAACTGCATGAGATGATATTTGCTTTAAGCAGTCAAAGATGGGGCTACTTTTCTATAGTGCAGTAAACTAACATACCAAGGGTACTTGCTCTGACTGCTCCAAAGATCGTCATTTCTAAGAAAGCAAGTGTTCGGATTTCTGTGCAGAGGAGCACAAAAGATGTGTGTCATAGAGTCTGGCACAACTTGTTACCAGAGCTTGATATAGTCCCCAGATTTTAACAGCTCCATCTGTTTCTGGCTCTAAACCCCTTTCTCCACAGCGGGCTCAAAGGATTGTGAAATACTGACTTGCACAGTATGATAGTTTTACTTTCAGGTAAAATTAGAACGAAAAACATAATGAAAATTGTAAGATACCCTTCCCCAACACCCACACAAAACTGTCCTTTTAAGACATTATAAAGTGTTTTCATTTAAAAAATAAAAATTTTCTTTCTGATCACATTCCTTTTATGAAGACTAAATTGTTTCCTTTCAAGCCTGGGGAGGTGGAAGTAACTAAGCAGGGCGCACTATTCATAGGGGTACTAATGTTGACGTTTGAGTTGTCATCTGCTGACCTTTTTTTCTTCTTCCCAGAATAGTGCCATCAATCCCCGTTTTGAATGCAGACACTGAAATCATTTCCAGGGAAATGAACTGGAGAAAAGCAAAACTGTGCACGGAATCGTGACAAAACAAACCTCCTGATTTTCTTCTGAACATTTTATAGATTGTTCGGAGGGTTGAAAGCAAGCGATTTCTAACAAATAAATATTGAACAAAGGCTGCACAGCGATCAAACATACATTAACACATATTTAGAAATACGTATCTTTCATCCCACTACACCCACTTGTAAAGAGCCCTGGTACCTTGGTAGATTGTCAGTTGGATGGCTTATAACCAGCTACTCCTTTTGGACAAAAATATGAGGCTTTCTGCTCCTGTGAAGATTTACAGGCTCTGCCCTGGAAACCCACAAGGGCAATTCTACTCTGTCCTATAGGGCCAGCATGAGTGTGGTAGTTATATAATTTCATGTCAACTTGCTAAGTAAGTGCAAGGGTGGAGTCTAGCCTGTCAATCAGATCACAGCCTGATGATGCTTCTTTGAGAGTGTGGCCTTCCCATGAGGATTCTGTGAACTTCCTCTTTTTCTCCCTGGAAGTGGGCCACACACTTTCTCTCTGCCACTCGTTCCTGCTGTTGAGACCCCCAGAGAGCTGGAGGAACCACGTGGAGACCCACATCAGTACTGAGATGCTTCCACAGCCACTGGATCCATAAGACTTTTCACCCACCAGCCTGTGATCTTCCTGTATTCTGCACCTCTGCATGTGCTGTATGAGTCTGAAGAGGAATTTATGGACTAGTATCAGACATATGAACTAATATCAGACTTAGGGACTTGAGCTAAGGCTGGGATGGTTCCTCAAAATACAATTGCTCTTTGATACAAAGCTCTCTCTTTCACACAAGCGTCTCTGGATTTGTTTCCCGAGTCAACCTGGACAAACACGATGAGTCAGAGTTCACTCAATGGCAGTGTTTCTGAGTTTCCACTCTACTGCTAAATGCTAATGCTTTTGAATTTCCACCCAAGTCTGTATTTCTGTGCAGATTCTCTGGCTATCCTAGCTAAAATTCATCTAAGGCAGTATGGCTTTCAACCTTCCTAATGCTGCGACCCTTTTGTGGTGAGGCCCCCCAACCATAAAATTATTTTTATTGCTACTTCATAACTGTAATTTTGCTACTATTATGAATCGGGCAACTCCTGTGAAAGAGTCGTTGGAACCCCCAAAGGGGTCACGACCCACAGGTTGAAAATTGCTGACCTAAGGGAATCAATGGAGAACAAACACCATTCCACCCTCTCGGATGCTTTTCAACCACACCTTTATCTTCTCCCCTGATTATATCAATATGTGCTTTCTCCTTTCCCAAATACAAAGCAAAAGTTCCTTTTTAACCAGAGAGGCACAGGTATGGGATACAGGTGGTAAGGGGTGGCCATACCACCACTAATCATCCCTAAGTATCCTCTTCCCAACTTCACTGGGGAGTCGATGCCAACTCATAATTCTTAAAAAAAATAAAATAAAATAAATAAAAATTTCTTTAAAGAGCCAAGATGAAGCTTCCCATTTCCAAAAAGAGTTAGCATCTCTTGGAAACTCACAGGGGGGCAGCCCTACTGTGCCCTGTAAAGTAGCTGAGTCTGACTCGACTCGATGGGAATAAGTTTTTGAGTACGAAAGATAATTTGTGCCAATGATAATGGCTAACAACAGAGGGCTGTCACCTTAACATTTGGTCTACAACTGTAGGCATTACTGTTGTCACTGTACAGGTTTGGGGTCACAAAGCTAGCGCTTAGATAAACCAGAATTTGAGCTCTCTCTCTCCCCAGATCTTCCAAAGTCAGCTCTTTAAAAGAGTCACATACCTATGTAGTCCAATTGTTAGCATTTTAGTATTGCTCTTACGGAGTCAAATAGGGAAATGGCATGTAATCGGGAATTCTCACTGGGCAAATACTGTGTCCTGCTGCCTCTCTTCATCTGACTTCTCATACTAGTCCCCAAGGCCGTCTGTCAGAAGAGGGCACAGAGGTGGCCACCTTAGCATCTCTGAGCCCCTGGAGGAAGGGATGCAAATAGACTCTGCAAACAGACAAAGCACAGACAAATCAAATGTTGGTTTGCTCATTCTGACTTGGGTTCCCAGAGCCTAAGAGAACAAACACACCGCGGGCCCTAGGGAAGTCCCAAGCGACCACGACCCGCCTGGTAAACAACACTGCCCAAGGCTCCTTGCAGGACACGCGGCGCCTTGGGGGCTGTGAGGGGGATGCCCCACACAGGCCTAGTGGTCTCCTAAAGGCAGGTGGGGATCCCTGGGAAGCAAATGGAGGAGACGAGTCTCAATTCCCGCCTCGGGTCCGGGCAGGGTGGGGGTGGGTTGCACCCCGCGCTCCCCCAAAGTTGCGAATCCGCCCCGCGGAGCCGGGCCCCGCGGGAAGCGCAGAAAAGGGCCATTGCCACTTTAAATGACTCCGGAAGAGAAAGGAGGCCGCCTGACAGGGAAAGCCGAGTGGAGCCGGGGTGGCCTCCACGCGCTCGCCGCCGGGGACTGCGGGAGGCCGGCGGGCTGCAGCGACGCGGGCGCGGGGGCGCGCGGGAGGCGGCCGGCGCCGCGCCGGAAGTGCCCGCGACGCCAGCGGAAGCGCAGCGGCGCGCGGGGCACGGCCGCGCCGGCGGGAAGGCCGCTGGCTCCTCAGCCCGGGACGGCGGGAGCTGCGGGGAGCGGGCGGCCTCGGCCCTGCGCGGAGTCCCGCCGCGGGCCCGGCGGGCGGGCGTCGATTTCCCGGGCAGGGGCCCCGGTGGGGAGGAGGACGTGAGGAGGCCGCCCCGAAGACGCCGGGCCTGGAGGCCCCGGGGCGGCGCGCGGCCCCCACATGGCCTCGGGCGTGGGCGCGGCCTTCCAGGAGCTGCCGCACGACGGCACGTGCGACGAGTGCGAGCCCGACGAGGCCCCGGGCGCCGAGGAAGTGTGCGGGGAATGCGGCTTCTGCTACTGCCGCCGCCATGCCCGGGCGCACAGGCACAAGTTCTTCAGCCACCACCTGGCCGCCTACATCCACGGCGCGGGGCCCGGGGCCGCGGGGGCCGACAAAGGCGAGGCCACGGTGGAGAATGAGCCCGAGGTAGAGAGCGAGGCAGGGGATGGGAGTCAGGCCGAGGACTACGAGAGCCAGCCCGCAGAGAGCGAGACGGAGGACGAGAGCGAGGAGCACAGCGAGGAAGAAATGGAGGATGAGCAAGAGAGCGAGGTGGAGGAGGAAGAAGAGAATCAGGAAGAAGGAGAATCCGAGGCCGAGGGAGAAACTGAGGCGGAGAGTGAATTCGACCCTGAAATCGAAATGGAAGCAGAGAGAGTGGCCAAGAGGAAGTGCCCCGCCCACGGGCTGGATCTGAGCACCTACTGCCGGGAAGACGGGCAGCTCATCTGCGTCCTGTGTCCTGTCATCGGGGCTCATCAGGGCCACCAGCTCTCCACGCTCCACGAAGCCTTCGAAGAGCTGCGAGTAAGTATTGGGCCTTCAGAGCCTAGGCCTGGGGGTCAGGATGCCTGCATTTCAACTCTGATGCCTTAGCCGTGGCCGTGGGCCCTTTACTTGCTCCTAAAAGGCCAGCCCAGCACGTTTGTCCACTTTTCTTAATGGTTGGACTCGTTTGAGAATCAGATAGATCTCTGGACCTTCACCCAAGGGGGAAAAAATGCATGTATCCACAAACTCTAGTATTCAATTTCGTAAAACTGCAAGTCTCTCAAGTCTGGATTCCCCGAGAAAGCGTGTCTTGGGAGCTTAAACCAACTGCCAGTTGTGTTGATGTTTGACTTCTGGTGATCTCCTGTGTCAGTAGAACTGTGCTCCATAGGGCTTTGAGTGACCGCTTTTTCAGATCACCAGGAATTTCATCTTAGGGGCTCCTTGGAAACTTGGACCCCACTTACGACCATTTCTGACTGCATCACCTGTGTTTACTTGTGCTGTGACTTCACAGG
The DNA here is from genome assembly GCF_050624435.1 of Tenrec ecaudatus. Taxonomy (NCBI): domain Eukaryota; kingdom Metazoa; phylum Chordata; class Mammalia; order Afrosoricida; family Tenrecidae; genus Tenrec; species Tenrec ecaudatus. The sequence continues at coordinate 35,100,382 of NC_134533.1, read as the reverse complement.
GCAACATCTGTGCCTTCTTGAAAACATGGGAAGCAACTGCTGCCAAATGAATCCAAGCAGATAGTCACAGTGAAAGATGCCCTAAAGGAGTGATTTTAAAAAATAACTTCATGCGGGCCCTGGAGCTCTTTCTGGTTCTTCGCATGTGTGAAATGAGACAGGAAAGGGGGCTGAGAAGGTAGAGATCAAATTAGGATGAGGTGAGGATATGGATGTCCTCCATCTTTTATAAGCGTGCAGAACCGCGGTCTAGCGTCTTGGACCATGTTGGTATCTTAGATAGGCGTTTGGCGAGTGATAGGCGAATAAATACTTGTTGAATGAATGGATTTGCAAATTGTTTTCCTTTTATTTGTATCTTGCATGCTTACATTTACAGAAACAGCTGGAGTTGTAAGTTTGAGCAGGGCGAACGGTTGATTAAGTGATCACATCATACGTGAATGTTACCCTCTGAACAGCTTTCTTCCCTAAGCAACCTTAAAGAGTTGTTGGGACTGGGGTAACAAATACTTGATAATTATGGTTCCCTTGTTTCTTTTTTATCTTTAAACTTTCTGTAAAACATTAAGAAAGTGCAAAAATGTGTGCATCATTGAATAAATAGAGGCAAATATTCTTACGGAACCATCACCTAGTTTATAGAACATGACTAGCAAGTTTTGAGCCCCCTTCCCATCCCCTTCTCCAATTATAACCATGGTGATAATTCACCTGCTGATCTTTATATCTTACCATGTATTGTGCATGCCGAAACTTTTGGAGTCTGGCACAATGAGAATGAATATACATTCCTCAGGGCTTTGCTTCCTTTTCTTGATGTACTTTTGGGGTACATTGAGTGCATGCCTATGGTTTGCTCATTTTTATTGCTGTATAGAAAGTCCATTTCATGGATATGTTAAATAGCAGATGAGTATTGAGTTTGTTTCTAGGTTCTGGCACCATTACAAACAAGGTTGGCTGAAATGTTACTGGTCGTGTCTCCTGGGGCATGTTTATATACATTTATTTATGTGGAATAGAAACCTAGTGCACTTCCTAGGTCACAGAGTAACCTATCTTCTTAGTAATCAATGTTGCCAGCTAGTTTCCAAAGTAGTTGTACCAACTTGTGTTGCTATTAAGACTGCATGATAGTTGCTCCAGCTGTGTACTTTCACCAACAGTTGCTTTTGCCGAAATTTTACATGGTTGTCATTCTTGTGGGCATGTAATAGCTTTTTACTGTAGTTTTAGCTTGCATTTCTCTAGTTACCAATAACTTTAGCATATTTTGTATTTCCCTTTCTTTGAAGTGCATATCTGATTTTTGCTCATTTTTTTCCCTACTGGTTTGTCTTTTTCTCATTAATTTACAGGAGATTTTTGTATTATTTGACTTCGTTGTTGGTTGGAAATATCTTCTGCCTCTCTGGTTTTATTCTTCCTTTCTCCTTGTGTCTCATTCTCCATAATCTCTTCTTTCTTCCTTTTGCTTTTTGTGCCTTGTTTTTATGTCTTATGCCCTTGATATTTGTGTAATGGAGATAAAGGTTCAGTTTCATAACCTCCCCACCTTCCCCATATGACTAGCCAGTTGGAGCCCTAGTGGTGTAGTGGTTACTACAGTGATCTGCGTGGCGGCCATTTGGAACCCACCAGCAGCTCCGCAGGAAAAAGACTAGGCCTTTTATTCCTATAAATGGTTACATTCTTGGAAGCCCATTGTGGGGGTGGGGTGCTGCAAGTCAGCATTGACTCCATGGCAGCGAGTTTGGTTTGGAATAACCATTTGCTAGCAGCATTTATAATAATGCCCAGCCAAATTTGTGTTTTCAACTGTTAATTGGGTTAGTTCTTTTCCTCCTTCCTACCTCAAGTGTAGTTATGTTATCAACTTGTAATGCATTAGATTCATTTGTCATTGCTTATGTTGAAATTCAAGGAGCCCCTGTGGTGCAGTGGTTAAGTATTTGGCTGCTCTCTGAAAAGTAGGTGGTTTGACCCCACCAGCTGCTCTGTAAGTGACAAATGTGGCAATATGCTTCAGTAAAGATTTATAGCCTTTTGAGGATCTATAGGGCAACCCTGCTCCATCCCGTAGAGTCGCTATGAGTCAGAATTGACTAAACGGTGATGAGTTTTTGAGGTTGGATATTATATTTAGGTTTCCCCACATTCTGGTTGACTTTATTAATTTTGTTTCTTTTCTGGGCTATGAACCATTACTGTGGTTCTGACACAGACACGCAACCACATGCATTCTCACACACAGTGAGACACAGTGACAGTTTAATAACTCAGTGGGAAGCTTATTACAGATGATGCATTCTATTTCTAGTCTTTCAAAAATTCTTTTGCCTTCTCCCACTGTGATTTCATAGTACACTCACTAACGGCTATATACTGAATTTTGAAAAGCACTAGCCTAGAAATCTGTGTGGCAGCTCACACTCTAAGATTACCTGAAGAAACAATGAAGTTTGTATATGAGGGACATCAAAAAGTTTGTGGAAAATGCAAAGATGATGGAATTTTCCCGTGAAATTTTGAAGCCCCTTCAAATAGTGGCAAAGGGAGATGTTGGCAAAATTTAGTGTTTATTGAGTATCTTTGGAATTGTTTTCATTATGTTTCTAGGGGTCTCTTGCCCTTCAGCATACCTTTAAAAGGGTGGGCATTTGGGGAGAGGAATGTTTAATTAAGCTACACTGGGAACAGCTGCAAAGAGGAGCTAGTGAGGGGACTTGTAGCAGAGTTGGAGGGGTATTGGCATATGCCTCGAACAGCTGTGTCTCCAGAGGCCCTAGAGGTGGAGCTATGGCAGACTGCAACCCGCGTGGTCAGTGGATCTTGCGCTCTCGTTAACTCATAAGGAGAAGCTTATGGGGAGGCAGGGCATTGAAGAGCAGCTGCAATGTGCCTATTTTTATAGTTTTGGGTTCTTAGCCTCACCTGAAGGGAATTGACACCTTATAATAAAAGAAAGCACTGACTACACAGTGGTTCAATTAGTGCTTTATTCATTTGTACAGAAAATGATAAAAATGAAAATTAAGATAAAGCATATGACTTGGTGTCACTAGTGCAAGCTACCCCTAAATGGCTCTGTGAACTATGTCTGTGAGAAGGTTGCAGATCTGGGGTTTTCCATCTCCGTCTACCACCCCAAGTGCCCATTCTTGCCCTGTACTAGAAGTGTAGAAAGTCTGGCAGAAGGCATATTAGCGTTCATGTCGTCTATGCACTTGCCAGAGGAATAGTTGTGTGGCGTCCTCAAGTCAGTTTCCGCTCATAAAACCGCCTGTTCATGTGCCATCCTCAGCTTCTGTTCTTGAGCCCATTGTAGCCACCATGTCAAACCATCTCTTAGGTGCCACTCCATCTTCAAAGAGGAGAGAGGCAATTTGGGATGGTGACGTGTACTATGACGATAGTTAATCCTAGTGATAAAGAAGTGGAAGTGTGGCAGGATGAGGTTAATGTTTTTGAAAGGGTTATCATGGAAGACAGCTGAGTGTATGTTAGTTGGGTGGGAACCTAAGTCAGGAGCTCTTGCAAAGATCCACAGACATCCCCCTATTGTGCACCATTTGGTGTTATTTGCACAAAGTCTAGTAGTTTTCTTCATAGCAGAAATGAGTGGTTTGGTTTATATGTCTTACAGAGGATGGGTTGGCTTTAGAACTGAGAGTAATATATTACTTTAGTGTTTTGCTGCTAGCCAGGTAAAAATACTTCTTTATGGAAGGAATATGAGTTAGGGGTTTTCGTTTTAAAATAGTTAAAACTTTTCAGAGCGTCAATGCTCTGGAGTGTTATTCAAGAGAAGCTTACTAGACAGGCTGATAAGGTGAACAGCACCACCTGTGAGGAACATGCTCTTTAGAACATTCAGGTACACATGACCAAAACGACAGCATTTGGCCGAAAAGAAAATTCAGGGGGCAGGAAGGGGCAGGAGAGGTGTTGTTACATACCATCAAATCGGCTCTGATGCATGTAGACCCTCTACACAACAACAAAACACTGCACGGTCCTGCACCATCCTTATAATTGTTTCTCTGAGCCTACTGATGCAGCCACTGTGTGAGTCCAGCTGGTGGACGGCCTTCCTCTTTATTGCCGCTCCGCCACCTTACCAAATATGATGTCCTTCTCTCGGGACTGTTCGCTCCTCATAACATATCCAAGGAATGTACAATGAAATCTTGGCCCTCCTGCCTCTAAGGAGCACCCTGGCCTTACTTTCAACACAGATCTGCTTATCCTTTGAGCAGTGGTACATTTACTATCCTCCTCCAGCACCACCATTCAAACGCACAAATTCTTCCACATCATCTTTATTCATTGCCCAACTTTCACATGTATGGAATGGACTGGAGAATACCATGGCTTGAATCAGGCACACCTTAGTCATCAAAGGAACATCCTTCTTTTTCAATACTCTAAAGAGTTCTTGTACAAGAGATTTACCTGAAACAGTATGTCTTTTGATCTCTTGAATTACCTCTATGAGCATGAATTGTGTATCTAAGTAAGACACCATTCTTGACAGCTTTAACCCTTTCTCCATCTATCATGAAGTTACCTATTGGTTCATTTGTGAGGATTTTGAATTGTAATCCATAGGTTTTTGGGTTTTTTTAATCCATTGTAATCCATACTGAAGGCTACAAACCTTGATCTTCATCAGCAGTTGCTTCAATTCTTCCTTTTCAGCAAGCAAGGTTGTGTCATCTTCAAACTGCAGGTTGTTAATAAGTTTTACTCCAATTCTGAAGCCACCCTCTTCTTCATTTAATCCAGTTTCTCTGATGATTTGCTCAGCAATAGATTGAACAACTATAGCAAGAGGATACAACCCTGATGCACACCTTTCCTGATTCTAAACTCTGCAGCACTCTTGTTCTATTCTCACAACTGCCTCTCGATCTACAGGAGCACAATGACGTGTTCCAGAATGCCCGTTCTTCTCAGGTGTCCACAGTTTATTATGATCCACACAGCCAAATGGCTTTGTGTAGTTAGTGAAACATAAGTGAACATCTTTCTGGTATTCTCTGTTTTTAGCCACAATGCATCTGACATCATCAATGTCACTTTCTGAATCCGGCCTGAACTCCTGGCAGTTCCCTGAACTTCGTTGCTGCAACCTTTGATGCAAAATTTTACCTGTGGGTGATATCGCTGCTATCATTCTATAGTCTTAACATTCTCTTTGGTCACAGATCTTTGGAATTGGCACAGATATGGATCTCTTGCAGTCAGTTGACCAAGTAGCTGTCTTCCAAATACAATTTTCTGGTATAGATGAGTGGGTGCTTCCAGTGCTGCTTTAGTTTTCTGAAGCATTTCAGTGAGTATGCCATCCATTCCCGGAGCCTTGTTTTTGGCTCATGCATTCAGTGCAGTTTGAACTTCCTTCAGCACCATGATTCATGCGCATATGTTACCTCTTGTGATGTTGGGCTGTCAGCTAGTTCTTTCTGGTGCAGTAACTGTATTCTTTCCATCTTCTCTTGATGCTCCCTGCATCATTCAATATTTTGCCCCTAGACTCTTTCAAAATTGAAACTCAAGGCTTGAGCTTTCCTTGAGTTCTTTCAGTTTCAGATATGCTGAGCGTGTTCTTCCCTTTGGTTTTCTAATTCTTGGTCCTTGCATATTTTGTTAAAATATTTGGTTTTGTGTTCTTGAGTTTCCCCTAGAAATTTTCTATTCAGCTTCTTGATTGCATCCTTTCTTTCACTTGTTTTAGTTACTCTCTGATTAATAGCAAGTTTCCGAGTCTTTTCTGACAGCCACTTTGACCTTTTGCTTTCTTCAAAAATAATGGTCTTGATGTCCTCCCACAGCTCATCACGTCTTCTGTCATTAGTGTTCAAGGCATCAGATCTGTTCTTGAGATATTCTCAAAATTCAGCAGGGATAGATTCAAGGTCATATTTTGACTCTGGAGGGTATGTTTTAATTTTCTTCAGCTTTATCCTGAACTGACATGAGCAACTGATGGTCTGTTCTACAGTCAGCCCCTGATCTGGTTTTAGCTGCGGATATTGAGCTGCTCCATCATGTCTTCCCACGGATGTAGTCAGTTCGATGTCTGTGTATTCTATCTGGGAAAGTCTGTGTATGGTTGACTTTTGTACTGTTGAGTAAATGTATTTGCAGTGAACAAGTTGTTGGTTTGCAATATTTCATGCGATCACCAAGTCCATAGTTTCCAACAACTGTTCCTTCTTTGTTTCCAAGTTTTACATTCCAGTTGCAAGTAACTATCAATGCATCTTGATTCCATGTTTGGCCAATTTCCAACTGAAGTCATTGGTAGAATTCTTTGATTTCTTCATCACGATCTTTTGTGGTCAGTGCATAAAGTTTAATAATGGTTGTATTGATTGGATTTCCTTGAAGGCAGATAGATTGATGAATGGAAATAGGTTACCTAGGGTAGAAGTGAGGTCAGTGATGACACACTTGGGGGGTTGCATGGAACTATCTATAAACAAATTGTCAAATAGGAAACCAACTTGTTTTGTAAATGTTTGCCTAAATCCCAATGTTTGCAAGAATAAAACCCCAAAAAAACCCTAGAGGTCTTCTGCACATAAGTAGAAGGGAAAAGGATATGCCCTGATTCGGATGTGGGCTCTCCCCACAATATTCATTATTAACATTATACTTCATTTATAAGATCTGGATAAGTAAAATATCGATCAGAAGGGTGGCTAAAGCAGAAAGTATGGTCAGTGGAAAGCCTTCCGGGTATAAGTAAACTTGTGATGGTGGAGGCACAACAGAAGGCCATTGTAGGCTACAGTGAAAGGGGAAGTGGCAAGAGCTCAGCAATGCAGCCAGTACTCTTCCTGCATACAACCTTAACTGCATATTTGAATGACCTTGGAGGGAGGGTGTTTAGAAAATACCCATGATTGGTCCCACTCCAGCCAGTTAAATCAAAATCACTGTGGATATATTTATGTGTGTGTGTTTATCTATAGGTAAGTGAAGTTTGAATTTAGGCTAGTTTGAGATTTACAGAAAATTGAAAAGATAGTATAGCGTTCCTACAGAGGCCAACCCCTTTCCCCTGTCAGGGACATCTCCTGTTCGTACTGCACATCTGTCACAGTGTGGCCTCATATCGATAATTACAGAGCTCTGGTGGTGTAATGGCTATGCCTTGGGTTGCTAACCGTAGGTTAGCCATTCAAAACCACCAGCTACACTGTGGGAGAAAGATACGGCTTTCTTTTCTCATAGTTAGTGTTGGAAATCCACAGGGACTGTTCTCTGTCCCGTAGGGACACTATGAGTTGGAATAGACTTGATGGCAGTGAGTTTTTTGGCTTGTGTTTGGTGGTGCAATGGGTTAAACATTGGGCTGTTAACCACAAGGTTGGTGGTTCAAACCTACCAGGCAGGGTCCTTGGTCCAGAAAGACTCTGAAGTTAAGGAACCAGCAAAAGTTTCTTGAAGAAAGGAATGTTTAAGATGGGCTTAGAAAAGTAGATAGGGTTTTACTATGTAATTATTTGTTCAATACTCTTCCTCAGTATTCCCATAGCAGCGGTCTATACATTTATTATATTACTAATTGTTTCTAGGTGCCATTGAGTGAAGAATTAAACTCACAGCAACCCAATAGGAAAACAAAGTGTTCATAGGCTTTCTGAGGCTGTTAAATCTTTTATGAAGCGTTCTGCCTCATCTTTCTCCCATTGAGTGGCTAGTGGGTTTGAACTACCAACTTACCCTGCTGTGGCTCCAGGACTCCTTAAATACATGTATTACTAAACACAGTATACCATATGAGTGTTTTCTTTTCCCATGTGTGTCCTGTGAGTTTTGAACTTTTCTAGTTAGGTTCCCAGCACCTAGTATAGTGCTTTGCTAGTATATGTACAACACATATATGGTAAATATGTAAGATATTGAGTATAATAGAAAACCAACAGAATTAGTATTGCATAGGGGCTACATTATAGTTGGAGTTCTTGAGTGGTGTGGTCTGTTAAGCACTGAACTACTACGAGCTGAAAGCTTGGCAGCCCCACCCAGAGGTACTTTGGAAAGATCACAGCTTTGACAACTCTGGAACAGTTCTCTGCACACATGGGGTCACCATGACTAAGAATCAGTCTCATGGCAACAACCCAGAGTTATTGTGCTCAAAACACCACTTCATGGTGCTGAATGAAGACCAAACTGCATAGTGAAAAACGAGGTTCTATGAATTGATGTAATACCATGTGAAATATCTCAAGAAGCTGATAAAGCACTAGAAATGCTCATTTATGCCAAAAAATGTGGACGAGAGCTACATGGCTAACAAATTGGAAGAGATCCATATTTTTCCCATCCCAAAGAAAGGTGACAAAGTGTACAAATTATCCAAAGAAAGGTGACAAAGTGTACAAATTATCAAACAATAGCAATATCACATGCAACTCAAATTTTGTGGAGGAACTCCCAACAACAGTCGCATCAATGCATTGAGATGGAACGGTGAGAAATTCAGAAGAGAATGTGGCCCATGGAATATCATTGCTGGTGTTGGATCTTGGTTTAAGGCAAAAGACACTGAAAAGACATTTACTTGTGTTTTATTAACTATGCAGAGGTATTTTGAAGGATCATAAGCAACTATGGGTAATACTGAGAAGAATGGGAATTCCCGAATACTTCATTATGCTTATGTGGAATCTGTACATGGACCAGAGACAGAACAAGGGAACCCTACACGGTTTAAAATCAGGAAAAGTGTATGTCAGGTTGCATGTTTTCACCATCCATATTCAGTCGGTATGCTGAGCACATCTGAGATGCTAGACTATATGAAAACTGGCATCAGGATTGGAGGAGGCTTAGCAACAACTTGAGTCATGCCAAAGACACAATCTTGCCATACTGAAATTGAGGAGGACCTGAAGCACTTGCTGGTAAAGATCAAGGATTGCACTTAATGTTAAGAAATAAAGTTTCTCAAAACTGGACCAATCAATAACACCACGGTAAATGGAGAAAAGATTGAAGTTGTCAAGGATTTTATCTTGCTTGGGTCCACAGTCGATTGATGCTCATGGAAGCAGCAGTCAAATCAAAGGATGAATTGGTCATAGCTGCTGCACAAGACCTTTTTAAAGTGTTGAAGCACAGGGATGTCACTTTGAGTACTGAGATGCACCCAATCCAAAGTATTTTCTATTGCCTCATATGAATGTGAAAGTTGTACAATGAATAATAAGAACCAGAGAAGATTTGATTCATTTTAATTATGGTGCTGGTAAAGAATATTGTAAGTATGTTGGACTACCAGAAGAGCAAACAAATCTGTCCTGGAAAAAGTACAGCCAAGAATGCTTCTTAGAAACAAAGATGATAGGACTTTATCTCACGTGCTTTGGACATGTCAGGAGAGACCAGTCCTGGGAAAAGGACATCATGTTTGGTAAAGTAGAATGTCTGCAAAAGAGAGGAAGACATTGAATGAAATGGATTGATACAGTGCTTCCAACAATGGGGTCAGCCATAACAATTGTGAGGCTGATGGAGGAATGGGCAGTGTTTCATTCTGTTGTATGTAGGCTCACTGTGAGGTGGAACCTACTTGACAGGACCTAACAACAGCAACAACAGTAGGGTAAAGTTCAGCTGCATTTAAAATAATCGTGTGTAGAATTAAAAATAACAGCAACTCAAATAACGTAAAAGTTTATTTTTCTTTAGTACAAAAGAAGTCGGAATGTGGACAATTTAAGCCTGGTGTGTAAGAACCACAAAGTTATCAAGAATCTAGATTCTTTCCAGCTCCATTCTGACAACTTCAGGGTATACTCCTGGTTATGGTTCAAGATGACAGTTGGAAGTCCAGTCAGTTTACTTAATGGGAACTCTTCAGAAGTTGCAGAAAATGCTGCTGCTTATGTTGCATTGGCCAGAACTTGGTCCTGTGCCTTTTAGGGAGACTGGGAAATGGTCTTTTCTCTAGTCTGCCTCACACACAACTAGAGTTCTATTACCAAGGAAAAAATGAAAGACTAGTACAGGATCCATCAGTTTCTGCCCCACTTGGCTTTGTAATTCTATGGGCTTGAGTCCTGCTTGCTCCTTATTGGTGTCATTTCGGGTCAGTCAGCTTCTCTGACTTGGTTCCCTCACCTGTACCAGGGACATAAGATTTAGGTATTTTTACAAAGTTATGAGGAACAGATGAGATTAGAGATTTAAAGAAGTTATCACATTGGCTGGAATGTAATTATCAATTATTGGTGTGTTATTATTCATAAAGAACCATCAAAGGTTCTCTTGAGAGTTCAATACTAGACAAGTTAGTCTGACAGCAGCAGCATTTCTGGACACCAAACTCTGGGTGAAAACGCCTCAGCCTCCTCTCCTTCTGTTCCTTCTGCCTCTCTGTTGTGGGTAGATAGGCTGGTGAAAAACCAGTCTGCAGAGAAGAGGCTATTTCAGTGTCCCGCTGGTGCCATGTGCACTAGCTAACCAAAACACAGCTGGCGAGTCTAATTTTAGGTTCACAAGTCTTGCTGGTTGTCCTCTTTAAATTCCGTTTTATATTCTGAAATATGGGAAATTTTTATAGAAGTAGAGGGTGAAGCAGGGGCAGTGCATTCTTTACTTTCTGGTTCAAAATACATTAGAATTTTGTCTGATAGTCAAGAGGAGGCATGTAGAGTTTTACAGGAAGCCCCACTGCTCTGTGTGCTGAGTTGTATGTATACAAACCTTAGCAGAAGGTAACTTGTTGAGTGGGAAGAATTAAAATGCTTACCTGTGTCTGAGGTTATAAAGCTAAGTACATCTAGAAGCTTTTATCTGCTGTTGAATTTTGAAGTGCCTTCCAAAGATGCAAGAGCCCTGTTGGTGTAGTGGGTTATGAGTTGGGTTGCTAACTGCAAAGCTAGTAGTTCGAACCCAGGAGTCCCTCCTTTAAAGATAGATGTAAAGATGTTCTACCCTTTCATTTAGGGTCACTCTGAGTCAGAATTGACTTGAGGGGAGTGAATTTGGTTTTGGATTTTTCCAAAGATGGGAATAATAAAAATGTTTTTGTTAGGCACTGTCAAGTCAGTTCTGACTCAAAGCAACCCTGTGTACAATGGAAGGAAACATTGCCTGATCTTTCATCATCTTCACAAGGTGGTTATGTCTGAGCTCTGTGTTGCAGCCATGGTGTCAGTCCATGATGTTGAGTGTCTTCTTCTTTTGCACTGACTTTCCCTACTGCCCAAGATTATTCCTTTCCCAGGACTGATTCCTTCTGATAACACGTCCAAAGTACAAGAAACAGTCTCATTTCCCTGTTTTTAAGGAGCATTCTGAGTGTACTAATTGGATAGATTTGTTTGATGATCTGGCTGACCAAGGTGCTTTCAATAGCCTTTGCCAATACTATAATTTAAATGTATTCTCCCGTTTTCCTTCTTTGCTGTCCAGCTTTCACATATATGCGAGGCTTGTGAAAATACCATTGGCTGAGTCAAGCACACCTTCATCTTCAAAATGACTTCTTTTCCCTGGAGCCCAATAAGGTGGTCTTTTACAGATTTTCCCAGTGCTATATGCCCTTTAATTTCTTGACTGCTACTTCCATGAGCATCCGTTGTGGCTCTAAGCAGTTCAAAACCACCAGCCGCTCTGCTGGAGAAAGATGAGGCTTTCTACTAGAGTCTCAGAAACCCACATGAGCAGTTCTACACTGCTGTGTAGCAGTGGTTCTCAACCTTCCTAATGTCGCGACCCTTTAATACAGTTCCTCGTGGTGACCCCCCGCAATCATCACATTATTTTCATTGCTACTTCATGACTGTAATTTTGCTACTGTTAGGAATTGGGAAACCCCTGTGAAAGGGTCATTCAACCCCCAAAGGGGTTACAACCCACACAGCGAGAACTGCTACTGTATTGGGCTGCTTTTGAGTTGCAATTGACGGGATGGCAGTGTTTTGACTGAGAGGGCACAAGTGGTGGTTTTCCTTTTTTTTTTTTTTGCATAGACTGATGAGTGCTTCTAGCAGTGCATCACTTTGTATTCTGTCAATTTCTGGAGCTTTTTTTTTTTTTAACCAATGCTTCTAATGCAGTTTGGACTTCTTTATTCAGTAACATTGGATGTTGACTATATGTACCTCTTGGGATGGTTGAATGTCAACCAGTCCTTTTTGGTACCATGTCTGTGTGCATGCCTGCCATCTTCTTGCATCTTTCATTGTTTCCGCTGTAGATTCCTTCAAATTGAAACCTCAGGCTTGGATTTTTCTTCACTTCTTTCAGCTTGAGCAGTGCTGAATGTTTTCTTTCCTTTTGGTTTCTAACTCCAGGTGCTTGGACATTTCATTTTAATACTTGGTCTTCTCAAGCTGCCCTTTAGCATTCACACATCTTTCATTTGCTTTAGCTATTTTATGTTGAAGAGGAAGCTTCAGAGTATCTTTTGATATCATTTTGTTCTCTTTTTTTTTCTTGCCTAATGCCTAAGGACATCAATCTGTATACGTTCCATTTCACTTTTGATGACTTCTGACTTTCTTAGATTTGTACTTTGTGCATTGTACGTTCCACTGTTTAATGTGTGTCTGCAATTGTTTCTTCTCATTGTGAGTTGTACTACATAGCAAGTGGAGGTCTTGAAAGCTTTGTTCCATCCTTATCATTTAGGTTAACTAGGCTTTGAGAAGGCAGCACATGCCTAGGTGTATTTTGAGTGCTATCCTTTATTGTTATTAGGTCAGATGCTTTTCATAAATAATTCCAGGTGATACCTGATTCAGTTTCTTAATGCTACTATAAGGGAAATACCACAAGTAGGTGATTTTAATGTAAATAGATTAATTTCCCCCTAGGAAGTTACAAGTCTGAATTCAGAGGCCTAGCTCTAGGGGAAGGCTTTCTCCCTGTGTGGGCTCTGGGGGGAAGGTCTTTGTCTTATCACCTCTCTTCCTTCAACATGTCTTGTGGCTTAGCATCTATCTCCCCCTCTCTGTGCTTCCTTGTTTCTGTGCCTAATGTACTCCTGTTAGGTCTTTAAAGTAATTGCTTAAGAAAAACCCTACCCTGATATGGCCTTATTAACTTATCAGAGAAAACTTTTTACAAATCGGAATGCATCCACAGATAAGAATGGTTAGGATATACAAAATGTTTTGTGGAATAAAACTTTGTTTGTAACATTCCTGAATACAGTTCTATAATCAGCTGTACTATTGTGAGTCCCATATTATAGATTAAGAAACTTAACTCAAAGATGTTAGGTTTTCCCAGTGGTCACCCACCTGGTGAGTGGAACACCAATGTGTATACATGTTGCCTCTCTGTTCCACTGTCTCTGTCACCGTTTGCTTCTACTCTTATATAAAACTTTATGGAGCAGACTGCTTCATCTTTCTCCTGTAGAAGGACTGAGGGGTTGACCTACCAGCCTTTTACTTAGCAGCCCAGCACTGCACCGCGAGGCTCCCTTCTCCTTTAATTATTCCCAGTCCCAAATAATCTTTATAAACTATACTGAGTCTTTCTATTGCAATAAACAGTTACAGTCTCAGAAACCACACAGAAATTCTACTCTGTCCTATGGGGTTGCTGTGAATCAGGATGGACTCTCACAATGAGTGAGTGAGAAACTATATTGAAATAGTCTCTGATGTGTACCATATGTAAACATAAAAAATGTTTGCTATGAGCATTTCGTAAATGCTCATCCACTCCTGTCAAGTCAATTCTGACTCAGAGCAACCTTGTGAGAACTGCTCTGTAGGATTTCTGAGACAGTAAACCTTTGCAGCTTCATTTTTTCTTCTTTGTAAATGCTCTAAAACTATTTTCTCCTTTCTCATTGAAATTTTCTTAATATGTATTTTAGAGTATTTTGATTCATAACAAACTAGGTTTGCTCTTTTTCATACTCAGCACTCAGATTTTTACTACTCAATGCCTGACATTTAGTAGTCCCTACATATATTGTTATTCAACTGATAATAACAAGAACAATGGTGATCTTTAAAATTTGTTGAGCACTTGGCATGTGCTAGGTTCTGTACTACAAACTTTCTACACATTATCTCCTTTACTTTTTACAACAATTATTTGAGATGTAGTATTCAATAAAATATAGCTGTTTACTGTTTGTGTTAGTCTGGATTGACTAGAGAAACAAATCCATAGACATTCATGTCTGTAGCAGCTTTATATCAAAGAATAATTGTATATTAAGAAAACATCCCAGCCCAGTCCAGAATCAAGTCCATAAGTCCAATATTTGTCCAAATGTCCAATACCAGTGTATAAATTCCTCTTCAGACTCACACAGCACATGCAACTGAAGATTACAGGCCAGTGGGTAGAAAGTCTTATGGAGCCAGTGGTATTGGAAGCATCTCAACACTGGCAGCGATCTCCACATGTCTCCGCCAGCTTTAGGGCTCTGGTTCCATCAGCATAGCTCCATGTATCTTGCCAATAGTAAGCCTAAGCAGAATCTGTGGTTGTGGCCTGTCAATCAGGTCACAACTTGACCTCATTTGGAGGTGCGAAGGAGATAAATTACTCATCGGAGGCCAGATCCATTCTCTGCTCCTTATTCCTCCCTGGAGGCAGGACACACACTTTCTCCCTGTGAGACAGTTCCTGTTAACAGGACACATGGAGCCAAGCTGATATAGCCACAGCCCTGGAGCTGGAGGAGCCACAAGGAGACCCACACCAGTGCTAAGATGCTTCCACCTCCACTAGATCTAGAAACTTTCCACCCACTGGTCTGTTATTTTTCATTGCATATGTTGTGTGATTCTGAAGAGGAATTTAGAGACAGGTATTGGACATATGGGCAAATATCAGATTTATAGACTTTAACTGGACTGGGCTGGGATGTTTTCATAATACAATTTCTCTTTTATATAAAGTTCTCTCTTTTCCTCTGTCTTGTTTTTGTGCATGTTATTATCTCCACATGTCTGTCTAAATAAGACAGGCTGGATGAACTATCTGGAGGAAAAAGAATGGGACCGACAGTTCCGGGGGACTTGGGATCGGGGGAGGTGGGGGGAGGGTAAAGAAGTGGTGTTAACAAACCCAGGGACAAGGAAACAATATGGGATCCAAATTGGTGGTGAGGGGGGAGTGGCAGGCCTGGTGGGGAATGATCAAGGGTAAGGTTGCATAGAGAAGAGGTATAGCTGTAGCCCAGGTGGGGACGGGGCATGGTAGTAGGGCAGGAGGAAAGTCAAGGGAGATGGAGGAAAGGGCTAGGAGTCAAGGGGCATTTATGGAGGTCTAGACAAAGACATGTACATGCAAATATATATATGAGGATGGGGAAATAGATCTATGTGTTTATATTTATAGGTTTAGTATTAAGGTGGTGGAAGGACCTTGGGCCTCTACTCAAGCACTCCCTCAATGCATGAATACTTTCTTCTATTAAATTGGCATGCTATGATGCTCACCCTCCTCACAGAACTGCTGAAGCCAAAGTGGGTGAACAAGTAAATGTGAAGAAAGCTGATGGTGCCCGGCTATCAAAAGAGATAGTGTCTGGGGTCTTAAAGGCTTGAAGATAAACAAGCGGCCATCTAGCTCAGAAGCAACAAAGCCCGCATGGAAGAATCACACCAGCCTGTGCGATCACGAGGTGCCAAAGGGATCAGGAATAAGGCATCATCAAAAAAAAAAAATCTTACCATAGTAAAAGAAGGGGGAAGTGCAGAGTGTAGACCCAAAGCCCATTTGTCGGCCACTGGAGACCCCCTCACAGAGGGGTCTAGGGGAGGAGATGAGTCAGGGTGCGATGTAGCACCGATGAAGAACACAGCTTTGCCCCAGATCTGGATGCTTCCACCCCACCAACTACCATGATCCGAATTCTACATTTGCAAATTCTACATTGCAAGTCTGGATAGAGCAGAGGTTGTACACTGGTGCATATAGGAGCTGGAGGCACAGGGAATCCAGGGTAGATGTTACCTTCAGAACCAGGGTGTGAGGGGCGATACTGGGAGAGTAGAGGGTGAGTGGTTTGGAAAGGGCAACTGATTACAAGGATCTACATGTGACCTCCTCCCTGGGGGACAGACAACAGAGAAGGGGGTGAAGGGAGACGCTGGACAGGGAAAGATATGACAAAATAATAATCTATAAATTATCAAGGGCTCATGAGGGAGGGGGGAGCAGGGAGGGAGGGGGGGAAAAGGACCTGATACAAAGAGCTTAAGTGGAGAGCAAATGCTTTGAAAATGATTAGGGCAAAGAATGTACAGATGTGCTTTATACAATTGATGTATGTATATGTACGGATTGTGATAAGAGTTGTATGAACCCCTAATGTTAAAAATAAAGTTCTCTCATACACATATGTGTGTGTCTATGAATTTGTTTCTTTAGTCTCCCCGGACTAACATTGTTTGAAATCAGTGGCATATTTTTTCCGTTTGATCTATATATTCAACATACAAGGGGGTAAACCACCCCCAAGTGGTAAAAGCTCCACTGGGCATACCTTTCACAGTATACATATTTCCCTCTAGGTGAGCATCGAGCAGCTCATTCTGAATTAGTGTACTCAGTGGCATCACCTGGGAAGACTCCCTCTGGTCACAGTGGATTTCTTAGTAAAAAGCAGGTTCACTTGAACCTCATTTTTTGTGATGGTTGACTTAAGAGTACAGCTTGGCAGCTATGAAATTTTGTTTCCTGCCTGGGAAAAATGCTGCAGACACTGTTGTGATGTTGAACACAGCTGACAAGGACAGTGCTATGGGAAAAACTCAAGTGTATGAATGATTTTCTTGTTTCAAAATGGGTGAAATGTCAAACGATGACAAACCTCATTCTGTATGTCCGTCAACTTCCTGAATGGATGAAAATTGACTCATAGTGCATTTGGAGTTCATTCCACCACGTCAGACTGTTAATCAAGCTTTCTGTTTAGAGATTCTGAAAAGATTACGTAACAGTGTGTGACCAAAAAAAAAAGACCTGATTTGTGTCAAACGGGACTGGGTTTGCTACCACAACATTGCACCTGCTCACACAGCCAGTTTTTGCCCCGTGCACCTTACTCACCTGACCTTATTCCACGTGACTTCTTTTTGTTTCGACAAGTGAAGCGGAACATGGAAGGACAGCAATTTGGTGAAGTAGAAGAGGTGAAGAAAAAAATGAGGGAGATATGTCAGCCACCCAAACAGCTGAGTTTGAAAAATGTTTTCAAGAATGGGTTCTCAAATTTGCCAGATGTACTACTTTGAAGGTAGTAAGGTACTTTTGTAAAAACCAAGGACATAAATGTTGAAAAAAAATCCTGTGATTTTTGGTTAATGCCCCTTGTATATTTATCGAAGTAATAAAATTTGTCAAATAGAGTACTTTAGGCAACAGGGAGCCTAATGAACAATTCTAAGACTTACCTCATGAAGCCTGTATTCTATGGACAGGACAGACAGTTAAATTTTTGAAAAATGATACTTTAAATAATGATAAATTCTATGAATAAACTAAGAGACGTAGATGGCTAGTGACAGAGACAGGAGAATGAGACGAAAGTTGTGTCAAGATCTTAGAAGGGCCTGTTGGCGGTAATAACGTGGGTACTGTTGACACCAGCCATGGGGAGATCTGGAAGCATAGTAGTCTTCGAGTAAATTGAGACTGCCTTTGGTGGAACATGCTTACCGAGAGAGAAAAAGAATAGCTGGATTGTGTTGAGCGAGGGCTGGGAAGTAGTAGAGGAGGTCCGAGAACCAAGTAGTGCATGATTAGGATTACCATGTGGAACATGCATGGACTCTAGATTTTATTGTACATGTAACGGGAAACCATGGACTTCAGAGAAGGGAACAGTTAGTTATCTGCTTAAAAATTCACTCAGGTTTCTGTGTTGAGATTGGATTGCCAGGTGGCAAGAATGGGTCTTTCTCTGACTCAGCCTGGAGAATGGGAAACATTGCATAGGAATGGACTTGTATGTTGAAAATAGAGTGATCTGAAGAAGGTGTTAAAAGAATTTTTATACATTGGATGGTGATATTACAAGTTAGTTTCATTTTCTTTTGGCAAAGCTTTGCTTTCTTATTTAATCCCTTAGGGAACCCATTACTGTCTATTCCAATGCATATTGAGCCTTCAGGACAAGAGTAGGACTGTCCTGTAGGGCAGAAATTCTATCTTCTGATCCTTTTTCAGTATTTCTCCCTAAGACAGCTTTGCCAAAATGAAAGATGGTTGCGTGATTTTTTTATTTTCAAGCATGAAAGCAGTGAAAGTCCAATGGGATAGGAGGGACAACAGCTTGACAATAATCATTCTGAACTCAGTCTCTGATCCTTTGCAGTACAGAACTCAGTGTTGAGAAGCCAGTTTAAGGATCATCGTGTGATTGCTTTTCTATCAACAGTTGAATTTCTTTGGGTGTACAGCTGGTTATCATTCAACTAGACTGACTGCAATAAAAGTGCAAGACTAGTTGTCAAGAAAAATGTTTGCCTGTTCTGATGTCACATTTGCTGCTCATATTCCACATTTGTTTCTGTCCCTTGCCCAGAATGAACTGTATTAATTCTGTCTTTGGGGGGGGGTGGATGGATGGATATATGCATATGAATTGTTATGACCCACTTTAAAGAAAGATACCCACCTTGCCTGATGTCCCAAACCAACTGTCTCACTGAGAATTTCTTTAAGAAGTAGCTACTTGATATATCTTCAGGGACCAAGAAAATAATGTAAATGAGAAGAAGCCAAAATAGCATTGGCAAACTGGAGAGAGCTTGTCTTGCTGAGTGCAGGCAGCTGCTGTTCGCGGACAGAAGCCCAGCATAGTCATACCCTTTAGATTTTCAGAAGAAGCTAGAAATCTTTATTGTTATAAAATATCTCCTGATTTTCAAATGCTAGCACCTAATTATAAATAGCGTGCTGTATAGAGCAACACTATAAAAGGCAGAGAAAGGTATTCTATAGGCTGTGGATTTGTAGCTTCTGATCTGGTTCTTCCTCTCTTGCAGATTGACAGAAACCCAAAGAAGGAAAGTGACTTTTTCAGGTTCACAGAGCAGTTATTGGCGGAGCTCAGTCTGGGTCTACTTTTCCTGTGTGCAGTGCTGCTTCCCCAGGAACTGTTAACCTTGGGAACCTGAGGAACTCTCGTGCTCCTCTGCCTAGAAAAGTGCATGTACATTCCAAATTTCACAGAAAGTGTTAGGATTTTCAGGTCCCCACAAAGTCCACTTGTTTTCACTGATAAGTTGTCTCAAACCTGAGCTGATTCATAGTGACCCTGTGTACAGTAGACCACAATACTCCAGTTCCTGCCCCCTCCTCAGTTGTTGCTGGTCCGGCTTGATGGCATGTCTAAAGATGAAATCTGTTCGCACCTCTAAGGAGCATTCCAGTTGTACTTCTGAGAGACAGTTGTTTGTTCTTTTGGAAGTCCGTGGTACTTTCCATGTTCTTCACCAACATTGTAATTCAAATACATCAATTCTTCATTCCTCCTTATCCATTGTCTAGCTTTCACAGGCACAGGAGGCCGTTTCAAATACCCCAACTTGCATCAGGTACACCATATTGTATTTTCAAGGTGACATCTTTCCTCAGTATAATCTATCATTTTATTTTCTATCTGTTACTGTTATGGGCGTGAATCTGTGAATATAACCAGGTAAAACTCTTCGCATGTACCTGCTGGTTCATATGTTTCAGTGCAGAAGAAATAATATTGCAGTATTTAGACCTAGGCTAATTAATGGGGGAAAGTCACTTAAAGCATGGTGTGTTTTTGGTTATTTTTTTTCCAATGAAAGAAAAAAAGCCAAATCCATTGCTGACAGCTCGATTCCAACTCACAGTGACCCTATGAAATAGAGTAGAACTATTAACGACGGGAATCCATCCCCTAGCACATCATCACGGGCCTGGTAGGCACAATTGTACAGCGATAATAAGTAAAGATTATAGTAAAGTCATAACGAGCATGAGAGGAGAGATAGAAATAATGGAGTCAGACACATTTCATGATAGTAATGCTCACTTCAGCCTCCTGGTGGTCCACATGGAGAGAGAGAGAGAGAGAGAGAGAGAGAGAGAGAGAGAGAGAGAGAGAGAGAGAGATATTTAATGTAAACCAAGGCCTTTATATTCTCTGGGGATGTACAAGCCCCCTAATTACAGGTGTAAAGACCTACGTCACAGGAAAGGTTTGTGCTATAGGTAATACAGTAATGGAAGAGGGTGGTCTAAGGGTATACATGCAATCGGAAATGGAGGGATTGGGGATATACATGTGGAAGATGGTCGGATCCTAGATTCAGGATGACAGCCTAACTGGATGTCACGGAGTCGTTTTGACCGTTCCCTGGCACCATTATCAGTAGGATGCAAACCACCTACAGGAACCAAATCCATGACTGCAGGCCTCTAGAGAAGTAGCCCATTGCCCTAACAGCAGGGAGCGGGGCCGACCTTAGTCTGGTGACTGCCAGGGAGGATGTCTGTAAGCATCTGACCTCCCCCTATATGCTAGCAAAAATCTCCTAATGTTTGGCATGTCTTTGGGGGAGAAAAGCTGGGAAAAGTCTCTTTATAATTCCACAAAGTATCCCATAGACTTTCCAAGCATGTAAATCTTTCCTGGGGCAGACGGCCACCTCTTTCTTCCTTGTTGTTGTAGGTAGGTTGAAACTGTTGACCTTTATGGTGCAACTAAGCACTAATCATTGTACCACTTGGGGTCCAGCTTCTTTTTGAATATTGAATCTTAATTTTGCAAGTAATATGAATATACTTAAACTTGCTGCCATCAAGTTGATTATGATTCATAAAGAAAACTATTAAATCCATTCCAACTCATAGTGGCCCTACAGGACCGAGTAGAATTGCCCTTAGGGGTTTCTGAGACTAAATCTTATATGGAAGTATAAAGCCTTATCTTTCTCCTGTGGAGAAACTGCTAACCTTACCTTACTATACCATCAGAGCTCCTTATGACTCATAGTGACCCTATATAGGATTTCTGAGTCGGTAAGCCTTTGTTGGAACAGTCAGCCTCATCCTTCTCCCGTAGAGCTGTTCTTGGGCTTGAACTACCAACCTTGTGGTTACCAGCCCAGTGTGTAACCCACTGTACTACCAGGCTTCCTTACATTTAGATCAATCTAAAACATCTTACTACTACTACTCTCCTTAGAGTTATTCTTTCCAGTAATTGCTCTTCTGTTTATCTACCTCCCTACATTAAGAGCCCTGGTGGCATTGTCAGGTGTGTTAGGCCAGGCTGACTAGAGAAACAAATCCAGTGACACTCATGTCTGTGTAAGAAAGCGTTATATAAAGAAGTCATTGGATATCAGGAAAAGATCCCAGCCCAGTCCAACTCAAGTCCTTAAGTCTCTTTTCATACTCACACAGCCACATGCAATGACACAGAGTACAGGAAGATTCCAGGCTGGTGGGCGAAGAGTCTTGTGGATTCAATGGTGGTGGAAGCATCATGGTTCTGGCAGGTTTCAGTGTGGCTCACCATAGGACGGTGAAGGCAGAGGGAGAGTGGGCCACCTCCAGCAAGCCATTTATCTCAATCACACATCCAAAGGAGGTTATCAAGCTGCGACTAGCCTCCACCCTTATGATGGCACAAAAACACCTGTCACATCAGGTAAGTATTGGGCTGCACTGCAAGGTCATAAGTTCAAGCCTATTAGCTGCTCATGGGAAGAAAGATGAAACTTTCTGGTCCCATAAAGCTCTGTAGCCTCGGAAACACTACATTGGGTCACCATGAGTTGAAATTGAATCAATGGTGGTCAGCTTTGATTGGGACTTATTGGGACTTACCTATGTTCACTTTCACCCTTGGAGTTCTTGGGAAGTACAAGCAGATAATAACCAAAAGGCTGGCGGTTTGAGTCTGCCCAGAGGCATCTCTTGAGAAAGTCCTGATGGTGTTCTTAATGACATCAGTCACTAAAAACCCTGTAGAGCACAATCCTATTCTGACACATGTGCAGTCAAATCCACACAGTTGGTTTGCTTTGTTTCATTTTCAATATCATCCATAGAAAACAAAATTGTATGTGTGTATATTTAAAGTGTTTATGTTATATACCACTTTCAAGTCTTCTCCCCTCCCCCTTTTTCAGCCAGCAGTACATCTTGCGTTGTATACAGCTGCATACAAATCCACAGCATTCTTTTTATTTGCTGCTTTCTAGTCCATTGTTTCTTAATTTCCTAGTTTGTTTAGCCACTACAAGCTCTTTGAAGTGGGGGCACCTCATTGGACTTTCACAAAGCCGTTTTTCCTCCATTGTGAAGTGAGTCCATGCTCTCTTCGGAGTGATTGTGAAAGGCCAATGAGAGCACGTGAACACTGATCTTTGGGTTCATTTGATTTCAATCACCCCGTTTTCTCAGCTGTAGTATGAGAATGCACTGCTTTTTAGGGTTCTGGCGAAAAGACTGGATCAAGTGCTAGGGTAAGTAAAGAATGCCTTCAAATGGAAATCATTTTGTCCTTTCTCTGGTTTTATTATGACTCATCCCTAGGAGCTAGCATTTGTGAAACATCCCACACCTCCACAGATGGATCAAACTCTGAGGGGTGGGTGTCACAACAGAGCATTTGTCTTTTTTCTACACTCTCCTGGGGGAGGAAAGAGGCGCATAAACAAGATATTCTCAGGCTGAACTCTTTTGTTCTTGGAAGGCATTGGGTAGGATTGGAGGTGGAGATGTGCAAATATCAAGCAAATAGATTTCACTTCTTAACTAGGCACAGTGCTATTGCTTCTTATGGAACTGGATGTTTGCAAGGTTAGAATTAGGGGAAAGGCTTAGTTTCATACCCAGTTTCTTGGGGGGCCGGGGGGGGGTTCCTGTTGTGCTTTTTCCTGTTGTGCTTTTTCCTGGCGAACATTCTAATCCATGGCCTACCTTTCTTACTTTCATGGTACACTTCTCAAGTGGCACTCAAGTTTCAAAGATGGTCATTCTGTCCTATTATTACAGCTAGAAGATGTAAACCACTGCCATCAATTTTTTTCCAACTCATAGGCATCCTGTTGGACAGAGAACTACTCCCTGATTTTCTCAGACTAACAGTCGTCATGAGCACAAACAGCTTATCTTTCTGTCTCAGAGTACATGGTGGATTTGAATCGCTAACTCTGTGGTTAGTAGGCCAACCTCTTACTAAACACTATACCAGAACATGATCTCCTGTTCTGGTTACTTTTTGAATAATGGGTATACTCTGCAAATGCATATTTAATAATATTTAATAAAATCTTTTTACCACTTTGGTTTGGGAACACACATACCCAGATATTACCCTTAGATCCAGACCTCTCTGGGCTCCTCAGAGCTCCATCTTTAGAAAGCACCTCTTCTGGCCATGCCCTTCTTCTTCTAGAATACTCTTCACATATTCAGAGCCCCAAGACATACCTGCCAAATGCCCTTAACCTGCCTCTAGGCCTTCAGAGACTTATTCCATCTCCCCAAGGATGGATTAAGCCACTTGGAACTGAACAAGATGGAAGGATTCCAAAAATTCATCCTCACTGCCATTGAATCAATGCAGATTTATAGCGACCTGATAGGACAAGGTAGAACTGCTAGGTGAATTTTCTAAAACTGAACTGTTTGCGGGACTAGAAAGCCCTTTTCTTTCACCTCAGAGTGGCTGCTGGTTTTGAACTGCTAACCTTTATGGATCACAGCCTAACAACCACTGAATCACTAGGGTTCCTTTGATGGAGGGATTAGGAATGCCCTAAATCTCAGGTGTGGACACACGGGATTGTATCACAGGGGTGTTCCCAGAGCTCAGATGTGTTGGCTGGGGTATGTCACCTGTGCTTTTGCCTTGAAAAAGCCATCGGACTATAGGAGGCTCTAGAGTCCAAATGATCTTTGATGATAATTCTTTAAAATGGTGTGGTGAGGTTAATGTGGAGAAAGCTGTGGTAGGTAGTATGCTTCTGGAAAGATGTACAGTCTTGGAAATCCAAGGCAGCAGTTCTGCTTTGTCCTATAGGGTCACTGTGTCAGAATCAACTGGGTAGCAATGGGTTTGTTTTGGGGTGGTGGGAAGGGTGAGTTTCCTGAAGGGAAGCTCTCAGAGCCTCAGTCTCTCCCCTGAGGAAGCAATGCTGCTGATGCTTTGTGAAACGGAGGGAGGATTCTGCTGACAAAGCACGTTCTCATGAAAGGAGGCTACAGGGCCCCTTATCTCGGCACAAGACCCATCTGCCTGCACACAGGCGGCCTGCTGCTTAGGGATTCCTTCACTGGCCTGCTGTTTCTTTTCTGAAGGTTTTAAGGCACTGTTTGTTGCATTCCTTTCTGTTCTTTAAAGCTGGGTGTGTGTGTGTGTCATAATACATCAAGGCTCATTCTGGAGAGCTTAAAATGGGCGCTGGCAGCTGGCATGTGGGGGAAGAGAGCTTTCCAGGGACAAATGACCTGCTTGTGCAGCCAGTGAGCAGCAGGTTGGAGGCATGATATCACCAGACAGGCTTTGTTGGCTGATCATCTTATAAAAGCAGGGTTGTGTTTGTCAACTTAACCCTTTTTCAGACGGTGCAAGTCTCACCCACTTGCTGGTATGTGACCTCCAGATTCCTTTTCCCAACTGGTATGAGACCACAGGACAAAAGACTAGGGATTGGAGATGAAATTAGGAGAGGTGTACACCATCGTAAGACAAATACAAAATGAAAATTTAGAATGACATCCAAAAGGAAATGTGAGCTAAGCTATGTTTGGCTAGTACAACTGAAACAGATGTCAGTTTGAGTCATGTCCTATCAGATTTTATTGTATAGTCTAGAGAGGAAAGAGAGACTCGGCGGGGGGAGGGGAGGATATTTGGCCTTTAGTATATTTTAATCTATATAGTAGAGTCTTACTGTTTCCTAAACTTTAGGAAATATGGCTGATTCTGAGGCCAATTTTGAGTAAGTGATAACTTGGAATGTTTGTTTATACTTCTGTGTTGTCTCGTCTCATAAAAACAACCATTGATTACCTCTTAGTGCTTTCTGGTACAGTGAGGATGATGCTCTTACCCTCTCCTGTAGTGTTTTGGTAAGAAAATAAATGAAGCCATGTGACTTTAGATTGTGCGGAATACGTGTAATGTATTATTATTAGGACATTCATGCCTTAAGAGTGTGTGTTTATTCATTTAATTCATCCAGCAGCCCGTAAAAATCTCCTCTTGGTGCTGTGCATAGGAACTCCAAAAATGAAAGATTTAATTCGTACTCTAACTTAAAAACACGAAAGAGACAGCAACAATAATTTCTCATGCATTTGCCATGTGCCAGTCCTTGTCTCAGCACTTGGACATGTATTGGGTTACTTAACCTTACTACAGCCTTGTAGCATAGATACATTTTTAGCCATATTTACAGATAAATAAGGAGTTAGCTTTTCGGATTGGCTGCAGATCGATGAGGAGGTACCATCCAACCTCAGCCATGTGGTGGGGCATCGGTGGTGGGCCCCACAGCCAGATTCTTAAAGATGCAACAAAGTCTGAGCCTTGCAGATACATAAAGGTCATCAAAAATTGATCAGGAAAAATGGCTATGGACTATAGCCACAGGTGGAACTAAGAATTATATCCTCTAGGTGTAGCTGTGGATGAATGTTCAGTCCTTTACCCTTTGGTATTTGGGAATTCTACATTGCTTCAAGTGTGACATTGAACTTTTCGTTAGAGGAAAATTGAATTGGTCATGAAGACATCGGTGGAAGCAAGTGAAGAAAATATTTTATTTGACAATGATGACATTCACAATCATGAGGAAAGAGCATGTTTGGATACTAATTTTCTGTAAAATAGGTTTTTAAAAAAATATGTCAAGTCTTTAAAGCCATTTCATTCGGTAGCCACTAGCTAGACTTGTTTATTATAATGTACTTGTGGGATATTATGTTCAGAGTCCGATCTTGGGCTTGAACTGCTTTTCTCTTAAGTTCAATCAGTTCAAGATTATTTGCCATCTGAAAACTCAAAATAGCTGTATCAAGAGCCTGAAACTATTAGGTATTAGTAAATATTTGTTGAATGGTTTGGTAGGGAAAAGATTACTTGTTCAGGATCGTCTAGAGAGCTTGGCAGAACTGTCTCATGTCTGGCTTTATGGTCAAGCTCAAGGTGGTAAAGAGCTAGATTTAGCTCAAGTTGCTTATTTATCACTAGAGTAAATAGTCCCTGGTCCGTAAGTGGCAATAATCTGTTGTAGCTGTTGTTGACACTGAATCAGATAAAGTCTCTTTTTTCCATGTATTCTTCATTATACAGATTGAGTAGAAATAACTGCATTTGGAGTAACATAAAATAAGGTAGCTTCTAAGAAGGAAGAAGAAATGCTGTGTGGATCATGAGAAATCTTACAAAATGCTCTAGCATTTTCAACCAAAATATAATGAAAGTAAAATCTATTTAACCTGCTTAAAATAAATAAATAAATAAAAATAAACAAACAAATAAATGGAGGCACAGAGAGGCTTTAGGTTGCACAGCAAGTGGCAGATTTGGTATGTAGATGTAGGCAGCATGATTTTGGAGGGCTGATGGCACAGTGGTCACAGTGCTTGGACACTAGCCCATAGGTTCATGCCTTGAACCCACTAGACCCTCCATGGGAAAAAGCCATGCTCTCACCTGTAAATATTTATGGTCTTGAAAGTCCAACCCTTTGGGGACAGTTTTACTCTGCTCCATAGGGTTGTTATGAGTTGGAAATGACAGGACAACAGTGGGTTTAGTTGTGGTTTTAGAATTTAAGATCTAAATACAGTAGCTATCAGCTACATGTGGCTATTAGATAACAACCACAATAGAATGAGAACCAAACTCACTCCATATTAAGTCCCATTTAAGAATTTTAGAGAGTAGAGTAGTCCTGGTGGTATAGTAGTTATGCACATTGGCCTGCTAACCGTAAGGTCAGCTATTTGAAATCACTGCTGCTCTACGGGAGAAAAAGTAGGCTTTCTACTTCTGTAAAGAAATGTTGTCTCAGAATCCTGCAGTGACTGTTCTACCCTGCCCTCTCGGGGCGGAATCGACTTGATGGCAGTGGGTCAGTTCCTTAGGCTTCAGAGACATCCTGACAGGAGCAGACACCTTCATCTTTCTCCAATGGAGAGGCTGGAGAGTTTGAACCACTGAACATTGGAACTTTTTACCCAAGATGCTACCTACCACGTGGCTCCTCCCCTGTAGCTAGAGCCAACTGAACTGTGTAGTGTGAAGTATGTAATAGATTTCAAAGTGTTCCCATGATGATAGTTTTGATATTATGATATAAGTAAAATTACTCAAAGTAGATAGGTACCTATTTTTACTTTATTGCAGCTACTAGAAAATTTTAAATTATATATATAACTTGCATTTGGAGATCACATTTAAATTTTTATTTGATGTTTGACCCCCCCAGTCATCACAATGTGAAAATACTCATAATACAGTTGACATTTTAAGAAGCACTTCCTATGGGCCACCTACTGTGACAGTAGCTTTACAAACACCACTTCAGTTAAGCTTTAGGAAAAAACCAAAACAAACTAAAAACTCATTAATTATCCTCATTATAAAAAAAGGAGAGGCTTTAGAAATTCAATAATTGGTTTCCTTTGTTTTCATTGGTACATGACTATTTAGTATTGCACACTTCTGTGTTTGACGTGGAGCCATGGTAGCACTGTCAAGTAGCATTGACTGCTAGCGATAAGGCTGGTGGCTCAAAGGCACCAGCTTCCCCTCAGGAGAAAGATGAGGCTCTCTTCCCATAAATATGTACATCCTTGGAAACCCTGAATAGGGTCACTAGAAGCTGGGATCTGGATGGATTTAGGGGTTGGCTTTTTTTTTTTTTTTTGGTTTGTTTGTTTCCCATTTGGTATTTGACCTGTATACGCTCAAAATAAAAATCAGTAGGCCATAAAACCGACATCTTGGATAGAAGTCTCCATTGCAGAGTCTTGGTCTTCACTGGTGCAGCTGAGCCCTGAGATGAAGCGATGAGTCAGCCTGTACAAATTGCATTTAATTTTCATTCCAATACTTCTCCCAGGTCACTGGGCAATTTATGTCCCGACCCACTTTGTCCTCAGAGAAGGGAGAGGAACTATGCAGTTCTCCTTAGTAGTTTAATACTGTTGGCTGATAAGAAGGAAAAAATGGCCTTTTCATTTTTCTCTGCAATGCTATTTGTGTTTGAGAGAGCTACAAAATACTGCCTAGTGACCCCTAACTTGTCTTTCTTTTAGAGCAAAGACTCGGGCGGACTGAAGGCGGCGATGATAGAATTGGTGGAAAGGTTAAAATTCAAGAGTTCAGATCCTAAAGTAAGTATTGTTTTTGGAAATTGACTGGGCGCTGTACTCCAAGCATTTCATTCTCCTTGAGCTAAGTTTAAGGGCTGGTGATGATCATCTCTCTGAACATTACATTAAGATCTAATTAAGCCTGCCCATCAAAAGCAGAGCAGAGTCCTAATATGCCTAGAGATAAGTCATCTACTCTTCCCCTCTCTATTTTATGACTTAGAACACATAATCATTAATTGTTTTCCCCGAACTGCAGACAAGTACATTTTTAATCTTCCTTTAGCAGGCCTTTGAGACTTCTGTCCTCTGTGTCCATTAAGTCCAGCCAAAGGCATCTAAGCTACCAGTAGGGGCTGAGACAGGATTCAGACCCATCCAGTTGGTGCTCCGCACTTGTACCTTGCCTCTCCCCCACTCACAGGAGCCAGCTGCCACTGAGAATGCTTTTGTCCTCATGACCTGGAGTCTGGTCTGGAAAGTGGTCTAAAACTGCCAGTGTTTTTCCTGTCAGATGTTGGGGGCTGGACAGTTGATAACTGTAGGAGACCACATACCAGGACAGGGGTGGATTAGGAACAACATGCCTGGGGGGATGCTCACTAACAGGCTCCGTCCTCCTACCCAGACACTAACTCTGGCACTACTTGCTCTGGGTGCCAGCTGGCTCTGGCCAAGAGTCAAAGCCTCTCACAGTGAAATTGGAAAGGGAGCATACCTTTTAAAATTCTTTATTATCTCTCCCCACCCCTCCCCCCCGCCCCCACACATTTTTTCTTTAAAAGGTTTTATAAAGGGATGGGACTCACTGGGGGTTTTGAGCACCTGTTGGGAACCATGCTCTGTGCTAGGAAACTTATGCACTATTGATGACTGCAATATCCCTGTATGTTCCAGTACATTATCCCCATTGACGCAGTCAATTACCTCAAATCCTAGGGTATCGAAGAGTTGGAATTTGACTTGTGACTGTAGTGCCTGTGGTCTCGCTTCCATACTCTGCTGCAGATCAAGCCCCACGCGTCGTCTCCTTCCTACCACACAATCCTGGTGTGCCACCTGGGTCTTCTAAGCTGAAACCGGCTGTGAGGCCGGGCATAGACAGACAGGCTTCTCGGAAGGCGACTGCCACCCCCATCTACAAAAGAATTCTGTCTTCACACAGCAGCAATAAAGTATTGGGGGCTTTGGTGAACTCTTTGGCTGTCTGGTGTGCTTAGAGTCCAGAGATAGAGAGTATCTTTGTAGATACAAAAATAATGAGATCACCTTTATCAGTTCTCCTTGCTGAAAGTACGAGGATGCTAAGTATAAGTAATTATCCCTTTCGTGGGGATGAATGGATTAATTATTAAAGCTTTTTTGACCACAATTTTTTGGTTTCTGGGGAAACAGCTGTCCGGAGGATGACAACTATAATTGTCTGTTTTCACCACGCCCTCAGGCCTGCAATCCACTGGGAAACAAAGAGAGAGGAGGGTGTGCATATCAACGGTAATGCAGGTAGAAATGCTTTGGCATCCTTTGTGATGCGCGCAGTGCTTCTGATGGGGAGCCTGCCCTGTGTGAAACAACCTAGAACCACCCTGAGCACAACCTTGGAATTTTCACACTATGATCAGCTAAAGAATGTCAGGATATAACTTGATCTTGAACATACGTAGACAGACTTACCTCTTCAACGTTTGCTTCATCTTGTCTTTGATTATTTGCCACCAACCTGTTTTATTTACGAATTTTGGTTACCACGTTCATCTGCTGTGTACTTGCAAAGCCAGTTTGAAAGGGAGACCATAATTGCAAAATGACTGCCAGCTAGGGTAGGGGGATGGAAAATGGGCCACTTCAACACCTTATTTCTGCAACAAAGAAACATTTCCCCGAAATATATAGGCATTTCTCAAGAGAACCCTTAAAGTTCTAGCTTGTTCTGTTTCTCCTTGGAATCCCCACCCCCAACCCCTTTTAAACGGGCCTATGTAAGAGCAGCAGGATAGCTCAGACTTGAGAAAGCTGTCATTTCCTGGCATGGGTGGCTTTACATAGAAGACTGAGTTGTGGAGGGCTGAGCACTATCTCGGCCTCACTTGCTCTAGAATTCCCCACAGCATCACCAAGTTTGATTAGTCCAGACACTGAAGTCGACTGGGGCTTCAGTTAAATTTTCACTTCTGAATTTTTCCAGAGAAAAGTGGAAGATGCCTAGATTAATCATTAAATAAATAAGTAAATAACACACAGTAAAATACACACATATGCTTCTGATTAAGAAAGTAAATCATAGGGGGAAGGTAAACCTATTTCCCTCAAGTTAACCACTATTCACAGTTCACTGTGTAGCATTCTAAATATATTTCCATATGTAAATACAGTTTCTGAATTTTCTATAAATATTGTATTCTACCTGAGGTTTTACAGTGATTTTTTTTTTCAATCAACAGCATCCTAGAAATTCTTCAGTTTCAATGATATAGACATATATTTTTTTTAGGGGTATGTTCCATTGTGCCCCAAACACTTGTCAGACACTTCTTTTCCTCTAGAACAGCGGTTCTTAAACTTGAGGCTGGGGGAGGTTTTGTTGAAATACTAAGTGCTTTACCCACTACCAGAGTTAGTCTCAGTAAATGGAGAATTGTTGTTGCCAACAATCCCTCCTAGGGGATGCGGCGCTGGTGAGTCTGAGACAGGAACCAGACTCTGTTTTGTACCTTGGGTACTTTCTCCTTATTCTTGCTTTGTTTGTTTGTTTGTTTTTCTCATGAAAATACAAATAGACTGAAGAGCTGGAAATAAGTCCACGTTTTCAACTCTGACATGCAATTAAAAAAAATCCAGGCAAACAAAAGTGATAAATTGAACAGAGGTTGGCAAAGATCTAAGGAAGTGGAATAAGAAGTGGGTTGGGGCACCACTGCTCAGGTGGCCTAAGAGGACATGAGTGCCCTAAGATCCACTTCCAGCCAAAAAGAAGGAAAGGGGCCTTTTAAGAGGATTTAGGAGGATGATCAAAGCTCATTGTCCATCCTAGACCGTGAATCCTGAAGGCTTAGGAGCAGCAGGGGACATCAAATTCCAGTCTCTAGGGGTGAGTCTAAGTATGGGAATCTGAGCTGATGATGGTTGGCAGAAAGGGGCAGGACCAAGCGAAGTTCTGAACGCTGCATGCTGTGATGAATGAGTCCAGGGATCTAGAAACTGGAGTATAGTGGGAAGAGTTATTTGTAAATACAAGCAACCTTTTTTGCAAGAGAGATTCATAGGAAATGTACTTTTAAATAATAAGCCATTCTAATATGCTTGAAATGATCATTGAGTTTGTAAGATATTTTTTCTTCTGCCAAACTTTGTAAAAATATCATTTGCACAAAGCAGGGCTTCTGTCCCTAGGTTTCTTTTTAAAAATATCATTTTATTGGGTACTCATACAACTCTTACCACAATCCATACACACCTCCACACAATGGAGGTGTGTATGGATTGTGACAAGTACATTTGTACGTTTGTTACCATCATCATTCTCAAAACATTTTCTTTCTACTTGAGCCCTTGGTATCAGCTCCTCATTTTTCCCCTTCCTCCCCTCCTTTCCCCTCCCCTCCCCTCCCCTCCCTCACGAATCCTTGATAATTTATAAATTATTAATTTTTCCATGTCTTACACAGTCCGATGTCTCCCTTCACCCACTTTTCTGTTGTCCATCCCCCAGGGAGAGGGTTATATGTAGATCATTGTGATCAGTTTCCCCTTTCTACCCCATCTTACCCTTACCCTCCTGGTATCGCTATTCTCATTATTGGTCCTGAGGGGTTTATCTGTCCTGGATTCCCTGTGTTTCTAGCTCTTATCTGTACCAGTGTACATCCTCTTGTCTAGCCAGATTTGTAAGGTAGAATGGGGATCATGTAAGGTAGAATTGTAAGGTAGAATTGGAGGAAACATTAAAGAATTAGAGGAAAGTTGTATGTTTCATTGGCACTATACCGCACCCTGGCTGGCTCATCTCCTCCCTATGACCCTTCTGTAAAGGGATGCCCAGCTGCCTACAGATATGCTTTGGGTCTCGACTCTGCATTCCCCCTCATTAAAAATGGTATGATTTTTTTTGTTCTTTGATGCCTGATACCTCATCCCTTTGACACCTCATGATCACACAGGCTGGTGTGCTTCTTCCATGTGGGCTTTGTTGCTTCTCACCTAGATGGCTGCTTGTTTATCTTCAAGCCTTTAAGCCCCCAGATGCTATATCTTTTGATAGCTGGGCACCATCAGCTTTCTTCACCACATTTGTTTATATACCCACTTTGCCTTTAGCTATTGTGTCAGGAAGGTGAGCCTCATAGAATGCCAGTTTAATAGAACAAAGTATTTTTGCATTGAGGGAGTATTGAGTGGAGGCTCAATTTCCATCTGCTACCTTAATACTAAACCTGTACATATATTCACATAGATCTATTTCCCCATTATCATATAAAAATATATTTACATATGTACATGCCTATATTTAGGCCTCTATAAATGTTCTTTGCCTCATAGTTCTTTCCTCTATTTTACTTTCCTCTTGTCCCACTATCATGTTCAGCCTTCATTTGGGTTTCAGTAATTCCTCTTGGTTACATTGCCCTTGATCAAGCCCTACCAGGTCTCCTATACCCTCCTTGCCATCAATTTTGGATCACTTGTTGTTCCCTTGTCCCTGGATCTGTTAATACACATGTCCTTTCCCCTGCCTCCCCCTCTCTCTCATGTCCCCCCGGAACCATCAATCCCATAGTTTTCTCCTCCAGATTGTGTACCCCGCCTATCTTATCTAGATACACCTGCAGAGATAATAATATGCACAAAAAAACAAGACAGCAAAACAAAGCAACAAAAGAAAGCAAGACAACAACAAAAAACCCCAAGAACAACAAAAAAGAAAAGCCTGTAAATAGTTCAAGGTCTGTTTGTTGATTTTTAGAAATGTTTTCCAGTTGAGTCTGATGGGATGCTATGCCCTGGCACCAAAGTCTATTTTTGGTATTCTCTGGGGACTTCATTGCTCTGTTCCCCTTACTGTTCTGTTGCACACCCTTAGTGTTTTGCCTAAGAGTGGTGGGGTCAGATCAGGCGCAGTTCCCGCACTGTGTCTCCAGTGTTGTCCTCCATAGCATTATGTGTCATGAGGGATGTTGTGTCTCGTAGTGTGGCTAGCTCTATGCTCCTCTCTGTGCTATGGGCTGCTCTGAGCGGGAATATCGTCCTCAGGGTTTGGTGGGCCAGGATATGCTCCACTCTCTCTTCCTCTCCCTTCATTTGCTCCTGTGTGCTCTGATCAGACATGACCCACTTCCTGAGCTGTAGCTTCAGTGCTGTCCTCTGAAGTGAATTCTGTGGGGAAAAGGGGGGGCTGTCCACATAGTTGGGATCCCTAGATTTCATATACCTCTGCTAGCCTTTAGGAAAGTTAAAAGGTATGTATGTGTGCATGTGTGCATACACATGTACCTGGAATTTTAGGAAGTTTAAAGTAGACTGAGGTCTTTATCTTGCCCAATTTCTTTTGTAATGATGAGGCAGTTATCTTCCTTAGGTTAGCCAGGGGGAGACACATCGATTCCCTTCCCTCCCTTCCTCCTGTCTGGTCCCTCAAAGCATTCTACCAGAAGCATAACATGCTAAGTTCAATGAAACTCACCTCTCATTATGCAGTTAATAACAGCCACTTTGTCCATTGTGTATTGATTGCTTTTCTGCCCCTTTAAGATCGCTGTTCATTTTTTCCTATAACTGATGTGCTTGATGGAAATGCGGTTAAAAACACAGTTCTCTGCCTCAGTTTCATACTAATCGTATCAGAAGTCATTCTCAAAAAAAGAAGCTTTTGGAAACTTGGGCAAAATGATGCATATTATTCTGTCTGAGTGGGGTAGGATTAAGCATGGATTTGTTCATACCCAAATGGCCTGAAAAATACCAGGGCCCCGCCCCCGATGCCCCTGCCCCTTTCTTGCTTTCTCCAATCCCCAAAGATATTCTGACCAAACTGTGAAACCAAAGAATTGGCTAGCGATCTGAAGTCAGTTCAGCCGATTTGAGAGTGGTTTTCTTGTTTTACTCAGCCTGCACATTGATTGTGTAACTACACAACACCGTTCCAGGCATTTTGAGGGGCTGATACCATTGCCGTAGAACCACCCAGCCCAGTCTGTCACTCTCCTCTCATAATTGTAGGTTCCAGGACAGAAGCATTCGTTGGTGCCATGCTTATTCACCAGTCTGAAGCAAAGAATTGAAATACTATGGTTATCAAGTTATCAAGAAACATACAGTGTTCCTTAGGCCAGGGAATTATTAGAATTATCTACCTATTTCAGTACTGTCTGTTTAAAGAAAGAAGTTGTGAATTGGAGGGTATGAATTGTGTTTATTTTATCTCCCAATCCCTTATTATCATAGTGTCTGACACATTGTAAGTAATAGGGAGGCATTGTATAGTTATTTCACAACGACCTATGGAAATAAGTATTATTTGCCCTAGCCTTTGGTTGAGTAAACCAAGATGTAGAGGGATTAAGTAGCTTAACTTCAGATTGGCTTTATGCTATAGCCCATGCTCTTCACACCCTCCCTGTTGTTACCTCTCTGGGTGAGTTGCCATGTGTACACCCTGACACATCCCTACAGTGGGATTTTCTCCTTGCACCTCTCTCATATTTCCCTTTTCATAGGTTCCTGCCGTCAGAGGTCGGTACCATCATCTATCACCCCAGGAGTCCAGAATGGCCTTTTGTAGTGGGAAATTGGGGA
This sequence comes from Tenrec ecaudatus, assembly GCF_050624435.1. Classification (NCBI taxonomy): domain Eukaryota; kingdom Metazoa; phylum Chordata; class Mammalia; order Afrosoricida; family Tenrecidae; genus Tenrec; species Tenrec ecaudatus. The sequence goes on along the minus strand of NC_134533.1, from coordinate 35,065,255 downwards.
TCTGGCAAAAGAGGTATCACAGCTCCCAGCACAGGGGACACATGCCCTTCTTGGCTAGGTACTATATGTGGACTACTGGCACTGAGGCTCAAGGAGCCCTGGTGGTGCCACGGTTCAGAGCTACCTCAGATGCTCACTAAGAGAGTTGTTTGATTTCCCGGAGTGGCTTGAATGGGAGAAAGGCCTGTCACCGTTCCAGCCAAGTAAATAGAGTCTCTAAGAGACAACTCAATGGCACCCAACAGTAGCCCTTGCGGCCCAGCCCTGGCTAAGTGAAGCGCAAAGACAAGGTCTTCACCAGGTGGGCATTCAGGAGGCTGCCAACAGGAAAGGCTCCTGCCCCTGTGAGGCGCAGTCCCGCCTCTCAGGCATGGTGACTACCCGGCAGTAAATGTGGCTCCTTTTCCTCTTCCATAAAGAGCAGAAAGGAGAATGCTGCTCTTGTTCTCCTTCACAGCCCCCTGTGCTTCTGCCAATATGAAACAATTCCTTCTTCCCCCTCTAAGCACCGTTCTGAAAGTAATACACATTCTCTAGAAGAGTGGGAAACAGAGAAGGGTAAAGTAAAAAGAAGGGAAGAAAACACACACATTGCCTGCAGGGCTTCTATGCCTTGGATACTTTTTTCGTAATGCAGTCTTTTAAGTCTGCACCCAGAGTATGTAATTTAATGTTTTTGTGATCGGCTTTTAAAGTGTGCACCTGGGTGGTTCTGATGCCCATGGTTGTGGACTATATCCTGAGGGACACCCATGATGCGTTTGCCTTGCCTTTCAGATTGAAAATTGGCCTTCTAGATATGTAGTTAAGGACCCCTCGTGATGCTGTGGCTTGAAGGTTGGGCTGCTCGCCACAAAGTTGATAGTTCAAACACACCAAGCACTGCCAAGGAGAAAGATGCTGTTTGGGTAAAGATTCAGATCCTTGGGGACCTTATATAGGACCATTATGAATCAAATTGACTTAATGGTAGCAGGCTATGTAGTTGTAAAAAAATGAAGTGAAAAATATAACAAGTTAGCCATTTTAAAAGTGAATATATATAGATTTTAGCCCTGCTTTTTTATTTATCATTTATATAAATGCACAAATTTAAAACATTTAACCCACTCTATCATTGAGCTCCACCTTATTAAAGTTGGTTCCCTGATTGGTAAGGCTAATCTGCTATTAACTCCCATGGAAATTTTTTTACCTGGAAAGATGTTTCTGTTTTCTTCCTAATTGCATAAACAGATTCTGTTAGCAGTGTTCGTTTTGGTTCAGTGCAGAAATTACAGTTATAGCCTGAGGTTGTTGGGCCACTGTAGAAACAATGTAAAAGCAGATACATAGTGGTACAGCCAGCCTTAAACTACCTGTTTCACAAGGTCAGCTGCTCCGTTGGTCATAGGATCTCCCATAGTGGGACTGAGTAAATAGTAGTGGGACATATGAGAACATCTACTTTAACCCCCAGTCTACAGTTGAGAAAGCCGAGGTAGCAAGAAGGTTAAAGGTGCTTGTGCCCAGTCACACAGCCAGGATGAGCAGTGCCAGACTGACAGTTTGCGGGACTGCTGGTCTCCAGTTTGCTCTAGAAAGTGATACTGGCTTTGGATGTGAAGAAATTGGAACCCTCATAGATGGTTCATGAGAAAGTGTGGCACTTCTAATAAAGGTCAAAGATAGAGCTTCTACTTAAAAACCAACAAAGAACAACCACTGCCATGGAGTTGATTCGAACTCATAGCCACCTTGAAGGACTGAGTTGAACTTCCCATGTGCGTTGCTGAGAGGAGCAGAATGCCTCATCTTTCTCCCAAGGAGCAGCTTGTGGGTTCAAACTGTTGACCTTGTGGTTAGCAGCCAATGTGTTACCCACTATGCCAATACTTGCTCGCTCACTCACTGCCGTCAAGTCGAAGCTGACTCAGCAATGCTATAGGACAGGGCAGAACTGCCCCTGTGAGTTTCAGAGACTGTAACTTTTAACAGGAGTAGAAATCCTATCTATGTGCCACCAGGTTACCTTGAAAAACAAATATATATATATATATGACATGTTTCACAGATTTATGTTTCACAGATTTATGCGTCATCCTTGCCCAGGGACCATGCTGATTTCTCTGTTTCATGTCATCTTAGTATATGTGCTGCCAAAGTGAGCACACAGGACCCTGCAGTAAGCCTGAGAGAAATTAAGACACGTGTGTTTAAAAACTTGCACAGCAATTCTGGGCCGAAATTATGTGGGCACACCTATTCCTCTGGATTTGGGAATGTGGACTTGGTGGGGCCTCAGTGTCTCTCTGGAGCCTGCACTGCTTTCTAGATTACTTGGCAGGCACACACAATTTCGATCCTGTGAAAATGCAGTATTTGTCTTAACATGGAATCACTGGGAGAAAACAAAACCAAGTTCACTGTCATTGAGTCAGTTCTCAATCAGAGTGACCCTGTCGGACAGGGTAGAAAAACTTCTGTGGGTTTCTGAGACACCCCCCCCCCCAGCTCTATGGGAGTGGAACCTCTTTCTCCTGTGGAGTGGCTAGTAGTTACAAACTGTTAACCTTCCGGTTAGCACCCCAACTCATAACCATGACACCACCAGGAAAGTCAATTTCTGAATAATGCACACTTGAAGTATAGAAATTAGGCTTATCTCCCAGTAAAAAGAGACAAATGTATTCAACATCTCGTTTCTAAGGTGTGTCACCTTATACTGCAACAACAGTAATTTATGGTGCACACCCACAGTTACGCAGGCCCCCTCCTGATGGCTGCATACACCATTGGTGGGAAGGCAGCCGCCCACTGAACACCAGAGCAGGGCAGTGTCGGTGGCACTGTGTGTCTGTCTCCGGGCTCATTAGAGGGCTCAGTGAAAGAAAGCACATAGGAGAGAATGTAAAACGGCTAGAATAGGCAGGTTTATAGAGGCAGGAGGTAAGTGGTTGCCTGGGACTGGGGTGTAGAGGCTGATGGGAGATGCTAAAGATAAGGAGAATTTAGGGAGAGATGAAAATGTTCACAAATCGTGTTGATGGTTGCCCAGCTCCGAATATGGATTAAAGTGTACACTTTAAAAGGGTGCATCACTTAGTACCGGAACCCTTCAATACAGCTGTTACAAAAGTGAGGAAGGGTGGCGGGGAAGCAGGGAGGGGGGGAGAGAGGAGGGAAACATGTAAATGGTTGAATTACCTTTTTTATGGTCCTTCCCTTAAAGTGTCAGCAGTCTCACGCTTCCCTTCCTCCTGTGATCAGAGATGAAGGCCAGAGACCAGATGTCAGGCTCTGACAGTTAAAAACACAGGCTCTGGAATCTGCACCCTGACAGATCCACTCCAGCAGGGCTAGTGCCATCACCTCAGACAAACTGTGTGTGTAACTCTTCTGTTCCGTGAGTGTGTGTGTGTGTGTGAGTGGCCGGATAATGGATAACAGCACATACTTCATGAGGGGTTAGGAAGACTTCATGAAACCAACCATGTAAAAGCTTAGCGCAGTGCCTGCCATTCCAAAAATAGTAGGTGCTGCTCCTTTCCTCCTGATGCCGAAAGTGGCCTGCTTCCCCCTAAAGGGCCAGGATAACCCTCCCCCCCCCCGGGTTCAGATGCTTTCTGAGTCTTTGAAAAGTAAGTTACATGATTATAAATAACTAGCCTCTGTATTTTGATCAATTAACCCTTCCCAGGATTAGTGATATATAAAGAGATTGCAGGTTTTAAAGGGTCATTAATAGCTCTTTGAGTGAGAATGATATTCAGATAATTTTTTTTTCAGTCCCCAAAATTGTGACCTTTGCATTCTACCTGGCTGGCTGACTGCCCTGGTGAGCCATGCCTGGCTACAAAGTAACTCCTCAGCATAGCCCTGTTGCCCATTCAAGTCAAGGCATGTCTATCCGCCAAGGGACTGTGCAGCTATGTCCGTATATTCCCAATAGAAACACGAAATCAGTGCAGAGAAGCAATTACAGTTACTGTTATGGAGCAACCTCTCTAGTTAGCAAAACTGCCTGGTGCCAAATTAACCAGAGTAACGAAATTATGGCTCACATTTAAGAGACACATTAGGAGCTATAACCCCACTTTAAAGTAACTCTGCCGAGTCTTCCTCCCTCTCTGCTTTTACCTTTCCTCCTGCAGCTTTACCCATTCACTGTTCTTTCTGTCAGGACCCCAGAGAGCCTCTTTGAGCCACTGGACCAATGGACACTAACCAGAACTCACACCCACTGCCACTGAGCCCATTTCAACTCGTAGCGACCCTTACAGGGCAGACTTGGACGGCCCCAAAGGGCCTTTAAGGCGGTGCTCTTCGTGGGAGCAGACTCTCACATCTTCCCCTGTGGGGCAATTGGTGAACCGGAACTACAGCTGAGGGTGTGACCGGCAGGCCGCCCAGGGCTCCTGCCGTGGAGACTGGGCATTGTTGAACTGCACTAGGCTCTCTGGTGGGCTGGAGGATTGTTAGAAAGCAAAATGATTGAGCTCTGAATGGCTTAATACAATTAGCACAGTGTCCTGCTCTCCCTCATCCAGCTCGCCGCGCCTCTGCCAGGAGGCTTGAAGGGCTGACTTCTGAGCTGACACTGAGAGGAGACTGGCGCTGCCAGACTTCCCCCATAGGCAGCCACGCTGCTCGTAGCTGGTGCAGGATTGCATTTGACATTTAATTGAAGAGCTTGAGTACTGAGATATAAACTTTACTGTGATAATAGTGATGAAACCACCCAGACTTTTATTGAGGGGCCTCCTTCCCTTCCTGTTTGTTCACACTCTCGTGCACTTAAGAAATTTCAGGCTGACTGGAGGCAAAGATGTTTTCTTTGACAGTCTTAAGGCAAAACCCCCAGAACACAACCCCCAGTCTACAGCGGGTCTGTATGTGTGTGTCAGCTTAAAGTTAGAGTGACTCTATTTTTTTATTGACAGCAGTTAGCTAAGAGGTAACATTCATCAGTCTTCCCTGCTGCTAGGAGCTGGGTTGGGCTGAAAACCTGGAGATCAGCAGTCTGAATCCCCCAGCACCTCGTTGGGCGAAAGAGCTTTCTACTCCCATAAAGAGTTACAGTCTCAGAAACCCACAAGGGCAGTTCTACCCTGTCATACAGGGTCACTGTGAGCTGATATCGACTCGATGGCGGTGCATTTGGTTTTGTTTTTTACCTGCTGCTAAAAGGAATTCCATTTCACCCACTGATCCAGCTGATCACTGACCCCTTGTTCAATTGTTTTGTTTACTTTCACAACCTGTAGTATCCCCCAATTCCTAACTCAACGTGATTAGTTAGACATTATAATGAATATTTTTACTGATGAAGAAACATCTGTAGTGATTTACCTGTCCCAGGGCACGGGGCTAATGATGCAAACACATTGGCTTTCTGTGACAGCTCTGTAGACTCAGTCATAGTTGTAGGAAACTAACGTTTACATATTTCACATGGGATGGGGGATTGTGCACGGTGCAGAGCATAGGTGTTCGGTGGCGGGACTTCACATTGAATATGACATATTTTGAGTGTGGGGAAAAGAGCACAGATGGCCTGAGCCCACCTGCTGGAGATGAGAAGTGAGGGAGAACAACGGTTTGGTGTCAGGGTTTGGGGTCACTCCAGAAGTGTTTTGACCATCGTAGTTAGTTAATAAACTGTAGCTCTGAGGGAAGCAGGGGTGCAGATGTCGAGAGTGAACCAGTGACTCTCCCCAGCGACCATCTGTAGGTGCTGAGGAGAAAAGTGGAGCCCAGCCCTTCCTGCTCTCCTGGCTGCGTTGCTCCCTTGTCATTGAAGCAGGCTGTAGCTGAGATGGAGCCCAGTCACAGCGTCACATACTAGAAAAGGCAGCCCTTGCTCCTTGGCAGTCTGGCCATTTGCTGAAACTGATAGGAAAAGCCTGGCACTTCAAAGCCTGAGAACTCCTTTCTGAGCTTGTTAAGAGATTAGGGTCTGTATTCCCAAGAATGTATGCTGTATTTTTCAAGGAATAGTATTGATTCTGCCTTTTTCTCCCATGAAAGCTTGTTGAGGGTGCTTCACCCGTGAAAACTGACCACCCCATCAATGTTCACAGTGACCGCTACCCCTGACTGGCAGAGCATGGTCTTAAGGGGCCAGAGAGGACCAACTTCTTTCCATGTGTGTGTTGAGTAAATTTCACAGTGATATCTACATTAGTCCTATTGCCCCCATTTTACCAGTGAAGCAACTAACCTTTCTGCTTTTCCACAGGGCTAGCAGAACCAATGCTTTCTCCATCCCTCCGTGTGTCTCACCATGAGCCCCTGCAGCAAAGAAACTCAGAAAGCACCAGGCCTCTGTCTCAGTGCTCGCTCCCTGAGTACTGCTGGAGGTGTGTGGCGGTTTGGGTTTTCTGGTTTCTGCCATATTCAGAGAACTGGTTTTGCAGGGCAGATTTTTGGCTTGGGAGAGGGAATTTGAATGGTTTAAAGTTTCTTTAATCTTTAAACAAAATGGGCTTTCTTTGTATATCCAATTCTTACAGCCTTTTAGGCAGCATGATTCTGTCTAGGTGCTCCCTAAAACCTGGTGTCACGTTCCATCTTCCCATTCCTGCAGGCTGAGGTGGGAACAAAACAAGATGCAGTTGAAACTCTCCCTCTGCACAGTTGCTGTAGGTCCTGGCTGTCTCTGGGAACCCATTCTGATTCTTTCACCCCTGTAGGAGGTCATGGAGACAGTTTGTTTGCTTAGGAAAAGTGATGTTCAGAAGTTTGTGATTGCCTTCTTTATTGCCGTCTGGGGTCAAGCAGAGAGGGGAGCATCTTGAAAGCAAGCAATAGTATCGATTCAGAGAGAGCCCAGCGTCCCTGGTGAACCGTTCTCCGGTACATTCAGTTCAGTGTCGTGGCACTGGGTTACACATTAAGTTGTCATGGAAATAAAGTTGTAGCAACTGACTGCAGGAACCAGCAGCCCTGGGAGGATAAGATGCTTGGTGATGATGCTTCCACCACTGTGGTTAGATCTCCTGCCTCCCACCAAGGTCTGCTCTGATTAGTCACTCTAAAGTGACTGGGGGTGCCCAGCTGTGATCCACTTCACAGCTGATTAGCAGATTCAATTCAAGTGTTTATTAGCTGCTTTCAAGTACAAAGCCTCTGGGAAACCTGGTCCACAGCCTCTACTACTACAATAATTAGGTATGTTTCCTGCCTGGAGACATGGCTGTGTATATTTCTTTTCTACATGGGGAGGGAAAGATAGAACTAACCGGTTTGAAAGAATGGATCTAATGGCCCCAGGATTGTGAACGATCAGCAGTGGATATGTATTCTTGGACCCTTAACAACATTGGTGCCACTTTTGCTTGTCACATTGTGGGGAGACAACATGCTATTGGTATCTATTCCCTAGAAGCCGGTGATGCTCCTAAACACCCTACAGAAACATCTACATTCACAGAAAGAATGGCTATGAAGATGTACTGGGGAGGAGTAGGGATGGATTTCATGCAGGGAGTTTCATCTAGATAGGCGGGGGAGCATTTCTTGTTCCAGTAGATTGTGGCACGAAGGGCAGATTAAAGCCTGCTTTTGACAGCCAATTCAGCACATATTCATTTCCCACCATTATGTGCAAGACCCTAGACTAAGGTGTCCTAGTGTCTCACCAAGCGATTAAGTCAAGAAACCTATTATCACGTGGGGAAAATAAAGTCCTGCTCCAGAGTTGGGGGCCAGAGTGATAGCCTGAGTTGTAGTATCACATTGTGGACAGTTTATTACTTCTCTATGTTAGTGTCTTCGTCTGTAAAATAGATAAAATAATGATGATCATCTCGTCCTATCATTGTGACAGTTAATTAAAGTCGTGGGTGTAAAGTACTGGGAATAGTGCCTAATACGTGGGGCACCTAAGACAGGAAGCCATTTACCTTTTAAATGAAAGTAAATTGCTAACAAGAAGGTAGACACCTAGTGACTTGGGTGAACAGGAAGACACAAACACTAATTAGTTTCAAAAGGTACAATCAGGAGGAAACCTGCCACCTGCAATTTTTGGTTGTGGCTTTGTCGTGAAAAAGAAGATGAAAGGTAGAAATGATAACGAGAAGGAAGATTCCATTGAGACTTGATGGTCTGCTCCTGTATCATTTTAGAAAAGTGTTTGGGGAGAAAGATGTATCTGCCCAGCAGAACTGACACTGGTGGGAGAGTCTGGGTTGAGGAGCTGTCTCTTCCTACTTTCTGCCCATGAGTCCGTTTTGACTCATTGCAACCCTATGAGACCGTGAGTTTCTGAGGCAGTAAATCTTTATGAGAGCAGAAAACTTCATCTCTCTCCTTTGGAGCTGCTGGTGGGTTCAAACTGCTGGCTTTGAGATTCTCAGCCCACTGTGCTCCCTGGGCTTGTGCTAACTCTCAGTGGGATGAAACTGCTAAAGACCAGGGTGGAGAGTAATGTTTCAGAACAGATGGTGGTTTTGACCCTGGTGGACACTTGACAACATCTGGTGCCACTTTGGTTGTCATAATGTGGGGCTACAGCATGCCGTTGGTGTCCAGTTCATAGAAGCCGGAGAAGCTGCTAAACACGCTATAGGAACGTCCACAGGACAGTTCTCTTTCTAAGCCTACCTGCACCCGAGAATAAGCTCACGGACATCAAGGCAGTGCTGACTCATAGCGATCCCTGTGGGTCTCCGAGACTGGCTCTGTGCACTGCAGTAGAGAGTCCAGTTTTCCTCTCCCAGAGCTGCTGGTGGCTTCCAATAGCCGCCCATGCGGATTGCAGCCAAACTCATAACCACTACACCACCAGGGCTCCCGAAAATATCATTGGTGCTAAGGTTGAGAGACTGGTGTAGAGGACTTCTTCCATAAGGTTTTCTTGGAGAGACCAAGGTTACAGGGATGCAGCTGAGAACCAGAGAAGTGCATAGTCACTGAAAGATGAGGGGGCACTGTAGTGGTAAATGCTGCTGAGAATTTGGTGGTGAGGTGGACTGGGGCAGTGATTCCGAGTTGCCTCCTAATGGAATCTTCAGTGGAAGAGACGGGCTGACAAGGATGATGTGACCTTCTAAAAAAGCCTGGTGGTTAAACACAGGAGAGAGGGTAATACTTGATAGAGAAACATTTTGAAAAGAAAAGGATTATTCTGAACCCTATTATAACAGATAAATTACATTTCTTGTTCCATGAATCACCCTCTTGTTTGGCAACAAATGTGATTGGAGAGGAATATTGTTCCAAGAATCTTAAATTAATACAGGTGTACCACTTTAGAAGTAGAAAGAATCTGATTTGGGCCTCTCATGCTTTTATAGCTAAGGAGCCTGAAGTCCTGGGAGATTTAAGTGGCTTGTCTAAAGTCTCATCTGGTCAGTTCTGAAAGACAGTTCCGACTGACTTCCCATCCTGAGTGCTTTCTGCCCTACTGCCTTGCTTCCCTGTAGTCCAATCCTATTTTTCAGAGGCTTAGTGTGTTAGGCTGGGTTGTCTAGAGAAACAAATCTAGTGACACTCATCTATGTGTACGAAAGAAGCAATTATATATCCTCTCACCATACTTATTCAATTTCTATGCTGAGCAAATCATCAGAGAAGCTGGATTGTATGAAGAAAAATGTGGTATCAGGATTGAAGGAAATCTTATTAACAACCTGGGTTATAGAGATGAAACAACACTGCTTGCTGAAAGTGAAGAAGACCTGAAGCACTTGCCGATGAAGGTCAAGGACTGCAGCCTTCACTATGGCTTACAGCTCGATGTTAGGAAGGCCCAAATCCTCACAACTGGACCGGTAGGTAACATTGTGATAAATGTCATTGATCCACAATCAGTGCTCATGGAAACGTCAGCCAAGAGAGCCAAAGACACATTCCATTGGCCAAACCTGCTGCCCAAGACCCTTTTAGAGTATTAAAAAGCCAGGATGTTACTTTGAGGACTTAGATGCACCTAACCCAAGCCAGGGTAATTTCATTCGCCTCATCTGCATGTGAAAGGTAGGCATTGAATAAGGAAGACCAAAGAAAAATTGATGTATTTGAATAGTGCTGCTGCAGAAGAATATTAAATGTGCCATGGGCTGCTAAAAGGACAAGCCCATCTGTTGTGAAAGAAGTACAACCATAGTGTTCCGTAGAGGCCTTCATCTTGCATACTTTGGACATTATTGTCAGGGAAGACCAGTCCCTAGAGAAGTACACCATGCTTGGTAAAGTGGGAGAGGCAGTGACCAAGAGGAAGGCCCTTAATGAGATGGATTGACACAGTGGCTGCAACAAAGGGCTCAGACACAGGAAACATTGTAAGGATGGCGAAGGCCAATGCAGTTGGTTTGCTATGGGTCAGAAGTAACTCAATGGCATCTAACAGTAACTATTAAATATCAAGAAAATATCATAGGGCTACTTTCTGGGCTTGGTGCACATGCTCCCTCCTCCTTCCCTTCAATCCTGAGCCTGAGTGCCATGGTGCCACTTCTCGGCCGCTCTGCAGCCGCTCCCACCTTCCCTGCAGTCACTGGGCCCCAAGCACCACAGGCAGGGCCCGCTTTCAGGACTAGATGTGCCAGGTTCCTCTGCAGTCTTTGGAATGCCAAAGGCCTCCCCCTTCCCCATAGTCACTGGAGCCCAAGCACTAAGAGCAGCTTCCCCAGGAGATCTTCAGCTGATCCCTGTCCTCCCCCAGTAGTTACTGGAGCCTGCGTGCTGCAGCTGCTCCTTGGGTTCCCAGGCTCTCCACTGCCACTCCCTCATCCAACCCACAGTTGCCAGACCCCAGAGCATAGCCAGCAGCTACCCGCTGGGGATTCTGCATCTGCTCCCCGCCCCCCAGTTGCTGGAACCTGATCATTACTGGTGGCCATTTCCTGGGTTCCTCAAGCCTGCTAGCAACTCCCTGCAGCAACTACCCACTTCCTGGAGGAACCCCTCCCCCCCACACCAAAGCCTCCATTTCATGTGCTGCTTCTACAGATCGCCTTATCCATCAGCTCCTCTGGGACTCTCATACCCACCAGCCATTCCCCATAGATGCAGGCTGCTTCCCCAGCCACGCATGCCTACTATCCTCTTCTCGGGCTCCCTGACCCCACCGGCTTCTTCCTGCCTCTGTATGCTGGGTCCTGGGCCCCCACATGCCCACTGGCCATGTCCCAGGCCTGCAAGACTTCCCAGGCCTGCAGTGTCCACTGTCTGCCTCCTGCTTCCGATGGCCCCTTTCTGGACTCCCGAGCCTGCTGGCCACATACTGTGCCCACTAGCCACTTACCAAGCCCCCCATGTCCCCTGGTTACATCCTGCATCTGATTACCTACTCTTAGGCTCCTAAATCTACAAATCAATTACCATGTCTGCCAGCTGCTCCCTGAGCTCCCCTACTACACCTGCCAGCCTGATGTCCTGGGAAAATGGCGTGAAGTTCCAACAAAATGACACACAGACAACAGCCTACTACAGCAGCCACTATAAGAAAGCAAGAGAACCCCCATTGACCCATAGCCCTATAGGGGACAACACTGGAGACACAGTGTGAGATTTGTGCCTGAGCTGACCGTACCACACCAAGGCAAAGCACTAAAGGGCATGCAAAAGAACAGCAAGGAGAGCAGAACAAGGAAGTCCCAAGGGAGTATCAAAAACAGACTTTGGGGCCAGGGCTTGGCACCCCATCAGACCCAACTGAAAAACACTCCTAAAGGTCAACAAACAGACCTTGAACTACTTACATGCTTTTTTTCCCCTTGACTTTTTTGTGTCGTTGGCTTTTTTTTCATGTTGCTGTCATTTTGGGGTTTTTTTGTGTCACTTTGTCAATGTCTTGTTTTTACGTGTATATTATCTCTACAGGTCTATATAGATAAGATAGGTGGGATAAACAATGTGAAGAAGAAAGCAACGGGACCGATGGTTCTGGGGAGACATGGGGGAGGGAAAAGTGGGGGAAAGGAAGTGGTGTTAACCAACCCAGGGACAAGGGAACAACAAGTGATTCAAAACCTGTGGCAAGTAGCGGGTGGGAGGCCTGGTAGGGAGTGATCAAGGGCAGTGTAACAGAGGAATTACTGAAGCCCCAAACCCAAATGACGGCTAAGCATGATAGTGGAAGAAGAGTGAAGTAAAAGGAAATAGAGGAAAGAACTAAGAGGCAGAGGGCATATCTAGAGGCCTAAATACAGCTATGTACGTATGTAAATATATTTTCATATGCTGAGGAAATAGATCTATGTGCATATATTTATAGGTTTAGTATTAAGGTAACAGATGGACATTGGGCCTCCACTCAAGTACTCCCTCATTAGAAGAACACTTTGTTCTCTTAAACTGACATTCCACGATGCTCACCTTCCCGACATGATCACTGAAGACAAATGTGTGCATAAACAAGTGTGGTGAAGAAAGCTGATGGTGCCTGGCTATCAAAAGATATAGCGCCTGTGGTCTTAAAGGCTTGAAGGTAAACAAGCGGCCATCTAGCTGAGAAGCAACAAAGCCCACATGAAAGAAGCACACCTTGTGTGATCACAAGGTGTTGAAGGGATCAGGCATCAAGCACCAAAGAACAAAAAATTCATACCATCGTGCATGAGGGGGAGTTTGGGGTGGGGACCCAAGACCCATCTGTAGCCAACTGGACATCTTTTTGCAGAGGGATTGCAGGGAGGAGATGAGTCAGTCAGGGTGCAATGTAACATGAATGAAATACACAACTTTCTTCTAGTTCTTAAATGCTTCCTCGCCCCCCCACCCCCACTATCATGATCCCAATTCTATCTCAGAAACCTGGCTAGAACAGAGGATATACACTGGTACAGAAAACTGGAAACACAGGGAATCCTGGACAGATGATCCCTCAGGACCAGTGGTAGGAGTGGTGATACCAGGAGGGTGGAGGGAAGGTGGGGTATAAAGGGTGAACCAATTACAAGGATCTACATATAACCTCCTCCCTGGGTGATGGACAACAGAAAAGTGGGTGAAGGGAGATGTCGGGCAGTGTAAGATATGGTAAAATAATAAGTTATAAATTATCAAGGGCTCATGAGGGAGGAAGAACAGGGAGGGAGGGAAAAATGAGCTGATGCCAAGGGCTAAAGTGCAAAGCAAATGTTTTGAGACTGATGAGGACAACAAATATATAAATGTGCTCAACACAATGGATGTATATATAGATTGTGATAATAGTTGTATGAGCCCTCAATAAAATGAATTAAATTTAAAAGAAAGAAATAGAAACAAAACAGTGTTGGAGAAGGACCTGAACCTAGCGACATAAATAGAAGCAGACTTTAAACCACTTCAGGATGAAATCTTAAGTATGCTGCTTAGAGTCATACAGAATATGAGGGAACCAATACCGAAAAAGAATGAAATAATAGGATAGAGTCCACATACCAAAAGTAACTACAAGAGTTAAAGGATTAACCAGCAGAAACAAAGAAGATGGTAGAAGATATCACCAACAAGCTGGAAGAAGCAGAGAACCATATCAGCAACCTGGACGATAACCAAGCAGAATTCAACAAACGTGAAAGACAAGATAATTTTAGAAGCTGAAGAAAACCTAAGAACAATGCATGATGCTATGAAGGAAAATAATATTCAAATAATTGGGATACCAGAACAACATGTAACAAAAAAATCAACAGCCAAAATAGCAAGGGAATTCCTGGAAGAAAACTTCCCCCAATATAATAAAAGAGCTTCTGATAATCACTCAGGAAGCAGAGGGGACAACAAGGAGTCTGAATCCAAGGAAGATTACATCAAGGCATATAATAATCAAATTATCAAACTTTGAGAATAAGAAGAAAATCATAAGGGCAGCTAGAGAAAAAAATTGCACCCTCTAGAAGGGTTATCAGATGAGAATATGCTCAGATTTATCAGCAGAAACCATGAAGAAGGGAGTATGGAGTAACATCTTCAGAGAGTTGAAGGAGAATAATTATTGCCCAAGGATCCTCTACCCTGCCAAACTCTCCATCAAAATAGAAGGGGGGGGGGGCGGGGAGGTGTGTTAGAATTTTCTAGACTAAGTAGAATATGTAAAAAGAAAACCAGCACTAGAAAGATTACTTTCCAACAACATCTACTGCATAGTGCAACACTATCAAGAAGTCATGGCACTGGTAGAAACACCTAAGTCTTTGACCCAATGGAAGAGAGAAGGCAAGTATGAATCCTGCACACATACCCAACACACGCTAAGGAGGGAGGACGGAAAATAATTATCACAAAAGGTCCAAGATGGCAGCAAAGAACTCACAGATGGATGTAATTACTTTGAACATCAATGGTCTGAATTAAGCAATTAAAAAACAAAGACTAGCAGACAGGAAAACAGGAAACAACACCAACCAATCTGCTGTCTGAAAGAGATGGATTCTCAAGCTCACAGACAAACACAGGTTGAAGGTTAAAGGATAGTGAAAAATGTACCATGCAAATGGCAGTCTGAAGAAAGCAGGAGTTGAAATTCTAATCTCTAAGTCAATCTCAAGGTGTAGGACATGAGATAAATATTGGGTACTATATAATGCTTAAGGAGCCATAGACCTAGAGCCCATGAGCATAATAAACATATATGCACTCTGTGAGAGACCCACAAAGTTCATCAATCAAATCCTCAAAATGATTGAAAGATAAATCATAGTAGGAGACTTCAATACACTACTTTCCAAGAAAGGGAGATCAATGGGAAAGAAGCTAAGCAACAAGGCTACAGAACTTAAGGCTACAATCAGGCAACTCAACCTGATAGATATATTCAGAGCTTTCAACCCAAATGCCAATATATGCACATTCTTTTCAAGTGCATATGACACGTATTTGAAAATAGACCACATGCTGGGGCACAAGTTAAGCTTGAGTAAATTCAAACATAGTGGTCATTCAGACCTTCTTCTCTGACTACCACATCATAAAGCTAGAAATGAAAGACAAAAAGAAAACAAGGGCAAATACTTGGAAGCTAAACAACATACTTCTGAAAAAGAACTAGGCTGGTGGGCAAATTAGACACAAAATTAGAAAGTTTCTAGGAAGGGGGTTCACCAAAAAATGTTTTTTCAAAGTTATATATTTTTTGTATTTAAATTTTTTTACAAAACAACCTTATCGCCTTCAAAGTACTCTCCATTACACTTAACACATTTGTGAAATCTGTAATTCCATTCTTGGAAACATTTTTCAAACTCATCTGTTTGGATGCCTGGCAATACCTCCCTTGTTTTGGGGGGATTTCCCCCCCTCTTCTACGTTGTCAAATTGCTGTCCTTTCATGTTCTTCTTCATTCGTGGAAACAAAAAGTCACACAGAGCAAGGTCAGGTGAGTCAGGTGCATGGGACTCCTGTGTGCCGCAAATCAAACCCTTTTTTTGAGTTACACACTGTTATGTAATCTTTTCAGAACTTCTAAATAGCTTGATTAACAGTTTGACCTGGTGGAACAAACACCAAATGCACTACAAGTCAACATGTTCATCTGTTCAGGAAGTTGACAGACATCTAGAACAAGGTTTGTCAGCAATCAACATTTCTCCTTTTTTGAAATGAGAAAACCACTCAGACACTTGATTTATTTTCCCATAGCCCTGTACTTGTAAGCTGTATTTAATATCACAACAGTTTCTGTGGCATTTTTACCTGAGCAGGAAACTAAATTTCATAGCTACACCGTGTTCTCTTAATTTGGCCTTCGCAAAAAATGAAGTTCGAATGAAACTGCTTTTTTGAAAAAATTCACTGTGACCAGAGAGAATCTTCCCAGATAACACCACTGGGTGCACTAACTCAGAGTGAGTTGCATGATGGTCGCCTTGTGGGAATAATGTGTACTACAAAAACTCTGCCCCACCCAGTACATTCCTGTTTTTTTGGTACCCCATGTATGTCATACCAAGACCTAGGGATACAACAAAGGCAGTGATCAGAGTATGCTTGACAGCAATAAATACACATATCAAGAAGGAAGAGAGACTTAGGGTTGATACCCTATCACAAAATCTTCAGCAGTTGGAACACAGTGAATAGAATAATCCATCTAATAGCAAAAGAAAATAAATTATCAAAATAGATAAATGAATGGAAAAACAAAAAACAACCAAAAGGGGAAAAAAATGAACTCATTAAAAGCTGGTTCTCTGAAAGTATCACAGAATTGACAAACCACTAGCAAACCTAACAATAGATAGTAAGGAGCAGATGTCAAAATCTAGAATGAGGGATAAAAAGGGGGAAATTTCAGTGGACCCCAATGAAGTTAAAAGACTAATTATACAGTATCTTGAAAGACTACTCCAACAAATTCAACACCGTGGAGGACATGACCACCTGGAAAAAACAACCCCCAATTTATCTCATGTGGACCTCAAGAACCCGAATAGACCCATGCCAGAGAAGAGATAGATAAGCCTATTAAGGAATGTGCAACTATAAAAAGCCCTTGCCCAGATGGGTTCCCAGGAGAATTCTGCTAAGTATTCAGGGAAGAAGATAGAAAAGGATGGTAAATTCCCTAACGGTCTGTGAAGCTAGCATAACACCGATACCAAAGTTCAGCAAGGATCACACAAGAATAGAGAATTGCAGGCCAATATCTCTAATAAACACAGATGCAAAAATTCTTCAATCAAATACAAAAGTATATATAAAAAATCCATCATGACCAAGTGGGATTCATACCAGCAACGCAGGGATGGTTCAACATTCCAAAACCCATCAACATTATCCATCTAATTAACAAGAACCATATGATATCACTAGATGCATTTACAGCATTTGACAACATTCAATACCCATTCCTATTTAAGACATACAAGAAGGTGGGATTAGAAGGAAATCACCTTAATATATAAAATCTGAATACAAAAAACCAACAGCTAGCATTATAATTAATGGAGGAAAAAAAAACATTCCCACTGAACAAGGGGACATGAAAAGGATGCCCCTTTTCCCAACTTCTTTTCATTGTGGTCTTCGAGGTCTCAGCTAATAATATAAGGCAACAGAATGATATAAAAAGTTTACATTTGGGGAAAGAAGTGAAATAGCTAATAATATAAGTGAAATAGCTAATAATATAAGGCAACAGGACATCAAAGATGCATGTTTGGGTAAGGAAGAAGTGAAATTATTTGTGGATGGCATGGTTTTATATATTGAGAACCCTAAAGACTACAATCGGATTGCTAGAAACGATAGAGCAGTGGTTCTCAACCTGTGGGTCGCGACCCCTTGTAGGGTCAAATGACCCTTTCCCAGGGGTCACCTAAGACTATCAGAAAACACATATTTCCCATGGTCTTAGGAACTGAGATACCCCTCCTTTACCTGTCTCCAAGTGGGTCCGCCCACATGCAGATACGCCCACATATGAGTACCCAGTGTGGAGACTGTTAAGCATGCTACACCATGCTTCAAGACAAAATTTCATTTATTTGTCATTAGAAATAAATATTTCACAATCTATAATTACATATTGCTTTTGTGGTTAATCACTATACTTTAATTATGTTCAATTTGTAACAATGAAAATAATATCCTGCATATCAGATATTTATATTACTATTCATAAAAGTAGAAAAATTACAGTTAGGAAGTAGCAATGAAAACAATTTTGTGTTTTTTTCCTATTTTTATATTAATTTTATTATTTTGTTTATTGGTGTCAATCTATACAATAAATGTAGGATGGGCTGTCTTACAGAGACAGCAGTTGGACCGACAGTTCCTGGCAGGGATGGGAGTGGACAATTAGGGGTGGAGGAGGTGAGCCAGGAGCCAACGATGACAGGCACAGGGGAATAGTAAGTGTTTTGAAGTGGACCGCAAGGAGGATGTAGCTTTTTTAGGCATTTTTTATCAATTGAATTGTTCTGTGAAGAATTACTGAGAAGTGAATGGCAGGCAAGCATAATAAGTGAGTTAGGAGGAAAAAAACAAATAAAATATATACTGTATATACTCATGTACAAGCCAAGTTTTTCAGCACATTTTTCATGCAGTTTTTGTGGTAAAATTAGGTGCTTCAGGTAGGCTTATAATCAAGTATATATGGTATATATGCATATATTATATATAGTATATGTGCACATATATGAATATGTATGTATATTTTAATATATTTATATATATAAACGCATCAAGGAAGCCGATGGAATTTGGGCTCTATTTCTATTCTTACCACTGTACAGGAATGGTTTGTTCTAATAATGTGGCACTGTAGGATGCCCACTTCCCTGATCCAATCCCCCAAGACAAAATGGGTGCATAAGCAAATGTGGCAAAGAAAGCTAATTTTACTTGGCTATCAAAAGTTATAGCTTCTGAGCTCTTAAAGGCTTGGAGTTAAACAAGTGGCCATCTAGCAGGGAAGAAACAAAATCCCACATGGAAGAAGCACGCCAGACTGTGTGATCATTAGGTGTCAATGGGAAGAGGTATTAGAAGTTCAGAAAACACTTAACCAAATTGATTTGAAGGACACTGGATGTAGTGGAGACCCAAAGTCCACCAGCAGGACATTGGCCTCTTAGAAGGGTCTCATGGAATGGAGGATAAACCCAGAGTGTGGGTTGGCACTGATCAACACATAACTATATCCCTGTTCTTTAAGATTTCCCCCTTTATTGTTATAGTCCATATGTGATATACCTCATTGGTCAAGTTAGACTTGCATATGTTCATTTTTACATTTAATATTACTCAGTTCCTGGTAGTCAAGATAGATGACTCCTCAAAGACAGTGACAAGAGTAAAGGTTCCCCGAGGGTATAGAAAGTGAAGGGGGGTTGGAGAAAGCTGGGTGGCGGGGAGTGGAGTGGAGTTGATAGCATTGATGAATGTATAGCCCAACTGATGGGATTGAACATCAGAACTGTATGGGAGGGAAAGGATATATTGGTAAGAGTAAGATATGTCAATAAAAATATTTTAAAACAATCCTAGCTCAATCTATCTAAAGTCCAATGTTAATCCATAAATACCTCTTCAGACTCATGTAACAACAGTAGGCTGGTGACATGGAATGGTGAGCCAAGAAGCAGGAAGATCACAGGTGGTATAAAAAGTCCTATGGATCCAAGGTCAGTGGGAACATGGCGGGGTGCTGTTAGCTCTCAAAATGGGGCAGCCCTCCTGCGGTCACCTTTAGAGGTCAACAGGAAGGCAGAGGGGCAGAGAGTAAGTTTCCACCTTAAAAGAAGTCCACACCCTCAAGAAAGGCTGTGACCTGATTGACAGGTTGAATGCCAGCTTTACACTTTCATAAAATTCAAGTTGATATGACATCATCTAACTACACACTCATCCCTGCGTGTGCTTGCGTGGTGGTCAGAGCATGTTTTTGGAGCAGGGCTGACGTGAAGGTAAACTGCTTTGCCCCACCATTTGCCAGCTGCCTCACACTGTATCCTTACCACTCAGTGAAGACCCCTTTCAACATGGTGATGTAGTTTGTACAGATTTTTTTTAATAATAGAAATACTAATAATCACAGTAGTAAATGTCATTGCAACTTCACTGAATGGATACCTGGATCATTAAGTGGGTAACTGAGGGAGTGCTCCGATGATGGACTACTAACAAAGTTGGGGTGGGGCGGGGGAAGAAAGGGGGATAGAGATATGAGACTCCGATGGCCATGAGAGAGGTGGTTTAGAGGAGAATTTATGTTCACTTTCATAGCCATTTCCTCTACCTGTCTCCACCCTTTTGTAACACCCAAGCAGGTCAGGCCTCTATCCAGATAGTCAGCAATGTGTTTGACATCAGTGAGAATGAGAGTTACTGGAATTTAGTTCGTGGTCCTTGTGTACTATGTTTTGAGACTGCTGGGTAATTTTTTCAGACCTGGAAGGCAGGCAGGTGTTTCGCTCAGAAACCAAACCCCAGGAGATGGGCGTCTAACTGTCCTCCTCTAGGACTGGACTGACGGAGCCTGGCAGCAGTTGGAGGAGCACAGGGCAGAATAAATGCTGCAGACACAGCTGCTGACCACAACAGCACTGTGAGCCCGCCACTCATTCCCAGTGAGAAGGAAAAAGCCATGTGCACCTGGAGAGAGTTAGACTTTCAGAATCCCTCTGTGGGGCACTGTGAGTCATAGCGGACTTAAGGGCAGTGGGTTTGGTGTGAGCTTTTGTTGTCATTGTAGTTGTCATCGTACCAAAGCCTTATCTTCGAGGTTTCTAACCTGGACATTTTAGACAACACTGGCAGGCTGTGAGCACACGGCTGTGGGACTGAGGACAGCATGTGGCCTGTGACAAAGCTCCATTGGTTGGTTTTTGATATTTCTGTTTGAGAACAGTGGCCATGCAGAGAAGAGGAGGAAGATAAAAATGGAGTTTTTGACCTTTTAGGGGAAGTATTCAGTGCCACCCTATATGCGTTCACTCTACAATTTTCTTAGTTGGTTTTGGGGAAGGAATCTTTAACCTTTAAGGAGCACTGGTGATACAGTGGTTACCAGTTCAAAACCACCAGCTTCTCTGCAGGAGAACAACAAGGCTTACCATCCTGCTAAAGAGTTACAGCCTCGGAAACGCACAGGGGCAGTTCTGCTCCATTCTAGAGTCGCAATCAACTTGATGGCAGTGAGTTTGGAGTTTTTAGATCTTTAAATCTAGCAGGAAGTTGGCTAATAAAGCAAGTATTCCTGACATCTTATGTCAGTACGGACCAGGATGTGTTTTTTGTGTGTGTACCTTCCTGTTCCTAACCATTCCAGCTTTCTCTGTTCATCTTAGCAACACTTTCCTGGATAAACTTCATTCGTAAGCCATGCTGTGTTCTAACTGGTGTGTGTATTTTTCTAATCTGAAAATTGAAGAACGCTCTGGTGTCCGAAAGGCCAGCTGACTAGGAGTCAATGGCTTCCAGCCCATGTCAAGCACATTGAGTGGGTGTTGTTTCTAAGCACAGGCTCTTAATTCAAGGTTTTATGTGTTTAATTATGTATGTGTAAAGTGCCAGTCTGCAAGCCCTTGGGTCTGGCCTCGCTTGGAAATACTAACTGCAGAAACATCTAAGCAGTGCCAGGGATGAGATTTAGCTCTTCAGACAGAAATGCTATATCTCAAGATGCACTTGAGGGAAACGGGGAGAGGTGGGAATAATAGAAGCCGTCTGTTAAATGAAGATTTTTTTTTCATCCTGAAGCAAGCTGAAATATATCATTAGAAAGAAATGTAGCAAAAGAAGCTGGATTAGAACAGGAAACCTTTTTTTTTTTAATCTAGAAGGCTGATCTCTAATCACAAATATCAGGTGTTCATTAGCTCTAACCATTCACACAGAAACCTTAAGTTCTTTCAGATTACATCACTGAGGACTAGTCATGCTCATATAACTTAGACATAGAATTTTTCCTTGATGTAGCTATAATGAAAATAAATCATCTTACTTAGAACCAAGGGCCTGGAGCTTTCAGCAACTCTGAGACCAGTCAGTTGACCAGCGGGAGAAAGCTTTTTGTAAGGTTGCGTTGGCACAGGGAACCCAGCTTCCTTGGGTGTGATCTTCCTCCCATGTCTTAGGAAGTCCTGCAAGGAGACGGGGCAGTAAATGCTTCTTTGAATCAAAGTGGTTCCACTCTTGCTGTGGTTACTAGCTGCTGTACAATGATTTCAATTCAGGGCAACTTTATGCACAGTAGAATTGCTTTGTAGTATTTTTCATTTTATTTAACTTTCCTTGTGAATTCAGTGAAGGTTCCTAGAGCATATTGTCAATTTTACATTCAGTGATCCATGCACTTCTGTTTCATCTCATTCACTGCATTCCTCTAGGGGTAACATCATGCCTGTATGGGGTCACCTCCCATGTCTCCTGTCTCCATGCCTCTTCCTTCCCTAACCCTTGGGAACTTTGTCCTTGGAAATATGCTGCCCTCTTGATCCCAAATACTTGACTATTGTTATGTGTAGCTCACTCATTTTATTGATCCCCTTATAGATTTGCTGATTGTTTGTCTAAAAATTGAGCCTTGAAGTTGAGTTTAGTTCCAGACCTTAAAGGTGACCAAAAACAACAGTCTCAGGAGTTTTATCAGTCTCTGTCTGGCTAACAAATCTGGTTTGCTTTAGGGGATTTTTAAACTTGTCATCATTGGAAGCAAATCGGTAGGCTTGTCTTCTCTAGTTCTGTTATATTTGGGGGCTTTGCTTTATCTCTCTTCTCTGAGTATGTTGAATTGTCTCTTTTTATGTAACAACATGTACTTAAGAGTTACGAGTGTGTAGCACTACCTCTCATCTCAGGCGCTAGAGGGAGGACAGAAGCTGAAATCCCAAGAAACCCACTTGGAAATCATGTCCCTAGCTCTCAGATAGTAGGTCTGAAGGGCACATGAGTGGTCTGCTGTACTTGGAGAACTACAGTCTTAGAAAAATAGTGTTTCGATGGCAAGGGGGAGAAATGGAACCTGAAAGGAAGTTTTTAATGAGCCTTCACTCATGCCCTTGTCTCATCCTTTCCCCCGAATACTCACCCTACCATTTTCCAAATCATGGTCGTTACATGATTTCTAGTCAACTTGAAGATATGAAAGTATAGGGGTGGAGTCTAGTTTGTTAAATCAGGCCACAGCCTGATGGTGCCTCCCTGTGGGCATGACCTCCTTATAAGGAGGGTCCTCTCCTGCCCCCTCTACTTTCACCCTCCTGCTGACAAGCTACTCAGAGACCTGCTGGAGAACTTCCAGAGCCCCGTGATGCTTCCACTGCCATTTGATCCATAAGACTTTCACTCACAGGCCTGTGATCTTCCTGAATTTTGCATCATTGCTTGTGGCTGTGTGAGTCTGAAGAAGGATTTATAAACTAGGCTTATGGACTTGATCTGGACTGGGCTGGGATGATTTATGGATGCATAATTACTTCTTGATATAAAGCTCTCTCTTACAGATATATGAGTGTCCTTGGATTTGTTCCTCTAAGCAACCCAGCATAGTGCACCATTCTTCCAGGACATGAATCCTTTGGGCTTTAAATTAGAAAGATGTCATGAGCTCCAAATTCCATTTGGAATTAGATTTGAAAATACTCAGTTGGTAGTTGTTGTTAGGTGCTGTTGAGTCAGTTCCAACTCTTAGTTGCCCATGTATAACAGAAGAGAACACTGCTGGTCCTGATCCACCTTCATGATAGTTGCCATGTTTAAATCCGTTGTTGCAACCACTGTGCCAATCCATTTAATTGAATATCGTCTTCCTTTTCGATGATGCTCTACTTTACCAAGCATGATTTTCTTCTCTGGGGAGTGCTCCCTCCTCATAACATGTCTAAAGAAGATGAACCTTCACTCGCCTCCCTTCCAAGAAGCATACTGGCTATCCTTTTTGCAAGACAGGTTTATTTTTGTGCGTGGTGGTCCGTGGTCCATTCAGTATTCCTTACCGATACCATGATTCAAAGCCAATGATTCTTCTTCAGACTTTCTTATTCAATACCTAGCCTTTGCCTGTATATGAGGCAATTGAAAATACCATGTCTCGGGTCAGGTGCACTTTATTCTTCCAAATGACATCCTTGCATTTCAACCCTTCACAGATTTTTTGTAGCAGATTTGTCCAATGTGGTATACATTTTACTTCCTGACTGTTCTTTCCCTGGGTTTCTGTTGGGACCCCAAGCACAATGATATCCTTGACAACTCACATCTCTCCGTTGCCTATCTTGATGTCCATCGGCCCATTCGGGAGGCTGCATTTTTTAATATGGAGGGGTAGCATGCTGGAGGTTGTGGTCTTGGATCTTCACCGGAAAGTGCTTCAAGTTTTCTTTGCTTTCAGCAAGTAAGGGTGGATGACACACCCTTATTAATGAGTTACTATACCAGATATTAATGAGTTGGCTTCTAATCCTAATTCCTCACTCTTCTTCATGTATTTCTGCTTCTCATATTTTGTGTTCAGAATACAGATTTAAAGAGGATGCAACGATACTATGCTGACACACATCTTTTCTGATTATAAGCCACGAAGTATCTACTTACTTTGTTTAAGCAACTACCTCTCGGTCTATGTGTACATTTTGCATGAGCACAATTGAGTGTTCTGTAATTCCCACTCTTGGTAATGGTGTAACTTGTCATGATCCGCCCAGTTCTTTGCATACGCAGACACAGGTAAACATCTTGAGGTGTTCACTGCTTTCAGCCAAAGCAATCTGCGAGCTGTGCTATCTCTTGCTGCATATTTTCTTCTTAATCCAGCTTGAACTTCTGACAGTTCCCTGTCTGTGTATTACTGCAAACATTTCTGAATCATCTTAAGCCAACTTTTACCTGTGTGGCATCATGGCCCTGTTTGGTAAGGTTTGCATTCTGTTGTACCCCCTTTCTTTGCTATGGGCACAGATCCAAGTGGTTGAACAGGTAATTTCCAAATTCTTGACATAAATGGTAAGTGCTTCCAGTACAACAGCAATTTCTTGAAACATTTTTCAGAGAGTTGGTAGAGCCTGCTTTTCACCAGTGCCTCCAGGACAGCTGGAACTTTGTCCTTCAGTACCATTGGTTCTTGATTATGTGCTATCTTCTGAAGTGATTAAACATCAACACATTCTTTTTGGTTCAACGACTCTATATTCCTTTTCCTCTTTTCATGTTTCCTGCTTTGTTCAGTATTTTCCCATAGAATTCTTCAGTTCTGAAACGCAAGGCTTGACTTTTTCTTTCAGCTTGAGAAATGCCAAGACTCTTCTTCCGTGTGGTTTTGTAACTCCAGTTTCTTTTTTTTAATGTTTTATTTATTTATTTTTAAATCATTTTATTGGGGGCTCATACAATTGTTTTCCCAATCCATACATACATCAGTTGTGTAAAGGACATTTGTACATTCGTTGCCCTCATTCTCAATATTTTTGCTCTCCACTTAAGCCCTTGACATCAGCTCCTCATTTTTCCCCTTCCTCCCCACTCCCTCTCCCTCATGAACCCTTGATAATTTATAAATTATTATTTTTTCATATCTTACACTGTCCGATGTCTCCCTTCACCCACTTTTTTGTTGTCTATCCCCCAGGGAGGAGGTTATATGTAGATCCTTATAGTTGGTTCCCCCTTTC
Source organism: Tenrec ecaudatus (assembly GCF_050624435.1). Taxonomy (NCBI): domain Eukaryota; kingdom Metazoa; phylum Chordata; class Mammalia; order Afrosoricida; family Tenrecidae; genus Tenrec; species Tenrec ecaudatus. The sequence goes on along the minus strand of NC_134533.1, from coordinate 35,040,220 downwards.
CACCGTTCCCTCCCTCCACCCTCCCGGTATCGCCACTCTTACCACTGGTCCTGAAGGGGTCATCTGTCCTGGATTCCCTGTGTTTTCAGTTCCTAGCTGTACCAGAGTACATCCTCTGGTCTAGCCAGATTTGTAAGGTAGAATTGGGATCATGATAGTGGGGAAGGGGGTGGTAGGGAGGAAGCATTTAGGAACTAGAGGAAAGTTGTATGTTTCATCATTGCTACACTGCACCCTGACTGGCTCGTCTCCTCCTCGTGACCCTTGTGTAAGGGGATGTCCAGTTGCCTACAGATGGGTCTTGGGTCCTCAATTGCACTCCCCCTCATTCACAATGATTTCATTTTTTTGTTCTTTGATGTCTGATGCCTGATCCCTTGGACACCTTGTGATCAAACAGGCTGGTGTGCTTCTTCCATGTGGGCTTTGTTGCGTCTGAGCTAGATGGCCACTTGTTTACCTTCAGGTATTTAAGACCTCAGACACTATATCTTTTGCTAGTGGGGCACCGTCAACTTTCTTCACCACATTTGCTTATGCACCCATTTGTCTTCAGCAGTCGTGTTGGGAAGGTGAGCATCATGGAATGCCAGCTTAATAGAAGAAAGTGTTCTTTCATTGAGGGAGTACTTGAGTGGAGACCCAGTGTCCATCTGCTACCTTAATACTGAACCTATAAATATATGCACATAGATCTATTTCCCCATACCATATATAAATATATTTACATATGTACATGCCTGTATTTAGTCCTCTATAAATGCCCTTTGCCTCCTAGCTCTTTCCTCTTGTCCCACTATCATGCTCAGCCTTCATTTGGGTTTCAGTAATTCCACTTGGTTGCATTACCCTTGGACACACCTCCTACACCCTCCTCACCACCGATTTGGATCACTTGTTGTTCCCTTGACCCTGGGTTTGTTAACACCACTATCTTTTCCCCCACCTCCCTGTCTCCCATGTCCCCCAAGAACCATCGGTCCCATTGTTTTCTCCTCCAGATTGTTCATCCAGTCTATCTTATTTAGACAGACCTGCAGAGATAATAACACACACAAAAACAGGACAGAGGAAAACAAAACAACAACAACATTAAAAAGCCAATGAAAAAAACAAAACAACAGCAACACAAAGAAAAGCCTGCAGTTATTTCAAGGTCTGTTTGTTGGCCTTTAGGAGTATTTTCCGGTCACGTCTGATGGGGTGCCAAGCCCTGGCCCCAAAGTCTATTTTCAGTATTCCCTGGGGACTTCATTGTTCTGTTCCCCTTACTGTTCTTTTGCACATCCTTAGTGTTTTGCCTCGGTGTGATGGGATCAAATTGGGTGCAATTCCCACACTGTGTCTCTGGTGATGTCCCCTGTAGGGCTATGGGTAAGTGAGGGATGTCATGTCTCATTGTGGGGCTGGCCATGTGGTCTTCTCTGTGGATTGGTTGCTCTGAGCGGGAATAATGTCCTCAAGGCTTGGTGGGCCAGGATGTGCTCTGCTCTTTCTTCCTCCCCCTTCATTTGCTCCTGTGTGTTCTGATCAGACATGTTCCTCTCCCTACGCTGTAGCTTCATGCTGTCCTCTGAAATAAATTGTTCTGGGGGAGGGCCAGTGTCCATGTAGTTGGGATTGGGACTGGCCTCTCCGACCTCTCCACTGGTTCCTTACTCCGTGCAGTATGTTGCGTTCACATCTTGGCTAACTCCAGTGTTTGTACATGTCATTGCAACACTTTCCTTGTCGCTTCAAACTACTCTTTGGAATCTTCTGGTCAGCTTTTATAAGTCATCAATTCTTCCATTCGTTTGATTTAGCTACTCTATGTTCAAGAGCTATTTTCAGAATCTTTTCTGACATCTATTTTGGTCTTTTATTTCTTGACATGTCCTTTTAGTGACAGTTTGATTGTTTTATGTGTAATGTCCTAGATGTCAGCTCACAGCTCTCTAATCATGCACCACATCTCTTCCAGATGATCTTTACATTCATGAGCAATGTACTCAAAGTCATACTTTGTCTTTCATGGCCTGGTTTTAATTTTCTTCAGCTTCAACTTAAATTTGCATATGAACAATGGGTAGATTATTCTACACTTGGCCCCTCACCTTGTTCTAACTGATAGTACTTAGCTTCTCCATCATCTCTTTTCCATAAATCTAGCTCATTAGATTCTTGTGTATTCTACCTGGCAAGGTCCATGTGTCTGATGTTAAAAAATGGTATGGATAGTCTATAAATTGTTGGTCATGCCAATTCTATCATGCAGCCAATTTTCCAACAGTTGATCCTTCTTCTTTGTTTCTAACTTTTTCATTGCAGCCCCACTAATTATCAATGCATCTTGATTGCATGTTTGACCACTTTCAGACTGCAGAGAGGTTGCTTTAAAATCTTCTGGTTCTTCATCGATGGCATTAGTGTTCGATGCATAAATTTGAACAATAGTTGATTAACTTGTGGGCATATGGATATTTTATAACTCTTAACGAGATAGATCTTGAAATTTTCTTTTTGATGATGAATGTGACCCACTTCTCTTGAGTTTGCTATTCTCGGCATTGTAAAAAAAAAGATTATCAGATCCAACATGATTAATATTGGTCCATTTCAGCTCACTAATACTTGATATATTGCTCTTTGTGTATTACATTTCATTTGCTATGACTTTCAATTTTCCTAGATTCGTACTTCATATATTCTACAATCCTATTATAATTAGATATTTACAGCTGGTTTTTGGTCATTGAGTCATCCTACATTAGCAGATGAAGGTTCCAAAGAGTTTGCTTCATCCACATCATTAAAGTTGCCTTACCTTTCCAGCTGACGACTCTTCTCTGGTCACATTTTGATGCTTTGCAACCCGAGCAGCACATCCTCTGTCATTGTGTCAGATATAACGGCCCACTGTTATTCAGAAGGTTTTCATTGACCGACTTTTTCCAAGTCTGCCTTAGAAGTTCTGCTAAACCTGTTTGCCATGGGTGACTCTGCTGATGTATGAAATACTTGTGGCCCAACTTCTGGAATTACAGCAGCATGCAAGCCCCCACAGTATGTGTGGCGGATTTACTAGTTAGTACTTCTACTGGAGAACCAGAATGAGAAGTCATAAAGATTTTGTGGAACATATCATTCTGCCTTCAATTTGCACTTGTGGTCTGATCTATATAAAATAAAGTCTGTCAAAAGTCTATTTAAAGTAATGGGAATTGGGGGATTTAATTTTTAAAAACAAAACAACCTTTCGCCTCCCACATTCAAATTCATCTTTCTTGATTGTGTGATGCCAACTTTCCCAACTTTTGAGCCCATGCATAGGTGAAGTCTAGGCTACATGACAGGTTTTATTGGGATTCCGAATTTTAGCTGCTTGCAACCAATAGAGTTTCTCAAGGCATTTCCGAAAAGTTTTCTTTACTAAAACTTCTCAGGTTTGGTTTCTGGAAGAAATGGGCCTTAATTAGTACTAGTGTAGGGACCCATTAAGAAATGATCATCATCCTGCATAACAGCCCCAAAATACACACACCACAAATAAAAAAGAATTTCATAAATAAGCCTAAAACACAGTTCTCAGCCTAGTATAGAATTTTCAGGGGAATTAATAGCACTTATCACTCCCCCTCCCTTTTCTCAGGCACGAGGAGGGGCACCTGTGGAGAGTGAATGAGCTCCTGAGGGCTTCTTTCACTTGATCCTGTGATGTGTGAGCTGTTCACTCCTGCAGGCCTTAATTTTGCATTGACTTTGGAATGGCAGTCTTAAAAAGCTGCGTAAGGTATCAAGCCTCTTTCAGGTTTCAAGAGTCTAATTAAAAATAGCTTTATCGCAAAAGAAAGAGAGAATGGTTGCAAAACTGGAAGAATGTAATTGGTGTTACTGAATTGTACATGTAGAAATTGGAGTATCATATTTATTGAAAATAACACTTAAACTAGACTACAAGTTTTACCTGATTTCATCATTTCTGGGCATTGTATATACATGGGGTGTTACATGGGTATGTTCTTTATAAGAAATATGGATGCTATTTTGCTCTGCATATTCTCAATATAGATACTCAGTGGCTTCATATCTTTCCTCTATTATCTAGTCTTCCTCTTCCCCAGTCTCCTCTAAGATTTTCTCACTGTGATTTCTTTCCAGAGCACCGGGCTAGAAGATTAGAGTCCGCTACTCTGCTGACAAGTTTTCAGATGTGCCTGATTCCTCATTGATAAGAGGAGAGGGCTCACTTACATGGCTCTCACTTTTGTCTACCCTTCTACCTCTTGCTTGATCCCTGCTTCAGCTACTCAGTATGCATAAATCAGTCACCTCTGAGTGGATTCTGACTCAGCAACCTTATAGGACAGAGCAGAGCTGCCCCATTGAGTTTCCAAAGTAGGACGTGCAGACTTCCACATGTTCCTCCTGTGGAGTGGCTGGTGGCTTTGAATTTCTGACCTTTGATTAGCATCCAAGCCCTCTGACCGCTGCTCCACTAGGACTCCTGTTCCATGATCTTAGTTATTTAAAAATACAATGAAGCCAGTAAAAGCCAGCCCTTGTTGAAGACTGCCTTGGTTTTCCAGGTGTAAAGTTCTCTGCCTCTGCACTCTCACCATTCTGTGGTCACTCTGTTGGTGCAACACCATTGCATGTTCCTTCTCTGACAGGTTACCAGCTTTCTCAGGTCTTCTTGGGCAGCGCTCCCTCTCTTCCATGGTGTCACTTTCCTCGGGTTATCTGTGGTCAACCTCAGTGGAAAAGGTTTACATTGTGTACCTACTGACTGTCATGGTGACTCTTCTGCTGTCCTACTTGGTCTGGGAACTGACTTCCTCCTCCTCCTGAGCTTGGGCCTCCTGCCCCCGCTGGGGAGCTGTCATATGTATGTGTACAAAAGCATGGGGCTCCAGCCTATCTGCATCCACTGGGAGTCATAGAACATGCCCCCATGGGCGACAGGGGTGGGACGACTGTATTCATAAAAGAAACATGGTTGTGAGGAGACCAGTAAGTGCATTTGCTCCAGGAGTTAGACTCTAGGTATTCTTATTTGGTAGTTTCTCACATCATTTGCCTTTCTCAAGCCTTAGGGAAATCATACTGGTTTTGATCATGTGGTTGCTATTGGTTGTGGTAATAAATTTTTATTACAATTACATGCCGAAATGCAGAAGTTATGAGGGTTCACATTAAAACTAAAATACTCAGCGTTTTGGACAACAAAGATGTCCAACAGAGATGTGCCAAGTCAAGACCTATATGTCTACATGGCAACAGTTGGCTGTAACTGAACCCTGCCCCTCCTCTTAGAGTGTAGGCATAATCCCTCAATTTCTCCACAGTCTTCACCGGCCTGCTTCACTCGAGTACAATCTTGAGCAGGGATGACTCTGATGGCATCGTCCATGGGGCCTGGCACCTTCGATCCAGACTAGGCCAGAGTCTACATCCAAAAATTCAGACTTAATAGGCTCCAGTGTGGCAGCAACAGTTCCTACTTAGAGTCTCCTCGTAGTCAAATGGCTAGTCTCTGTAGATTGACCCCAGCCAGCAATGAGTGAGGACTGATAGGGATCAGCTTTCCTGGAATTAGTCAAGTGGTTGGGACTTCGTCCAAGAAAGTGCCTCATCTTCTATTAGAAATCTGAGTATTTTTATCTTTATACCGAAGCTCATTTGTTTTATTGGATTAATTTTGCTCCCCCCCTTAATCTCAGCTTCATTTCCTTTAAATTAAATGTACCCTTATAAGGGTATCTTTTGATGCCTGCGCCACCCCCACCCCTGCCCTGCTTTCCCTTTTCTGGAGCATCTCAGAACAGGGAGAGAGCCAACTACGTTCAAATGCAAACAAGATTAAAGTACAAATGAGTGAATAAAAGAGATCAACTAAATACCCCAATCAGACTCTCTGTGCCATCCTCTTCCCTATCCTCTTTATCTGTTTAAGATCAACTGAAAGTGTTGATAGGATACCTCACACTCCGCTAGCACTTTCATGCTGCAGCCCTATGTGGAGAGCGTATAGTTATGCAACTCTTGCTCAAAAGAGCCTGTACAGCTGTTAGGATTAGTATAACATTTTCTGGGTAGCAGATGCAATATAACCTGCAAGATTCCTGGAGGATTAAGATGGTCAATAAAAGAGCAGATTATTGACTCTTCATGTGATTTCCAGATGATGCATCAGCAGTAGGATGTGACAGCCTGCACCCCTTGGGCCAGGACTGTTGATATTTTATAAGAGTACAATTTTGAGGCTCAGGACCAAAATGGCAAGAGGGCTCAAACAGAACAAATAACTGTAATCCTCCAGTGATGATACAGGGTGAGATATACTCCCCAAACAATGCCAAAATTGTTCAGAACTGGCTCCATGTATGAGAGAGCTTCAGCGAGTGCATGGGGAAATGCCTTTTCTCTACAAACTTTTTGAATCCCCTTGTATTTAGAATGCATATGTATCATCTCAAGATAACAATTTGAATGTGACTATTCTCATTTCACTGTGTAAATCCTGCTAACTGTACATGCCTGGCTTTACTAGGCTTCTGTCATTTAGGAGCTTGTTAGAAATGCAGACTCTTGGGTCCCACCATACATCTATTGAATCAGCATCTTCACTTTTATCAAGATCCCCATTTGGCTCATGTGCACATTACAGTTTATGAAGCACAATTCTAAGTGATTTGTGCTTCTCAGTGATTGGCCAGTATAGTTTATGTATTCTCACATGATTTAAGGCATTATCTTTCTTTTACCAATTAATTTCTAATTGATTATTATGTGGCAACATTCATAATAATTCCAGCAACAGTAATAGCAACTATTTAGTGATTACTATAAATCTGACTAGTACAGTGGCTGTTCAGTGGTAAAGTTCTTAACCTTCCATGTAGGAGACATGGGTTTGATTCCTGGCAGTGCACCCAATATGCAGCTACCAACTGTGGAGGCTTGAGTGTTATAATGTTGAACAGATGGACTAGGAAGAAAGGCCTGGCAATTTATTGAGAAAAGATCAGCCAGTGAGAATCCTGTAGGTTACAATGGCCTGACCTCATTGTGCATCGGGTTGCCATGAGTTGGAGGCCAACTTGGTGGCAGCTCACCAACTACAATAAGCCTGACATTGGGCAAGAGTTTACTTGCTTCATCATCATAAATTACTACAACAGCATGTCTTCTTAGAAAACTATTGTTGGTTACCATTGAGTTGACTCTCAACTCAATGGCAACCATATGTCCAACAGAAAAATACTTTCCCATTTCTGTGCTGTCCTCATGATTGATGACAGATTGCCAAAGTCAAGGTTTTTTTTTTAAATAGTGTCTCTTTATTTGCATCATGAGCATTTCCATCTTTTGTCTGCCCAGGCTATACCTAGGAAGGAAAGCTTGGTGATATATTTCCAAGAAGTTGACCATGGAAAACCCTATGGAATGCATTGGGTCTGACACACCGAGGGTCACCATGAGTTGGAACTAACCTGAAAGCAACTGATTACTGTATACCAGTATTTGAGTTTTTAAAAAAGCAATACTGTATTATTTATAAGTAAATATTGACATCAAAAGAAGGAAAGAGGAATTACTTCCTGAAGAATGAGAATGGCAAAAAGATGAGGAGGAAAATTTTATTGGGACTATTAAGGAGGCATTGTTTAGAGATTGAGATAAAGTTTTTTGTGCCAACCTGGCCAATAAACACATGGGGTTAATTGAAGGGCAGGGAGATAAATGGCTTGGTATGCTTCACCTTTCTAGTTCTCGGGTCTCTTGCTTTCTGATGGTCAAACAAGGTGCAGCTGCTTTAGCCAGTTCCCCACTTCAGCTGGCAAGGCTCACTTCCTGTGAGACATCCCTGGGGAGAAGCCACATGGACCTACCCCGATAGAGCAGCCGTGTGGAGGCCCCTGCCAGCGTTGAGATGCTTACGTGTTCACTGATTCAGCTTTCCTCCTGTAGTCATTGTCATTGTGTGTGTTTTGTGAGATGGAGGAGGACTTTGTGGATTAGTCAGACATATGGGCTAATGTTGGACTTGTGGGCTTGGGTAGCACAGCACTGGGTTGGAATGTTTTCTTTCCTTTTTTTTCCCCTTCATTCCTAAGAATTTTATTGACATAATTCATATAGTATACAATTCAATGAAGTATTAGTACTATTATTTATGCATTCAGTAATTTAAAGTATTTTCTTCTTTATTTTACTCATTATTAGTAAATCTCAATTACCTCTACTCTCTACTGTTATAACTCTAAGAAACTATTAACCTACTTGCTCAGGCTATAGATTTATCTTTCCAGAAATTCATATAAAGAAAAACATATTAACCAAGAACACCAAACCCCCATAAGGACAAAACGACTCTGGCTCCTGATTGCTTCCCCCCCCTTCACTACCATGACCCAGTTCTACCTTAGAAATCTGACTAGACCTGAGTACACACATCGGTACACAGAAGAGCTCTCCACACAAGAAATTCAGGACAGACAAAACCCCCGGGAATAGTAGTGGGAGTAGCAATATCACGAGGGTAGGGGATTGGTGGGGGTGGGGGACATAAAGGGGAAACCCATAACAAAGTTGGGCATACAACCCCCCCCCATGGGTACATAAAACTGAAATGTGGGTGAAGGGAGACAAGGGACAGGGAAATACAAGAAATAACAACAATAATATATAATTGATCAAGGTTTCATGATGGTAGGAGGGTGGGGGATGGAGGTGGAAAATGAGGAGTGGGTATCAAGGGCTCCAGTAGAAAGAAATTGTTTTGGAAATATTGATAGTAACAAGTGTGCTTCAAGATTGAATGATGGATTGCCAAAAGATTAGTAAGACGCCTCCCTCCCAATAAAATTAATTTAAAAATAGTAATTTCATAGGGGGGGAAATTTAAATGAAATAGAAGAACTTCAATTGAAGAGAAACAAAGTATTGAAAAGTAGAAGTAAAAAGGGGTCAAAAGAGAGAAATAATGATAAGGTGTTAACTGTTAGCTAGGTACATGTGTACTAGTTGACTTCTAGTTATTTCCGTACCTTATGAAAGGTGAGGGTATTCCCAGTGGTGTCATCACATAGGATGACTGCCAGTGTACTTTAGACATTCAGTGTCACCTTGCTTGGAGCTTCTGTAAACAGGATGCTCAGAGTTTAGGCTGTTTTACCATACCTGCCTTAGGTCTTAGCTCTTGTCTTTAAATGGAATGTTTTCTTGATGTGCACTTTTTATATAAAATTCTTTCTTATACATGAGTGTCTGTGGATTTGTTTCTCTAATATACCCAGACCAAAACCTTTGAGATAAGATAGGACCCACAGTCTAGTGCATCCAGGGCTCAATGCCTAGCACTTAGGCGAGTAGCTATACAGTTTTCTCTGAAAGCCGCACTCATTCTTAGTGCCTCTCTGCTCTACAGGTAACTCGGGACCAGATGAAGACGTTCATACAGCAGGAATTTAAGAAAGTTCAGGAGGTGATTGCTGATGAAGAACAGAAGGCTCTTCATCTAGTGGACATCCAGGAAGCAATGGCCACGGCTCATGTGACTGAGATACTGGCAGACATCCAGTCCCACATGGACAGGTTGATGACTCAGATGGCCCAAGCCAAGGAACAACATGATACCTCTAATGAATCAGCCGAGCCAAAGGCAGAGGTAATGGAGAATGTGCACTCTTAGTAGTCGCAGGAGGACCAAGAAAATACGGACGGCCATGTCTGTTAGCACTGGCAATGCCCCCTTGTGGTCCCTGAAAATGAAAGCTTTCACACAGCATAGATGTTTGTAGTGGGGTGTAAATGGGTGCAGAAGTGTTGGTCATTAAGTCCCACCCCCTGATTTTTACCAACCATCATCTGAAAAATACAGGCAATGGACATTTACAAGTGCAAGGTGTGGAATGAATCTATAACTAAAGCCATCATTTGAATTGCTGAAGGAGTCTGGGTCAGGAAGTAGAGCATGAAGTAGGCCAAAATGGAAGGTAATTGGTCTCTCAAGCTGGTTTTCAATTGGAAACCAGCTGTATAAACTGGGGACACAATTGCTAGACCAACAGAGGCGTGGGTGGCAGGGTATGTGAAGATGCAAGAAGGACAGTGTGGATGAAGAAAGGTAAATGTTGAATCACTTGTATAACTATTAGTCACTTGTATAACTATTAGTGACACAGTGGAGTAAGTGTTAGGCTGCTAACTGAAGGTTGGGATTCAAAACGACCAGCTCCCCTGTGGGAGAAAGATATGGCAGTCTGCTTCCAGAAAGGTGGACAGGCTCAGAAACCCTATGGAGCAGTTTGACTCTACCCTCTTGGGTCACTGAGTGAGAATCAACTTGATAGTAGAGGGGTTTAGGTATTCATTCTTGTTTTCTAGCAGGAATAACAGGGTCTTAGGTTTCCCAGGCATCATAGTCAAGAACCTACTTCTAAAACATAATTTAAGGCAGATATTTTAAAGAGATACTAAACTAGTGTATAGTTCAGCCTCTGAGGAGATCTTTATCAGCACTGTATTGGAAGTTCAGGCCCAGTTTATGCCAGATAGATGTAGAAAACCTAAAAGAGATTACTCAGTGATCATACCTCTAACTAGTTGTCCTGCCTTGGCCCTGGAGAGCCTGGTTAGAGAAAGAAATCGGCTAATGGAAGTGTCCAAGTAGAATCCAGGAGGTAGGCGTTGTCCAAGCCATCCTGACAGGAAATGCAAAAGCCTGCTGCAGCCATCCTGGTTTCTTGATTACATTCCATCATTGTGTGAGAAGAACTGCTCTTGTTCTTTACACTCATCCTTCTTAGAATGAAGAGCCTGTACCTATGTGAGCTTCTAGGTAGGGAACAGAGAATGCTATGTTCATCATATTATTTAATCCCAACACTAGCACTTGGTTTTTCTCAGTTACACATGGACGATTCAGTGCAGAGACATGCTGACCACTATCCCAGTTGTATCTGTGAGAAGAATTAGGAGAATCAATATCCTTGACTGCTTGCATACCTAAGACCCTTTATAGTAGTGGTTCTCAACCTGTGGGTCGAGACCCCCTTGGGAGTCAAATGACCCTTTCACAGTGGTCACCTAAGACTATATTTCCGATGGTCTTAAGAACCAAGACACCGCTCCTCTATCCATCTCCAGGGGGTCCGTCCACATGCAGATATACCCACATAGCACATATGGGGGGGTCAATACAACATGAGGGTCAAAGCATTAGGAAGGTTGAGAACCACCGCTTTCCAGTACTGTAAACACTTTGTCTTAAGAAACAAAAAGTTCAACCAGACTCACCTCCAGGAGTCCTTAGCATAATTTCATCTCCAGCCCCTCTTAAATCTGACCCTCCACATTTAATCTGCGTGTTGATTAGGTTCTTTCAAAAATAAAGATTTAATTTGAGCTGCATCTACCTCTCTTGTTTTTATTTCCAACAGCATGTTTAGTTCCTCCCCAGCGTTAGCCATCCTGTAAGCACCTGAACGGCGCTGTGCTTGTTAACTCTGAGGAATTACTCTTGAGGATGCAAGAGCTGACAGACCTAAGGACCAAGCTGAGAACAAAATAAGCTATTTAAAAAAGAAATCGCATTCAGCTGGCTAGAGCTCTTACAGAGAGCTGTTATCATCTTAATAGTCTCTTGTTCCAGCTAATCTGGTAACTTATTGGTCAGAGCAAATTTCTAGTTTGTCTCTGGCACTTTGAGAGGAATTCAGTAGAGATGAGAGATTTTATGGTTCTGAATTCCATTCTTCTAACAGAGTCATATATATATATATTCCTCTTTTTCTTCCCTTTATCAACTATGGGATTAAAAATAATAATTTGCATCTTAAATTTGGCCAGAAGATAACCCTCCAAGGTGTATTATGAAAAATTTCCAACATCTAGCAAAATTGAAGGTATTGCACAGATTGTACCTCTATCTCCACCACCTAGATTCTACCACTAACTTTTCTTGCATTTGCTTCATTGCAAAGCTGGCAATCTTTCCAACCTTTTATTCATCAGTTCATCTCATTTTTGAGTGCATTTCAAAAGAAATGGCATCTTGTGGTTGTGATCCTCTTGTTAATTATAATTTAAAAACCCCTGGACAGAATACATTACTTCACCTACCAGAAGATCCTAAAGGTGTAGAAAAGATGGCAGACTGGCTCGGGTCTGGGATTTGTGATTTGAGGAACTACACAGCAGTGAGCTCACTGGTGTGTTTTCTTATTTCCTATGAATGCTGAAGAAGCATTCAAACCAGAAACACGAGGACCCAACTCTACAAAATTTGTAAGCCCCCAATAAAGCTCCTCTCACCAGACTATTCATGGGAAAGGGTAACCCAGCTGGGACAAAAACCAAAGCAGCACCCCCTTATCCATGCCACCTGGCACTCCAGCAGTGGAATCATGTGGTGAAAACCGTTTTTGCACCCTATTCTGCAGCACTGAGGTGCCCTTTCCACACAGGGCCTAAATGTGAAATTCTGACTTTTGCCCTCCCCCCTTACCCACCCCACTACAGTAATGAGTTTCCCCCCTCTGTTGGAGTATGCTGGCAGCGCCCTGACTTCCACCCAGCCCCTTAGCAATCACGCCAAACACATTGGCATTGAGTCAGTGCTGACTCATAGCAACCCCCGTTTCCAAGACTTTCTCCTAAGGGGCTGCTGGTCGTTTCAAACTGTTGAACGTTCGGATTATAGCCCAACTCGTAACCCCTACACCATCAGGGCTCCCCATAGGAGCAGTAAGGAAATAATAGTACACCACCCCTCCTCTTCAAAGACGGTGGCTGGAACTCCCTAATTCTTGCCCTTTAGCCCTTGCTGTATTAAGGAGATGTCCTCCCTGGCTGAGCCAATGGTGGAATCTTGGCTCCCAATTCTTCACTGTAGTAATTTGTCATTACTCCGCCTTATCCCCAGCTAGACTGGGCTGAATTCTTGCCTCTGAATAATACAGCATAGGGCAGGTGAGACTAGTACTGTGAAGTCTTTATCAACTCCATGGACATAGTGATTAATCACATATATATATATATATATAATTATCTATTAATGAAATATGTGTTTTCCGATGGTCATAGGCAACTCCCGTGAAAGGGTCGTTTGACCCCCCAGAGGGATCGAGACCGACAGGTTGAGAACCACTGTTATAGAGTGTTTCAGAAGTGTAGACACAATGTAAAATGAGCACACACACATACAAAACCTGATACTTGTTTTTGTTTTGTTTTTTCAAATCAGATTTAAAATTTTCTTCAAACTACCAGAAATTGCTCATAGACATAAGGTTTGAATCAAAGATTCACATTTACCTTTTACCTCATTGTTGTATTTTAGGTTATTTCCAACTTGTCATTTATAATATGGTAGTGAATATTTTTAATAGTTGGATCATTTTGTAAATATATTTAGTCTCATATTCTTGGGAATGATTACAGGGTCACAGATATAGACATCTTTTTGGCTCTTACACATGTTTGCAAACTCCAAAGTCAAACTCACTGTCATGGAGGCGATGCTGACTCCTAGCCACCCTATAGGACAGGGTAGAGCTACACCTGTGGGACTATAACACTCTACAGGAGTAGAACGCCCCATCTTTCTCCCACACTCAGCAGCTTGTGGTTTCAAACTTCCAACCTTACAGTCAGCAGCCCAACAAGTAACCACTACCTCAAGTCTTCTGTTTGCAGATTATCCATCAAAAGAAAAATCCCAAACCCACTGCCAATGATCTCACTTCAACCCTGTGATCCTATATAGGGCTTCGAAGGCTGAACTTCTTGACGCCGGATCAAAAGGCTGATAGCTCAAAGAATGCATGTAGCCTCCACGTGCTCCCTCAGAATGTTGGTGTGTTTGAACCACCAACCTTGTGCTCGCATGATCACACCACAAGGGCTCCTCAAACTCTCCGTAGCACTGTTACATCAGTGTATCATCGCCAATTTTGAGCATCATTATCTTTTTTATGTTTTCCTGGATTGAATGATATGTTTCAAAATTTGTAAGCCCCTTTTATTTGAAAGTCATGACATGCCCATCTTTTGTCTATTTCTAGAGAAGAGTATTGAGTTACAGTGAGATAAAAAGTCAGTTGAAATGAGGAAGTCATTAAAATTGTATATGTGTTCTTTAAGCACTTATTTAACTTGAAACAAAGCACTCTTTGGATTCAGATTCAAGGCCTTTTCTTTGAGAATATGGTTTTGCTGCCTGGAGTTCCAGGTCATGTTTTTCTCATATTGTACTGTTGATGTTTTCCAATTTCCATCCTTTTAAATAACAGTGAAGGAAACATTCATAGGAAACTGAATATAGAATTCTAGATTTTATAATCTAGTATCCTAATATTTTGCACATGTTCCACTTTCATCAAAATGGTCAACAATGTTTAAGCGAGCCATCTTTGATTTTACAGAAGCAGCAACTCATCGAAGCAACATCATTTTCTTGCTGGCTTGTACTTTTGCTGTTTAATTAAAACATGTCATTGTAATTACCAGTTCAAGTGGCATAAACAAACTGGAGAACAAGATATTTGGATCTTGGTGAGCACACAGTTCTGGTAGGGGAACTGAAGATGGGAGTTGTACTGCAGTACAGACTGCCAGTTGAGAGCATTTCAGGTGTGGCAAGCATTAGTCAGTTTTACTGAGGGCTTTGAGAACATTGCTTAATCTAACCAGACATTTAAATGGACGATGGTGCTTCACAGATTTCAATTCTGATATTCTGATGCTATAAGAGCAAGAATTCACTTGTAATGGGACTAGAACTAATCTGCTTATGTGTTGCCTTCTCTGTTTTCCTTTCTTGAATAACTTGCTGTATCCCTTGTACTGTGTTAGGTGCAGGGACTACAGAGATTAACAAAAAAATTCGTTCTGAGGGGACTTCAAATCCAAAGAGGGAGACTTTATGCAATGCTATATGGTGGTTCTCTGCTCATAATATTAACCTAGACATGTGTACTATAGATATATATGACTATAGATATATATAGATATATATACTATATATAGATATATGTGTACTATATGTATATATGTGTGTATTGTAGATATATACATACTATATATGTACTGTATATCAGATATATGTACTATATGTGTACTATAGATATATGTGTACTATATATATATATAGGGCAATTACGCCATGCTTTCAGTAAATAATAGTTTCCAATGGAGCCCATTGTTACAGAGATACTCTCTCTGTGAAGACTAATGTTGATAATTGGTTTGGTAGATATGCAAATTAATTATGTAGGAGAGTTACCCTTCTATTTTGTTGAACACTTTTTATCAGGAATGGATTTTTGGGTTATGTCACATGTCTTTTCTGTGCGAATTGATAAGCTCATATGGCTCTTAGTGTTTTAATAATGTGGTGAGTTACTTTGGTTGTTTTAATCTTGAACTATTGTGTACTTGGTCATGATATATTATTCTTTGATATGTTTTTAGATTCTGTTGCCCAGACTTTTGTTGACAAGTTTTACATCTACGTTCATGAGGGATATTGGTATATATTTAGTAAAGTCTGTCCTTGGTTTTGGTATCGATTATATTTGTTTCATGAGATGAATCAAAGAGTATTCCATCCTTTTCTGTAGCTTGAGTTGAATTTGTGTCAGCTCTTCTCTGAATGTTTGGTAGAATTTGCCAGTGAAACTATCTAGACCTTGACTTTTCTTTTGTTGAGATTAAAAAAAAAATCAAAAACCTGATCGATGTCTTCTTTTGTTATGGGTCTTTTCAAATTTTCTACTTCAGTTCATGTATGTAGCTAGTGCATTTCTAAAACATTTTCCATTTCTTCTAGGATTTCAAGTTTGTTGGCATAGTTTTCTGTTTTTATTTTAGGTGTTTCTATTGTGATGACACCCATTTCATTTCTAATTCATATTATTGGCTTCTGTTTTTCCTTTGTTTGTGCCTTTGGTTTGTTGATTTTGTAAATTTTTTTTAAAAAACAACTTTGAGTTAAGTCCATTCTTTCTATATTTCTGTTGTAATATCATTGTTTTTCTAGTGACTGTAGACTTTTTTCTGCTTTAATTGTTGGAGATGGTGGGTTAAGGTGTGATTTGGGTTCTTTTTTGATGTGTCTGTTTTTGCTTCCTCAAACGTTTTGGTATGTTGTATTTTCATTCTCATTTGATTTAAGGATTTAAAGATTTTAATTTTATTTCTTCTATTGCTTGGTAGTTTTTAAGCAGGGTGTTTAGTTTCCATTTGTTTTGATATTTTTCCTTTTACCTTCCCATTGTTTACCTCTGATTTTATGGTGATTTGAGAAGATGCTGTGTAGTATTTTGATGTTTTACATTTTATTGCTTTGTGGTATGACATATGTTCTATATTGGAATATGTTCCAAGTCCTCTAGAAAAGAATGTGTATTGTGATGTGTGGCTGGGTAGAGTGTTCTGTTCATGTCTAAGAGTTTAAGTTGACTTATTGGGTTTAATTCTTTGTCTTTGTTGAGCTTCTGTGTAATTATTCTGCCCTTCAATGAAAGTGATGCATTAAAGTCTTCTATGATAAAAAGTATTGACTTGCCTATTTCTCTCTTAAATTCTACTAGGTCGATTTATATTTTTAAAAGCTCTTCTATTGTGTGCAGAAAAAAATACCTAATTTTAGCTATTTCCTCCTTTTCAATTGATTCGATAGTCATTTACAGTATATATGAGGGGTACCCCCCTAAAATGGAATTTTTTTTCAAGACTGTATTTAAAGACTATGTATTGCCATCAATCGACATTTCACCTTTTTTGAAATGAGAAAACCACTCATACACTGTTTTTTTCCATAGCATTGTCCTTATAAGCTGTGTTCAACATCAACAGTTTCTGTGCCTTTTTTTCCTGAGCAGGAAACATCATGTTGTCTTAAATCAGCCATCACAAAAAATAAGGGTTGAACAAAACTGCTTTCCTGAAAAAATTCACTGTGACCAGAGAGAACCTTCCCAGGCGACACCACTGGGCGCACTAACTCAGAGTAATGTGCTTGATGCTCAGCTAGCTGGAGAATGCATGCCAGGGAAGCTCTGCCCAGCGGGGTTCTTTTCTGTTTTTTGGGGGGGTACCCCTTCATCTAATATACCTCTGATGCTGTTTTTCCCCATAAATTCTGTTTTATCAGAAATTAATATTGACACTCTGCTATTTTTTTTAATTTCCGTGAGCTTGATTTTTTCTAACTTTTGATGTTTAGTGTGCTTTTACATTTATGTTTATTATATGTCTCTTCTAGACAGCATATTGATGGGTCCTGTTTTTGTATCATTTCCAACTCTCCATCTCTTGACGGGTACATATAATCCATTTACATTTAGTGTAAGTATTGATAGGTATGAACTTATGTTTTCATTTGCTGTGGGGTTGTTTTTTGGTTGATTGTCTTTTGATGCTGCTGATTTTTTTTCCATGTAATTTTCTATGCTGAATTCATTTTGTTGGTTGATTTTCTTCATTGCTATTGCTTTAATGTTTATTGAATTTATGCTTTTCCTGTTTTACATTTTGATTAGGACGTTTATCAATTAAGTTTAAAACAGCTTATTCTCTTTGAAATTGACTTTACTTCTTCTCCATTTAGAAATTTGTTAACCAGACAGTTTATTCCTGCTTTTACTTCGCAATAGTCTCCATTTGTTTCATATTTTACGTCTTTCAGGTTTGGGGTTCTCTTAAACCTGGGTGGATTTTGGTTAGTGTTGTGTTGTGTATCTTAATCTCAGATTGCCCGTCATTGCTGGTTCTCTGTCAGAGGAACACCTTTTAATATTTCTAAGTCTGGGTTTTAGAAATTCCTTCCATTTTTGATCATCTGTTAGTGTCTTAATTTTGCCATCAAGTTTGTGGGGTGAGTTTTATGGGTATATAATTTCATTTGGCTTTTTAAAAATCTTACAGATATGTATATATTTTTTATTTTCGCCTTCTTGTTTGCATGGTTCCTGCCGAGAGATTTAATCTTACTGATTTTCCTTTGTGTGTAACTTTTCACTTTCCCCTGAGCTGCTTTCAGGATTCTTCCCTTTTCTTTGGTTTTGTAAATTTTACTTATGTATGTATTTGTGAGTTTATTTTTGGGTCTAGACTATATGGGGCTTATTCATATTCTTGAATACATATCTTCTTTTGTTACATATTACTAGGGACGTTTTTTCCCAACAACTCTTACATAATTTTTTTCTTTGCACTTTTTGTTCTCTTCCTGTTCTGGAGTTCTTATCATACAAGTTCTTCTTTATGGTGTCTTACAGAATTCTTAGACAGCCTTTATTTTCAGTTCTTAAATAATTTTTCTAATTGTTCCTCTAGCAGATTAGTATTGAGAGATTTGTATTTAAGCTCACTTATTCCGTCTTCTGTGATTCAGTTCTACTTTTTTACCCTTTCAATGCATCATCTGTTTCTGAATTCTTAACATTGCTAATCTGGATTTTTACATGCTGTTTTTGTGTGGTTCATAATTTACCATTTCCTTTGATAGTTTGTTCTGATAGTATTTTATTGAATTTTTCTAAAGTTTTGTCTGTGTTTTCTTTGATTTTATCTGCAGCTTTCCTTATCTTTATTTCAAGCTATTGAAAGTATCTAAATATTTTTCTTAGGAATTCCTTATCAGGTCATTCCAATGCCATTTATTCCTCAAGATAGTTTTCTGGATCTGTGTTTTGATCACTTATTGGAGCCACTGTCTTGTTTCTTTATGTGATTTGAAATAGTTTGTTGTCTCCAAGACATTGTGTTGCTGTATTTGTATATAATTAGTGATTGTATGTTGTTGTATTCTAAGGCATTTACCATTTGTCTTCTGGTAAAGGTAGAGAATATTAGGATGTGGGTAGTTTTCTGCTGTTCACGTAGCACAGTTCAATGAGGTTTGGGTGGTGGTCACTGTTGCCCATTGTTGGTCAGGAGGGCTGCAGGAGGTATAGGTGTGACTGGGATGTGTGGACATGTTTGTTGTGGGACAAGTGTGAAAAGGAAACATCTATAAAAATAAAATAAAATAAGCTAACAACATCAAGAAAAATGAATTTCAATAATAATAAGGAAAATAAAATTTAAAATAGGTCAACAAATAAACATATAGAGCCGCTCCCCCCGTCCCCCCCCCCACACACAAACTAAAACTAGAGGCAGGGGAAGTAAAGAGTATAGTAAAAACAAAGCTTAGAGAAAAATAATTAAAGATAGGAAGGAAAAGAGAAGTAGAAGGAAAAACCAAAGCAGAGAAAGCGGGGGGGGGGGGGGGGAGAGGAAGGAAATAAAAACAAAAGAGGAGAAAATGGGTGGGCAGGGCCCAGAAAGAGTAAACTGTAGGCCTTGGGGGCAGAGCACTCAATATGGGCCAGTTCTCTCTGCCGGTCAAGGGTGGAGGCCCGGTGGGGTAGGGGATGGAGGGTGAGTGGGTGGGCATGTAAGGGAGGGACAGGACCCTAGACCTTGTACAGATTCTTTCCACCTTGAAGGTGCTGTGTCAGGGCCCTTGATCCAGAAGCAGCCTGTGTCAGCTCAGCGGGTGCCTGAGACGAGGGACTTATTCCTAAAAGAAGTCCTTTAAGTCCAGAGCACAGCTAGGTGCAGGGCAGCTGGTTTTGACAGAGTTCCCTGCCCACCGTGGGGTGGTTTGGAGTCAGTCATTCATCTGGCACTGCCCTCTCTGCTTGCTGGAGTTCATATGACTGGAGGCACAGGGGTGGTGTCCAGGCAGCTCCTGAACCATGAGGGCTAGGCCATGGGGCGGGCCATGGGGTGGGAGTGGTTTAGCGGCTGCTGACTGGGTGAGCATAAGGAGCTTGCCACCCTTCAGGTTATAAGGGAGGTGTGGAGAAACAAGGGGAGGATCGCATCTTTCTGAGCATGAACCCATAGTTGTTGGCCTCATTGAATGCTGCTTATAAAAGTGTAAAATAACTGCCTGGCAGTTCGCCCTTGCCACTTTTGTTCACTTTCTTCTCGTAGGCTTCTCCTATTCAATCCGTGGCTCTACTTTTTCCTTTAAAGGCTAAGGTTCTGGGAGTATCCCGCATATCTGTCTTCGTTCAGTCTCTTGAGTCTTTGTTGTAAAGGGCCTGCGTAATGTGTCTGTCCTCTTGCCAGCTGTCTCCGCCTACTGACCTGTGGGAAAGGCTCTTATGCATGTATTTCTTCTTTCAACAGTAAATCTCTCACCTGGCCATCTCCTGTGCATCGTGACTATGACTATAGTCTCTGAAAAGAACCAGGTGTCTATAAGTAACAGAACTAGATAAAGCACAAACCTGTATCCCATCATCTGTGTCCTTCTCCACATTCCTCTAGAGAGTTTATAGAGGGAAAGTACAATAATGGCCACCACTTGGTAAAGATGTCATGCACTACACACTTGCTCATTATTTTGCACACATTTTTCTCCTTTGCTTTATGCCACCCAGCTACCCTGTGAGATAGAGTGAGGATTTCCACTTGCAGATGAGGAAACTGAACCTCAGAAAGCTATGTGTATTGTCAGAAGCCATGCTGTTGCAGTTCATAACCCCAAATTTGAAGTCATGTTCCTCTAGGTCAGAAAGCCCATTTCTTAACCCTTGCACCAGAAGTTGTAATCCAGAGGGTTTGCTCTAATTCACAGAAGAACATTTGGTTACTTTTTTCCCATAAGGTTCTCCTAGACAATTATGTTTAAACATCCAAAGATAATTGAAAAATTGTATTGAGGTTTAATTGTCATTGATAGTTATGTAACTCATGTTACATTTAAATTGTATGACTTTTCTTCTTAGATTACAGTTCCCATAAGACATACTAGTCGATCAAAGTGCAAAGAAAGCTTCCCCACTCCTATCCCTCGTTTCCCCCGCTCGTCATACTTCTCTCTCATTAGGGTACAGATAATTAGTTCCTGCTCCACTATCGCAGATCTTTAACAGTCTGCTGAAAATGCCCGTAGCCAACCTCCAGTGTTCAATCTAATTTAAATCTCCTCTCTGACCGTAGCTGCCCTTTCCAGGATGGTGCCCTGGCACTCTCTTAAGCCATGTCCCCTCTCACCCCATGACCCTGCCACCAGACCCACCCCCACCAGTCCCCACCATGCCCTGCCCAGCCCTACAGATGCACAGTTATTTTCTGTGGTTCAGAGAATTCAACATTTCTTAAACAAAGAGTGCTCCCCCCACCTCCACCCCCTCCTTTAATTCTATGTCTTTATTCTAGTGTAGTACCCATCCCACTTTCTCTGTTGTCGGAAAACCATACTTTTCCCTCAAGTGTCAAAATAAATGTCATCCTCTCTCTGGAGCCTCCCCCAGCCTGTCCAGTCAGTGTTCACCCTTCCCTCTGACTCCCAAAGAATTCTGTCACATCTTTGGTAGAGACCTTAACTCATTTTTCTGTCTGCCCACTTCCCCTGCTTCTCCTAGGAGATCCTGGGAGTTACATTGTGGTGGGTGTTTTTCTTGTCCTTGACCCCTACCTATAGTAGCGTCTCAGTAAATCATCGTAGCCTGTGTCATTTTGTCTTGGCTTGTGTGTTGCTATGGTGTAAAAGTTACACTACTGATATTTCAGCTACCTGCAGGGTCACCCACAGTGAACAGGTTTCAAAGGAGCTTCCAGACAAGACAGACTAGAAAGAAAGACCTCAAGATCTACTTTAGAAATGTAACTGCCAACCACAACAAAACCCCTCCCTGTCACCGAGTAAATGTTGACTCATAGACACCTACCTACAGGATGGGACGGAACTGCCTGTGTGGGCTTCCAAGGCTATCCATGTTTCTGGGAGCAATGAGCTTCCTCTTTCTCTTATGGAACGCCTGGTGGATTCCAGCCTGGACCTTCCTAAGGGTAACAGCCCAGTGTGTAACCCGCTATGCCACCAACGCTTCTGTTTCAGAAAATTAGCCAGTGAAAATTGTAGCACCCCAGCAGAACATTGTCCGACTTGCTTGCTTTAGACATGTCATCAGGAGGGCTCAGTTGCCAGAGGAGGACATAATGTTTGGCGAAATAGGAGGCCAATGGGGCGAGGGCTATCCTCGGTCAGGGAGATAGGTTGCCGCAGAGCTTCAGTGATGGACTTGAACATGCTGGTAGGTATGAATACGGGCCAGTGTTTCATGCTTTGGTACTTCAAATCACCAGGAGTCAAGAATCCAATCAAAAGCATCTATCTTATCAGTAAATCCTACTGAACTGCTACTGCTATTGATCAAATCAAAAGCCTACTGCCATCCAGTTGATTCTGACCCATAGCGATGACCCTATAAGATAAACTAGAACTGCCCTTTTGGGTTTTCAGTACTTTTCAGTCTTTATAGGAGTAGACAGTCTCATCGCTCCCTCAGAGCAATTGGTAGTTTCAAACCACTGGGCAGCTTGCAGTTCATTCAATGCATAACTCACTATGCTGTCGGGGCTCCTATTGATAAAAGTAACCGTTTTCAAGTCCATCTTGTTTCTCAGTCACCACGCTTGATGATTATATACATTATTTCCTTTAACCTTCTTTCTCTGATGCAGGGATAGCTACCCTGTTTTACACTATAGGAAATTAAGGTTTAGAGAGGCAAAGGAACTCCCACAGAGTAACCCAACACATCAGGAATGGAGCCAAGATCTGAAGCCAGAGTTTCTGACTCCAGAGCTCACTTAATATCAGTAGAAACTAAGAGCAAATGGACTAAGTAAGTAATTCTCTAAGTATAATCAACAGCGTGGAGCTATATACTCTATTGAAAACCCTAAATGACTAAAGGGAAGGATGTCAAAGTTACTCTGTCAACAAAAGGGTGAGTGGGGTCCCCTGGAAAAGACTTGAGAGTCATTTGAAAAACCTCGTTTGGTTACAGAAGGAGGCTCAGAGGAAATTTGTGATCACAGACAAAGATTGAAAGAACAGTGCTTGTTGTTAGTTGACTTCTGGTCATTTCTGACCCTTGGTGACCCGATGACTAACAGAACAAAACACTGCCCGGTCCTGCACCGTCCTCACAATTGTACTTACGTTTGAGCCCATTGCTGCAGCCACTGTGTCCATCCATTTCATCTTCTTCAATGCCCTTTTCCAAGCGTAGTGTCCTTTTCGAGGGTCTGGGGTCTCTCCTGATAACATGTCAAAAGTACGTGAGACAAAGTCTTGCCATCCTTGCCTCCAAGGAGCTTTCCGGCTGTACTTCCTCTGAGACAGATTGGTTTGTCCTTTCACTACTCCATGGTGCTTTCTATATTCTTCCCAGCACCCAAATGCAGCAGTTCTTTGGTCTTCCTTATTCAACTTCACATGCATATGAAGTGACTGAAAATATCATGACTTGGGTCAGGTGAGCCTTAGTCTTCAAGGTGACAGGCTTCTTCTCCAACACTGGAAGAGATCCTGGGGGGCAGACTTTCCCTGTGCAGTGTGTCTTTTGATCCCTTGACTGCTGTTCCCATGAGCGTTGACTGTGGATCCCATCACAATGAAAGTTTCGACCACTTCAGTCTCTACTCAACTTATTACGATGTCACCTTGTGGTCCAGTTGTGAGAACTACCAGAGAAAATAAGCCTCACAAATTGGTTTAAGCCCACAAATGAGGGAGAAAAGCCATTGTTCAACTGAAGGACACCGTGGATTGTCAAAGTCTACAACCATCCTTTTACAATAGAGAAAACTGATCAAAACCTAAAACCAAACTCACTGTCATTGAGCCGAATCCAACTCAAGGATCGTATGAGGACCAAATTGAACTACTCATAGGGTTCCTTAGACTGTACATTGTTACAGGAGCACATACTTTCTCCTGTGGAGCAGCTGGTGGTTTTGAACTGCCAGCCTTGTGATTCCTAACCCAAGGATTAGCACACTGTTCCACTAGGGCCACTCAATAGTGATCAAGGCCCAGGTTACTTTATTAGCTTGACCAAGGCCAGACAGCTAATAAATAGAGAAGTTGGCCTAGAATCCCAGTTTCCTGAGGTCCAGTTCAGTGTCCTTTCCACCACTGTGTCCTATATATTAGAGTTTTTCTGTGCATCTTTGTAGGAAAAATGGCAGACCAAGGCGGAAAAGAGCCTTTGAAGGAAACAGCTTGACGCTTTTGGACCTGGTCAGCTTTTGCCTAAGACCTGCTGCTATTTTGGGCTCCCAGTTTGCTCAGAACTTCATAACGGTCAGCCATACAAATAAAAAGGCAAAGCTATTAGGCAGGCCTCCTAGGTCTGTGCTTTTACTTCAGTGCTTGCCAGGGCAAATTATCAGCTAATCTCTGCTGAGCAGGTTGGACATTGGATTATGTCAACACTTGTCTTAGCCCTTGGGCATCTACTGGTTTGTCTGTTAGAGTAAATGCACGGGCCTTGCTTTCAGGCTGGGAAAGGAGAGGGAAAATACTGAAATCTAAATCGGTCTCTAGCTGATCCCGATTTTAATGCTGTGTATTTCTGTTTGTTTTTCAGGGTGACGAGGAAGGACCCAGGTAAGAACACATTATTGCAGCTTGTCTGTTCTCAGAATTGAAGGAGACTGACATTTGTGGCCTTTTAATGCCCCGTGAAATATGGCCAACCAAGGAACAGCACAGAAAAGGGATCTTCGTAAGCCAGGGCTTTGAAGATCTTTTTCTGTCAGGCTCCCATCTCCCTCCCAATCTAAGTCATTTCCTGCCTGCATCCTTCAGATAAAGGTAGACTTTAAAGAATGTAATGGCAGTAACTCTGCTTTGTTCTTTGGCACATTCAGAATACCTGTGAAGAAGAGCCAGCACTACATGAATGGTAATTAGACTATCAGGTGGACTGACTAGATAAACTTTGGCTTTGTTCTTTCTTGATTGGAATTGGATTGCTTTTTTAATGAGCTCTGGATCCAGTATTCCTGATTTCTGACCTGAAACACTTTTGTGTCTGACCCGAGACACTGACAGTGACTCCTAGGTCAGAGGTGTACACAACTTTGATTAGCGGCAAAAAATGTGCCTTCGAGCTTCTGTATTGCCAGAGTTAGATGGAATGTCAAACTGCATTTCTTTATTGCCCAGCGTGCCAGGGGCCCTCTACCTCAATTTCCTTGCTTTTCCAACCCTTCTGCTCAGGCAGGGAGAACTGGCTTTCGGAAATGCTCCAACTGTTTCGCCAGCACAATTGAGAGACGTGCGCAAAGAAAAAGGCAATGTTTATACCGGTCCCAACTGTCTTTAGGAGAGCCCTGATTAAGGTAGTGGTTCTGTGTTGGGCTGCTAGCTGCAAGGTCAGCAGTTCAAAACCAGCAGCCCCTCTGAGAGAGAAGAATGGGGCTTTATACTCCCTTGGAGTCTCCGAAACCCACAGGGGCAGTTCTACATAGTGTCCAATAGTGTCACTCTGAGTCAGCATGGACTCTATGGCAGGGAGTGTGATTTTGTTTTTAGAAGCCTCTTTAAGGAGTTGAAACTCTATCCTGAAGGCAATGGGAAGCTGTTAAAGAACTTTAAACATGCATTAACCTGAGCAGATTTGCATTTTAGAAGTTTCCCATGCCTGCAGAGTGAAAAAATAAACTGGAGGTGGGTCAGCACGAGAGCCTGTGAGGTCAGTTGCACTAGGCTGGTGATGCTGAGGGCCTAGCTCACCATTGGCACAGACCTTAGGCAAAGCACAGCCATCAAATGATCTCCCCAGCACTCCACCTCTTCTCCTCTCAACTCGACCTCTAAAGCCAAAGCCAAACCCAGTTATGTCGATTTGATTCCAACTCACAGTGGCCCTTGTAGGCAGAATTGATCTGCCCCATAGGATTTCTTAGGCTGTAATCATTACAGGAGAAGACTGCCACGTCTTTCTCCCAAGGAGTGGCTGGTGGGTTCGAACTGCCAACCTTTCAGTTAGCAGCCAAGCCATGAATCATTGTACCACCAGAACTCCTTAAAACTAGTTCTAGTTCCTTAAAATTTAGGCCATTCAGAGCCTTGGGCCCCCTTCATTCCCAGGAAGTGAGTTCACATGAGACCATGACGTGAAGTGCATCCTGTAGCACTCTTTTCTGGTCTCTACAACCACATGCCAGAGTCACTTGATTAGAAAAACACAAGGACCTTATAAAGAGATTGACTCTCTTAAAGATACTGTTCCACGTGAGAGAGTGGCTTTAGCATTTAATTGCCAATACCTTTGTGTCATTGTGACAAGACATGGTGAAGCAGTTTCTTTATTAGCAGCCAGATGTCAAGTTGTTTCCTTTGAGCAAGGCTGCCCTGGATGTCAGCAGAGATGCTGTTGGCCGGGGATGGCATATAACCTTTTTTAGTATGAGGAGCACTTGAAGAGCATGTTCCAATTTGGCAGAAAGAGAGGAGTCTAGTTTTCTTTTCAACAATTAAATTCCTGTTTGCTGGTTCCATTCATTTTGTTTGTGTTGAACTACCATTTGGCTCAGTTGATTCTAATTAACACTTCAGGGCAGATTGCCTTTGATCTGAAATCTCTCTCACTTATGGTACACACTTTACCATCTCAACAAGCCAAACAGAATTTTGTTCTAAAGACTTCTGTATTGCTGACAGTGCTGAATGAGGGGTTGATGTGAAAGGGAGGGTTAGGGAGTATGGGTCTCTGCACAGGGGATGAAGGAGAGTAAAATCATCTGGAGACCGTGAATCAAAGAGTAACATGACCTAGAGCACCTTCATTCCAGTTCTTTTTGTCTTTTTACACTTGGGGCACCTTCCCCTGTCGGCACAGAAGGGAAGATTGGATGCCAACCTGTTTTCACAGTGGCAGCAAAGAAGGCAATTCCCACCCTCCTGAAACCGGTTTGCCTGCACTTGTTTTCCACTCTTTGTACCAGCTGGAATCTCCCTTCTTCCTTCCATCCAGTTTTGACACAACGTGGCCAAGTATTGTCTAGTCCCGCCTCACATTTGATTGTGCAGTTGTTCTCTTAAATTGCAGTGACTAAAAGCTACCATTTATTGAAAACGTACTGCCTACAAAGTGCCTTATATGTTCACACCCTCACCGAATCACCATGCAAACCTTATGATGTGGTCGTCATCCTGTTTGTCAAAACGAGGGACTCGATGCCCATAGAGATTACCTTGCCCTCGACCACACAGCTGTGAAGTGGCAGAGCTTGCTCACGGATATAGTCAGGCCTCAGGGTTTGTGACCTCACTCAGATTCTGGCCAGGAGCAGCACCCTCCTCTCTGTGACCGTGTCTGAAAGCCCAGGACACCCTCAGAGGAGCACACTCGGAGGTCTTGCTCCTCTAGCGTGGGTCGTCTCACTGGCTTTGACTTTGAATTTCTCTGGCCTCTGTTTTGTGTACACTGAGCCCGTCCTTATGAGGAGATATGTCTTCATTCCTCCACCGCCAAGCAATGTCCTCTGAGGGTCAGCAGCACCAGAGCCGCTTTGAGACTTGCTGGGAGGGGGGCAGCCAAGCCAACCTTCCTCTGACTGCACAGAGTAGCCGCCTCTTAGCTCTCCATGGGCAGTGCACACTGCACATCCATGACAGCCAGTCAGAGAG
Organism: Tenrec ecaudatus; assembly: GCF_050624435.1. Lineage (NCBI taxonomy): Eukaryota > Metazoa > Chordata > Mammalia > Afrosoricida > Tenrecidae > Tenrec > Tenrec ecaudatus. The sequence goes on along the minus strand of NC_134533.1, from coordinate 35,012,736 downwards.
AGAGCAAGGATTCTTGGAGGGCATGCAGGGGGAAAAAGTCCTAATATGTAGAATAAGGCTATTAACCGCTCTGGAATTATCTTTTAAGAGGCTGCCTTTGAAGCCTAGAGTGATTTTTTTTTTTCCTAAGCAAAAAAGCAATTTACACTTTGGGCAGCAATTTTCTGTCTTCTCCATGCTATTATGGGAGATCTTGTGTTCACTCCATCACAGATTGGCTCCTTCTCTACTCCTTCCGGAGCCTGCTGAGAAGTATTAAATATTCGGAGGGTGGGAGGGCGTGCAGGGGTTGGTGGAGTGGCAGTGGGATCTGCTACCTTGAAAGTGGTTGTGCAGTGGGCGGGAGTCAGAGAGGGAAAGACCCTTAAACTCTTGTGCTCAAAGGAAAAAAAAACGAGATCAATATTAAATTTTTCTTTGCCGCTAAGGTTTTCTATGATTTTTTTTTTAAGTAATGGCTTTCTAATGGTAACAGCCAAACTTGGGACATTTGTTGAATTTTTTCATCTTCAAAGCTGGCTCTTATTCAAGCAAGAAGCTCCTGCTGGGATCAGTGTGGATCTGACCCGTGCTGATTCAGTCATCAGACAGGAAGCGTATTCTGAAGGAGTGAGAGCGGAAGAGGAGTCAGCAGTCTCAGCTTCTATTCTGGGCCCTGCCTGTGACTGATTATATGACCTTGAGCAAGTCGCTTACCCTCTTTGCACCCAATTTTTATTTCCCTGTAAATACTAGTCTCACTCCTCTCCAGTACGTGTAGCCACCACCACCAAATAATAGAATGGAAAAGGATCTGCCTGTGGATTCTGAAATTTGGTAGATTTGAAAAAACTCAGTTCCTATTCTTTAACAATCATCTGTGTGCCAGACAGTGTTTTACCTCCTTAAGGTAGTAACCATATGCTTTTGATAGGTGCCGGCCAGTCAGTTCTGACTCATAGCATCCCTGTGCACAATAGAATGAAACACTGGGAGCCCTGCACCAGCCTGACAATCAGGTTCATGTTCGAGCCCATTGTTGCAGCCACTGAACCAGCCCCTGGTGTCCAGGGTCTTCCTCTTCTTCTCTGCCCTTCTACTTTACTAAGCATGGTGCTCACGGACTTGGCATTTTTAGTTCATAGAGATAAGAGAGGAGTAAGTCAGTGATACACTTCGGGTTTCTTTTGTTTTCAGATTTCAAATCCATGGTTGAATTGGTGCACTATTTTCATTTCACGGAGCCTAGCTGGAAGCTAAGAGATCTGGTGACACAGTGGTTTAGCACTCAGCTGCTAAGTGAGAGGTTGCCAGTTCAAACCTACCAGCTGCTCTGTGGGAGAAACACATGACAATCTGCTTTGTAAAGATTTCAGCTGAGGAAGCCCCACAGAGCACATGTACTCTGTCCCACAGGGTTGCAAGGCATTGGGATCTACTCTAGGGCAGCTGGTTTTTCGTTTAGCTGGAAGCCCAAGCAAATGGCTCTGACACTTGGGAGGAGCAGTGCCGCCTACCCTGCACAGTGGGTCCCACCATCTATGCCAGACTTCATCGTGGAGTCCCTTACCTGCCATGCTTTCCCCGCCGATGTGGATTGCTTCTTTCCCACTTCTGACAGATGAAGGATGAAGCCAGGCTATGCACTGTGCTGCCAGTCTGTAACAAAAGCAAGCCTCCTTGCTAAGATTGTTGATTTTCAGATACTTGCCTGCAAGACTCACAACTTTATTTCATTTTGTGCATGTTGGTATATAACCAGAGAATACTCTCACAGCTGGAAAATTCAGCGAGGCGCCTCTGGCTTATTGCATCTGCCTGACACTGGGAGCAGCCCACTTCCTAGCATCCATCTGCCTGCCTTCTCTTACTTCTTAATGCGAAGAAAAAGGCCCAGCGGGAAGAGGGCCTGGATGTCACTTTGCATGCTGTGGTTCCACTCTAATCAACTTTGGTTTGCCATTCAGGACAGCAGTGATGATGCTTGGCAAGTTATCCTTGTTTGTATCTTAGACTTTCAAGATGCTCAGGATAGCATTTCCCACCAGGAGTTCTGCTCCCTAATCTTTCAGGCAGGAAAGCTGGCAGATAAATGTTTTTTTTATTATTAATTTGTTAGACAATTATTTTGCAGTACCAGGCCCTATGCTTGGTCTCAGGGACAGAAAACTGATTGGACCTTTGTCTCTGCATTGAAAGATCTGGAAGTCTGGGTTAAAAGAGAGAGATAATAAGCACTTATAATTTCATATTTAAGTACCATATCATTGGGACTTACTTTAAGCAAGAATTTCTTGACAAGCATGTGCTAGGGCAGCAAAACGAGGAAGACCCGCGACAAGATGGACCGACACCGTAGCTGCCGCAATAGGCGCTGGGCGGTACTTCGTTCTGTTGTGCCTCTCATTGCTATGAGCTGGAACCAATCCCATAACCCCTAACAGGTCAATAACATGCGCTAGAGAAGAATAAAAACCTTTACAGGTGGTATTTAATTCTCACAATGGTCTAGTACAGCAGTGTTCAACCTGTGGGTCGCGACCCCTTTGGGGGTCAAACGACCCATTCACTGGGGTCACCTGATTCATAACAGTAACAAAATGACAGTTATGAAGTAGCAACAAAAATAATTTTGTGGTTGGGGATCACCACCACACGAGGAACTGTATTAAAGGGTCGCAGCATTAGGAAGGTTGAGAACCACTGTCTAGTAAATGTCAACTACGTTACCTTCACTTCTCATGTGAGACAAGAACATGGACTCAAAGAGAGGATCTCCCTGCAAGAGACCACACAGCTGCAACGTGGCAAAGCCTGCATACAGACGCACGTCATCTGATTCCAGCATGTGGGCTCTTAATCACCACAGCATACTGACTTTATAATAAAGACAGCGGGTCTAGAGGAGGATGTAACTAACGCAGAATGGCAAATCAGACCTCAAGGGATGGTTCCCTGCTGTCCTCTCGTCTCCTCACTTGTGACGCGTAGTGACCCTACAGGGCAGAGTTAAACGGCTGCAGCTTTCGCGTGTCTCGTTCTCGAGGTGGACAGCCGACTAATGCACCGATGTCTCCCCACCGGAGTTAGGCTGTAGATGAGTTTCTGAAAGGCTCGTCAAAGCGCCAGGTGAAAGTGAAGGAATGTCTCACTCAGCCTGAGTTAGATCCGGTCCTGAGGAGCCTGGCTAGAACCTTACTGTTTTGCTCTCACCTGACCTTTAGACCAGAATTAAGCATGATAGGTGTTAGAGAGTCACAAAATTTCCATTTTCTGTTTTAAGAACAGTTAAATATGGTCTCCTTGGTTCTGTTCCTCCTTCTTAGGGGGGTCCTGCTGGCCTCTTGCATCATCTTGCTTGCTCATAGGGAGGCAGGCAAGAGGTCAGTAATTCTGTGTTCCCCACAGCCTCTAATCTAAGGGGTCCTTCATGTCCTTGGTAAGCTCTGTCTGACCTAACTGCATTCCCTCTTTATCTAGAGACCCACAGCAGGCGCCTGGAACCTATGTGGAAAGCCCAAGCTGGTGGGCTGTTATTTTTTCGCTTTTGCCATTTAAAAAATTTTTAAGGTGGCACAAAGTTTGTAGTCATTGAGTATGTATTTTCTTTAGCGCTGCAAGGAGCTAACTTGGAGCTTTAAGAGAAGCCACCACAGGTCCTAATGGTGCCCTGAGTGGTGAGGGTCCATGTCAAGGACCAGTTGTCATGGGCCTATAACCTGTATAGACTCAGAACCTGGACACAAGAGGACCTGGGTTCAAAAAAGAAATATTTTCTTATTCACAACAATCAGGGGCCTTGGGGAAGAATATCATTTTCCTATACAGCTGCCTCATCCCCCACCCCCAACTCATTATCACCCCTACAACTTATTCCTTGGGGTTGCAGTTTAGTTGTAAAGTTGGCAGGGGGATGTGTTTGAGACATGTACTTGGTGAGTACATGTCTCCTTACCCTCTGGTTCCATCAACTCTATTTAAAGGAAAGTGAGATTGAGCCTGAGAAAAACAGCACGGAAGGGAGGAGCTGACAGCTCAGCCGTGAGGAAGGAAGAGAAGTGATTCTCATCTATCTGCTCCTGGATGCTGCTCAGCTCCAGACGATGCTCCCGAGGAGTGTGCCATTGTACCCACCCGCAGAGACTCTCTCTGACAAAGTCCAGTCAAAATGATCCCAGCTACCAACTCTGCCCTTACTCCCAGGGTTCAGGGCTAACACCTGTGTAGCAGTAATAGTCAGACCTGCCCCTGTGTTGAACATGGAGTGTGAACTATGGGGGAATCCTATTACCTTCTCATTCCACCACCTGTGGGAAGCCCCTCATAAACCTTAAAACGATTCTTTGTGATATAAGTTTCCTAACCCTGCCCCCCTCCTTTATGTATATGAGAAAATTCAGGCCCAGAGAGATTAAGTGACTAAACTGTGGTTACACAGTGGCTCAACCAGGATTAGAACTCAGATCAGGCCTAAGATAGCTCTGCTAGAACCAGTCTGGGATACTGTCTTTGTCAGGAGATGTAAGACTGGAATATTCCAATGGGAGTAAGAGAAGCTGGTGGATGAGATTGTAATAAGCCAGCCGGGATTTGGCATTTCTATCAAAAAACATTTCCATTTCCTTTGTTGAATGCCAACAAGCAGTTTGTCTGCGAAGGAAGTGGAGGTGGGTCTTGCAGGAAAGTGCCTGAGGTGGAGGAGCAGGAACTTTTCTCCCCAGCCAGGTAAACAGGAGCTGACTTTCCCTGGCTTTTGTGGAGCCAGCAACTGCCATCGCCTGTGCTGAAAGAGCCACTGTTCACCCAGTGGCAGGTGCAGGCCAGTTGTTGTCATGGCAACGGCAGGAGAGGCAAAGCGGTTAATTCCAGAACTGATAATTAACTGGGGGGGGGGGGGCGGCTAGGTTGGGGGCGGGGAGTAGGGGAGCGAAATGGGGAATAATTGTTACAGGAGGGAAAACTTAGCAATTAGTGACAAGCTGCATTGATGAACAGGCCACGCACAGATGTTACTGCCCAGCACGCCCCCAGCACTCGGTGCTCATCCCCTGGGGTTGGGAACTTACGATAAACCGAAATCAAGAGTTGAGACCCGGAACCCAACTGAGTCTCCCTGAGGAACCACATGAGCAAAGAGGAATGTTGCACAGGCTGTGGGAAGCAAAATAGGGGGCCGGGGTGAATGGCTCCCCTTCGATGATACCGCCCAGCCAGAAGCAATCCCCAAACGCTGTCTGTGCTCTGCTGCCGGCAGAACTCGTGCAGGGGATAAAGCAAGACCACGAAGCGTGCCTGCTGTGGAGTGTCCGTATCCGTGGATAGAAGCAGAGGATGTTGCTCATCAGCAGAAAACAAAAGAACTTAGAGAGGTGACAGGAGCCTGGTGGCAAAGTGGTTGCATGTGGGGTTGCTAACCACGCCAGCCGCTCCCTGGGAGAAAGATGATTCCTTCTACTCTTGGGAAGAGTTGCCGTCTTGGAAGCTCTATGGGCAGATCTACCCTGCTCTATAAGGTCCCTCTGAGCTGGCATTGACTCAGTGGCAAGAGGGAGTTTGAGAGGTGAGAGAGCCCTGGAGGTGCAGTGCGTAAGCACTGGGCTGCTAACAGGTTTGTAGTTCAAAGCCACCCATGTGGCTACAGGAGCAAGATGTGGCCATCTGCTACCAGAAAGATTACAGTTTGGGGAGCCCTGTGTGGCCTTGCTGTGTCTGTGTCACTCTGAGTTAGAAATGGGCCTTTTTTTTTTCTTTCCAGAAATGATGAACTTGTGTAAGTATCTAAGTGTTGTGGCCCTTAGTCTGCCGAGCCCTCAGAGATGTAGTAATCCAGGGAAGGCATTATTATGGCTCACATTTCTGACTTAGAGATGTTCAGCTCCTGCTCGAAGTCACAGGCCAAGTACATCAATATATTGAATCCTGTTATCCTATTGATTGGTATTTGTGCCGTAGAATCTCTATTAAAATGACATCAGCCTTGTTGTGTTGTTAGCTGCTGTCGCATTCCTTCTGTCTCACAGCGAGCCTGTGTGCGACAGAAGGAATCTCTGCCAGGTCCTGTTCCGGCTGCACCATTGTCTTATTTTTTTAGCTCATTGTTAGAGCCACTATGTTAGTCGTCTTGTTCTTTTTACTGCCCCTCTCCTTTACCTAACATGCTTTCCTTCTCTAGGAGCTGGTCTGGCCTAGCAACATGTCTAAAGTAGGTGAGACAAAGTCTCACCATCTTCACTTCTAAGGAGCAGTCTGGCTGCACTTCCTGGATGCAGATTTGTTTCTTCTTTTGGTGGCCCAGGGTACTTTGAAGACTCTTAGCCGCACCGTAATTTAAACTCATCCCTTCTTCTTCGGTCTCCTTATTCACCGTCTAACTTCACATGCATATGCGGCGATGGAAAATACCGTGGCTTGGATCAGGCATTCCTTATTCCTCAAAGTAACCTTCCTCCTTTTCAACTCTCTAGCGAGGTCTTGTGCAGCAGATCTACCCAATGCAGTGTGTCGTTTGATCTCCCGATGACCGTTCCTGTGAGCATTGATTATGGATCCAAGCAAGATAAACTCCTTGACGTCAGTCCGTTCTCTGATTATCATGATGCTGCCTGTTAGTACAGTTGTCAGGATGTTTGTTTTCTTTACATTGAATTGTAATGCATACCAAGGGCAGCAACCCTTGATCTTCACCAGCAAGTGCTTCAAGTCCTCCTCACTTTCAACAAGGGGCTTGGGCCTCTGTGCCAATCCACGTCCTTGAGGGTGTTCCTCTCCTTCTCTGCCCCTCGACTTTGCCAACCACCACATCCTTCTCCAAGAACTGATCTCTCCTGATCACATGTCCAAAGCATGTAAAAATTGCAATCCTTGCCTCTAAGGAGCCCTCGGGCTTGTCTTTTGGCAGTCCAAGGTAAAGTACCTCACCAAAAAGTACAAATGAATAATACTACAGAATGCCCTCCCGCCGCTCTGAGGTCTGTCAGGCTCACAATGCCAGATTTGCCTCCGAAACCCAGTCGTGATCAGTAAGTCATCATGAGTCATGGTCCTGCTTGTAGCTCAGCTTGGATCAAGTCTTAGAAGAACAGAGGACCTGGGGACCTTACGTAATGCAGAGACTATCCCTCCTTTAATGGTCTGTTTTAACCAAACTTCAGTGATATATGTATTTTTCTTGGGAAAAATGCCATAGTGTTTATAATAAGATTTTCCTGTATGTCAGAGGGTATGTGTATGTGTGTGTATGATATTTAAATCTTTCATGACCTAATTTTCTGCTTTTAACATCTTTTTGATACTATCAGTAAAAGTCATACTGAATCAAAGGCTGCCTTTGAAATTTTGTTATGAAATACAGGTTTTGATGCATATTACGTGGGCCACATGCGCACCTCTGGATTCTGGATCTAGGATGATTTGTGACACCTGTACCTAAGCTGATGTGGGTCATACTTGTTATTTCGGACTTAGCGATGTAGGTAAAATTATGTGGGACACACATAACCCTCTGGATGCTACGCTGCCTTCTAGTTACCCCGACATACAATGTAGGGCACCTAAAAATATGGTGTTGGAGTGAACTTGATATCACAGAGAAAGGCAGCACCAGGGACAGGGAAATCTACTTGTCACCCACTGAAAGGCAAGAATAGAAAAGTTTTGCCAAATCACACCTCCAGGATGCATCGTGTCTGACAGTAATCTCCCCAAGCCAGAATTGGAGGTATGCATCCTGTTTTAAAAAGTTATTTTAATGCCAGGTCCCCTCCTAACAGCCAAGACCCAGAAACCCCAGAAGAGGAAAATGTCCGTGGGTGCTGAACATCCTACAGGCCGAGGAAGGGTCCCGACGGTGTGTCTAAGTGGGAGGGAGACTCACCCATTCGGCAGTGCTTCCTTTGCTCCTGGCAGGGTCTTCCGTGCCAGATGGATAGATGTGAGCAGAACTTTCCAAGCCTTGGCCTTGAAAGAACTTATTTTCTAAAATCCCACGTAGGGATGGAAGAATGTTGATGGTATGTAATGTAAAAGCACCTATCAAAGAGACCCACTGGCCCTTCTAATAACTATTACAGAAAGTGCAACTCTGGCTGGTAAGAAACTACGCAGAAGATGGACTAAGGGGTGGTTGGTACTCACTACTTAAAACTATGCGCTTCTCCTTGATTTTTCAGAGATTTGACAAACTAGTAAATTGATGTTACCTTTGTAAATGAAACAATTAATATCAACATTTGGGAGCTGGACTGACACAATAATTATACTGGAAAAATGCAATTTTGCCTGCATAAAAGAGATGGGCTTATTTCAAGGAGATCTCATTAATGTGCTGTTCATCAACAAAGCAAAATGTAACCTTTTTCTTATTAGATTAGTGCAGGGTCATGATGCAAAAGACTGCTTGAATAATTCTCAGTCTTCTGTTCAAAGAAAATAAATTAAGCACTGTCTAGAAGTCTAGATATGGAAATTGAAATCACTGGCGATAGAAAAGCAATGTGGCCACCCATTTTGAAATTTCCATGAGCCGCCTGTCAAATCTGTAACTTTCTCTCCTTTATTCATTTACTTAGCAAGTGGTATCAAATGTCTTCCCTGTGCCAGGCTGCCCTACATATTGGAATGCAGAGCTAGGTACCATCCTGGTTTTCCTGGTGCTTACCATAAAGTCCACAATTTCTTCTCTGTCCTTCAGGGACATGCATCCGCTCTCTGACTGCCCAGTCTTTGCAAACTTAAATCACCGTGCAACCTACTAAGCAGATAGACGAGTGATGAATGGGAGCCGCCGGCAGGTGAGGTCTAATGCCAGCTATCGGAGCTTACTGAGTTGCTTTTCTGTGCTATGTGCTCAGAAAGGCTCCTTGTGTTACTTGCCTCTTGGAGTTGCACAAGTACCATAGTGCAACAAAGGCTTGGGACAGCCCTGTGTTCATGAGCCTTGCTTTCTTTTGCTTAATCCAGCATAACCATACTTGCTGATTCTGTTACCCCCTGACACATCAATTATCTTAGAAACTGCGTTCTTCAAAGTACATGCTGAGGACCACTACGCATGCCCACCAGATGTTGGGACTGGTCCAGGGGAAGGGTGTAAGGAATGTAAGACACATGGTAAGAGCCCATCTCTCCTTCACTTGACATTTTCTTCCTATCGTAATTTGCTTAAAACTGACACTTCTGAACCCTTTACCTACTGTTGACGTAATTAATTTCCAATACAACTGGAAACCAGTGTAGTTATCTGGAGGGCAGACAATGAAGCTGAACGCAGTCCACGGAAAAGAAATCCAGGGAGATTTTAACAAATTGATTGCATATCATTGTATGCCAAGCAATCGAGCACATTGCATCGTAGAGTGTAGCTCCTCAAATATTGGTTAAAGTAATGAGTGAGTCAATCATTCAGTGACAAGGCACATTACTATATGCAAAACACTGCACCATGATGGCACTTTTCTGGCCTTAAATGTCAGGGTTAACTTTTGTCCCGTGACAGGATTTCTCACATTTGATAGTTTCACATACTTAGGTTGGGAGGGGCCAAGAAAATAATGTATATATAAGTATTCTGCAAACTCTTTATCTAGTGCATCTAAGGAAAAGTTACATTATTCGGACACTAAGGCTCACAGATGTGATTACCATTCTACATGTCAGCCATTTCTCTGATACGTGTAGGCTATCATGCCAAATGGACTGTATACCAGAATTATAGAATTCAGACTTAAGACCATGAGATGATAAATGCACTAGGCCCAGATGTCAGGCTTTTAAAAGGACCTTTCTGTCCCTCAGTCTTCTCTCAGTCAGCCTTTTTCTGTTTTAAGATTCAAGTGAGATATGTAGGTGATAGCTTTGTTGTTGTCAGATGCCATCCTAGTGACTGTATTTGAAGTACAACAAAATGCTCCCAGGGCCCCATCCATGTTCACAGTTGTTCCCATGTATGAATCCATTGTTGCAGCCACCATGCCAATCCACCTAATTGAGCTTCTTTGTCACTCTCTACCAAATATCCTATCTTATTCTGGAATCGGTCCCTCCTGATAATGTGCCCAAAGGATGTGAGACAACTTTCATCATCCTCACGTCTAGGAAGCATTCCAGCTGACCCTCCTCATCACAGGTTGGGCGTCCTCCTGACAGTCTGTGGCGTGTTTCATGTCCTTCAGCACTCCACAGACATCGGTTCTTTTGTTCGCCTCTTTCACCGGCCGGCGTCCCGTGCCTATGAGGCAATCTGTGAATGGCAGTGCATAAGAACTGAAGGGAAGCTACAGGTGATTCAAATGAAGGCACCCTAGGGGGGGGGGCACTGTGGCTCAGGCATTGGATTGCTAATTGCAAAGATTCCCCAGCTGCTCCACAGGAGAAAGGCGAGGCTGTCGGCTCCCAAAGAGATCGCAGGCTCAGGAACCTTATGTACAGTTGCTATGAGTCCGAATCTACCCAACGGCAGTGGATTTATTTGCGTTGAAAGTATAGAACCCTAAACTAGTGAAATTGGAGGGATGATATAAAATTGAGTTGTTTTATAGTGCCATTTGCTAAGATATAATTGTATTTACCACCTGAGATTTAAACACGAGTCATTCAGACAAACATTTACTACAAATAACAAAGGCAACAAGAAAATCAACTTGATCCATCATCTTTAAAATTTACAGTGCATTCATAAGCATTTCTTTAGTCTTAACAGTCCACAGCGTGGTTTTAGATATCTCCATATTCAGTTTGACAAGGACTGCCAGAAGAAGAAGCAAGTCAATTAGGGATGAAGCAGAACCGAAATGTTCCATAGGGGCAAGGACAGTGACCAGGTGGGACCAGTTCTTAGACAAGGACAGCATGCTCAGGAAAGGGGCAGCAAAAAGAGGAGGGCCCACAGTCAGGTGGACTAACAAGCTGACTGCAACAAGGGCCTCAGATGACGAGTGTGAGACGGGACAGGGACGGCAATGTTCCGGCTTGTTCTACTTAGGATCTCTGAGTTGCCACAGATGCAGTGGCTCCTCATAACAACAGCATATTGTGGGTGAGGGAACTAGAAAGGGGTCAGTGACTTGTCCGAGATTGCTCAGCTAGGAGAGGCAAGAGTCAGGAGTTCAACTACGGCCTTTTCACTCTGCATCCCATGCCTCCTTGCTACTTTTGTTTCAAATGGAATTCTTGTTTTCACTCTCTCCTCAACATTTTTCCTGTCTCTACCTTCTCCTCAGTAACTGACATCATCTTGTCTCAGGGCAGCAACCTAGGGATTATACTTAACATCTCTGTTTTCTTCACCTCCAGTATCTAATTAATCATCAAATCCTTTTAGACTTGCCCTCAGGTCTACATCAGAGACACTCTGGTGGCACTCTGAGGCAAACATTGAACTGTTAATGCAAGGTTGGCAGTTCAAACCCAACAGCTGCTCCAAGGAAGAAAGATGGGGAGACCATATGGATCTACAGCCTCTGAAACTCTGTGCAGGGTCTCTCTGAGTCAGAATTACTTGATGGCAACGGGTCTAGGTTTTTTGTTTTTATATATCAAACCCAAGGCGACCACACCACCTCCACCCAGCATCTTGTCCAAGAATGCTCCTTCATTCCTCCTTGTTGCCACATCTCTCTTTCTCCTCCTCTCCTTCACTCCATTCTTTGGGGAGAAGGCAGAGTGATCATTTAGAATACAAAGAAGAGGGCCTGATGCCAAGGGCTTAAGTGGAGAGCAACAGCTTTGAGAATGATGAGGGCAAAGAATGTACGGATGTGCTTTACACAATTGATGTATGTGTGGATTGTGATAAGAGTTGTATGAGCCCTTAATAAAATGTTTTTTAAAAACAGAATACAGAGACGATTGTGTGGAGTATTCTATTCAAGTGAGTCATTATAAGTCTGGTATTTCCCTCAGGTTAGCCTGAGGGAATGTGACTCCTGCTTATCTCTTCATCCTCACACCCGTCCTCACCCCATTGTTCACTTCAGCCAAACGGCTCTCTTACTCTTCAACATTCATGGAGTTCCTGCCTGCCTTGGCCTTTGTCCATGTGTTCTCTTTGGCCCAGAATGCTTTCCCAGATCTTCCATGGCCCATTTTCTTCATTTTATCTAGGCTGCCGATGAAATGTTAATCTTTTAGACCTTAATCCCTTCCCTGCTTTCAGCTTGTTTGTTTGTCTTGTATATGTTTGTCCCTACATGAACACGTGTTTTGCATTTGTTAACTGAATGTCTGCTTTCTTCACGTCTGTGGTACAGTGATTAGTCTGATCTGGCTCTTCTAGACATCATCTTCGTAACTACCACCAACGGTTGGGTGGAACCATGCACACTGGCACTTCTCCTTGTTTCTGGATGGTTCTGGGGAAGGGGAAGGGGAAGAAGATGCTGATAGGATTATATGATTTTGTTATCAATGTTAATTTTGATTGTAAAAACTTGGAAATATAACAAGGGGATTGATCTGTTTTGACATCCTGCTGGGTATAAAATGAGCCATCTCCAAAGCAGGAAGGGGTATCTTACTACCTTTGAGAAGAGCCAGGAGCGTATGTCAAGAGTCCTGCACATTGAGCTTTCTTAATGCAGGGACAGAAAGCGGTGATACCAGAGGAGCAGCAGATGAATGGCAGAGGAGCCACAGCAGCAGAGAGCCAGAGCCAGAGCACAAGCCAGACTGATGGGTTCCCCAAGCCACAGAGTGAGTCAAGCTGGGCACCTTCTTGCAGTAGCCTAGTTTGCAGAGTAGGGGGCCCTTTGGCACTTAACTGGAGAAGCTAGGTTTGCTGACTCATGGAGCTAGAGATGAGTACCTTCAGGCTGAGGATTATGGTAGAGTAGTAGGCCACTTGGGCATTTATTAAAAGAGCTTTTCAATATTGCCTGAGCCACCGCAGAAACCAGAGAACTATGTGACTGAGAAGCCAAGGACCAGAGAGAAAGTGTCCCTGCGGGCACCGTTGAGAAGAGGCTGTCCTGGTTGGAAGAATTGGGTTTGGGGCATTATTAATCCTAAATTGTAATCTATTAACTTTTCTAATGAAGCACATAGTCCTGAGGATTGTCTGTGAGTTCTGTGTGGCCATTGCAATGGATTACTGACAGGAGAGAATGCCGCAGAAGGAGCCAGTTGGTGTCGGAATCAGCAAGGAAGAAAAGAGGTTGGAGCCTGTCTGACTTCTGCCTCACAGGGATCAGCCTTTGGCTGATGCTGACCTTGCTCCTCTCCGTTCTCCGTGTGAAGTTGGAGGAAGTCAGCCCACAGTACCTCCCTGCCTTTTTGCAACCACTTCAAAAGAGGAAGGGAAAGCATCATCAGGATAAAACTTTGCTCTTTCCACCACTGCATTTTCATCACCTAGAGCCTAACAGGTGCTCCAGTTGACTTTGAGTGACTCCATAGCTATGCACACTCCCATTTGCTCAGTTGCTAAGAGAGCTGTTGTTTGCACTGGGGAAACTCTAGGTTCACTTGAGTACACTCTCAATGTGGAAGCTTTGTTTGTCATTCTGTTTTGGGTGTCCACAAAAATGGAGGTAGGAAGATAAAATTTTAGGGGGTTAAATGAGAAAGTGTATGAGCCCTCTGAAAAGAGTAAGGTGTTAGGTATGGAAAAGAAAGCTATTTGAGTCTCAGACCCTGTATTCTCATGGCTCATGGCTGGTGCCGGAGGGAACTGTATAGAAATCCATTTCTTGTAGTACTCTCTGATGCGCTGAAACTTTACGGTGGTATTCCTCCTCAAACCCTAGGCCAAAGAATAACTTGCTTAAGCCACATGATTTCTGAATGACTATGAGAAATGGTCTTATGTATCATACTTTTGTTCTAAGAACCAGTAATATTAAAATAGTTAGGTAAGGGGCAGTTTACTTAGGCAGGACTACCACAATGATAGGGAAAATGTCACTTGATTATTCTAAAGACAGGCTTGTTCTGGTTCCCAGAATATGCCAGATTGCATTTAAATGAATGAGTAGCACTGTTTGTCATTACTCAAACCAGACCTACCCTGATGCATTTGGAATGAGAAAGCCTCTTCCCATGTAATTGCCAAATTGATTTCAAGGAACGGGCCCTCCAGTCTTGAGCATTGTGTCCCCTAGATGGGCAGGATCCTTCTCAGACATTCGTGGTGTGGTTATTGAGTCAGTCGGTCAGTGCCCAATGGATTCTGACTCTTTGTGACCCCACATGTGCATGGAGGCATCTTATCGTCTGTCTTCTACCCCAAACCTTTCAGCTGCGGTCCTCCTGGTCCCAATCCCCTGCTTTTCCTAAAAAATCATTTTGTCTAACCTCTGCCCAGTGTAGTTAGTCACTCAGACCCAATCTCTTCTAGTTGCTGTAGCACAGAGCAATGGAATCCTCATCAAATAAGTGAAATCTAATAGTGAGCGTGCTGGTATTTCTTGAGAGATGATTTGTTCCAAGGAGAGAAAGAACTGGAACACTGCTAGCCCTGCACGTGCTGCTGCCTCGGTTCCAGTTGGCAGGAGGGGACCGCATGGTGGCTGAGACGGATGGCAGCACCAAGAAGAGTTTCAGGACATGGAACAGTGACTCCTGGAAAGGGAGGCTAAAAGAATCCTGCCGCTGCCTTCATGTTGCTCCTTTCTGCAGCACTTCGCCTAACAAAGGTTGACTCCATGTCAAAAGAATAAATGGGGTGGTCGTGGTAGAAATAATTGGCTCTTGAGATAGTAATAATAATAATCAGTAAAATTATAGATTGAACCCACTTACCAAATACTTACTAAGTTCCTAACAAGCCTTAGTCACTTTAGACATGCATGCTAGCCTGGGACTTGGAGCTTTGTGCTAGTGGCAATTTGCGTAAAAGAGAGGCATGCGAATACAAGGGGATTTAAAGAAGTTGGTGGGAAAGTGGAATTAAAAGGTAATGAAATTTTTTCCACAACATTTTTGAAGCTCCCTCACATTACCTTGCTTACAGAGAGGTTATCATAAGAATCATGTGATAAGTAAGGAGAACAGGACATAGTCTTAACTTGCTTCCAGTCCTCTTGGAAACGTCACTCAGGCTCAGTATAGCAGCGATGACCATGTCCACGCTGTGCCTTCAGCAGCAGCTCCCCTTGCCCGCCCACTCCAGCGCTGCTCTTACGGAGACTAAGCTCTCTGTCTCTCGTTACCCCGGTACAACTCCACCCGTTCCTTCAAAATCCAACCTACTTGTGTCTTCTTCCGTGAATCCCTTTTGACCCGGTCTTTGTAGTGCCTGGTAGGGCTGAACCACTTTCTTCTCAGTCTGTCATCATGCCTGTGTCGGATGACACCAGCAATCTGTGAGCTTCTGAATGGCAGCTGCGCTTTTGCTTTTCCTTTGTCTTCATAACATGTTGCTGGCCTGTCGTATTTGCGGATACATACATGTACGATATTCCCCCAAACTTAGAGAATGACTGCCTCATGAAGATCATCTTGACCATAAGAACTAACACTCATTGCAGGCTTACTCTGTGCCAGCCACTATTCTGAGAGTGCTAGGTGACCTTTTCCATTTAATCCCCACAATACCTCCAAAGGGGTAGATACTATTATCACCCCCGTTCTCCAGATGAGGGAGTGAAATACGGGAAAGCAAAATACCTTTCTGAAGGCCACACGTGGAGAAAACGACAGAGCCCGTGTGTGGAGCAAAGCATCTACCTGCAGAGTTTGTGGTCTTGCCTGCCTCTCTGTGCTGCCTCCTGACTTCATCAGTGTAGGCTTGAAGTGGAACGAGTAAATAAAAGTTCTGCCATGCATGTCTGCCCCAAAGATGGCTTTCCGTCTAGCCAGTCAAGGCTGACAGCTCGGCTCTTTGTTTAAAGCAGACGCGCCTGCCCTGAGCACTCTGCATAAGCCTTCAGAGACGAGAAGGCTGCTGCAGGGAGAACCTGGGGGAGAAACTGCCATCAGGACTGTGGCAGAAGAGCCCCTGGAGAGATGTGGGCAGTGCCCTTCTCCCTGGCCTTGCCAAGAGGCAGCTTGCTGGAAGAGGTTCTTTCTTGGTGCCTTGGACATGATGAGATTGGGCAACAGCTGCCCATGTGACTCAGGGGCAGTACAGCCTACAGTTTGGGAGTGCAGGGTGTGAAATAAACAGCTATTTTGTGCAGACTGCTAGTTTTGCCACTGAAGCCTGGCCGGTTCCTCTTCCTTTAAAACTATTTTTCTACTCAGCCATTCTCGTCCTCTCTGGCTGACATCTGAGCAGAAGGAAGGTGATTGTCTTCATCTTCAAAATTCATCATCTCTGCCCTATCTAAACATTGCTTTAAAGTTCAGCCATCGCCTCTGGAACTGTGAGCCATGGCGAACAGCCCCCAAGTCAGACTTCTGAGAACTGGAAGAAAGAAGGATGACTTCTTGCCACAAGGGGGACACCAGCCACCATCAATCAGTGATGGAGTTCTTGCTGAATCTTATCCAGGTGCCTAGACTTGTGATAGGATGGAAGCGGTGCCCGCAAGTTGCTTCTAACCAAGGACGAGTGATAGAGTCAAAAATTCTGCAAATCATCAGATAATACATAATACAGAAGTTTTGGTTTTTTTTTCCAAACTCAGATATTGTCAGAGTTCTCAGAATCAATGTGGTGCCCTGGTTAGAGAGTATGATCTTTAGAGGTTCTGGATTTGACTTTTTCAGCTTTCCTTCCTACTAGAACACTTCATTGCGCTCATGTGAAACTTGTACCTTCATTAAGAGGCAGTTGTCTGAACAGAACAAGGGAATGCTACATGGGTTAAAATCAGGAAAGATATCATCTGCACACCAGGTTATATCCTTTCACCATACTTACTCAATCTGTATGCTGAGCAAATAATCAGAGAAGCTAGATTATATGAAGAAGAATGTGGTATCAGGATTGGAGGAAGGCTTATTAAACAGATATACAGATGAGACAACCTTGTTTGCTGAGAGTGAGGAGAACTGGAAGCCGTTATGGAGAAGATCAAGGATAACAGCCTTCAGTATTGGTCACAACTCAATGTTGTGATAAATGGAGAAAAGATTGAAGTTGTCAAGTACCTTATTTTGCTTGGATCCACAATCATTGTTCATGGAAGCAGCAGTCAGGAGACCCAACAAGAAGTTGCATTGGGTAAATTTGCTGTGCAAGACCTCTCTTAGATTTTGTATAATTGTACGTGATCTAATTGAACTATGGATTGCTATATAATTCATTAAAAATAGACCTCTGCTAGAGTGTTGAAAGCAGAGAGCTTACTTTGAGTACTAAGGTGCACCTGACCCAAGCCATGTGTGTTAGACCAGCTTGATAAATGCAGGGATGTTCATATATGTATATATATGTGTATATATATATATATATATATATATGATAGAGCCTTATAACAAAGAGCAGTTGTATATTGAGAAAACATTCCAGCCTAGTCCAGATCAATTCCTTAAGTCCAATATTATCCCGTAAGGCTGATATTAATCCATAGATCTCTCTTCAAACTCATGCAGCCCCATGCAATGATGCCAAGTGCAGGAAGATCACAGGCCAGTGGGTGTAAGTCTTGGGGATCCAGTGGTGGTGGAAGCATCTCAGCACTGGTGCGGTTCTCCACATGGCTCCTCCAGCTCTCCAAGTGTGGCTCCTCAACAGGAAGGTGAAGCAGAGGAAGAGAGAGGGTCTTGCAGGGATCAGCAAGTCTCCATGTGGCTTGTCAATAGGAAAATGAAGACAGAAGTTCCCAGAATTCTCATGGGAACACCACGCCCACAAGGAGGCATCCTCAGGCTGTGGCCTGATTGACAGGCTAGAATCCACCCCCACACCTATTTATCAAGTTGATGTGAAATTTTGTGACTACCACACCATGGTATTTTTCATCATCTCATATGCATGTGAAAGTTGGACATCGAGTGAGGAAGACTGAAGAAAAACAGACACATTTGAATTGAGGTGCTAACGAAGAATACTTTTAGTAGTTCCAGGGACTTCTACATGAACAGACAAATCCGTCTTGTGAGCAGTACAGCCAGACTGCTTCTGAAAGAGGCAAGGCTTCGTCTCATGTACTTTGGACATGTTGTCAGAAGAAACCAATCCCCAGAGAAGGGCCTCATGCTTGGTAAAGTGGAGGGACAGTGAAAGAGAGGCAGACCCTCGATGAGATGGACGGACACAGTGGCTGCACCAGTGGGCTCAGGCACAGGAACAATTGTGAGACTGGCACAGGAACGGGCCGTGTTTTGCTCTGTTGTGCATAAGGTCGCTATGGGTCAGGGCCAACTCAGTGGTACCTAACACCACCACCAATCTACTAGCTGTGTAGTGTTAGGTCTACTCTGTATAGTCTGTGGACCTTGATTTTCCCATCTTTATAATGAGGTGAGTAATTTTAAATAAGGATCAAGTGAGATGACCCGTTCAGCAAAAATACCTATCGAGTGGCTGCCTTCATGAGAGTCCCTGTTCTGAGCCCTTCAGGCATACAAATGGCCCTTAGGTCTCCTTGGCTTACAACCAAGAAGGTGTGTTTCGCTCACATACTGCATGCTCACTTGGATTAGCGGTAACACTGCTCCAGTCTCCTCCATGCTAAGACCAAGGATAGAAAAGCATCCTTTATGAGGAACCTGCTGGCAGGAGTAGAAAAAAGGACAAATCCTGCAGCCACTCCAGCAGCCCAGTGAGGATGATCCCAGATACGGAGAGAAGTCCTGCAGGGCCACTGGCTCAGAAAACTGTTGTGATTCAGATGTAAGATCTTGGCATTCTGAACTTGGACAAGAATCAGGACATGGAGAGGATTCACAGAGTGTTCTGAGGAATGAGGGAGAAGGCTAGCCCTAAATTCAGAGTGCTGGCTCCCCGGCCTGGGTCTGCCTCGACTCCAGTCACTGCCATCTCTGGGCTTCCATTGGAACCTCTGTAAAACGAGGACCCTCGTTTGCTACGGACTCTGATGGTTCTTTCAGCTCTGTGCCTCCGTGGCTTTTTGACTTGAAGGTCTCTAATCGGGGCAAGTACAGATGGGAAGTGGTGCTATTCGGACGAAAGATTATGTGAGAAGAAAAGATGTCAGTACCAACTGCTGTTTTGCATTGCTCTTAGCCGACTGGGCTGTGTACCTTCCCTCCTTCCTTCTTTTCATAGCCCTCCCGTTCACGTTGGCTCTGCTGTGGATCGAAAAAAGGATATCGAGTGTATGCTTCATCTTCAAAGTACAGGCCTTGGGGACACAGAGCCTCACGGTCATGTGACTCATGTAGCCACATGCATAATTTTTTCCAATGTCTTTTGTTATCCTGGCATCTTGATATACTTCGTGCATATTTCACATAATGATAATGTCTTCATAAATACCTAAAAATATGTTTGAGGAGAAACTCATGCTTTCTCCTATCCCCATATTTCCACAGAACCAGAAACCTCTACCAACTCTCCTCCTTCTCACAAGCATACGCTACATCTCTTTCTAGCCCTTATTTGATCCTCCACTGGGAAGAGCAACTTGCTGGCAAAAGTCCATCAGTCATGTGTCCTCCCTTCTCTGTTGCAGCAGGGTTAATTTATTAATGTTCTTCTACCTTCAGTGGTGAGTAGCAACTAGAGTCTGAAAAGCTGGAGAGCAGCCATCTACAAAGACAGCTATTGGCCCTTCCCCTTCTAGAGTAATGAAGCAAGAAGAAAAGCACAGAAACTTTGGGAGTCACGGCCTCCACTCCCCAAAGACCAGAACTCGATGGTGCCCAGCTGTCACTATCAGCCACTCTAATTGGCACCACAGAATGTCCTGGAGAGAATGGTAGGAAAGTGTGGAACACAATTCAAAATCGTACATAAAGAAGACTAGACTGGCCGATCTGTTAGAAACTGATAGAACCCATGACCAAGACTCTGATCCTCACCCACCTGTGAAAACTGGAACTGGAGCCTCCTTTGAGGGGATCACCTTGGAGTCAAACCGCAGGCTGACCTATGAAGTGAACAGCAGCACTCACCTCACGAGGAAGGTAGCCCTCAGAACAATTAAGCCACCCACACAAGGTGGCCGTTGTCCCCAACAAAGCTCATTATCAGGAAGGAGCAGAAATGGAGAACAGATGCATATGGGAAGTCCACGGCGGGAGTGGGAAGAGGTCTGGTACACTGAGGGATTTACAACTAACGCCACAAACGAAACCCAGCAATTGCTGCATGGAAAACCAAGTTGCTCTATAAGCTTTAACGCAAACCACACACACACACACACACACACGCGCGCGCTGCATTTGGTACTTTTTTTTCTTCAGATGGCCATTTCAGCTACATGATCACTTGGACTTTTCATTACTAAATTCACTGTGTAGTATGATGTTCTCAAAGCTCAGAGCTTTACCCAATAGTTGTTATTTTTTATCACCACCTTCATCACACATTCCATGCATTGAATTGGGCTATAATTTTTAATTGGCAAGTGCTTAATAAATTCTCGTGTGATATTGGTCTGGAAAACAAAAAAGGAAGAAGGACATGTCAGCCTAATGCGATGGAAATGGTGAACTGTGGTATGAGTTGGGGAGGCCAGCCCCCACCACTCATCATGGGTTCAGTAAGCACAACTGTATGGTTGATATACAAGTCATAGAGAGCATGAGGCATAGAAGAAAGTCAAATAATGGAGTCAGACACATTTCGTGGTAGAATGCTCAGCTCAGCCACGCTTGGTGGTCCACGTGGGGAGAGGGGGAAGGGAGGAGGACAAGGGGAAAGGAGAGGAGAGGGAGCTGAGGAGAGGTCAAGGGAGGAGCTGAGAGAGTGCAGGGTCTCTATTGCTAACCCAGGCCTATATACCTTTGGGGGAAGGGCGTGCAAGCCCACTAATTACAGGTAAAGACATTGTCACAGGAAGGGGTTGCACTATAGGTTATACAACAATGAGAGAGATACACGGCAATAATTGGAGTATACATGTGACAAGATGGATGGATCCTAGAATTAGCTTAACTTTGACCTATTCTCTGGATCTCCATGGGAACCATTATCAGTAGGGTGTGAACTGCAGGCCTGTCCATTGTCCTTAACAGCAGGGAGCAGGGCTCACTTCAGTCTGGCAACTGACTCAGGGAGGATGCCTGTAAGCATCTGACCTCCCCCCACAGGGAACCAATTTTCAATCATAGATGCAGCCACAGTGTTCAGGGGGGAAAAAAAATCTTATTTCCAAACCCTCTCCCATCAAACAGAGCTATTGAGCATTGCTTAATCCCACTGCTGTGGGCAGGACAGAGATGAAGAGTAAGCCAGGGGTCCTACACTCCAGACACTCCCAAGAGTTCAGGTGAAGAAGGAAACTCATGCACCAGGAGTTACAATACACCAGTGGAGGGAGAGTACTGGTCTTGTTTCCACAGAATCGGGAGTGGGCATGCAGATCCTACCATGATGCACCAAACCATGAGGACAGCATGGGCACATGGTAGGATGCATGGAAAGAGAGGGCTACAGGGCTGGCCCCAACCAGAGCCAAACTGACCCCTCCCGGGAAGTGGGTGTGGTGAAGAGCAGAACTGGACCTACAGGTTGGGGAGAGGGGCCAGCATGCCACACCCACAAGGAGGCAGTCCAGGAAGGAGGAAGAGAAAGAGAGCCAGACTGCACCCCACGCTGGCACACCAGGCTCGGAGGATGACATCACTGCGGGCAGCTAATGGGACACAGAGGGGGTGGAGCAAAGGACAACAGTACATGTTATGCTGTCTCCTTACTGGAGCAGACTGCGACAGAGGACATTTCTGGGGTCACATGGGTGGGGGGAGCAACGTTGTCTGAACCCCACAAAATGGAGTTAATAAAGAAGGGAGCATACCTAGATAAACAATCCGGAGGAGAAAACAACGGACAGTTCCAGGGGGACATGGGAGAGGGGGAGGTGGGGGAAAGGAAGTGGTGTTAACAAACTCAGCAGCAAGGGAACAACAAGTGATCCAAAATTGGTGGCAAAAGGGATGTAAGAGGCCTGGTACAGCTTGATCAAGGGTAATGTAACCGAGAGGAAATACTGAAACACAAATGAAGGATGAACATGATAGTGAGACAAGAGGAAAGTAAAAGGAAATAGAGGAAAGAACTAGGAGGGAAAGGGCATTTATAGAGGTCTAAATACAGGTATGCACATAGGTAAATATACTTATTTATGAAGATAGGGAAATAGAGCTATGTGCATACATCTATAGGTTTAGTATTAAGGTAGCAGATGGACATTAGGCCTCCACGCAAGTACTCCCTCAATGCAAGAATTTTTTTTTCTATTAAACTGGCATTCTATGATGCTCACCTTCCCGACACAATCGCTGAAGACAAAACAGGCGTATAAGCAAATGTGGTGAAGAAAGCTAATGTGCCCGGCTATCAAAAGATATGGTGTCTGGGGGCTTAAAAGCTTGAGGGTAAACAAGCGTCCATCTAGCTCAGAAGCAACAAAGCCCACATGGAAGAAGCACACCAGCCTGCATGATCATAAGGTGCTGAAGAGATCAGTTATAAGGCATCAAAGAACAAAAAATCATATCATTGTGTGCTCACCTCCCTGATATGATCACTGAAGACAAATGGGTGCATATGCAAATGTGGTGAAGAAAGCTAATAGTGCCCACTATCAAAAGATAAAACATCTGGGGTCTTAAAGGCTTGAAGGTAAACAAGCAGCCATCTAGCTCAGAAGCAACAAAGCCCACGTGGAAGAAACACACCAGCCTGTGTGATCACGAGGTGTCGAAGGGATCAGGTATCAGACATCATCAGAACAAAAAATCATATCATTGTGAATGAGGGTGGGAGTGCGGAGTGGAGACCTAAAGCCCATTTGTAGGCCACTGGACATCCCCTTAAAGACAGGTCTTGAGGAGGAGATGAGCCAGTCACGGTGCGATGTAGCAACAATGAAATATACACCTTTCCTCTAGTTCCTAAATGCTTCCTCCCCCCCTCCCCGCCACCTATCATGATCCCAATTCTACCTTACAAATCCAGCTAGACCAGAGGATGTACACTGGTACAGACAGGTACTGGAAACACAGGGAATCCAGGACAGATAAACACCTCAGGATCAGTGACAAGAGTGGCGATACCGGGAGGGTGGAGCGAAGGTGAGGTGGAAAGTGGGAAGCGATTACAAAGATCTACATATAACCTTCTCCCTGGGAGATGAACAACAGAAAAGTGGGTGAAGGGTGATGTCGGACAGTGTAAGATATGACAAAATAATAATAATTTATAAATTATTAAGGGTTCATGAGGGACGGTAGATCAGGGAGGGAGAGGAAAAATGAGCTGATACCAAGGGCTCAAGTAGAAAGCAAATGTTTTGAGAATGATGATGGTGACAAATGTGCGGGACACTATGGATGTATGGATTGTGATAAGACTTGTACGAGCCCCCAATAAAATGATTTTTTTAAAATACACCAGTGGAAGAACTCCCAGAAGGAAGACTAGCAAGTGCTCTGAGAGCCAGGGAAGGTTTCGTGGAACTGTTGCCTGAACAGGGCTGTGCATCAGCAGTTAGACGACTGGTGGCCCAGCCGAGAATGGACGTCCTAATCACAAGCTCTGGTTATGGCAAGGGAGTCCTACAGAGCTCCCAAGGCAGGAAACGTGCACTAGAACCACCATGTAAGCCCTCGTTTGGAATTGTGCTTCATTTGTAGGAAAAGAACTTCTACGAAATTTATACTAATGGTTTAAAAAAGATCCTTGACATAATGAAGTAGTCTCCCTAGACTTATTTGTGGCACCTACGATTCAAGGCCTTTTCAGTTTTGGAGTGGCATGCATATTCATTCATTCTTTACCCCTCTTTCTGTGTAGATTGTTTCCGTTCGGACGACTCTTGTTCTCTGCTCTGTGTCTCCTGTTTTATTGTATTTAGAGACTGCTCATAAGGAAACAGAAATCTACCCAAACTAGTTCAGCCAGCGCAGTGCACAGCAGTCTGTGCAAGTGTTTCTGGGCTGGTGGTCTGTGCGTGGGAGCCAGTGAGCACCAAAGGTGGCTCCCGTCTGCCTTTCTTTTCCTGGGCTCTTGGCTCTTCCTGCCTCACAACTCTCCTGGCAGAACAGTCTCTTCCCTTCACTTGTCATCTCCCCTTATAATTTCACCTTGTCCTGACACCAACTTTGCCCCAGCCCTACAGCAGACTTCTCCAGCTCCTCACCCCAGCTTCAAGAGAGAACCCAGCAATTCTGTCAGTCTGTGAATTAGCTGCTCTTGGTAGATGGTCACACTAGGCTAGTCAGTGACGGAGGGGGGGGGGGGACGACAAAACATTAGAAGGAGCACCTGTGGTTTGCCCAGCTTCTCCTGCCCAAGGTGGAGGGAGGGGAGATTGGGAAAAGCAGACAAAAGGCTGTTCCCCAGAGGAAAATGAATAGAAAATCTGAGATGATTTTTTAATTTTTTTGACCCACACTTCTTATCATTAGACAACATAGTGCCCCTAAGTGCCCACATCCAATGTCTTTCCAAGAGCCATTCTTACACACTTAGAAGTTCATAGCGACATAGAGTAGCAATCATTCAACCAACACATGGCTCCTAGCTGCCCCACAGTTACTCGTCTGCAGCACTCATACAAGCCAGGGTAGGTGAGAAAAGACATGGATCTGCGGATACTAATTTAGGGACTACGAGAAAATTCTAACTCCACAGCCTCTCCTCCCTCTGCCTTAAGATGGTGTTGACATGTGCCTCCCAGGGCGTCAGGTGCTTGTGCGGGGCACCCGCGGCCTGGGAGTGGGCTGAGCTGTGAGTAGTGAAGCCCTCTGCAGATGAATTCCAGTTACTGGTGAAGGATGTTCGAGGGAAGAACTCAGCTTCTTGTCGGGCACTCGGCACCGAGGACTAGGGAACTGAGCCTCTGGCATGTGCTCGGCACGGCTCTAGACGCAGAGACACACTGAATTATCCAGTTGGTTCTCGAGCTCTGAATCACAGATTGCCATCAAGCTCTTATTGCTATTGGAGTGGAAGGTACCATGGAACCTCATGTGCGCAGGCTCCTCCATCACTGTGTGCGCATCATCGTGCCTGTGTGTGCTGGAGGACCGTGTGAGGCTGCTCCGGCGGTGCATGCGCGTCGGGGTACCTGTGTGTGCTGCAGGACCGTGGGTGCTGCTCCATCGGTGCGTGCGCGTCGGGGTGCCCGTGTGTGCTGGAGGGCCGTGGGTGCTGCTCCTCTGTGCGCTGGAGCTATTGTAGTCATTCTAGTGGTGCTAAGTGAGCTGTTGTCCAGGTGCTTCTTTTAGTGAGATGGTGATAGTGAGAGGAAAACATGTACCAGAAATGTGACTTCACTCAGGATCATCTTTCTGTAGATGTGGATAAGAACAAAGAAAGGACCCGATTGACTGGCATACAAGGTCACATTGTTGCGTCTCCCTCCTCTGTCAGGCCCAGGTTGGGTGCGTGGCAGATAATTTTGGTCTTGCGGCCCTATTCTAGGACAGGAAAACAGAGCGAGGTGGAAGGAGGTGCTCCCAGCCCTTTTCCTGTACCTTTTCTGTGGCTCTAGTACATCCCCGTGCTTTGGTGGGAATAATGAGGAAGCATTATTCTCCTAATGTCCTTTCGCTGTGGGAAAAGATGATCACCCATACGTATAACAATTTTACCACCTCAGATGTATTATTTGAAGAGAGGCAACTTGGTGTAGTGGAAAGACCATGAACTTGGAAATTAGACAGATGTGGAATCAAAAATAAAAGCTCACATCAATTATTTTCTAAGAGATATGACCTTGGGAAGTTGCTTAACCGCTGTGAGCCTCCAATTCCCCATCTGTGTAATGTAGATAATAATGCACATATATAATCAACTAGGATGGGACCTGGCACATAGTTGCCCAATAAGTGGCAGCTGTAATTAAGATAATGCAGGCTCCTGGTGGTCTTAGGCCCTGGGAGGTTGTTCACCAGGTAGAGACTGACCATCAGATGGCAGGTGCAGTGAAACTTCTAATTCAGAAGGGAGGAGGTGCTTCTCCCTACCACCTCAGTTGGTCCATAGGGCCAGCTCACAGTCCTCTGTTACAGTGTTATATTCACTGATGGACACGTTTCAGGGAGAAAGAGATTGAGCAAAGAGTCAAGGAGGAAAATTTGGGTACAATATGAGGATAAAAATTTGAAAGAAAACGCAATGCTTCAATTATAAGTGACCCAAAGAAACTGTTTAGTGTGGATTCAAATTTGGAGTTTACCCTGTAGAACAGAGCCTGACGATGGTCTTAAGGATTTAATCCTCTACCAGGCACCATGCAAGGTAGTTTGCATACTAAATGTTGCTTCATTCTCATGGCAACCCTGAAAGCTAGGTGGGATTACTCCCATTCGCAAACAAATACAAGACTAAATCATTTGGCGATGGTCGCACAGCATGATTTAACCCCATCTGTCTGAATGCAACAATTTTCCACAATGCCACTTCACCACCAGACCTTACAGCCACTCTATAACTTCCTACTTGGTGCTTTAGATCTGAGGAAGATCCATGAAGATAGAAACAGAAGTCTGTGTGTTTGTTTCAGTAATTTAGAAATTAAAATAGACTACACACGTATGTCTTGGTCTCACATTCTTTGGACATGTTGTCAGGAGACACTGGTCCCTGGAGAAGAGCATCATCTTGACGAAGTATTGGGACAGTGAAAAGGAGGGAGCCTTTGACAAGGTGGATTTGCATAGCACCTGCACTTAAGGGCTCAAACATAAGAGCAATTGTGAGCCTGGCGCAGGACCAGGCAGAGTTGCCTTTGGTTGTACATAGAGTCGCTATGAGTTGGAACTAATGTGACAACACCAAACAACAATAACGAACACATGTATGTATTAACTTGGGTAAAGGAAAGGCAATGTGCAATGACGTCAGCACAATGTGACCAAGGCAAAGGCAGACACTGCCCGTTACAGAGTAAATAACAATAAATATTATTATGTGCACAATTCTGCAATAGCAGTCATGACAAATAGTAATTGATAAGTGGATATTCTCGTTGATATATACACTGAATGGGTATATACACTGAATGACATACTGTGGTATGCCCATAAGCACGTACAGTCTTCCAGAGTATAGTTGTTCGTTTGTGTTTGTATGTACTACAAATATCCCCTTATATGTAGTAGAACAAGGAGTCCTGGTGGTGTAGTGAGTTAGGAATTGGGCTGCTATCTGCAAGGTCAGCAGTTCAAAACCACCAGCCACTCCATATGGACATAGGTGAGGCTCTCTCCTCCCATAAATTTTTCCAGTCTTGAAAACCCACCAAGGTACTTCTCTTGTGCCATCTCTGGCCACTATGAACCGGAATGGACTCAATAGCAATGAGAAATATAGTTAAACGGAGAGGACAACGTTAGAAAATGTTCTCAGTCATAACCAAACACCTTAAGGAATTGAGGACTTTGGACCATAAGTTTGGGGAACATGAAAGTCAACTGGGATAGCAAAGTGTTCTGCATCTAATTTTGATGAGTAGTAACTGAGATTTCAAAATCAGCAGTGTAACTATTGGTCTGTTCTCATCTGGAGCAAAGAAGAGTAAAGAGAATTAAAGACTCGAGGAAACAGTCTAATGGACCATACACATCACATCACAACCTCCATACCCTGAGTCTGGAAGAGCTAGATGGTGCCCACATATCTTGCCATCCACTCTGACCAGGCTCACATTAAAAGGTTCTGAACAGAGTAGGGGAAAATGAAGAACAAATTTCAAGATCATCAAAAAGACCAGTCTTACTGGTCTGACAGTCTGGTGGAACCACCCAGATAATAGCCCTTAAATACTCTTCAAACCAAGACATTGGGCCTCCATGCAAGTACTCCATCAATGCAAGAATACTTTCTTCTATTAAATTGGCATTCTATGATGCTCACCTTCTCGACACAACTGCTGAAGACAAAGCGGTTTGAATAAGCAAATGTGGTGAAGAAAGCTGATGGTGCCCAGCTATCAAAAGATATAGCATCTGGGTATTAAAGGCTTGAAGGTAAACAAGCGGCCATCTAGCTCAGAAGCACACCAGCCTGCGTGATCATGAGGTGTCGAAGGGATCAGGTATCACGCATCATCAGAACAAAAAATCTTATCATAGTGAATGAGAGGGGAAGTGGAGACACAAAGCCCATTTGTAGGCCACTGGACATCCCTTTACAGAAGGGTCTCAAGGAGGAGACAAGCCACTCAGGGTGTGATATAGCAACGATGAAAACTACAACTTTCCTCTGGTTTCTAAATGCTTCCTTCCCCCTACCCCTCCCACTGTCATTATCCGAATCCTACCTTGCAAGTCTGGCTAGACCAGAGGATATACACTGGTACAGATGGGAACTGGAAGCACAGGGGAGCCAGGGCGGATGATCCCCTCAGTACTAGTGGTGTGAGTGGCGATACTGGGAGGGTAGAGGGAGACTGGGTTGGAAAGGGGGAACCTATTTCAAGGATCTACATGTGACCTCCTCCCTGGGGGACATACAACAGAAAAGTAGGGGAAGGGAGACGTGGGACAGAGCAAGATATGACAAAATAATGTATAAATTATCAAGGGTTCATGAGGGAGTAGGGAAGGAGGGGGAAAATGAGCTGGTGCCAGGGGCTTAAGTGGAGAGCAAATGTTTTGTGAATGATGAGGGAAATGAATGTACAAATGTGCTTTACACAATTGATGTATGGGTTGTGATAAGAGTTGTATGGGCCCCTAATAAAATTATTTTTAAAAGAAAGAAATTAATTATAAATGATTAAAAAAATAATAATCTTCAAACCTGGAACTGAATCCACTCCCAGAGATCACCTTTTAGACCCACAATAGACCAGCTGTTCTCAACCTGTGGGTTGCGACCCCTTTTGGGGGTCCAACGACCCTTTCACAGGGGTTGCCCAATTCATAACAGTAGCTACATTACAGTTATGAAGTAGCAACGAAAATAGTGTTATGGTTGGGGGGTCACCACCACATGAGGAACTGTATGAAGGGTCGCGGTGTGAGGAAGGGTGAGAACTGCACTAGGCACTAGGCCTACAAAGTAAACAGTAACACCATGAGGACCCTGTTTCTTAGAAGAGTTAACCAGAGGAGACCAACAGGGCAGCATTTGCCCAAAAACTGAGTTCAGAAGGCAGGAAGGGCAGAGGGAAACAGAGGCCAGGGAAGACAAGGACAGAATGCTGTCTGATTAAGGGATTGCCACTAATGTCATGAAGCAGATTATATAAATGGTTGGATGGGAAACTAATTTGCTCTGTGAGCTTTCATCAAAATAAAAACAAAATGTTAAAAAAAAGTATAAGAAAACATCTTATACTTCTCGGCAACAGCTTTACCCTCAGTAATAAAAATTCCAAATGTCTCTGCTTAGCACCTCCATGATGACCAGATTTGTTAGTTATGAAGGTATGTGATTCACATTTAAAAATACCAATTGAATATTTTAAATGTTCTTCATTAGACATTTTCTTTTCTTTTTTTTTTAGACATTTTCTAATAAACTCTGAAGCCCCTGGATGGTGGTGGTGGTCTTTAGGTGCTATCAAGTTGGCGTCAGCTCATAGTGACCCATGCACAACAGGACAAAACACTGCACAGGCTTGCGCGAGCCTCGTAATTGTTCTGGTGCCTGAGCCCATTGATGCAGCCACTGTGTCAGGGGAACCAGCCCCTCAAATCACCACAGGCCCGACGGGCGCACTGTACAGCGATAATAAGGAAAGATTATAGTGAAGTCATAGAGAATAAGAGAGATAGGAGAGTGAAGAGTCCAACACATTTCATGGTGGCATGCTTACCTCACCCCACTTGGTGGTTCACGTGAGGATGTGGAAAGTGGGAATTGCAGGAGCAAGAGAGCGCTTTATTACTAACCAAGGCTTATATATCTTTTGGGGGTGTGCAAGCCCCCTAATTACAGGTAAAGACATATGTCACAGGAAGGGGTTGTACTATAGGTAATACAGTAATGAGAGGGGGATGATCTAGGGGTATGCATGCAATAGGAAGGGGAGGGATTGGGGGGTACACATGTGACAAGATGGGTGGGTCCTAGATTCAGGATGGCAGCCTAATTTTAGATGTCACTGAGCAAGTTTGACCACTTCTCTGGCTTCCCATGGAAACAATTACTATCCTTATCAGTAGAGTATGAGTCCCACCTACAGTGGACCAGACAGTAGTCTGATGGCTGAATGCCTTCAGGGAGAATAACGCTAAGCATCTGACCTCCCACCAGGTGCTGGCAAAGAGCCTCTAATGTTTGGCATATCTTTGGGGGAGACAAAGCTGGGGAAGAGTCTTATTATATTCCACACCCCTGTGTCAGTCTGTCTCATCAAGGGCCTTTATCACTTCCCCTCTACTTTTCCAAACATGATGTCCTTCTCCAGGGACTGGTCACCTGACAATACGCCCACAGTATTTAAGATGAAGTTTTGCTTTCCTTGCCTCTAAGGAACACTCTGACCTTACTTCTTCCAGCACAGATCAGCTTTTCTTTTAGCAGGCCATGGCACTTTCCGTATTCTCCAGCATCACAATTCAGATGCTTTGAGTCTTCTGCTGTCTTCTGTAGACAGTGTCCAACTTTCACATGCATAGGACGCAATGGAGAATCCCATGCCTTGAGTCAGGTGCACCTTAGTCCTCAAAGTTTAATATCCTTGCTCATCAATACTCTAAAGAGGTCTTGTGCAGCAGATTTACTTAATGCAACTCTGTCTTTTGATCTCCTGACTGCTGCTTCCATGAGCATTGATTGTAGATCCAAGTAAAACAAAATCCTTGACAACTTCAACCTTTTCTCCATTGATCACAATGTTAACTATTGGTCCAGTTGCGAGGATTTTGGTCTTCCTTATATTGAGTCATAATCTCTATTGAAGGCTACAATCCTTGATCTTCCTCATCAAGTGCTTCAATTCCTCCTTGCTTTTAGCCAGCAAGGTGGTGCCATCTGTATACTCGAGGTTGTTAATAAGCTTCTTTAAATGCTGATGCTACTCATCTTCATATAACCCGGCTACTCTGGTGATTTGCTCAGATTGAAACGGTATGGTGAAATGATACAACCCTGAGGCACACCTTCCCTGATATTAAACCATGCAATATTCCCTTGTTCTGGTCACACAAGTGGACCCATGTACAAGTTCCCGATGAGCACAATGAAGTGTTCCAGAATTCCCATTCTTCTTAAGGCGATCCACAGTTTATTATGGTCCACATAGTGCAATGCTTTTGCATAGTCAACGAAACACAATAGGTAAACATCTTTCTGGTATTCTCTGCTTTAAGCCAAGGGCATCAGCAATGATGTCCCTTGTTCCATATCCTAGTCTGAATCCTGACTGAACTTTTCTGGCAGCTACCTGTTAATTAATGTACTACTGCAACCTTTGGTGGGTGATTTTAAGCAAATTTTTACTTGTATGCGATATCACTGATATCATTCTATAGCTTGAGCATTCTGTTGGGTCACTTTTCTTTGTAATTGGCACAAATATGGATCTCTTCCAGTCAGTTGGCCAAGTAACTGTCTTCCAAATCTGAAACATTTTCCGTGGGTATTTCAGCAATTCCTAGAGCCTTGATTTTGGCTCATACATTCAGGCAGTTTGAACTTCTTCCTTCAGCACCATTGTTTTTGTTCATCTGCTACCTCCTGAAATAGTAGAATGTCAACTAGTTATTTTGGGTACAGTGCGCCGTATATTCTGCACACATTCTCTTGTTCCTGCGTCATTCAATATTGCCTATAGAATCTTTTAAATTTGCAATTGCGGCTTGATTTTTCTCTTTGAGTTCTTTCAGTATCAGATATGCTGAACGTATTCTTCCCTTTTGGTTTTCTAATTCTAGGTCCTTGCACATTTCGTTATAATATTTGGCTTTGTCCTCTCAAGCTGCCCTTTGAAATTTACTATTCAACTCCTTGGCTTCATCCTTTCTCCCATTTGCTGTAGCTC
This sequence comes from Tenrec ecaudatus, assembly GCF_050624435.1. Classification (NCBI taxonomy): domain Eukaryota; kingdom Metazoa; phylum Chordata; class Mammalia; order Afrosoricida; family Tenrecidae; genus Tenrec; species Tenrec ecaudatus. The sequence goes on along the minus strand of NC_134533.1, from coordinate 34,980,805 downwards.
CTCCACGGTTTAGAGCAAGTTTCAGAGTCTCCTGTGACATCCACTTTGACCTTTGCTTGCTTCCCTGTCTTCTTAGTGACCTTTTGCTTTCTTCATGAAGGATGGTCTTGATGTCCTTCCATGGCTCATCAGGTCTTCTATCATTAATATTCAATGCATCAAATCTGTTTTTTGAGATATTCTCAAAATTCAAGTGAGGTAGACTCAAGATTGGATTTTAACTTTTTTTAATCATTTTATTGGGGGCGCGTACAACTCTTATCACAATCCACAATACATCAATTGCTTAAAGCATATTTGTACATTCGTTACCCTCATCGTTCTCAAAACATTTGCTTTCTACTTGAGCCCTTGGTATCAGCTCCACATTTTCCCCCTTCCTCCCCACTCCCCCTCCCCCTCCCTCATGAACCCTTGATAATTTATAAATTATTATTTTGTCATATCTTACACTCTCCAGCATCTCCCTTCACCCGCTTTTCTGTTGTCTGTCCCCCAGGGAGGAGGTTATATGTAGATCCCTTAAAGATTTGTTTTAATTTCTTCAGCTTTATCCTGAATTTACATATGAGCAACTGATGGTCTGTTCTACAGTCGGCCCTGGTCTGGTCTTAGCTGCTGTTTTTGCGCTTCTCCATTGTGCCTTCCCACAGAGCTAGTCAATTTGATTTCTGTGTATTCTATCTACGGAAGTCCATGTGTATTGTGTTGTCGGAAAAAGGTATGTGCTATGAATAAGTTGCAGATTTTGCAAAAATTCTATTATGCAGAAGCCTAAACTGAAAGCCTAAACAAAGGAAGCTGACCATTGTTAGAGAAGCTGACAGCGCCTTGGCCCCTCAGGTCTGATGACCCTCTAAATGTGACTGAAAAGGAGTGGACTTCTTGAGGAGAGTCAACCATGGTGACATGAGTCAGGAAAAGCCTATGGAAGTGAAGCCTTTGCTCGGGATTTTCATTGGCTGATGGGGCAGGATTCAATATAAAGAGAAACAGCTTCAAAATCTTCTAATAATTCGTATTTGGAATATGCAAAGTATGAATTAGAAAAATTGGAAGTGGTCAAAATGAAATGGAATGCATGAAGATCAATATCCTTGGAATTAATTAGATTAAATGGAATGACATTGGCCATTTTGAATCATAAGATCATATGATCTATTATGCAGGAATAACACAATCAAGAGGAATGGCATAACATTCATTGTCAGAAAGAATTTTGCTAAATCCATCATAAAGTACAATGCTATCTGTGTGATCGGATTATGCCTATCTGCTTTTCAAGGAAATCCAAGCAATGCAAGTATTATTCAAATTTATGTACCAAACACAAAAGCTTATGGTGACTAAATTGGAGAATTCTACCAACAATTTCAGTCAGACATTGATCAAACATAGAATCAAGATGCATTGATTATATTGATGACTGTTATTGGTGATTGGAATGAAAAAGTTGGAATCAAAGAGGAAGGAACAGTAGTTGGAAGATATGGATTTGTAATTGAAATGAAACTGGCTATCACATGATAGACTTTTGCAAATCCCTGGATGGTAAATTGTAATAAAGATTATAAAATACTATCCAATTGAAAGCTTGCAAACTGACGAACCGTCATTCAAATCTGGCCTGATAAAGTGTTTTATTTGGCCCATAAATTTTGTTTTTTTTCCCAATTTATGAATTATTACCCAAAGAGAAGAGTACACTCGGCATTTCTCAAGATGAAAAGGAATTGCGCTGACATCAGGGCAGGCAAAGAAGACGAAGTCAGAACTTCTTCCCTGAGGAAGGTTATAGTTTAGCTGAGTTTCTTTTTGATTTATAAAAGCACCTAGTGCCGTGATAGATGTACCTCCTTTGCTGGAGCATAGTGATCAACAGCATGGGATTGGTGTCAGTGAGCCGGATTGTTATACTGGCCCCACCATTCATTGTCGGCTTCACTGTAGCGAATTTATATAAACTCTTCAACCTCACTTTTCTTGTCTGTAAAGTGGGGGCAATAGCGTCCATGGTTTGAAGTAGGGTTACACGAACTGACCTGCATAAAGGGCTAGGTATATACAGTACGTAGCATTTAATAACATCTCGATCTAGGTGATGCACTGGACTTTCATTTGGCATTCAACTGATCCTTGTCTGAGGAACAATTGAATAGTATTTTTTAAAAATAGCCTACACTGTAGAGTAGATTCTGACTCACGACACCTATAGGACAAGGGGGAGCTCTTCATTGGGTCACCAAGGCTATAAATCTTTACAGAATCTGACTGTCCATCTTTTTCTCATGGAGCTGCTGGGTGAATCTGCGCTATGGACCTTTCACTTAGCATCAGAATGCTGCACCACTGTACTACCAGGGTCTGATCAACTGGGTAGGTAGAATGAATTGACTGGAAGGCATTAGGTACATGTGAGAGGACAAAGAGCTGTCCAAGAAGATGCTGTAAAAAGTGCCCTCAGTAGGCTGGGAAGCACAGCTTTCTGATGGCTTTGCACACCCTGGTTTATGAGACAGGTGGAAGCACATGTTAAAATCAGCACCCTAAATTCTTTAAGACAATTTGTAAGTGTCCCTTGGTGGGATAACATCAACCACAGTTTAAGATAAGTTCATCTAAGGTTGAGAAGAGAGGAATAAATCTCTAAGAGTCTTGCGAGGTAGACTTGCACTCATTGCTTTGAGAATGCACTCAAGATCTCAGGACAGCCCATGGACATATTAAAATTTCCATACATGTCATCAGTAGTGAGGTAATTCCACACATGCTCCCCAGGCCAGTCTCCCCACTTCTAGGCATGCCCGGTGCCCACTAACTCCTTCCCTGTCCAAAGGAAACCCAAGTAAAAGCTAGCACAGTGAGTCCACTGAGTTAGCCCACACTGGGCCTTTGTTTTCTTTTGTATTTCAACAAGTGTTTATGCAGCATCTGTAATAGCCAAGCACAACTGCTGGTGTTGAGGGTAGAGGGTAAGGACAACAGATGAGATTCCCTCCTTTAGTGGAATTTGATTTTGAGTGTGTTTGCATGGGACAGGGGCAAGATAGACAAAAAAAAAACTGGTAAGCAACCAAATGAACAAAATAGTTTCAGATAGCAGTGTTAGGAAGGAAATGAAGCAGGATAATTCCTTAGAGAGGGACTGGAGAGAAACTGCTATGACGAAATGAAGGCTCTGACCCAGCGGAAAGGGCTTTGGAGCATTCCACCCGAAAGAAACCGTTCACGTCCCATCTGGCCACCAGGAAGACCGCTTCACCTCTGAGACTTTTTAAACTGTGGTGTGCTGAATTGTGGAGCGTGTTTCTGTGACACATACCCTCACAGTGGTTAAATGAGCTCCTAACTGAAAGTAGGTGGTCTCAATTCCACCAGTGGCCTCATGGCAGAAAGACCTGGTGACTGCTCCTGTAAACAGTGCTGCTGTTATTGTTAGGTGCTGCCCAGCCCATTCCAACTTACAGCGATGCCTTGCATAGCAGCAAACCCACCCGGTCCCGCCCTACCCTCACAGTTGTTGTGTTTCAGTCTATGGTTGCACCAACCGCGTCAGTCCATCTTGTTGGTGGGCTGCCTCTTTGGGGCTGACCTACTTGCCCAAGAATGACATCCTTTTCACAGACTGGTCTCTCCTGATAATGTCTCTCTCAAGAAGGATGTGTTCGTTCTTCTGTCAGTCTGTGGTTCTTTCAGTCTTCTTCGCCAGCACCATAATTCAAATGCCTGCATTCTTCTTTGGTCTTCCTCGTTCACTGTCCAGCTTTCATGGGTGCAGTCAGCATTCCAACAGGTCCTTAATGAGCTCCCCACTGTGAACCAGGTGCTATGCCAAATGCTAGGGAAACTTTTGGCACAAAAGGCAAGGGCACCGTTGCTGTTGAGACATTTTAATCACCGAGTAGGGCAGAGGCAACACTGTGGTCATGTGCTCAGCTGCTAACCAGTGGGCAGTGGTTGCAGGCCACTAGCTATTTTGCAGGAAAAAACAATCGGCAGCCTGCTTCTTTAAAGACTCACAGCCTTGGAAACCCTACGGGACGTGGCAGTGGCAGTGAGACACGTTAGTGGATAATTACCCTGTGTTTATGGAGTGCTCTGAGGTGTCCACGGGCCATAGGGAGGCTAATCCAGTGGGCAGAGAGGGTCTTGGAATGTTTCCTAGTGGAGATATTACTAAATCTAAGTCTTAGAGGCTATATATAAATCCGCCAGATGGATCCAAGGCAAGGGAATTCTTGGCAGAGGAAAGACCATGTACTTAGGTAGAGAGCTTTTAATTCTCTGGAGCAGTTGTGCATTGCATTGGTTCAACTTGTGTTGAGCTGTGAGTAACAGAGTAATCTGGTCTCTGTAGCTAATAAAAGTAAAGGGTGATTTGTTTCCTACAGGGAATAAATCTGGAGGGTAGTGACTGTTGGCTTGGTGTCTGTGGTGGAGGAAGTCAGGACCACCAGGTGTATCATTCCCCAGGCTTCTCCTGCATGTCTGTTGCCTTCTGACTGAAGGTGGGCTGCAGCCCTGGGTGTCGTAGCCATGCTTAAGCGTGAAGAAGAGCCATGTTTCTGGGAATCGGGAAGGCAAACGCCTTCCTTCCCAAGAAAACCAAAGGGCTTCTCCCCAACAGACAACTGTTCTTCCATAGCTTGAGCCTGAGTTGGACAATTCGGCCACCCCTAACTGGAACATAAGCTGAAAAGGCCAGTGTTTAACCTTTCCACCCTCCAAAGTAGTAGGAGACCAAGCAGAACGAGCTGGAAATAACTCCTTAGCCAAACAGGCAATAGTGTCTGCTGATCACATACCATTTCATCTGCTCCTCATAATCACCCCAGGAGATAGGGGGAGAGGGTGTGATTAGCCCCACTCTACAGAAAGAAAAACCGAGGTTGGGAGGGCAAAGGGAGGCCTAAAGCCGCAGTTCCTTACATTTGTTTAATGATTATAAAAAGGGAAAGCAAAAGCTCATGTTGACTGTATGCTTCTTACACACCAGACTCTGCTCCGTAATTGCCATCTGGCCTCTCATTTCTTCCTTGTGCAGGCCTGTGAGGCAGGGCTCCCCTGGGTTTGAGGCAGTATTGGCTTGCCCACGATCTTGAAGCTACCATGTAGCCAAGTTGTAACTCAAACCTTGGCTCTGCAGACTGTGAGCCTGGTGCTCTTCTTGACTCTTGGACCTTCAAAGTGTCAAAGCCTTCTCCCCGTGGTCCCGGTGAATGTGGCATCTCTCTGACATTGCCCAGAGCTCTGGAAGCCTCCCCATGCCCCTGTTACTCCTTTTAATTTATGTGACCCACTACCGCTCTTTCATTATTGCTTTTATGGACACAGGAGCCAGCAGCACATTATTTCAAATGTCCTACCATTATGAATGCAATTCCTTTCATTGTAATAGCACCGACCATAATGAATACATTTTGTATCCATGCAGATGTCACTGGTGTTTTCGATGCTCCATTCTAATTTATGTTGGAAAATGAATACTTAAAGTATTGCCCAGGCTCCCATTACTCCAGAGGAAATGAGGGATGCCCTGTGTGCGTGCATATGCTTTTGCATTCATGCGCAGAGAGACTATTTTGGTCAGAATGAGTTGTGGGCCTGACCTGAGAGTCTGGCCCCTTTCAGAAAGGGCACATTGGCGGTCATTTGCGATGCACACCAGAAGCAGCTTTCTTTGGAATGAGTGTTTGGGTCTACCTCACGAGCCCTAATTAAAGTCAGACTTGGTTTGCAGTGAAGAGGGAAAGTCCTGCTGGTTGAGGGTTCTAGGTGGGGCACCCCGAGCTCTTCGTGCCTTCAGGATGCACCGTGTTGATCATTGCTGAGGGGCAGGTGCCAGTCCTCCACACCCTGGTGCATCTTGACACCACCTTGACATCATTGAGCGTGAACAGTGAGAGACAGCCGCACGGGGGAGCAGACGATGATTGGCCTGGAATCAGTTATGTGAGCTGATTTTGGTACTAAGAGTCAGTCCACAAAGTAGAGAGATGGAAACAGTCAAAGAATATGAAACATCGCATTAAAGTAGGTCCATGTAGGTTCCTGGATTTGTTTGACCTATCACCCTCTTTTCAGAAAAGCTCAACACTCCCCCCAACCCCCGCTCCCTTGGCAATTAAACCCTTTTGTATCATAATCCAGCATGAAATGTGGGTATCTGCTTTTGCAGCGCCCCTGGATAGTTCAAGCACAACCCCCACCTGCCCTCCACCCCAGGACAGTGTCACCTACCTTGGGAAACACGGGTAGGACGTAGCTCCTCTGGAGAGAGAGGGTGCAACCAACCAAGAAATGCCTTCTCCCTGTGTTTGAAATAATGTGTGAGGCACAGTGCTGTGCGCATTCAGCTTGTCTCCAGGGCTCCCCTGGCTTCGTGACTTTTCAGATACACTTGTTCCGAGTGTATCATGTCCAAGTTTAGAGATCTCAGCCATTAAAGGGAGCCATGATACTCAATATCATGAATCCTCATTCAGAAGTCCTCATAACTCCAAAGGGGAGTGGTGGTTCACGGAATATAAAGCTATCCCAAGATTCCATAATACCGTATATGCGCAAGCATAAGCCAACCCGAATATCAGCCGAGGCACCTAATTTTACCACAAAAATGTGCTGAAAAACTCGGCTTATACATGAATCTCTACGGTATCTTACATTTGTATTCCACACTTACCCCAGCTAAATATTTTTCTTATGGAGCCATTGCTCCTTAATAAAAGTCGGCTCTTCAGTTTAGGATTCCCACCTCTGTAATGCATGCCAAAGGAAAGAGATAATGGAGCTGGGAAGCCAGCATGAAAACAGGTGGGGAAAACACATACTAGCATCTGAGAAATGTTTATTGTGTAGCTATTAACAACAGCAAAGAAAAAAGATAAGACCTTTTCTAAAACTTGCCTGAGGGTAAGCAAAATGTCTTTCTCTTGGGTGAGGGATCTTAAGTCATGCCAGTCTTTTATGGCTGAAAACTTATGTTAAAAAACTAGACTGGAATTTCAGTCTCTCTCCTTTTCTGTGTCATAGGGAGTGCGTTCTCCCTCTTTGAATCTCTTGAACCTTACTTTTTGCACAACGTGTCATCTGACTTTATGTCAATATCTGAAAGACATACAGTGGGAGTTCATTGTCTAAACGCTATGTAGAAATGTTAGCATGGATAAGGCAGCATAATAACCGTAAAGAAGTTATTATTCTTTCCCATCTGTGTCAAAAAGCTACCGATAAAATGAGCAGAAGACTTGGAATAGACAGTTCACCAAATAGCATTTTCAAACGGTCACCAAGCACAAGAAGAAGTGCTGAGTAGCCTTTAGCCGCCAGAGAGCTGCAGACCCAAACCACAAGTCCGACAGACCTTTCATCAGGATGGCTGAGATCTAAAAATCAAAACAAACGACGATAACAAATACTGGTGAAATGACAAACAGCTATTCGCACTAGGATAGCTGAGGCTAAAATATGTGTAGAATAACATATTGGGGAGGATGTAGGGATATCGGAACCCTTATCCATTGCTGGCAGGAACGCAGACAGTACCGCTGCTGTGTGATGGGGCCTGAAAAACTGAACCATGAACTGCCCTATGACTGCCACTCCTAGGTATGCACCCAAGAGACTTAGAGACCCACGTTCACTGCAGCACTATTCACAATAGCCAAAGGGTAGAGACAACCTAAATGCACATCAACAGAGGAATAGATGCACAGTGTTGCACATGCAATCGTACAATGGAATGTTACCCGGCCAGAGAGAAATGAAGTTTTGATATGTTATAGTATAGATGAAGCTTGACTGAGCGAAATAAGTCAGTCACCAAAGGGTAAGAGTTGTCTGAACTTGCTTATATCTAAAGGTAGATATTTAAAGAACACAGATGTTTAGTGGCTACAAAGACAGGACTGGGAAAGGGGAAATTCACATGAATCCGGGCAGGATTGCACAGCCTGGTATTGTATTGATGTCAGTAAGTTGGACACCTGTAGAAAGTTGGACTGGTAAAAGTGTGATCAAATAAAATAAAATCACTGCCGTAGAGTCCATTCCAACTTATAGTGACCTTATAGGTCAGGGGAGAACTGTCCCTATAGGTTTCTGAGACTGCAATCTTTATGGAAGTAGAAAAGCCCCTTCCTTCTCCTAGAATACCTTGTAGTTTTGAACTTCTGACCGTGCGGTTAGATTCCAACACCTAGCCCACTATGCCACCAGGTCTCCTCAAAAGACTGGTAGATGTATGTATATACAACAGACACCTTACCTCCACCCCACCCCCCAAAAAAAGCAGCTTCTAGGTTGTTTCTGTATAACTAACCCTCTGCCCCTAGGGATTTGTTTCCTTGATTTGGAAGTTTAGCCGCATGGTTTCATGGGACATTCCAGTTAATTGGCTAATACTGTGGTTAGTGCTTCTGCTCTGCCTCCTAGTTCGTTGTGTAGTGCCTAGGATCTTGAAAGCTTGCTAAAGTCCATCCAAAGCACAGCAGTTGGTCTCCATTTACCTGGAGCATCAGAGGAAGAAGTAGTTAGGGATAGGAGGAGGAAATGGGGTGCGTGGCTAATTGCCTCCATGAGCAACACCTCCTTTGGCATGAGACCACAAGAGCAAGATGGTGCCCAGCTACCATTATTAAACATTTGGATCAAAGATCTCATAGAAGCATCCCGATCAAAGTGGGGGAAATGCAGAACAGAATTCCAAAGTCTCATGGATTCCAGGTGCCCTGGAGCAGGGGTGCTCAATACGTCGATCTCAATCTGATAGTGATCACAAATGTAGTGTGGGTAGATCGCATGGCATTAAAAAAAGTAGATGTAAGCCTATCTTCAATCCCATCCTTAACTGATATACAGCGCCGCCATTCAGATGCAATCATAGGTGTCAAACGCATGCGCAAACAACTGCGCTAAGTGCAGCAAAACTGATGAGCTAAGTTATCGCCAATTTCTAGACCTTTTCTTTCTCTCTTAAACGTAAAATGAGTTGGGGAGCTGGACCAAGTAAGAAGACAAAAGCTTATCATTTTCATACGGAATGGGAGATGTTGACACCACAAGCTGACATTCAGCTGAAGTCCAGAGCGCATGCATAGTTCTGGAACTTACTTGCAGGGGGAAAGTACCCAACATGAAAAAGGTGCTACCTCCTTGACCGCATTATTCGGCTCTACTTATTTATGTGAGTCAGCCTTTTCCCACATAAAGATCAGTAAGGCCAAGTACTATTCCACCATGACTGATGATCATTTGGAAGTGTATTTGAGGCTGGCTCTCAGCAGCTACTGCCCAGACTATGCATCCCTGGCTCATTCAGAGCAAGTCATCAGAGTAAACTCAGGTCATGACAAAATATGTACATAGTAAATTGTGTGGTGTTTTGCAATATGGACGCATGCGGTTATGCAAAATACATAAACATACATTGTACATATAAAGAATTCTCAATGCATTTATGAATAAATGTAATAAATAAATTAAAATACATATGTGTTTTACATTTTTGTAGTTGGTAGATCATTTTGACTTGATCATTTTATAGGTCTCTTGCGTGCTGCAAAAGTGTGAGCACCCCTGTTCTGGAGCCATGGTTGGTGGAGGAACCCCTGAGACCATCTTTAGATTTTAAGCCAAAAATATACTATGAAATCATCCTAACACCAAACCATAATTCTCTGAACTCGTAAACCAGATCTACCTGGAATACTGTGCTCCTCTAAGAAATCTCTACTTCAAATTGACAACAACTTGAAAGATGAGCTAGGAGGCGGTGAGCTTATGTTAATGAGGGAAGAGCTACTCAGAACAGGAGGGTGAAGATGTAACCAATGCCATTAAATTGTACACGTAGAAGCCGCTGAATTGGTATATGTTCCGCTGTGATGATTCTCCACAGCAACAGCAAAGTAATTAAAAGAGCTATCAACGCTTGTCCTATATTGAAAGGACCATTTTTAAGTGGGAAATTCTGTAGAACCAAATGCACGCTTTTGAGGATTAGTTAAAATTTAAATGAATCCAGCTCTGCGTTGGATTTCGGAGTCCCATATTCTCCAGGCTGGTGAGCTCTGATGGCAGGATTGCCTGCTGTAGCTAAGGCAATAAACAGCTCAAAGAAAACAGCAAGAGACAAAACACTGAGAGCTCTGCCTGTCTGGGCAGTTTTCCCTACTATTGGCCATTTCTACAGGGGCAGTGATTCCGCCCTGGGGCATGTTAATCTGCTTCAGCCTAGAAAACCCAAACCAAGCTCTCACTTCAGTGGAGTCAGTTCTGACTCATAGATCAACCTAGAAAGCCATTCTCAGAGGGTGCGGAAATGAGGGTGCAGATGCAAGCTGTCCCCCACAGAGCTGGCTTCAGGATCCTCGGGCTGGAGAGCAAACTGCCTGCAGCTACCCCTCACAGCAGCTTAGGGGCAGAATCTTGGGAGAGCAAGCCTGAAAAGAACCTCAGGGTCTCGGTGCTCCCTCTGCAGTCAGAGTTCAGCCACCACCTTGAGGAGCGGGGGCTGATGACATAGATTCTCCTCCAAGTCACTGCTCCCTGCTAAATTAGCCGGCAGACAAGCCTGGGAACTTCCCTCCAAAGGAACCACCCATCCTGAGGGAGTTCTCACAAAGATGCCTTCAGGGGACTGTGTAACTAGAAGCAAAGCCATTTGTGTTAGTTCATCCTACACAAGTAGTTCACTTCCAAAATTGCTCAAGCCTCCGCCCCCGTGTGTGTATAGTATTCGTTTCTAGCCTCTAAATAGCTGTTTCTATTTTCTGTTTCATGATGATGGAGCCGCATTGGAGGGGCCCAGCCCCGGGGGGATAGGGCTTTCTGCTGCCCGAGCTGCAGTTGTCTGTGTACCCACTCCCACTCTTGTTGTGGTCATGCTTAGCCACCTAACTGCGCTCGCGGTGGCTTGTCCCCAACGATAAACAGCACCTACAGGATGATGACAATGACCTCTGCAGAATGAGAGCACGTTGGTGCCAAATCTCTGTGTTTTCTGACACAGCTGACCTTACGTGAAACCAACATTACAGTAATAGCCATCATTTATAAAGTATTTGTCTTGTGCTGTAATAGTTCGCCTAAGTAAGGCCATTTATACTAAGCAAACATTCTGCACCAGTCCTAAAGTGCAACCACAGGCCTTATAGCATTCTCAAAAAAAAAAAAACAAAACCCAAAAAACCAAATAGCCCCTTGTTCTTAAAATCAGCAAAAGACTATCCTGGACCAGGAAATTGTGCAACCGCAAAGTCTGCTTCTGTACCAGCTTGCTCAGCTGTGCTCCTTAACAGCAAGTTCTGCTTCTGTACCAGCTTGCTTGCACAGAACAGCAGTTTAATGAAACCTTATAAAAACCCAAGTCTGTAAGCAGGAGGGACCAGCCAGCCAAACTTTTTTCCTTTCAGGTTGCTGGTCCCTGCGCAGGTTCTTCCTCTTCTTCTTTTTTGTTAATAAACTTTTCTATTTCTTTCCATCTCACGTCTCAGTTGTTCTTGTCCGGCTCATGCACAGCAGTGTCAGATACAGTATTAAGGATATAAGGTATCTATCTGGTGTACACAATCACTCGATTACCTAGGTTTTGTTGGAACCACATTATAGATGAGGATACTACACATGGAGAGGAAAGAGTCATGTGTAAGGTTGTATTTTCTCCTGATCTCAGTTCCCCAAAGCCCAAACCTGTTCGATTTCAACTCAAGATCACCCCATGTGCTGCAGAGTGGAGTTACTATCAAGGGGTTTCTTGGCTGTAATCTTTATGGAAGCTCATTGGCAGCGTTTCTCCTCCTGAGTCACTGGGGGAGATCAAGCCACCAATCTTTAGGTTAATTGTTGGGGACAAACTGCAGAAGCGAGTTCCCTCCGCGCTCACTGCCATTGAGTCGATGCCAACTCATAGCAACCCAGTGGGGCAGAGTAGAACAGCCACCGTGGGGTTCTGAGACTAACTCTTTACAGGAGTAGAAAGCTTCATCCACAAAGCAGCTGGTGGTTTCAAACTGATGACCATGCAGTTAGCAGCCCAACAAGTATCCCACTACACCACAGGCTATTGATCACCATAAGGTCCAAGAGAGAGATGCCATCAATATGATTCCATCAGTCCTCTTAAGATAAATAGATTGACCCTTTCTTTCACCAGGGTGGACAGAAAAAGCTCTGAGACCACTCATGCTACAAAGACAAATCAAACACACTGTAGTCAACTCTCTATAGGATTTCTGAGACAAAATCCTTTCAGGAGCTTACAGCCTCATCTTTCTTCTAAGGAGCAGGTAATGGGTTTGAACTACAGCCCAACATCTAACCCACAGTGCCCCATCCCCCTCCCTTACCCACACCTGCCTAGCCCAGGAGCAGCAGCTCCTGATAGTTGGTGAGTGTGAAGACCTGGAAAGTTTTCACAGCCCAGCCTCGTATTCTGTATGGTGGGAAGGACATACAAATCTGGGGTCCACATGTGATCAGGTCGCTGACCCCTCCCTGCCCACATCTGTAAAACAGATGTCCAAATTGAATGAGCTAGTACCTGTAAGTACCTATCATAATGCATCTTACTGCACAGGTGGTCATGGAATTACTTTATAAATGCAGAATGCCTTACATGTCATTTCACGTTGCTTGTGTTGCACAGCAGGACTTTGAACCAGCTCCGGCTGGTTTGACCTCCTGCTGAGAATTTGTCTTTCCACCCCGGATATACTGAATCAGAATCTACAGTCTAACAAGATCTGGAAGAATCACCTGGGGATCTTGTTGAAATGTAGATTCTGGGGTGGAAAGGTGTGAAACCAGAATGAATGAATTCAAAGCCCTGGTTAATAAAAGGTTTCCCATCATCCTGCAGGGTTTGGGTCCCAGTAGGGCAGTGGCTGGAAAAGAAATGTCCTCCTGTTTTCTAAACGCAGGCTCGGTCCTGAGAGCCAGCTTTGCTGTGTGCCCTGTGTTTCCACATAGACAGTGGGCTGCTCCTTCCCTTTCCTCTCTGCCCGCCCATTCTGTTGTCCTCCAAAGGCGTATCCTCTCACCTCTCCTTCCTGAGCTTTTAATGGCTGCTTGACACTAGTGAGACATGCCCAGAAGGCAATTGCAATTGCTGCTTGTTGCTGGACATGCGTTTGTGGGTGACCTCTGGGACAGCAGTGTTGGGATCAGGGGCTTGGAGGCAGGAGTCAGGCTGCTTCCACAAAGCTCTGAGACGCCTCTGGGTAGCTAGCCAGCAGGCGCTGGAGGAAGAGCTGGGGAGATTGCTCTCACGCCGTCTGCCACCTCTGCCAGCGTGTCTGCAAGTGAAGTCAGTAGAGGAGTGTGGTCGGGGTGGAGGCCTGCATTCCGAAACCCCCCAGCGCCCAGGGCTGCCACCAGTGTCTGTGATATCTCCGTGGGGAGGCATGGCATACTCTTCGGGACAGCCTGCACACAGCTAGAGCCACCCTCTAGGATACCAGGGCCTGGATTGCACGTGTGCATGCACAGGGGCACACATACACTTTTGGTTTTGGTTTCTTTAACCTTCTAACTGCCCTCCCTGAGAGCTGGGTGACTAAGCTCCAGGAGATGGAGGGAAAACGCAGATCGCACATATCTTCATTCAACCAAGCATGCCCCAGTGCTCTAGGAGGGCTGTAAGGGAGGAATACTTGCCCAGAGCATCCACTTACTGTCTAGACGGGGAAAGCCAAGTGTCATTACGGGGCTTCCACTACAAGAGATGCCCTGTGGGAGCCGGGACATGGATCCATGGTCAAGTGCTACTGCCCCATTGTGTGTCACCCCTAGAACCTTAAAGGGTTAGCCCCAAGCCACGCAGCCAGCTGGTTCCCCTGATACTCCATTCCCATGATGACTTAGTTGAACCTGCTGAAATGCAGACTTCGTAATGAGTGTGTCTGGCTGAAGGTGGCTTCCTGCTCAGGGCTGTCCTTGGCTCTTCTCCACCAGCCCTGACAATAGTCTGGCCTCGGTGGCAATCCTTCATGCATGCTTCCTTCTCGCCCAGTCTGACAGTCTGACCAGCTTCAGGTTTCCCAATTTCTCCCACTGCTGAGTATACCTCCCCTAGCCGCCCCCCCCCCCCCACTGGATCCTGACCCTTGAGACTGTGAAGTAAGAGTCTGTGCACACTGAAGTGGTCAGCGCACACTTGGTGGGGGTGGAGGATGGGCAGACTAGCTATGATGGAGTAGGGAGGGAAGGGGGACTATTCCTGGCTGGAGCAAGGGAGGCCGTTGTTTTGACTTGTGAACAGCTGGGAAAGCCGTCAGTGTGAGGGAGAAGTTTGGAACTGGAGTGGCCACTGAGATTTAAGGATTATCTGTGTCATGACTGTTTTTTTACTGAAGGAAGAGCATGAAGACTAGTCTGGGGCGCATGTCAGACGCATGCCCTCCTTCTCTCTTTCTCCAGACAGATTTTACATTCCTGTGCTAACCCGAATCTGAGAGCCTGGATGCGACTCCAGGCAAGAGTACCCTTTGTAACTGCAATGAAAAGGAATTACGCTGAGTGGGAGATCATCTGTCTCTCTCTCTCAGACCCCTCCACCCTGCACCTCAATGCGATCCCATTGCCAAAGCTGGGTCTTCAGCAGCAGCAGCAGACAGCAGAGGTCTTCCCTGCAGTTCCATGGGCTCCCAGCAGGAGACTAGGGGCAGGGAATTTGCTTTCTTTTTCCAACTGAGGATAAAGCATTCTGACCTTTGACAGAGCCTGGTGGCACAGTGGTTTAAGCTTTTGGCTGCTAAGCCATCCGCCCCTGGAAGAGAGATGAAACCTTCAGCCCTGCACAGAGACAGTCAGGAACCCGTTGGGAGCAGTTCTCCTGTGTTCTATGGGCTGGCCAGGCTCAGAATCACCCCCACAGCTGTGACAGACGGCTCTGTAGGCTTTTCTTCCCACTGACACACAGGATTTTTAAAGACTTGTGTCTGCTTTCCTGTATACACTTCAGGGCCCTCAAAAATAGTTTTTGTAGGGGAGTAGATTGATTGTTTAGCAGCAAATGGTTTGTTGGTTTTTTTAATTCAAAAACAACCCACCCCAAATAATGATCTTGTCTTTTTCACCAAGTGATTGGCTGAGACATGTCCTTGTCATTGCCTTCCTCCTTGCCCTCCAAGCAGAATGCAATAGATCTGTGACTTTCTCATGCTGATTAGAGCAGCACGATTATGAGCATCTTAGAGATCATCCGAGCCAAGGAAGGACAGATGGGAAGGGACCCACATAGTGTGGAAGGGACATCTCTAAGGAGGCCCATCCTTGAGAAGAGCTGTCACTCAATGAGGACTGACCATGAGACCCACAAAGAACCTGGGAATTGCTGGCCCTAGTTACCCTGGTGGCATAGTGCTGGGCTGCTAACCCTCAGGTCAGCACTTTGAATCCACCAGCCACTCCAAGAGAGTAAAATGAGGCTTTCTGCTCCCATAAAGCTATGGTCCTGGAGACCCACTACAGCAGTCCTGCTCTGCCCTGTAGGGTCACTGTAAGTTGGAATGGACTCGATGGCAGCCAGTGGGGAGCCCTGGTGGGGTCGTGGGCTATGTATTAGGCTGTTAACCTCAAGGACAGCAGGTCAACTCTAGCAGCCAAAAAAATGAAAACTTCTGCTCCCTAAAGATTTCCAGCCTCAGAGACCCACAGAGACAGGTCTGTCCTGTCTTAGAGAGTTGGTACCATTCAGAGTTGACTGGGTGGCAGTGCGTTAACTTACAAACAGGAGACTGGCCCAGCCGAGTGAGCGAAAGGACTGGCTTCGAACCACAGCCCCACAGCGGGCCAAGCCTGTCTACTTTCTACTTCTCCGTCTGAACATGAGGATTGAACGACCTGGCGGTAGGAGCCCGGCCATCTACATCGTTGACAGGGAGCGTCTCAATTAGCAGCTTTAGAGGTGGCTAGCCATGGTGGCCTCTAATGGAGCACCTTGTCCTGGTGTCCTCTGGGGCATTTAGACAGCTCCTTCTGAATTCCCTATATAATTGATCCAACATGTAGGAACGCAGTTCTTTCCTGGTCTAAAGAACTCTTAGACCAGCTGACGAATCTTGAGACTGAGCCAGGAGCAGGTCCTTCTGTAGACTGATGAGAAAGCAGGTCTGCAGTGGTAGGATGGTGCTCCTTAGGTATCACAAGCAGAGATGACTTCAGGGAAAACTAGGAAGCAGACAGGTATATCTTTAATAATCCCGATCAACATCTTTTAGTGCCCAATACTTACACCCTAGTCCTGGCCCTTTAAAGAGGTCATTTTTCTCTCCCCAGCCGAACATCACCATCCCATCAGTTCTGAAGAAGAGAGCTGGCTCACCCAGAAACGCATGACTGTGTCCGCGGTTTATGGCTGGCCGTGGCCGACACTTGTCTTGTGATGGAGACTGATTTTTATCTCCAGGGACTCAGACTACCTTAAACCAGCAGAGTGACTTGATGAGGGATTTTAGATTTAATGGCCTGTGGGGAGAAGAACATCGAGATATGGCAGAGGCCCTGGCCCCCTGTCCTCTACCATGTTGGGCACCTGTCACTTGTCACAGTGCAAGGGCACCCTTTGAGTTCAGAGCAAGGGCTTTGTTACATATTGAGGTCAAATGATACAGAAACTGGGAACCCGCCGTTCCAGCTCTTTCCCCTCTGTCTCAGCTCTTTCATTGGCTTGTTCGCGTGTACCCGGTCGTCCTCTCTTCTAGCCAGGCCAGTGCCAGCTCCCATCTGACAGCGCTGAGCTGGGATCCAGGGGAAACCTCTGGGAGGATTGGCTGAGGGCACTTGAACACGCTGTTCACCTCCTTGACTGTCTTCATCAAGCAGCCCGCCTCCCAATAGGGACAGATAGTTACAGTCTAGTCCTAAGGGATGTCTGTCTAGGAGCTGTTGGAATTTTAGAGCTAGGAAGGGTAGCTTTCTGACCACCTTCTCTGTGTCCTGGGAACTCATAGATCTTTTACCATGGGGACAAGGATGAGGACATCGCTCTCAGGTGCTGCTGAATCCATTCCGACTCACAGCGATCCGATACTCAGCAGAACAAAACACTGCCCCGTCCTGGACCACCCTCAGAATTGTTGTGGTTTTTGAGCCAATGGTAGTAGCCACCATGTCAATCCACCTCATTTAGGGTTTTTCTCTTTGAGTCCTAAAAAGGCAGCCACCCCCCCCCCAGCAGGAGGAGAGTGGGGGCCCTCTGCCCGAATGACTTCCTTTCAGAAGTATCCACTTCCCGCCCCTGCTCCTCTCTGAGAAGACACGCTGGCATACGTGTCTGAGTCTGCCCGACAGTGATAATTAACCAGGCAGCAGAAACCTCCTCATAGCTCACTGCTTCCTCAGCGCCCTTTAACTGCCCCTGGCATGGGCCTGGGACTCTTGGACAAGTGAGTCTGGCTTTGGCTAAGAGAGACCCTTGGCTCTGCTTGAGAGCAAGTTCCCATTTGCTCCAGACCCCCGCGCATCATCAGATTGGCACCTGTGTTACCCTTGCAGGCTGAATCTCAGACCCCAGCTTGATGGTAAAATCACGTGTGAGCAGCCTGATGCCTGCCTGCCTGCCTGCCCCCGCTCCCGGCTGCACACTCAGGCTTTCTATTGAGTTACCACTGGTGCTTGTTTTTTCTTCTTTCCCGGAAACATCTGTGTATGCTGCCTCATGGAGCATTGCACAGAACACAGCCTGGATATTTTAAACCTAGCCCTGTTCACATTGTGGCATCTGTGGACGCCATATGGAGCCTCGACACCCCTTGCATCTCCTGCTTTTCCCATGCACATCCCCCCATCCCTTTAGGCCACACTAAAGCATGACCCATGAAGAGAAGCGTTAGGAGCTGCTGATGAGGCGTTCTCCCAGCTTACCATCTCACACATCATCTTTAGCCGTTCTGAACCTTCCACAGCACCCTGAACATGCCAGTCTGTTGCACATCTCCAAGACTTAGCTCAAGCTGTTCCCTCCACCTGGCCTGCCCTCCTCCTGGTTCCATTGTCTTTCTGGAAAATACCAACCCATCTGTCAACACTGGCTGAGGGAGCCTTTCCCCATAGCACCACGGCTCCATTCTGTGCCCAACTGTGAGCCCTTTAAGGGTAGGGCTGCCCTCTGCTTCACCTCTGCATTCCTGTCACCCAGCCCGGTCCCTGGCATGTAGTAAGGGGTCAGCCATTGTGGGGTGAGACTGCGGGTGGGAGTCACAGAAAAGCCATTGACTGGTTGGGTGCTCACTACTGGTTAGGCAGCATATTTTACATTTCTGAGCTCATTTAAAGCTAACAGTACCGTTCAGAGTTGGACCCTGAGAGCCCCTCATTCCTGAGTTGCATGTGCGCACACGCACACACACATACACACAACATTCTCTGTCCCATCTTCCTTTTCTATGGGTAGTAACGTCCACTGTATCTGACTTCATTTGTTTATTTGCTTATTATATCACCTTCATTAGAAATCAAGCTCCAGGCTTGTTCACTGCTAAAATTGCCAAGGCCATTACAGTATCTAAGAGGTTGTAATGGAGGCTGTGTGGTGTCTGTTGCCATGGGGTTGACCCCAACTCATGGTGGCCCGTGCCATCTCTGAACCCATTGTTGCCACTATTGTGTGGTGCTTCCCAAACCAGGGGCCTCAGCTTCTAGCACTGCATCAGACAATATTCAAATCTGTAATTTTCATTGGCTACATTTTGGGGAAAAAAAGATTGCCAGGCCTTTCTTCCTAGTCTGTGTTAGTCTGCAAACTCTGCTCCAACCTGTCCGGTATGGGTGACCCTGCTGTTATTGGAAATGGTGCCCAACTTCTAGCTTCATAGCCACCTGCAAGGTACCACAGGATGACCAACTGACAGATGGATGGGGAACCTGAGGCTTAGAACTTTGCCAAGATCACAGTAGCTCAGAAGTTGAAGAGCTTGTTTAGAAACCTAGGTCTTTCTTACTCAAAAGTGGACAGCCCTGTATGTACTATCTTGCTTCTTTTTTTTTTTTTTCAAAAAAAATTTTTTTGCCTCTTATAGAAACTTCCAAGTAGACAGAACTCAGTGTCCAAAAGAAACCTCTGCTGAGAACATAGGCCTTCCTCACTGTGGTACAGAGATTAATATGACAGGCTTCTCTAGCCAGAGTTTTTGTAACATCCACAAAACAACTAACTGAGTGGGGTTCAGCAGTTGGGTGTATTCGGATTTTCCTGAATGGATCTACATAAGGGAAGGTAGCAGGAGATGCTGATAGCATTATATGATTCAGTTGTATGAAACTGTTAACAGAGTTCATTGTGATTTTAAAAACCTGGAAATCTAACCTAGGAATTGGTCATTGTTGCCATCCTGCTGGATATGAAGTGAGCCTTGTCAGACACAAGAAGGTGGCTCTCACTACCATTAAGATTGATGGACCAGGAATAGGGCCTGTCCTTGAGAAGCCAAGATCCCATGCACTGAACCCCCTTGATCCAGGACACAGAGCTGGGAGCAGAGGAAGCAGAACTAAGAGCCAGGGCACAAGACGGAGTGGTCAGCTCCCTGGCCCAGGGGCAAGGA
Organism: Tenrec ecaudatus; assembly: GCF_050624435.1. Lineage (NCBI taxonomy): Eukaryota > Metazoa > Chordata > Mammalia > Afrosoricida > Tenrecidae > Tenrec > Tenrec ecaudatus. Next base: position 34,961,261 of record NC_134533.1, on the reverse strand, counting down.
CTGAGTGCCTGCAGTGGAGGGGCTTTCAGGCATTTAATCAGAGGTCAGGTTTGCTGACCCCAGGAAGTTAGAGCTGAATACTTCAGATTGAGGCTTATGGCTGAATGACCTTTGGACGTCTATCAGTAGTGCTAAAAGAGTTTTGTAATATTGTCCAAGCTACTCCCTCAATGCAAGAACACTTTGTTCTACTAACCTGGCATTCCATGATGCTTAGCTTCCCAACAGGATCATTGAGGACAAAGTGGGTGCATAAGCAAATTTGGTGAAGAAAGCTGACGGTGCCTGGCTACCAAAAGGTATGGTGCCTGGGGTCTTAGAGGCTTGAAGATAAATAAGCGGCCATCTAGCTCAGAAGCAACAAAATCCACATGAAAGAAACACACCAGCCTGTGTGATCATAAGGTGTCAGTGGGATCAGATATTAGGCATCAAAGGCCCAGAACAAAAAATCATATCAATGTGAATGAGGGGAGTACAGAGTAGACGCCCAAAGCCCATCTGTAGACAATTGGACATCCCCTTACAGAAGGGGCACAAGGAAGAGACAAGCCAGTCAGGGTGTAGTATAGCACAGATGAAACATACAACTTTCCTCAAGTTCTTTATGCTTTCTTCTCGCCCACCCTCCGCCCACTATCATGATCCCAATTCTACCGTACAAATCTGGCTAGACTAGAGCATGTACACAGGTACAGATAAGAGTTGGAAACACAGGGAATCCAGGCCAGATAAGCCCCTCAGGACCAACAATGAGAGTAGCAATAACAGTAGGGTAAGGGGAAGATTGGGGGAGAAAGGGGAAACTGATCACAATGATCTACATATAATCCCCTCCCAGGGGGACGGACAACAGAAAAGCAGGTGAAGGGAGATATTGGTCAGTGTAAGATATGAAAAATAATAATTTATAAATTATCCAGGGTTCATGAGAGAGGGAAAGTGAGGAGGGAGGGGGGAAAATAGCTGATACCAAGGGCTTAAGTAGAAAGAAAATATTTTTTAAAAAGATAATGGCAACAAATGTACAAATGTGCTTGACACAGTAGATGTATGAATTCATTGTGATAAGAACTATATGAGTCCCCCCAAAAATTTTATATATATATATATATATATATATATATATCCCAGGCATGGCAGAGGTCAAGAAACTGAGTGGCTGATAGACCAAGGGCAAAGAAGGATGCTTGAGGGCATGGCTGAAAAGAGCGTCTTCTGAATGGAAGAACTGTATCCTGCACATTTCTGATCCTGAATTGTAACCTGTTAACTTCCCTCATAAAACCCAGTAATCCCAAGTGAGTTCTGTGTGACGATTGCGATGAATCATCAAACCCAGCAGAGAAGTAGGAAATGCCTCTCTGGGCAGTTGGTGTCAGAATTGGTAAAGGGGGTGGAGAGGGGAAGCATCTCTGCCCGGTGCCTCTTAGGACGCTGTCTTGGACTGGTGTTGAGTGTGCTCTACCTCCTCCCTTATGAAGTCAGGAGGTCAGCCTTGGCCCCATGCCATTCTTATGCCCACTGGGCACCTCACCAGCTCCATCCCTTTTCCTCCATCAAGACAGATTGGGAGAGCAATTATATGCTGGCCACTCAGTGTGTCCTCGGCGCCAGATGTGTTGCTAAACACAGGGGATAAACTGGTGAATGAATGAGAACCAGATTCAGCCTGCAGGAGCTCTAATGGCAGAGACTGACATTTAGAAGACAGCCAGACTAAGGCCTGCTGAATCCGTGAGCAAGCAGAGCCGGGCTCTGACAGGCCACCTTTATCCTTGCCTCCTTGCAGGCAGACCAGAGAATACTGTCTTGGCTTAATTCAAACTCCATCCTCTAGAGAGATCACGTAATGATCTGCTGAAGTCTGGACAGGTATTTACTATGCAACCTAATTAACAGGGTGCTTTTCCCCTCAGGGAAGTTGAAATCAATAACTGACCCACAGAGGTTCTGTCCTGTCCAAGAGCACGTGTCTTGTTGGCAGGCCCACATGGTGCGTGGCATATGCTTGGTGGAGTTAACAAGAACCAAGATGAGACACTGGGGAAATGATTTCCTTGAAGCTCGGTTTTAACAGAAAAGGCACAGACTGCAATGGTAAAAACCGAAAACTTTAGCTGCCCTTTTTTTCTTTCTTTTTCCTTTTCCTTTTTAGAGAGAAACTATTGAATTTCCTGTAGCAAGGAGGAAGTTTTCTAGTAATTGGTGCCCAAAGTAGACTTTGAGTCTTGTAGGGCCGTGGGAGACTGGTTAGCAATCAGCAGGTGTGAGCACTAAGACATTCACAGGGGCTGCGACGCGAGGACTGAGCTGGCTGGACACAGTCAGCCAGACGGACTCCTCAGGGCCCCTGCCACCGGGCTCCCTCATCGTTGAGCTTCCGCCTCAGGGTTGAAGACCAGGCCAGGCCTGGGTGGGAGACCCTGGGGCAGTCACTTCCTCTCTTCTTGGTTCTGGAGTGGTGAAACAGAAGTGTTAGTACTATTGCATAGGGTGATTGTGAAGACAGAATGGGAAATGCCTGAAGTGATGAGCCCAGAGCCTGCTGGGTAATAATAGCTGAACAGCGGAATGTTTCATTCCCTCAGTTACAGAAACGGAAACTGAATAGCACCAAATGTTGCCATGAAACTGCGTCTCCGACTCTCAGTTAGACACCTTTTCTACTATTTCTCACTACGGCCATAGGAACTAGCCCAGCGCTCCCCCTTCTGAATTCAGTGATATTTCTTCTGAGGGAAAAAGGAAGCAATGAACGAAACCCCTGGAATTTCCACTTCACCCTGAAAGGCTTGTTTCACAGACCATGAGGGTAAGGAGTGGGTGGTTAACTTTGGAAGCTAAGCCTGCCTGGAGAACAGCTCACCCCAGAAATCGGGAGGCCTGGACGCTGCCCTGCCTGTAGCTACTGTCTAGGGAAGCCAGATGGGACATTTCTTCACTGAGCTGAGTCGAGTCAGTCCTCTGTGGGGGAGGAAGGAGCCATGCTGGGCCTTCAGTGCAGTCTTCCACAGTATTCTCTGTCTACAGGTGCACCCGTGTGTGTCCTTTACCTGCAAGAGTGGGCTCTCTGGAATTGTAGACCCCCCGTTCACGATGAATTGTTCATTTGTATCCTCACCTGGTCCCTGCAATGTGGGTATGTGCCTGGCCATCGTGACTGTAATTGACCAAAGGGGGCACCGTGCCCGGTGCACAGAGAAACCCCTGCTGCACACACAGCCAGAGGATGGTTGCTCAGATCTGATTCTGGGATAGCCCTGAATAGCTGGGAGCTTTCAGATTGATGGGCTGATTTGGGGGACAATAGACAAGAAAATTATGTATATTCATAAAGAGGTATGAGGTAAGACTCAGGAGTGCTGGAACTCTTGTGTGCTCCTATTGAAAGGGCCATCCCATCTGTAATCCACTCGGCAGGTGCACAAGTGTCGGGTGGTGTGTCAGTAAGTTGAGTCCTTGGCTGAAAGGCTTTGCACATGTGTGTGTGCCCATCCTAGTTGAGTCTGGACGACTTGTCTTCTGCTGGTTGGCAGAAAACAACTAAAAGTGGTATTAAATGAATTAGCAAAAGAATCCGGTAACACTAGCCCCGGATGAGGCAGTCTTATGGTGACAGTTATCACAGAAGGGGATCCGGGTTCACCTGTGGAAGTCAGCCATCCGTGGACTCCTGGGCAGCATCTCAGAGACCATCAAGCTACTCTCAGTTGGTGCAAGGAACTTTGGAAGATCATGTTTATTTTAGAGAATGCAGTGATAATGTGTGGTGGGTTCGTTTTGATTATTCGCTCATACTTTTGTTCAAGTGCTAAGGTTTTACGGGTGCCAGGCCCATACCAGGTGCTGGTGGTCTAATCAGAAGAAAAGCAGGGCCTGCTTCATCGCCACAGAATTTCAGATGGTGACCAGGGTTTGGGCGATAAAACAACCGTCTAATGTAATAATGCAGGCATGGGAGGGGACGACAGAGGCTGGAGGTCACTTGGTCCAGAACGTGTCTGTCAGGGTGACATTGAAGATGAGACTTGAATGTTAAAGAGTCAGTTGCTCCAAGAGATGAAAGGAAGGAAGCGCTTTTGAGAATGAAAGCAAACGCCACCCCCTACGGCAGGAACAAGCTTAGGCTATTTGAGGAACCACAAAAAAATCCCAGTGAGGCTAGAAGATGGCACGCAGCAGGTAGGAAAGGTAAAAAGGTCCCACCTCCTGTCAGGGTCTCTGTGCCATGTTCTGTACCCAAACCAAGGGTTAGCGGAAGCCAGTGACGGCTTGTGAAGTAGAGCAGTGATATCATTTATTGCACACTAAAATATCACTCTAATGCAGCTTGAAAAATAGACAGTTGTGACTTGAGAATAGAAGTGGGAAAACCAGTCAACCAGGCAGCTGAAGTCGTTCAAGCAAGAGATGGTTGTGGCGGTGGAGGAGAGAAAGGGGCATGGGCTGACTGTGCCCGTAAGTCAGCAGAACTTGCTGTTGGACTCGATGGGTCAGGAACATGGTATGCCTAAGGTTTTGAACACATGTTTAGTGCATAAAAAGTACGAAATAGGTGTGCTAGCCTGGGTTGACTAGAGAAAACATCCCAGCCCAGTCCAGATCAAATCCATAAGCCCGATATTAGCCCAAAGATCACAGGCCGGTGGGTGGGATGTCTTGTGGGTCCAGTGTGGGCAGAGGCATCTCAGCGCTGGCAGGGGTCTCTACAGGGTTCCTTCAGCTCCGAGGCTCTGACTTCCATCAGCCTGTCTCCTGGGGTCCCATGGGTTCCTCCAACTGAGGGCATTATGGTAGTTCCATGTGTCTTGTCAGCTACAATGTCTCTCTGGGAGTGAGCTGAGAGAGAAAGTGTCTCCCGTCTCCAAGGAAGAAATACAGGAGTTCCCAGACTCCTCGGGAGATGGCCATGCCCTCACAGAGGCCTCATTGGCTATACCCTGATTGACAGACGGGCTAAACTCCACCCCTTCACTCTTGTCAAATAGACAACTGATTATGTAACTACCACAATAGGTAAGAGTGGTTTTTGTTGTTATTAACAGACAATCTGCCATCACACACAGAGGACAATCCAGTGACAGCATGGTCTCTTCAGAGAAGTTGCCCTTCTTTTTGTTAGTAAATGATAGTCTTAGAAGCAATGGGGCCTTCAGCGGGGTGGTGTGTTAAGAACCAGAAACTGACTTCTGGCCAGTCTTACTGTTAGTCTCCATTTTCTCATCTGGAATGACATGGGGCACGTAGTATGTCCCAAGTTCCATCACAGCCTTTCAGTACACATGCCATGCACGCTTCTGCACAGTCCTCGCATTCAGCTCCCCAGAAAGGGGTCCAGAGAGAGTACGATTGTCATCCGTTACTAGGCAAGCGCAATGACCTCAAAGTGCACAGCTGGTGACGTGGCCGAGCTGTGACTCAAACCAGGAGTGTTTAGCTCCTAACTCCATGTTCATCGCCCATTGCAATGTAAGGAAAGTTGAAGTAGGTCTTGAAGCTTGATATGTTTTATTTTTAAATACAAAAGAAACCTCAACTCCCAATAATTCCAGGTGGACATTTATTAAGTCTTAAACAGGAAGAAGCAACACATTTTCTGGATGAGGGAGACTGGTCCTACGAGGTCACAATGGCATTCAAAGGTTGGTAGAGAACTGGGGGCTTAAGTAAGACAGTGGGTGACCTAGAAAACTCACTGAAACATGATGGGCAGCAGATCAACACCTCACGGTTGTTGTGAAACTCTAGAAATGGGAATGGGGCCAGGATTGAGACAGGTACATTATGGCAGGCAGAAGAGCTTAATAGATTGGTCTAGGACCTTCTGATCTAGACTGGGAGGACTTGACTCAGGACTCTCTGACCTCTGTCCTCCAGGCGCCATCAAAGACACACCTGTGCAAATGCCTAAGGAGAATTGCTCCTCCCTGGGCAGGTTAGGGAGGTGGTGGTAATCTACTCTCTAGAGAACTCGGTCTGAGAGCAAGCCTGTCCACACCCCTGGTGAAAGGTCAGAAGGAATCCACAAGGGGACTCTGCAAATGGATTTGCGCTCTGTTATCCATAGCTCTAAGCTCTAACACAGCTTCCACCTTCTGTCTACAACTTCCGGGCTTCAATTCAAGGTCATCACTCAAAACTCCTTAGAAGTATTCTGTGACACTTGTGGGGTGGGGGAGCCTACGATTCATACAGAGATTAGTGTCAGAGTGTATTTATTTATTGATCCTTTCTCCCCCTTCCTTTAGGAACTTGTAAGTTACAGAACTGCTGAGGCAACAGGAAATTTGAAGACCAGCATTTTATTAAATCTTCTGTTTAAGATTTCTGTGGAAGGAAACCGCTTGAGAGAGATTTGGTTTCCATTATTCACATGCCAGGAGAAGATGAGGGAGGGACCTGGGTCTGGTGGATGTTCTGAAGGTGTGGGGAGCAGGGAAGGTAAACCCCTGGGCTAGTTTCTGCTGCTCCTGGCTCCCGCACCCCCAGAGTTTCCGGGCCCTACTAGGAGACATGGGAAAGGTTCCTTTCAGCCTCGCCCCAGGAGAGCCGCAGTGCTGTAAAACTAGCAATGCTGAGGCAGGGGAGGGAGTTTGGAGGGCCAACGGGACAGAGAAAAGCAAAGGCTTACTGCCCCCATGGCACATTCCTCCTTCAGGTCAGTAGAAGACTGGATGTAATGTGGAACTGATTTCAGAGAGGAGAACCACACAGACAGAAAGACCCATCCACGCTGTAACATGTTGGCCATGGGATGAGGAAAGAGGCCTTCACAAACCTATATGCAATTGTACATCTGTGAGAGACTGTTTCTGGAGGGCATCTGTTAATAGTGCACCCTACTAGTGGCATACATGTTGGACTGCCCACCATAAGGTCGGCAGTTCAAAACCACCAGCTACTCTGTGGGAGAGAGACGAAACTTTCCACTCACCTGAAGATTTATCATCTCCGAACCCCACAAGGGGAGAGCTGCTCTGTCCTGGGGGGTTGCTCTGAGTTGGAATGGACTGGAGCGAGTCGATGGCTTTAGAAATGCATTCCACCCTCCCCCAGACAGTAGGGTGAGGCCTCTATCCCCAACGATGCCCTGATGTCATCTTGAAACCAAACCATTTAAAACCTTAACCAGTAAAACCAATCTACCTGGAGCATTGTACTCTTTTAAGAACAATCAATATGGGATCAACTTGACAACAGCAGTTGGGAGGCTTAATCAGGAAGCTCAGGGCGGGAGTTTGTGAGACTGAGGGAGGAGCCACTCAGAACAGGAGGCGGAGAAGGGTTTGCCCAACTTGAGGCACGTCTGCTGTTGAGTTGGCATGTGTTCTGCTCGGAAGGTTCCCCACAGCAACAGAGTAAATACAATTTAGAAGGGGGCAGGGGGAATCCTTTTGCTCTGAGAGAAGTGACAGGCTCTGACCTAGGGCAGGAAATATGCAAAACAACATGGTGTGGGGTTGCGTCAGGGCACATGAGTCAAATGAAAAGAGTCCCCCAAAGCTAATCTGGAATGCTTTAAGTCACAAAATAAATACAGTAGTATTGGATTACAGCCCAAAGCATAAAATAAAGGTCCACAAGTCCATGCCGAGCTACATAAATGAGGGAGAAGACACAAATCTTAGTGCGGAAGAATTTGAACGACTTGCCGTCAGCCCTCCACCTGGAGACTTCCCTCTTCCTTCTGGAGGTGTGGGCGGTGATTCCAGTGGGGTGCTCTGGAGCAGACTTTACCACAGGCAGTAATCAGGTCAATCTCAACAGTGACGAGTCAGGTTGACGGTGTCAACTTAGGTAGCATGTGACCTCTGTCACTCTCCTTTCTAAGACCCATCACACCAGTCTGATCATGAGGAAAACATCAGACAAATCCCAATTGAGGGACTTTCCACAAAGATCTGACCAGTACTTCTCACAGAGCTATCGAGAGCACCAGAAACAAGACAAGATCTGAGAAATTCTCACAGCCAAGAAAAGACTAAGGAAACACCATGACTAAATGCAATGTGCTGTTGCAGTTGAAAAAAAAGCTAAGGACATATGAGTAAAATCTGGACTCCAGTTAATAGTAATGAGCCCTGGTAATGTAGTGGGTTTTGGGTTGGGCTGCTCAACCACAACATCAACAGTTCAAACCCACCAGCCACTCCACAGGAAAAGATGAAGTTTTCTGCTCCCATCAAGATTTATAGCCGCAGAAACCCACAGAGCATTGTTACTGTGTAGTTATAGGGTCACTCTGAGTTGGACTTAGAGCTTCAGAAACCCAGAGGCAGTTCGACTCTGTAATTTTAGGGACGCGATGGGTTAAATATACCCTATAGTTTGGGTTGTGGTTGAATAGTCAGAAATAATGTATAGATACTGGTTGACTAAGAAATGGGCCATACAGTTGTGTATAAGTTGTTAATAGGGGAAACTAGGCATGAGGAGTCTGTACTTTTTGGGTAATTTTTCAATAATCTAAAACTTTTCTGAAAAACAGCATTGATTTTTAACTGTCCTATGACCCAGGGAGTTTCCTTACCAAAAAAACCAAATCCACTGGGAGTTAATTCCCGCTGCCAGTGACCCTACAGGACAGAGTAGAACTGCCCATAGGGTTTCATTTCGTAGGTTGTCATCCGTATGAAACAGACTGCCAAGCAATGTGGCATTTGGAGCAGCTGTAGGTTTGAACCTCCAACTTTTTGTTTATTAGCTAAACTCTTAACTACAGAGCCACCAGGGCACCTGGAGTTTCCCTAGATGTGTGTCACTGAGGTATAGGCAATAGGGAAGAGGTAGAAATAACTTCAATAGCCCATAGTAAACCACAACTCCAAACCCACTGCTATAGAGTCTCTTCTGACTCATAGCAACCCTGCAGGACAGAAGAGATTTACGGCCACTGGGGGTGTCCGAGGCTGTCGATCTTTACAGAGGCAGAAAGTCTCGTCTTTCTCCCAGTGTATAACCCATTGGGCGTGACAAATCCATACAATTCTGTCATGGAGCTTAATCTTACAGAAAGGTACTTCTTGATAAGGAAAGATACTCGTAATTGACCATTGAGTTTTAAAGAGCAGATTATGAAAGCCTGTGAAGCATGTATTTACATGTATGCATGGGAGAGGGACAGATCATATGCATATATCAGTATGGTAATATTATGGAATTCCACCACCTCCTTTAAAAAAAGAGTTCATAATACCTGTTTGCTTCAGAAAGTACAAACCACCAATAAAGAAAAAGTTACTTTTTTTACTTGAAAAAAAAAAAGGTGGGGTTTTTTGAGGATAGAAATTATTCCATTCGAAATTCAGCTATAGCAAAGGACTAAGTTCCAAAGCAGGGACATGTGAGAGCAAATGGCACATCCACCAGCAGGTTTTGTCCAAGTTCCTTTGTGTGGCACGCTTGCTAGCCGCTCCCCTGGACTTCGGAATCAGACTAACTCCTACCACACCACCACCCTCCACCAGACACTCAGCCCCTGTGGAGTGAGAGGACAGCTGCTGATGAGAACTGAGCAACTTGCAAGGTGCCTGAGGATCAAAGTTGGCTCTGTGATGAGCGGGTGGACCTGAGGCCTCACCAAGACCCAAGCCTCTCAGTGGCTCTGCAGAACGGGCCAGTGGCTGCACTTCCTGCTCCTGGCCTTGCCTCTTTTCTCCTTATCTGGTTAATGCCCTGCCCGTCTCACAGCCACACCTCCTGGTAGCACCCTATTTTTCAGGGGACGACACTGAGTCGGGATCTGCTTGGATATCAGAAAGACAGGCCCGTGCCATCCAACTTGATTACAGAGGGTTCTTGGAATCTACTTGCGTAACCTCAGTCTACCATTTACAAGCATTGCCTTGAGCAAGTCAGTCAGGCCCTCTGGGCCTCCACTTTCTCACTTATAGAATGGAGGGAGTAGGGCCACCCTGTAGCTGTTGCATGGTCTGAGATTGTGTACCAGGGCATGAAGTCAGTTCTGTGTGCCAGTGGCCATGAGTGAAGGAGAGAAGGCTCATGGGAAGAGAGATGCAGTGAGGCTGCAGACATGCCGACTTCCAGCACAGGCGCCCAAGCAGGGAAGAGCTTGCTCCCGGGGCTGATGCTAATCAGCCAGAAGGTGCTGATCAGGCTGCACCATTCATTTGGTTTGGGCCCAACCAGTAAAGAGATGGAAGAACTGATAGCAGGTAGGTCACCACCCTTCAGACTGAAGAGGAGAGAGAGGGACCCAGGAAGCAAGAGAGAGACCATCATCAATGAGAACAAATCAGTAGGCTCAGCAAGTGTGCCACTTAGCCAGGAGCACAGCTTTCACATCATCAGGTTTGGAATTTTCCTGAATTTCACCTGTCCAAACCATCCTGAATTCCCGTTTGAGGAAACTGGGTCCCGACTTACCCAGAAGAATCTGGGCTGGACCTCCCAAGTCTTCTGACCAGGATTTTCCCTGGATACACAGAACACATGATACTTTGTTTTAGATTTTCATCTCAGAGCACATGATACTTAGTTTTAGATTTTCATCTCAGAGCACATGATACTTTGTTTTAGATTTTCATCTCACGTCGTGGGCCCAGGCTGTTGGGGCAGGTGAGTGAAGGACAGAAGGGACAGCTCTGCCCTGTCTAATGATCTGAATGTTTCCTTCCTCTCCCCGAGCAGGGCTCTCCCCTACTTACTGAGAGAGGAAGGCAAGAGATTCAGGTGCTGAACGCTTAAGTCTTCTGCAATTAGCTCCTTGTACCATGCCTGGGTGGCTTAATTTTGGGAGAACACCAAACTTTTCTTCTGAATCTCAGCTGAATCTAACCGTCCTCCCTTGCCGATCTGCTTAATAGCTCTAGCCTCCTGAGTTGAACGATCCTTTTGCAACAACAATTAATAAATAAAATAGGCAAGGATTCTGCAGGCATAGTGAGGCCAAACCAAATTAAGTTGTGCTAGAAGCTTTGGAAAGACACGATTCAACGTGCTGAGGACAAAGTGCTTGCCACCTACTTTGTTAAGCGCCTCTCATAAGCCTTCCTCTGGGGCAGTAGCAGAAAGGCTGACCTGCCTAACTGTATGGACTGGCTAAAGATTGTCAGCCAGCGTAGCAGTCCTCAGTCAGCAGGTGTTTGCAGACTGGATGTGCCTGGGCGTGAGGCATGCCCTGATGACTCCTTCCCTGTCACAGTAGCTGGGAAGGGCTCCTCGTCAGACGGTAGGGCCAGCCGAGAGAGAAGACCAGCTGCCCGTGGCCTCAGCCCCTGGCTCCTGGCAGGGTGGCACATGGCCCACTCTGCACTCCAGCTCAGGCTTTCTGAGCTCCCCCTTCCCAGAGCCAAGCGTTTTCCTCCTACCAGAGCTCAGAAAGCAACCATGCGTCTCCTTCCACACGTTTAGGTCGACTCTGAGATTCTAGCTCAAACTGAGATCGCAGTAGCCACGGGTGTGAATCCTGGCATGTTGGGCCATTTATATGAATTTCAGATCCACGTCTTTGTCAAACCTCGCACTGCGGGCTGAGCTTACTGAATTTGCAGGTAAGATTCCCTAATCACACCAGCAGATTAGATCAAGTCTGATTTCGTGGGGTTTTTGCCATTCTAATGAACATATTAATGGACACCCCATGGCAGCCATCTCACTTCTGAATTTTAATCCTTCAGTAGGGGATAGGTCAGGCACACAAGCTTACCAAGAGTTTTTGTCTGGATGGCATAAGAGATTGTCTCCGCTCTTTCTTGCTTTAACCCTTGTCGGTCTTTCTCTTAGAAACAAGGCAATATGGAACTAACCAAAACCAATCCAAACTCTGCCATGGAGTCGATCCCAACTCAAAGTGACCCCGTAGGGCTTGACAGTCTGCTCCTGCGGGTTTCTCAGAGTGCAAATCCTTAGGAGAGTAAAAAAACTCATCTTTCTCCTGCAAAGCAGCTATTGGTTTTGAACTGCTAACCTAACTGGTAATTCAGGAGGCTGGGAGGTGTGCACTCTATCCTTGACACAGGAGCAGGTGGCTGTGAATGTGGAGGTGACCAGAGAGAGAACGGACAGGTTCCACGCATATTCCTCAGCAGGCCAGGTTGGGGGAAGAGTGCGTATTAAAGTGAAGGACCTGGAAGTGTATTTTCTTAAAATTGTTGGTCAGCTGCCTTGACTCTGCCTCCTACTCATGATGACTCCTTGCTTAATAGAAGGAAAGCTGGCCCTGCTTCCGCCCACAATCGCTTGCAGATTAGATCACTGTGCTCCAGAGGGTTTCCCTGGGCCCTTTTCAAAAGTAACATGCCAGGCCTTTCTTTCTGTTTCATGTTAGCGTGGAAGCTCTGCTGAAACCTGTTCCACACCAGATCCCACAGGCCTCCATTGACAGGCGGGTGGTGCGTTGAGGTGCATTGACTGGTGTGATAGTTAGATCTCGTGCCACCTTGCCTGGGCAGGATTCTGCCATGATATGAGCGAGCACTGTGGTCAGCTCCATGATGGGATCCGGAAACCAAGCACAGAATCCCACACGGAACCATAAGTGCCTCTTTCTTAAAATTCAAAAGGGAGCCCGCTACCTTCAGGTGCATTCCGACTCCTAGTAACCCTGCCGAACAGTGTAGACCTGCTGCATGGGGCGGGCAAGCCTGCGAATCTTTACCAAAACAGACGGCCATCTCTTTCTCCCAAGAGTGGCTGGGGGGTTCCAACTGCTAGCCCTTTGATTAGCAGCCCCGCCGTTAGCCCACAGTGACACCAGGGCTCCCTCACCTGCCGCAGCACTTCAAACTAGGTCAGTCCACGACTGGGATAAGACCAGCTCACCAGGCTTCACTCTGTGTTTGTCCCCAGCTCTGGAGGGACTGCCTGGTCTAAAGACCTGACAAACAGCAAGGTCAGAATCATGAGACCCAGCCTTTGAATCCAGCATCTGCATTTCATTAGCCCTACAGTTGTAGGTAACTCCCCAAGTGAGCACACGGGGGACCTGGGGGACAGGAACACCCGTGTGCCCTGTAATACAATGTTTCAGATGATAAAAGTAGGACGCTTGAAGAAAAGTTAGAAGGAGGTATGTAGGTTTTGACTCTGTATAGGAACCAGGTTGGGTTGAGACAGGGGCCTAACCGTTTTGATGACCTGCATTATCCAGCCTTCACCATAAGCCTGTGCAGTAGCCAGCATGACTGGGAAGAAACTGAGAGCAGAAGAGGTCCCCCAGCTCACTAGTGTCAAAGTATGACTCCGAAACTACTTCCGTCTGGTGTGGCTCCACAGCCACTATATAATGTTGCCTCTCTCAATGGCAAAGACCCCTACAGAATGGACTGTCTGCCCAACACTGCTAGTTCAGCCTCAAAAACACAGGCATCAGAAGAATCTCCATAACCCTCGAGTCACGCTCCAAGCACACATTTCATTGTGGCCGGTAGAGGAGAGATGGCCAAGGTAGAAAACGATGCCACTTCACTTAAAGAAAGTCAAGACTTACAGGCTATTGGAAGTCTCCTGCAGGTCGACGGGCTTGTAGCCAAGGTGAACGAGGCTCCTCCAGAGATGGTGCCTCACTCTCTGTTGTTACACAGCCTACACGCAGAGCCCGTGTCTCAGATTCCTTCAGATCCTGTTTCCTCATCATTGGGAATGACAGCTTATTACGATTAGTTCCAAAGCTAAGTATTCTTTCTTCACTGCTTAAAAACAAAGAACAAGATGAAAGCAAAATGATAGGTAAGTACAATACTCCTTCCTTCACCTCTTCAGTTTTTAAACTACATTTGGCAATTAAAAGAAAAAAATTAACACAGTTTAAAGTAATTCTGAATGTATGTGGCAGGAATGTTTAAGAAAATTACAAATGGGAAGGTAAAGGGATAAAAAGGAAGATAGAGTTTCTACACTTCATTTGAACTAGTAATCTGTCAAAACTAGTAAATATGATACTATATATATAATACCCAGAGCAACCACTGAAAAAATTATTTAAAATACAGTAAAAAACATAATGCATGCAATCCTAAAATATATTTATATCACAGAAAAGCAGGCAAAATTGACATCCAATGCAGATCTAAGCTCTAATATAGCAATAACTACATTATATGTCAATGACCTAAATACACCAATTAAAAGACTGATTGTCAGAATGGATTTTAAAACATTACCCATGAGCGAGAGCATAGATTCCCAAACTTGTATGGCCTTCTTCCCCTTTTTTGAAAAAAAATGTACTCTGTGTACCCAGTAATTAAAAACTCTCGTATTCCAGATCATAACCCAAGGTAAAGTCTTAAGTGTCTACTTTTGCTGCCCACTCTGGATTGTTGCCGCACCCCGGGGGTGAGATCACCCACTTTAGAAAACAGGGCTCTAAACTTTAGAGAAGCAGATCCCCCCAGGGCTTTCTGCCACGGCGCCACTGGATGGGTTTGGACTGACCACCTTTAAGATAGCCGTCCAGTGCACGCCATTGGTACTGCACAGGCGCGTCTAGGTAAGCACCGGCTCGCTCGCTCAGACGAGGCGCCATCAGGGCAACCAGAGTCCTCCTGTTCACGGTTGTGCTTTCCATCATGGCTAGTGGGGCAAATGGTCAACAGACAGTAAGCGAGTGAAGCGCTTCTTAACAATGTGCCAGACACCCAGGGGCTCCGTTTCTCTACGTGCAATGAAATATATCTTTATGCCCAAGAAGGAGGGTTCGTTAAGGGAAACGACCCTCTAGCCAGGACTCCTGACCTCTTCCCCAAGCCTGCTCTGCACGTCTTGAGGAACCCAGGAATTCCAGAGGCATTTGCTTTATTTGTATTTGATCATTCTCATTCTTTTGAGGGTTGTTGACCTCTTTGAAACTGTGATGGGAATTGTGGCCACTCTCAGACCAAGGAACACAGAGACAGTTTTGTATACAGACTCAGTAGGTTCAGAAACCCTTTAGACCACAGACCCCAAGTTCAATGCCAGGAAACAAGTCACAGGGCAGGGGCGCTGTGACCATGCTAGACCTCTCACCTTGAAAGTAAAAGGGGATAAGCAAACAATGGGCATTTGCTTCGCCATAATACCAAGCAGGGAGGGGGCAGTGGCTGTGGCGCTGGGTCCAGCTCGGCCTTGTTTCTGGTGAGCAGCTTTTCTGAAAGGCCCTTTGTTCCATGTGCTCCTTGGTGACAGTCTACTGTCTAGGGCTCCCAGCAGGCATGGGGGCCTGTGACTTGGCCGCAGGCAGGAAAGGGGAGTGGGAGGAGGGCAAAGTAGGACCGGGAGGGCTGCTGAGTTGGCTCCTTCAGCTCCTGGAATACAGTTGCCTTAATTTCTAGGCCTCCCTACCTTGAAACGCTTCAGAAGCTCAAGGAGTCGATTGCTCTGGCTGGTTTCCCTTAAAGTTTTCCACAAATGATTGCAAAGAGCACAGACTCCATGGACACAGATAGCCTCTTCTGAGAGGACAGGCTTGGGGCCAGAGCTGGAGCTGCTGCACACCTGGCCTCTTCCTTTTGTGTCCTGCTTCCAACAAAGGAAACACTTCTGCCACCCACCAAGCCCTCCAACTTGATGGCTTTTTGAAGCCTTCCTTGGGCCAAAGAGAATGGCCTTGAATCGAAACAGCCGCCATCTTACTGTGTGTGCTGTGTCACCTAGATTTGACATCTGGCAGAGGTTCACTTTCTTTATCCTTGGGTCCTAGCATTGTTGTGCCAATTAGTAGAAAGAATCGGTGCGGCGTGCCGGGCACACAGTAAGGGCTCCATCCAGGCTGGCTCTGGTCATTATTTTCAGCCAGTGACTGCTGGGAGTGGATGGGAAGCACCTAGGCCAGTGTGCTTCTTTTGCCTCCTCCTGCCCGTCACCTTCTTGCCCCAGATGCACGGTGTCCCCTCTCAGCAGGTTTGTTTCTGGACAAACCCCAGCACAAAAACACAACAGCTGCCTTCCAGCCCTCTCCAACTCACAGTGACCCACAGACGGTGCCCCTCAGGCTGCTTCGTCTTTCTTTGGAGGGTGGCCTTTTGGTTAGCAGACAAGCCATGGGCAGCGCCCAGGGGCTCCGGGACCCAGCCAGGAAGCCAGGGCCCTGAGCTGCAGGCGGCTCTGCAAGCCTCTGGGGCTTCTTCGCACCTCCCTTTGGCCCGGGCCTGAGTGCCCTGGCCAGGGCAGTGAAAGCCAGCCGTTTCCAACTGCGTCCCTTTGTTCCTGTCTTCCTTTTCTGCTGCTGTCCACCCTCACTGCCCTTCTCCTTGTAACACGTGTGTGCCTAGCATCTACTTGTGCTAGGAATGCAGTAAATACAAGTGACAGGCTTGCTCCTCTTTATGCTCCCATTGGGGGTGGGGAGAGTGTACCTACCCCACAAATAATTATAGCAGTTGCTAAGGGCTGTGAAAGAAAGAATCAGTGCTGAGATTAAAAACTAAAGGAGGGCTTGCTGCTCATAGCTTCTCCAGAATGCACTGCCTGCCCCGGTGGGGAGAGCTGAAGTCCTGACTTTATTCCAAGTGAGACATGCCACTGGGGAGATGATGGAGAGCCTCTCCTTGTTTGGTTTTTTCCCTCCTAATAGTGTATGACAAGCTTGGGAGACGTCAAGTTCCTTTTTTCTACTAGCCATCTAGTTTATCTAGTAAGTTAAAAAAAACAAACCATCTTTTAGCCCTCACCTGCGCCTTTAAGTAGCCACCCACTTACTTTGTACCCCGAGTTGGTGGCACGGAGCTAACTGCTGAGCTGTTCACTGAAAGGTCAGTGGTTCCACCCCATCAGCCACTCTGCAGGGGGAAGACTGTAAAGACTTCGCGAAGACTGCAGCCTGGGAAACCCTGCGGGGACAGGCGCTGTGCGTTGAAATGGTCTCATCTGCCACAGGTTTGGTGGTGTTTCCGGTGCTGCGGGCCTGGCAGTATGCGTTTTACATGCATTGTTTTATTTGCTCCGTAACCCAAGAAAGTAGGCTGTGTGGTCATCGCTGCCCCTGTTGTCCATAAACAAATGTAAACTTAGGGAAGCCGAGTGATGAGCCCAAGGCCCTGCTGCTGGCCGGTGCTTTCCTTGGGGCATGCACCCGGCACACGAATCCCCAAGTCTGATGACAAAGCCTGGGCTTTCGCCCGTCTGCTGCCTGCCTCCCTGGTCGTGGGCTCTCACTCACCGGCTTCTCTTTCTCCTTAGCAGCGGTGCCAGCGAGGAAGAGGACACCTGAAGGCTCTTTCCCCGTGGACACAAATCCCTCCCCTCCTGTGTATGTGACAGCGTGTGTGTCCCGGCTTCTGAGTTCTGCGAAAGCTGCCCAGCAACAAGTGTTCTTCCGCCGGATGTGTCCCCGCTCCAAGTGACGACCAGCTCTTACCCTTACGGACCGCGTATGGCCTCTGTTTGGCTGTGGTAGGTCAGGGGAAATTGCCTACTGGATCCACCAGGTAAGTCTTCACAGGCTGCTTTGAACAGACTTGGGAAAGGCAGCCCCTATTACAGTGTACCGCCTCACAGCACTGCTTCGCTAGCGAGGCTCTGGAATCCTCCTGAAGGATAGTCAGCATTGTCCCTGCCGGCCAGGAAAACCCCACTCTGTTCAGACTGCAGCACCACACCGGCTCCGGCAAAATGGGGCTGAGTGGCCGCATCTCGACCTCGACCTCGACCTTCTCCGGAAGTGCAGCTCCAACCCCGGAAAAGTGCCATTTGGGAATCGATGGCTTGAAGACAGGGTGGAGGGAAGGACTAAGCCCTGGAAGGACATGGAAATATTTTTAGTGCGTGAGGTTACAGAGGGCTTCAGATTCATAATTCACTACTGTGGGTGAATACAGTGACTGGGGAGGAGGTAGAAAGAAATGACCTTTTTTAAAAAGAAAAAGGACAACAGACAAAAAGGTCTGATTAAATGTGGAATTCAGGCTTCTCAACCCAAATTGCTTGTATTACCAAAACAACCACTAAGGGGTCTGGATTGTTCAGGTCCATCTAAAGGGCTGTGGGTCGCCCCCTCCCCCACGTGACAGGCTGAAATATATATTACAAACGGGGATTTTCAGTGTAGGCTTTTGGCTTTCCGCCTAGTTGAATTTGGCTTAAATGCTGCAGGGAATTCTTGTCATTCCACGTCTGACACTCCAGCGGGGCTCCTTCTTCTGGTGGCATTTCAGCCCACCCGGACTCTGGTTCTCTTCCTGTTACATGCTCAGGATAGAAACCCAGATTGGGGCATTCTCACCTCTCCCCGTCCCCAGATCACATCTTACGGGAAATGTTCTCACCCCAAGAAAGCAGGGGTGTGAGAGGGGAGTAGACTCCTACAAGCTAAGAAGCAACCCTGCGGCTGCCCGAGATGTTAGTCTTACTCATCACGCGGTTCGGAGGGCAGGAGTGGAGTTCGTTTTTCTCTAACGCAAAACGGCACTATGAAATAGAAGGCCCAGCACGCACAAACTGCTGACATGGCGATTTCAGAGGTCATGCTCATTTGCAAATGGGGTTGTGGTCCTCCTCCCCTGCCTGCCATCAGCGGTATTCTGATGGTCACTTCTGAGAAATCCCCTAAGAGCCTGTGTTGGCTCTGGGGTTGCTGCTGCCTCGGTGTCTAGCCATGGAGGACCCCGGCCCCCCACTTCCCACCCCTTCTCTTCTGAGGCGGCGGCCGTGCGGGTGCACAGGAGAGCTTTGGGGCAGAAGCAGTACTTGCTGACTGGAAGAGCGCCTCTCTATTTGCCATGGTTGATTCCTTTGCGTGCTCTCAGTCATGTCTCACCGTGGGGCCAGGAAGCTACAGGCTTCTCCAGTTCCAGGTTAAGGCCGCCCAGCCCACTGCAGATGCTTACCTGTTATTGCTGACAGAAGTTTAGGCTGTTAAAAAATAAAAGTTAAAAAAAACAACAACAGTGTTTTTTTCCAAACTGGTTGCCAGAACCAATGCTGTGGCTTTCCTGTCTGCAGAGACTAAAGAGTTGGGCATCTCCACGAGTGTAGATGCGATGAGCCTAGCCCCAGAGGAGGACAGGAAACCATGCTTGAAGCAGTGAAAGTATCAGAAGAGGCCGAGGGCTTTCGGACTTGGAGATGTGTGCTACCTTTCTCCAGTAATTCCTCGCCCCTTTCTGGACCGGAGCCTTGTCCTAGCATCGGGCAGGCCACCGGCTCCTTCGCGTCCCCATGGATGTGGTTACTTTAAGTCAGTATTTGGGGAAATCCACGCCTCGATGCCATGGGTATGAACAGCAATGTAAGCGCCCACACCAGCCAGTGTCCATAAATTACCCCTTCTCTGTAGCCCTCAAGGGCAGCACTCTTGCTTTTGCGTAGAAAGGGTTTCAGATTTGCTTTATGGGCTTCTGCTGTCTTCAGCACCTGATGAAACTTTAACCAGGGAAGCATTCAACACAGCACAGCAGCTTCTGCCCAGGCGCCTCAGTTCCTGCTGGTGTCTCCCATGATAGGGACGGGGAGGCTGCCTGCAGGCGCCCGCTCTCCCCCAAACAGGAGCGTGCCGCTCTGCCTTCAACCCAGCCTCTTGTGGGCCCTCCTTCTTGCCAGGCCAGTGCAAGGCAGAGTGCATCCTGATGGGCAGCAGAGGCTCCCCCAGAGGAGCCCTCAAAGGAGGCAGGCCAGGGAACTCTCCAGAATCAATCAGGTGCTCCCAGCTGCCCCTGGCTGCCTTCCCAGTGTCGGGTGTATGTCGGTAGGCTAAGAAGGGCTAGTCCTTTGACTAGACATCATTACGTCTAAGGCAATGCTAAGCCATGCTGGCGGCCCGGCTTAGGAAGGGAGCGATCCTGTAGTGAGGACCTGCTATGAGCCAGGCCTGGGATAAGCACGGTGTGAAATACGAGAGTCCTTTGCTTCAAGTTACAAAGCCAGGAAGGGCAGCTGGGCTCGGCTCTCCCTGACTGATTCTGTGGGCAGATCTCACCATGTGCTTTTCTCCTCGTGCCACCTCAGAGCCCAAGAGGAGGGAAAGGCTCAGGCACCCCCTCTTCCCCTGCAGTCTAGCCACCTCACTTTAGGCACTCTGTTTTCAAGATAATACCTAATGGCCGATAATACCTAGTGGCCATCAAGAAATGCCACCAGGGCAGCCTTATTCCTGCATCTGAGCAGGTGCTCCGGTCCACGGGGGAAACTTGGGCTATCCCAGGAGTTGGCAGAGCCATGCCTTTTTGACATCACCTCCCATTGAGAAGACCTCCTAGGCCTTCAGGAATATAGCACTTTCCAGAAATAATCCAAATGAAAGGTGTCCTGCCATCTACTCTTAAGTTTATTTGAAAATACTAGCTGTTTCATTGCTGCAGAAAAGAAAACACTCTGTCGTTCGTAAGCCTGGCCCATCCTGTGCTTTTGAGGCTCAAAGTCCAGTGAATCTGGACTCCCCAGCCAATACCTGATTTGATTTATAATTATAATTATCAGGGGGGCTTCAAAAAGAGCTTGGAAAAAAATGGAATGAAAAGATAATGGCATATTTTTCCCAAAAACGTTTTGAAGCCCCCTAGGACACGCATTGCATTTGAGAAGTACGGGCAACTCAGAGCACCGCCCTCATTATCTTGCGTGCCACTGCAAAGGTGTCTGCCAGTCCTGATTACAAGTGTCACCAGGTAATTGGAGCTTAGCCGCTTGCTTACAAGATGCTTACAAGAAGTGCAACTCCCTGGCAAAGGTTGTTAGCTCCGAAAGTGCTGAGCCAAAGTGACAGCCCGGAGAGAAATTGCACACCAGACCCACTCCAAGACGTCTGCTGACACGGGTGGGGGTGGGGTGGGGGTTGCTTATTCACGCAGCCACTTGGGGGACCTCAGAGGTTGGCCACTAGGTCTTGCCTGTGGGCATAGCCCCCGAGCCCACTACCCTGTAGTACTGGCCGGGCCTCGGAAGTCCTCTACCTCCACATAGAAAATAGCTACCTCCCAAGACCCAACAGTGCATACTCGGGGCATCATGCCTTTGACCTAAAGCACAGGAGAGTTTGGGTCCCAGAAAAACCGCTACCCCTGGGAAAGCACCCCATGAAGGTGCTGCAGGGACAAGTGCCCCACTCCTGTTTACCTCCCCAGCTGCCTCATATGCCAACATTGACCCCTACGGCCACAGCTGAAAATCTGTTTTGCACACTGGCGAAGGAGCAGGCCTGGTGGCAATGGCTGCCCAGTCTTTCCCCTGCCAGGGACCACTGAAACTGGGCCGAGCTACCTGGCCAGCAGGGGTGCAGTGCCAAGCCAGCAGGTCCCCGGCCTGGGATCCCAGCGCCTCTGAAACCTGAGGTCCTGCAGCTCACAATGGCTGAGGGCAGGAAGGGAGGAAAAGAAGAGGCACTGAGAGGAGTTGTAAGAAATGGCTCTGACTCGAGCTGAAATGGCCTTAGCCCTCTGTCTCCGCGGGGCTGGGCATTCAGCCAGACTCCCAGTGCCCTCGTAGGAATGCTGGTACACTCAGGGCTCGCCAGGCTCTGCGGGCAAGCAGGATGCAGGTCAGGAACTCGGAACACAGTGCTGGAGGGGGCTCCCCAGGGAAGTGCTCCCTTCTCCTCTCCTCTCCCCTCCCCTCCTCTCCCCTCCCCTCTCCTCCCCTCTCCTCCCCTCTCCTCTCCCCTCCCCTCTCCTCCCCTCCCCTCTCCTCTCCCCTCTCCTCTCCCCTCCCCTCCCCTCTCCTCCCCTCTCTTCTCCTCTCCCCTCTCCTCCCCTATCATCTCCTCTCCCCTCTCCCCCCTCCCCTCTCCTCTCCTCTCTCCTCCCCTCCCCTCTCCTCTCCCCTCCCCTCCCCTCCCCTCTCCTCTCCCCTCCCCTCCCCTCCCCTCTCCTCTCCCCTCCCCTCTCTTCCCCTCTCCTCTCCCCTCCCCTCCCCTCTCTCCAGCTTTGTTTCTCCTCCAAGGCTCCTCCACAGAGGAATCCTCCGTAACTGGACTGAGCAGAGCTGTACATCACAGCTGCTACTCCTCTGATCATGCTTTCTAAACTTTAAACACTCAGAATGAGATGGTCCAAAAGCAAGCCCGGGGAGCTAGCCTTCGTTTTCCCATCACACCAGCTTCCCCCAACAGGCTACCCTTCGGAACCTGGAGCCTGACCTTGTCCATAGTGAGGAGTGAGTGGGGTGTGGTGGAAGGCCTGGGGTCCTAGTGTCAACAGAGGCTTCAGTCAGCAGTCTGGCCCCTATGGACATAAGTCCCTGGAGTCTGAAGAGGCAGAGAGAGCAGTAAACTGTCAAGTCCCTTCAAACTTATTTCTGCAATATCAGTCAGTATTCACCTTCCTGTCCCAAGCACGCCGTGAGGCTTCCAGGGCTGGTGGGTCCTCGCAGCAGTGGGAGGAGGCAGGTGGGAGCTTTGCCGGCTAGATCAGAGCCCATCTGGGCCCATTGCTTCCCCCAGTGTCTGAGAAAGCACTAATCCCAGTGCTGCATACTGCAGGACGGCTGCCTCCGTCAAGGAGCCCAGCTGCACGTTCACTGTGCCGCACACATCCTGGCGTCTGTGTGAAAAAGAACCTGGTGATGGGGAGCAGATGTAAAGCCCCCACCACCACCCCTGGGAGGCCTCAGACTCCGTAATATTGCTTCCTCCCTTCCATGCTTCCACACCCATCCTGAGAACCGTGAGCTGAGAGAGGACAGCAGAAACAACAGAAAGAGACCAAAGCCCGAGCGAGGGCCAGAGCAGGCAGGGGACAATGAAGACTCAGGTGTGCACGCGGGTGCCCGCCCACCACGGGCCACTCTCCACCTGACAGGCTGCACTGCGGGACAGGACAGGACAGCACACCAAGGAATCCTTCGTCCTCTGCCTGCCTGCTGCCCAGCCCCGTCCCGCCTCCATCGTCTCCCTTCCACCCTCTGAGTTAAACAAGAGAACACTCAGCCTCTCCAGGGAATTACACATTTGAGTTAACGTTTCTGCAGATCATTTTCATACTGTAAATTATTTTGTAAGAGAGATTTACCGCTATCCCAGAACGTCCAGACTTCGTGCCCCTGTGCTTTTGGAGATCAATAAACTATTACTGGAAATACCATTTGTCTCTCAGAATTGTGCGAGGTGTAACTCTTCCTGATGATCTGCATCTGTAGCTGGGGTGGAGGGCGGCTTTGGTTCTGAGGTGCAGGAGGTTATTGGACTCCATCTGGCCGCCCCAGAGTGCTGGGGGAGATCTCAGCCAAATGGCCAAAGGACAGACAATCATGGTTAATTAGAGGTTTCCTCCTCAAAACATCATTCCTGGGTTAAAGTTTCTGAGCAGACTAGGTTAGGCTCGAAAGAATACTTGGTCCTGAAGGTCACCTTTCATAGCACGAAAGCCCTACAACCACAGGCTGGCAGACAGGCAGAGCTCAGCTGTAAAGGAACATCCCCATCTGGGTGGGCGTATCATCAGGGCCGCACTGAGACCAAGGGCCGTACCCTCGGGCTTGCCAGAGGTGCACATGGAGACAGACGGAGGGCTGCAGAAGCTGCCCGAGGGAGAAGGTGCAGGCCTTGGCCAATTGCTTAGACCCCGCAGGTAGGTCTGCAGGAGCTGCCAGCGTACACGCCCTTCTCTAAATGCCCTTTTCACACCTTTGCCTGCATTAGACCACCCTTCACCTTACCTGGGAACTTAGGTTTGCTTTGGGAAAAGTGTCTAAGAAGGGGAGCTGAGTCACTCAAGGTCACTCACCAAGCCAGGCTGGTGTCACGCCCAAGGCAGCAGACTGTCTGTCTCCTGTGGCAGTCATTAGGCCCTCCCGGCCCCCTCCCTCACTGCTGAGGGCGCTGCCTCGGCCCGGTTGGGACCAGACTGCCGGCCAGCCCAGCGCCTGCACATCTCGGGGTTTCACGGGACCACAGTGTGAGGATGCTGTTTCCCCGATCTGCGGGGCCTCAGCCTTCTCATTGGATCATCTCCCCGTGAGCGCACTATTTGGTTTCATTGATCTGTGCTTGGCCCGACCTGCAGGCAGACCCATCTCCTTCACCCTCATAACAGGCGGACAATGCAGTGTCTGGAAGGTTTCCTGGCCTCAGCAAGGCGCCCAAGATAGACAGGTTGGGCTGCCCTGTCCCCGAGAGCCCCCACAAGAAAGCGAACAAAAGCAAGCCTGCTGGAAGCGTTCCTGAGTGCGTGTGCCTGGATCTCCAGCTTCAAGCCGGGCCCCTTGCTGATAATGGCTGCCATTTGGCCAGTTCTTTCTCAGGGCCAAGGGCTTTGGTGGTATAGTGGTTACCAGTTGGGCTGCAATCTACATGGTTGTCAGTTCAAAGCTACCAGCAGCTCCTCAGGAGGAAGACTGGGTTTTCTACTCCTATAAACACTTGACAGACTCCGAAACCCACAGGGAGGGTGGGGTTCCTATGCTTTGACTCAGTGGCAACTTGTCAACGGGCCCCCCTGGGCCCCGCGCTGCCCTGGATGATTTTTGCCTTCACTTATTGAAGCCTCACAGCCCTGATGCTTTCACCCCATCGTAGTTCCCAGTGAACATACTTAGAGACATTCAGTAGCGTGTCTGAGGTCACAGCACCAAGGCAGGGTTAACAATCAAGCTATAGCACTCTGCCAAGCCTCTCCTAGCTACCCCGCCCCTCCCCCAATAGCCCCCCCCCCCACCCAACCGTGCGGCCCAGGGGTACGAGCTTTGTGAAGCCCTGCTGTCTACAAGATGGGAAGTAGGAGTCCAGTGAGGTGAAGAATCCTCTTGGATGGGCAACTGCGTTTTGGAGGGAGGGGACTATTAAACTTGCTTCATTCCCTTTATACTAAGGCCACACTTAATGAAACCAGCGGCGGGAGAGGAAGCACCGTGGCTGCTTGGGTGGTGGTTTCAGAACCAAAGCCAGCCAACTCCGATACCAAGTCTGTAATTTAATTAAACCTCTTGAAGGCGCCTCTGACAGCTTGAAATCCAGCCAGCTTTAGATTCTTGGAAAGGGACTGCAGAAAGAGCGGGTGTGTTTGAAAGGTCATTTACTGAGGTTAGCCACCATGGACCCAGCCAACCACTTGCCTTACTTGATGGCCCATAGCCCACAGACGCCCCCTGACGGGAGATGGTGAGGAAGGCCACAGCTTCTATTTCCAGGCAGCTTTGCCCTCTCCAAGTGGACGCAATGAGCAAAGCTCACTGGCCCAAGTTGAAAAACTGATGGACAGGAAGTTATTGAAGTTGCAGAAGACACGGCTCAGGCACAGCGCAGGGACTGGTCCCTTTATGAGTCTTAGGAGAGATGAGCGTGTAGAGATGGCAACTAGTGGGCAAGAGTGGTGCATTTCCAGTGGGGTGTTCTGAGGAAATAGGACCCGCATGCTGGAAACTTTGTTACAGACAGAAGTGATGACTGGTAGGCAATGAACTACTTCCTGTAGCCTCTCCCAACTCACGTGTGTTACTCTAATAGGACAAGCAGACTGCACACTCTTCGTGTAACATCTCTTCTTAGTAAGTGAGCATGTGTAAGAAAACACGAAGCAAAAGAGCCCACGAGTTTCAGACCACTTACAGATTCAAGCCATGATCTGGGGCTCAACAGCCTGATGGTGTCACCTGTCTGTATATCCTGAACGCAAAACCCCCAAAACAATGAGTCACTGAGACTGAACTGGGAAAATCTGGGACCTCTACTCAACCCATTCAGAACTGGCTAAGAACTAGGAATTAAGCAAACAAAGCTGCTGACCAGTTGAAATAAACTCAGCGAAACAAGTAAAAGGAAGACCACACATTTACCCAACAATCACCTCCACAGACACCATTCTCTGCACAAAATACTGTCGGGTTGCTTGGTTTCCAAACCCACAGCAGATTGCTTTGAGCAGCGGAAAAAGAATGTGCAGGAAACCGAGGTCACAAAGGAAGAGTTGAGGAGAAAAACATGAAAAATTTAGTGGACTAAAAAGCATTGTTTGAGGGATGGACAAGTTAGGACCACCCCCTACCCCCAATTCTATGTACATCTCATTCAACCTGTGTTAGTCCAGGTAGAGTAGAGAAACAAATCCATGGACACTCTCTGTGTATAAGAGTCTTATATAAAGGGTAATTGTACACTAAAAAAGCAGCCCAGTCCAGTCCAAGCCAATAAGTCCTATATTAGCCCATATGTCCAATACCAACCTATAAAGTCCTCTTCAGACTCATGAAACACATGCAATGATGCCAAATGCAGGATGATCACAGGCAAGTGGGTAGAAAGTCTCTGGATCCAGTGGCGTTGGAAGCATCTCAGCTCTGGCAGGGGTCTCTCTGTGGCTTCTCTGACTTCAGAAGTCTGGGTGCATTGGGGTAGGTCCACGAGGCTTCTCCAGCTCAGGACACTAGCGTAGTTCCATGTGTCTTGTCAGCTTCAATGTCTCCCAGGGAGTGAGCAGAGAGAGAGAAGTGTCTCTCACCTCCAAGGAAGAAATACCGGATTTCCCAGAATCCTCAGGGGAAGGCCATGCACACAGAGGCCTCATTGGCTACGACCCAATTGACAGACTAGACTCCACCCCTTCACTTTTAATCCTCTCAAGTCCCAAATTGACACCAGATTATGTAACTGCCACTCAACCCCACATGCCTCACTGCATGATACTCAAAAACCTCACTGCCATCAAATCATTTCTGACTCATAACAACCCTACAGGACAGGGTAGGACTGCCCCTGTGGGTTTCTGAGACTGACTTTTATAAGAGTAGAAAGCCTTCTCTTTCTCCCATGGGGCAGTGGTGGTTTCAAACTGCTGACCTTGTGGTTAGCACCCCAAACACATAACTCAATACACCACCATCGGGTATTGCCCCTCACTGTGTGATAGGACATTACAATTAGATTCAGAACCAGCATCCTGATCATCACACAAAGAGATAAGACTAGGCTCCAAATAAGGCAAAAATGCATATGTGAAACGGTTTAGAAATGCTTCATAAGTGGCAAAAACAACATACACGAATAAACTAGTAGTGGTGAGAAGGGACGGAACTTCGTGACTATCCAGAACATTCAGCTAAATACAACAGTACATCTCTCCAGCTAAGATTGTTCTGTTCGGTGTGCCTCTTGTGTTCAGAGAATGCGTGTGTTTCATTTCATTTTGTTTTCCCCCACTGCTTTATGAGTGACTTTCATGCTACAGCGCATTGCATGTGATGGCCGGAACAATGGGAGTGCCAAGTTTCCATTGTGCTGAATAGAGCTAATCGCCAGAATGCAGGTCAGATTCTGGTACAACCAATCCTGCTCCTATAAAAACCACTGAAGTATCTCTGCCGTCTCTCCACCCCTGTCGATCACCCATTCGTTTTAGGCAATAGTCATTAGAGCAAAATCAGCCTGTCATCAAAAAAGAAACCAGGCCCTTTCCGTAAGCTTGCGCGTGACACAGCTTAGCTGTCATAATAGTCTCTGGTGTATTTCTCCAACTCCAAGAAGAAGACTAAGCCTGATGTCGACACAGTCCTAGCTGGAAGGTCGGGGTTCCATCGTTGCTAGGAGGAGAAAAAATTCAAAAGCAAAGGACCCAGGGAGGTGCGTGGCAGCCCCTCACTAGGGAATTTGGTCCCCGGGGCCACTTTTGACCTTGCACACACTTTGTAGCCAGGCATCACAGAATTACCTGCTTCAAACGGTGATGTAGTGCAGACACGAAGCCCTGGGATGAAGACATGATTCGTTTTCCAGGGGTCACTGAGCACTTTGTGGTCAAGTGGCCTGATGACCCCACAAGAAAGGAGTCCAGAAACATGTGACTGGAGCTCTTTTTCCCATGGTGCATTGCTTTCAACCGGACGTGGTCATGCGAGGCCAGGCCCCATCGACTGTAGATAGAAATGACCTAAGTTCATCAGACGCATTCCATTCGGTCCACAGCGTGACCTCCCCACGGCCTGGCCTGTCCGTGCCCGTCCATCTTTTGCTGGTGGTGAGGGTTTGTTTGTCTTCTAGCTTACTTCTTTTCCTTAACTGTTTTATGACTACATTGCCGTCAACGTTTTATAGCACCCTCAACAGCAGAAGGGATTCACTCACAATTCGCTTCTGAACAGTGAAGTCAGCGATAGGAAGGGGAGGGGAACCGGAGAGGAAATTGCCCCCCACTTCCCTCCTGATAACATCTGGCTCTGTCCCCCATCGGCATCATTGTCTGAAGCTGCTCATAAATTCTGAGCCCTGCTGAGCATGAGGAGGTATGCAAGCTGGGCGCCGTGCAAACCTCACCTCGGGAGTGGTCTGGGAAGCCCTGCGGGGCAATCTGCTGGCCTCTGTTTGTGTTCCCCTCCCAGCCACAGTGCAGTCGAGCACGTACAAGTCCCCAGCCAGGAGGGCCGGTTGAGCAGGGATAGAAGGCTTTACTTGGCTCTTGAAAATTCTCTGCCCTGAGGATGGTGCCTGGCCGTTTTTACTCGGACACCTGGAAACCAGAGGTGTTGCTTAGCAGGGACTCTTCTGCATCTGGTTTGCACACAGAGGTTCATGGGACCCCTTAAATGCTGCCGGATGGCTATATCCTAATACCAAATTCAACCTGTTCCAAGTGGGAAAACCAGGAGAGAGGCACAACACTGACCTTTGGCTATGCGGTGGTCAGAGAGGGTGGCAGCCAGGGTGGGGTAACAAAGAAATTACAGACGACAATAACAGCAGGTGTTTTTGCAGCATTTAGACCAACTTCCCATTTGCCCACAGACAAATTCCGATCTAGTCTCCCCAATGCTTAATACTTTCGCTGGAAGGTACTGGTCTCTCTGATCAAACGAGGGCATTCCTTCTGAGACCATGCCTTGCCCACCTGGGGCCAAACGACTTCTGCGGTATTTACTCAGAGCCAGGCTGCCTGGGAAGCCTCTCTCCCCACCTCTGGCAGAAAGACAACTGTACGAAGGAAAAACTAGGTTAGCGGGGAGCTCCATCGCGGATGGTTAGTGGTGTAGTGGAGCCAAATGTCTAGAAGCGGCTGGTCCTTTGCCATTTCTATGATGGTTTGACAGTGCATCTGGTGTGTTGTGTCCCTGCCGATAGCCAAGCCACAGGCTTCCTTTGCTATTGTGCTACTGAACGCTGAGGGCAGTCGCTGCCCTCGGAAGGGAAGACGGCCCGGGGGTGACTTCACTGGAGCTGTCTCTGGAGGACCCGCATGGCCTCCGCCTCTCTTCAGCTTTGGCGCAATGTCAAAGGGAAGATTCGAGAACAAATAAGAGGCCTGGCCGCGTTCACAAGGCAGTCAGTCGTGATCCAAAGTTCAGGCTTCCCCCTGCCTTTTATGCTTGCTCCCTTCTTCCTCCGCTCCGCCTCCTTGTCTTCCGGCCGATCCATCTGGAAACCATCGAGCCTGGTGGAGCCCAGGCACGAACTCTCAGGTTGCAGATGCTTGGAAAGTTTCTCTGCTTGGGTCATTCTTCAAGAAGAAGCGAATTCCATTTGGGAGGGAAGCAGCTGAGCGCCTTCCACGGAAGACAGCATCAATAAGGTGCGGGCCTAGAGCCCTTGGCCAGCGTGCATTCCGGAAATGACACACAACGTCTAACTTCAGAAAAGGTATTCTGCTGCCTTCCCACCCCCCGGGAGGGAATGGAATGGGAAAGCCAACCCCCCACTCATAAGAAACATACTTTTTCCTTTGGAGGCATTAAAGACAACTGGCACCAGCTAATAGGGTGTAATTGGTTTTGCGTGTGAGTGGGGGTGGGGAGAGTCATGACCAGGGGAATCTAGATGAGCTTGTTAGAGGACATCTCTTAAGATGATGAGACACTTCACCCCAGTATGGCAACTTCAGGGGGAGAGCAGCATGGGGGCTACTGTCTGCGGGCGGGTGATGGACTGAGCGGGCTCCTGACACATGGCCCTGGAAGCGGACAGGCTCTGTTCCGGCGCTGCCTCCGCCGTTCCCTAATTGAGGAACGCTGGGAACAGATGGAGCGAGAGGCCGGACCCAGAATGAGCACTTCATATTAAAGGTAGCTTCTCCTTGCTGTTTGGTGCCGCCGGTGCATCGGTTCCAACCCATAGCGACTCAGCGCACAACAGAAACACTGTCGAGTCCCGCCCCATCGTCACCATCGTCCTATGCTTGATCCCATTGTGACAGCCAGTGTCGCTCCATCCTATCCAGGGCCTTCCTCTCTGTCTCTGCCGCTCCACTTTACCGAGTACGATGGCCTTCTCCAGGGACTGGTCTCTCCTGACAATATGTCCAAAACAACGCGAGACAAAGTCACGCCAGCCTTGCCTCTAAGGAGCGCTTTGGCTGAACTTCTTCCAAGACACATGGGAAATTCTGTTTCCACAATTCCAATGCTTCGATTCTTCTTCAGTCTTCCTTGCTCAGTGTCCAACTTGCACATGCCTGGGCGGCGATGGAGAAGACATTGGCCTGGGCCAGGCCTACCTCACAGGGACAGCTGGTGTATGTGGGCCCTTTCTGGCAGCGCTGCTTGCTCATCACAGGGGAGGCCTGTTAGGAACCTGGCAGGTGAAGCCTGTCTCCATCACAGCTTCTGTCCTGCCTTTAAGTATCCTCCCCTGGGCTACCCCCCGCTCTTTCTACCTCATCATTTTGAATTGTCTTTATAATGATCACACTTTTACCTGTGCCTGTGGTTCGTCTCTATAACTCTTTGGAGCTTATATTGCTTGCCGCTGCATTGGCACTTTGACAAAACTGCCTGTCACAGAGCAGAAGTTCAGGGAAGATCGGGGTCTTTACTTACTAGAGACACTGAAGGCATTTGTATGCGGATTTACTCCAGATATTACAGCTTGATGCAGAGAACTGGAAGACACCTTTAGCTACATCTACCACATGGCTGTCCAAAGCTGGCAATGCCACCCAAAATCCCCTGTTGTCCCCAGGAGAAGAGGCAAGCAGTGAGGCATGCTGGGAAGGAAGGTATACCCGCAGAAGACGCCAGTTCTAGGAGCCTCGCTCCCACATCTGCTCTCCTCTCTCCAACGAATCAATCCAACTCACAGCCATCGGGTCAATTCTGACTTAGAGGAGTAGAATTGTGAGTCTCAGAGACTAAAACTGCTAATGGGAGTAGAAAGCCCTGCCCTCCGCTGGAGAGGATGGTGATTTAGAACTGCGAACCTGCAGCATTGCAGCCCAAGGCGTAGCCACTGTGCTACCTAAGGGCCTCCACGTGCGAGAGGCTCCCTGGGGTTCTTCTGGACCCGACGTGCAATCTCAGCAAGAAGTTGCAGATTGTGGAGCCCGTACATTCCTAAGCTGTGTTCTCTTTTTTTCTCTGTGTGCACGTGTGTGTGCATATGTGTGAGTGTGTGTTGGGGTATGCCAAGAGAAACGGACTCCAGTAGACCTTAAGGAGATTACCATTTCTCCTAAAGGGGCACAGCCTGGCTGGGGGAAAGTCCTGCAGTCAGCTAAACTGAGGCATGTGGGTTAAGCAGGTTTCTTACCTGCAGGGCTTCTCGGAGCTCTTTGGGTTTATTTACCTGCTGGAGTGGCAGGAAGGGCCGTGGCTCTCTGCTGCTCCCCGTAGCAATTTTAGGGAATTCCGATTCAGAGAGGAGTTCAACTCGCCTTGTTTAATTGCTGAGAAAACGGAGACCCAAAGAGATGTCATGATTCATCCAAGGTCACGTCGCTTCTAGGAAACCAGAGTTCTAATCCCAAAGTGGTCGCTTTCTCACAGAGGAGAATCATTGTAGGCCACAAGGGACCCCGTTCACAGTATGGGCCCCTTGGGCAAGGTGGCTGCTCCCTGTCTGCCAGCTCTTACTCTCAGTCTCAGTTTCTCTCCCTCCCTCCCTCACCTTGATTAACTCCTCAGCCAGCACCAACACCCGAGCACCAGGGTGAAGGCACCCTACCAGCTCTCTGCGTGGACAGCCCTCCCCTCGGCCCCCCTGCCAAGGGTACCAGATGGGGAACCAGGTGGGAGATCATTGAGCGGGGCAGGTTGAATGAGTCACTTACGGGGATGGTTATGCCTCAGTCTCAACCCCTCCCCTAGCACTTTAGCTTAAGACCTCGGAGGAATTTCCAGGTGCACTCATGGGGTGGGGTTGGGGGCACCAGTGTGGCAGGTGAAGGGCTGGTGCCAGTGAGTGAGTGTGCGTGTGAGTGTGTGTGTTCAGACAAGTGATTTTGCGATCTCTCTGCTTATAACATAATGTGTGCAGGACGCCAGACCACAACACCCCCAGCGTGGTCACGTACAGAGAGTTCATGCCCTTCCGAATAAGAAGAGGCTCCAGTGGTGTTTTCTTAGGAGATTGTTAGGCCCAATGGAATGTAGCGAGAGCCCGGGGTGATGGCAAGAAATAAATGACTCCCCAACCACCACGGGCGTACACCTGCTCCCGTCCTGCTCTAAATCAGCGCGGATCGAATATTTAAAGCACATCAGCTGTCTTCCCATCTGCTTCCTCTGTTTGCCTCTTTCCTCAACCTCCTGGTCCCCGTGCTCTCCCTGAGACGAGTGAGCACCATCCCCAGGAGCTCCTGCACAACAAGCGTGCCCAGGAAAAGCGAATGCGGGGTGGTCCCAATCCTCCCAGTGCTGTGGCAAACCTTCTGAAGGACTCTCACACCGAAGGCAGGGCTCCCAGTACGACCTTGAACGGATGAACCCAGCATGCCGTTTCATGATGCTCCTCTCCTGACGGGACAGCCCAGGCTGCCTCAGGGGTCTCACCGGAAGCAGGTTCCCTTCAACCTGCTGTTCGGCAGAGGATGCTCAGCACATCGCCAGTGCTCCTTGGCGCGTTCCACTGGGAGAGGAAGGAAGAGGAGAGGCAAGCTGGTGAATTACACATTTAAAAATGAAGTGGTACAGGTACGATCAGAGCAAGGTCCTCTTGTGAACGACACGAAACCCAAGACTTGATAAAAGAAGTCCCCAAATACTGGCATTCCAACATGCAATCTCAGATCGGCTTCTTTCCTGGGCAGAGGTGGCCACATACATCAGACCCAGTGATTGTCTCTTCCCCATGTGCTCGCGTCCTGAAACACAAGGCAACCTCAAAAAGTGGGTGCAAAGAAAACGAAGAGCTCTTCATTCCGTTTGTCTGGAAGCTTTGGGAAGTCCCCTCAAAGTAGCATCTCTTCGGAGTGAAGTCGTAGGAGCCGGGACTCTGGCGTCGGACATTGACTGAACAATTTTATACAAGTGACCGTCATGGCCGCTATTTGCTCATCCCTAAAATGGGAATATTAGTGGAGCCAACCATGCTGGGCTGAGAATCAGGTAAGACAGTCCATGGCAGGTGACCGATACTGTGCCTCGCGAATGGTACACCTCATCGAGTGATGTATTACTAAGATTACCATTGTCATAATCAGACAGATGAACATGCCGTTACTGCTAGAGCAATGATAAAATATTATTAGGCATTATTATGATGAAAATGGTAAAATATGGAAACAGGCTTTTTGAAGGGAAAGTTCAGATATCCAGGCCCCTTTAGGAAATCTGTCTGAGCAAAAGAAATAATTCACCCACCTAAAGCTTTTTCCACACGAACGGTCGCATTGTTTTCAATGGCAACAACGGAGGACCTTGAGAGGGGCCTCCACGTCCAGCACAGAGGACTGACTATGTGCCGCAGGATCCGCCCTGCCCATAACTGAGCACGTGTTCTCACGGCCTGCTCGGCCCAGCCAGCAGTCCTTCTGCAGGTGGCCCAGGCCTCGGGGCCTAGGTTGGCAATCAGCTCCTCGCAATCCAAAGACATTCCCCGGATGCTAATGAGGTGATCGCTTCTTGACTGGGGGTGCATCTTCAGACAAGAGGTACACGTGTTGAAGAGGAAGCGATCGAGGAGCTTGGCTAAACCACACCCAGGTTCCTGGTGGCACCCCTTCTTCTTATTTTGGCCCTCAAGTCACAAGGCTAGTAGGGTGGGCCACGGGAGGGAAGGCCCTGACTGGGGCCGATGTTCATCCTCCTGAAAGCTTTTCACAATGAGAGAATGAAGAAAAAAGCCATCCGCTGGGCTGTCGACAAGCCTAGAAGTGGTGTGATGCCCCACACCTCCCGACTCCCCCATGCCAACCCCTTGGGTGTATCTGTTCACTGAAGGCAGACGCACTAGGCTTGGGGTGCAGCCTGGACCCTTAGCCATTTTGTCACTCTAACTTCTGGTCCTCTAAAATGAACTGGTTCCTGCCAGTCAGGACCACTGATCAATACCCTCTGACCCCAAACAAGAGCTCTGCTCTCTTCATCCAAGCCTCTGGTTTGAGGGGGTCTTTCTTGTCCTCTGCTTTGTGCTCCTGTTCCCTGGGTCCCATTCTGTCGCGGGACCGACCCCACTCTGCTCAGTTGCCTGGGAGAGAGGAGAACCAAGCAAAGGGGCAGACCATAAGAAGGACAATCAGTGGTCATTCTGGGAGCCCTTCATACCCTGAACCCCCGCCCCCCTCCTAGCACAGGGCTCTGCATATATCCTTTAGCACTCCTCTTTACCCTGGATGCTTCCTGGTCCCTCCTCCGATCTTTGAGGGAAAACAAGGAGCTGTGGAGAGGGCCTCTGTACCGCCTAGAGCAGTGGTTCTCAACCTTCCTCAGGCCGCTATCCTTTCATACATTTCCTCATGTGGTGGTGACCCCCCCCCCCCCAGCCATCCATAACATTATTTTTGTTGCTGCTTCATCACTGTCATTTTTTTGCTGCTATGAATCGGGTGACCCAAAGGGGTCGCGACCCGTAGGTTGAGAACCGCAGCCCTAGAGGCTAGTATATGCAGCAAACTGATGTAAACCAAAAAGTGGCTGGTGGTTTCAGACTGCTGAGTTTGTTGTCAGCGACCCCACATGTAAGCAACCACTACCCACCAGCGGCTCTGCGGGAAGATGAGGCTCCCTGCTCCCGGGAAGATTACAGCCTCCGTAACCCTCAGGAAAATTCTACTCTGCCCTACAAGGTTGCTATGATTCAGAATGGGCTCCATGGCAGTGAGCGACTGTGCAGCGAGTTAAGGTGCTGTTCACAGGCTAGAAGTTCAAGTCTATCACAAGCACCTGAGAAGAAATACCCTGGGTCGTATCTTCTGAGAACCAACCCTGGAGAATCCTGGGTAGCACAGTGCTGCCCTAGCACACTCAGGTGCCAGGAGGCAGCAGCTGCCCAGCAACCTGTTTTTAAGCTGCTACCTGATGTTCAGGATGGAGCGTGAGCTTGTGGGACAGGCAGATCCAAGCCCCGCCCTGCCCCATAGGGAGACTGTGGTTCCAGGTCGTTCTCCATCGGAAGTTCAATCTTCCTTCCGTCAACTTGCCCATGAGCATTGGCAACCAGCTTCAAAGTGGAGCAGACCCAATCTGTGACTTGGCTGCCTCTCCAAGAGCCAGGTTCCCCAGGAATCGTGCGCTGCCCTTGCAATGCCGGGCGAGGCCAGCAGGGGTCTGACATTCTTTGCTTTTAGCCCAGGGTGC
Source organism: Tenrec ecaudatus (assembly GCF_050624435.1). Classification (NCBI taxonomy): domain Eukaryota; kingdom Metazoa; phylum Chordata; class Mammalia; order Afrosoricida; family Tenrecidae; genus Tenrec; species Tenrec ecaudatus. Next base: position 34,925,960 of record NC_134533.1, on the reverse strand, counting down.
CGGCTCTCCTGGGTGCTGGCTGTGTGAATGAACTTGAAGTGAGCCGCTAACAGCGGAGGCTTGAGATAACAGAACGCCTCCGTATAAATAGCGCGTCCATTCCGCCCCTTTGTAGTAAGCCTATAAACAGTAAACATCGATTCCCCTAATCCACAATCAAGTGCTTGGTCCTATGCAGTTCCCACGTTTATCCAGAAACTACATTCATAAGGAGACCTGCCCGAGTCGCTCGAGAGCTTGGAGCAACTAGATCTCTGTTGGCAACCCTTCCCCAACTGTTTGCTGTCCTGAGGACCGGAGGGCGGGGGCGGGGGGTGGTGCTCATCAAAAAGTATCTCCAAAAGCACATTTAAAACGCCTCCAATTTACAGAATCCATTATTTTTTATTGATTATTTTATTGAGCGCTCTCACAGCTCTTATAACAATCCATACAGCAATTGTATCAGGCATATCTGTACCTATGTTGCCATCGCTCTCTTCTAGACCGCTACTTCCTGGATCATCCTTCAGGCCGATTGGTCAAACTGAGCCCAAGCCTCTGATTGGTCAAACTGAGCCCAAGCCTCTGTTTCTCTTGAATGTACTTTTATTGAGGAGGGGATTAGTTACAACCATCGTTAAACACCTAAAAAGAACATCGAGCTTGCCAGTTTTCAAAGCCTCTTCACACACATTACCTCATCTGATCCTTCACTGCAAGAAAACCATTAACCCCGTTTTACAGCCAATGGAACGGAGATCCCCAGAGGCGAAGAGCTCCTGAAGTCACAGAGCGTAGTTGCCAGCCTAGCAATGAAAACCCATGCACATCACAGAACCTTCGCCTGGGCAAACACGGATACAGCACAACCTGTGAGCGCCATTTACTTTTTCCAGCAATTAACCTGCTTTTCCTTATTAGGAGCTGTTTCTGTCGTGCCGCTTTGCTGGCAAAGTGATACCTGAAGACTCTCCTAAGATGTGGGACGCAGGCTCTGTGTTGAGTGGGCCCTTCCTTCCCTTGGCATTTCCAAGTTCTCCGCTCTGCTCTCTGATGAAGGGGCAAGAAGAACCCAATCTACCGGGACTCAGAGTGCTCCAGGCCTCCTCTGCCAGTCAGAGACCGCCAGACGGTGTAAGCACGGTAACCACCCAAGAGCGAGGCACTGCGCGCTTCCAGGTGAGGAAGCCGGCCCAGAGAACCTCGCTGGCCCTATACTGTCACACACCTATCCAGCCTTGGAGCTGAGATTTGAACCCAGGCAGCCACAAGTACCACAGGCACGAGAGACAAAGAACCTTCCGACGACACTGAAGCAGGGGCAGGACGGACTCTGGAACGTCCCTCACAAGGACCACAGGAAAATGAAGATGCTATGCCTTGGGGAATCCGGGAGAAATGTTTCTTTCTTTTTTCTTTTTAAATCAAATGAGAGAGGAATTTTAAAGAACTTTAAGTAGGCCTTAAGTCTTTGCTACCAACCACTCTTTTCTTGTTTTGTTTTGAATCATTTTATTGGGGGTTTGTACAAATCTTATCACAATCCATCCATCCATCCATTGTGTCAAGCACATTGGTACATTTGTTGCTCTCATCATTTTCAAAATATTTTCTTTCTACTTGAGCCCTTGGTGTCAGCTCCTCATTTTTCCTCCTTCTTCCTCCACCTTTCCTCCTCACGAACCCTTGATAATTTATAAATTATTATTTTGTCATTATTACACTGTCCGATGTCTCCCTTCACCCACTTTTCTATTGTCCATCCCTCTGGGAGGGGGCTATATGTAGATCCTTGTGATCGGTTTCCCCTTTCTCCCCCACCTTCCCCTTCCCCTCCTGGTACCACTACTCTCATTATTGGTCCTGATGGGTTTATCTGGCCTAGTTTCCCTATGTTTCCAGCTCTTTATCTGTAACCACATACATGCTCTGGTCTCGCTGAATTTGTACGGTAGAATTGGGATCATGATAGTGGGGTGAGGAAGCATTAGGAATTAGAGGAAAGTTGTATGTTTCATTGGTGCTATACTGCACCCTGACTGGCTCATCTCCTCCCTGAGACCCTTCTGTAAGGGGATGTCCAGTTGCCTACAGATGGGCTTTGGGTCTCCACTCCGCATTCCCCCTCATTCACAATGATATGGTTTTTTGTTCTTTGATGCCTGATACCTGATCCTATGGACACCTCATGAGCACATAGGCTGGTATGCTTCCTCCATGTGGGCTTTGTTGCTTCTGAGCTAGATGGCTGCTTGTTTGTCTTTAAGCCTTTAAGACTTCAGATGTTATATCTTTTGATAGCTGGGCACCATCAACTTTCTTCACCAAATTTGCTTATGCACCCATTTTGTCTTCAGCGATTGTGTTAGGAAGGTGAACATCATGGAATGGCAGTTTAATAGAATAAAGTGTTCATTCATTGAGGGAGTACTTGAGTAGAGGCCCAATGTCCATCTGTTATCTTAGTACTAAATCTATAAATATATGCACATAGATCTATTTCCCCATAACCATATATAAATATATTTACATATTTACATGTCTGTATTTAGTGCTTTTTTTAAAACGTTTTATTAGGGGCTCGTACAACTCTTATCACAGTCCATACATATACATACATCAATTGTATAAAGTACATCTGTACATTCTTTGTCCTAATCATTTTCTTTTCTTTCTTTTTTTTCCCTTTTCTTTTTTTACATTTTATTAGGGACGCATACAACTCTTATCACAATCCATACATATACATACATCAATTGTATAAAGCACATCCACACATTCCCTGCCCCAATCATTCTCAAGGCATTTGCTCTCCACTTAAGCCCCTTGCATCAGGTCCTATTTAGTGCTTTATAAATGCCCTTTACCTCCTAGTTATTTCTTCTATTTCCTTTTACTTTGCTCTTGTCCCACTATCTTGTTCAGCTTTCATTTGGAGTTCAGTAATTCCTCTTGGTTACATTGCCCTTGATCAAGCCCTACCAGGCCTCCTACACCCTCCTCACCATCATCTACCAACCATTCTTAAGCTGCTCAGGTTCTCTTAAAAATCTCTCTTCATTTGCTTCACTCCCTTATGCTGAGAGGGACCCCTGGTAGGGTAGTGGGCTAACCACAAGATCAGTGGTTTGAATCCCCTACTTCCTTCTTGGCAGAAAGATGAGGCTGTCTCTTTCAACAAAGATTTAAAGTCTTGGAAACCCAAAGGGGCACGTCTACTCTGTCCTGTGGGGTCATTACGAGCTGGGCCCGACGTGATGGCAGTGGGTTTATGTCGGCAGTGGGTTTATGTCAATGGAGCCCTGGTAGCTTGTGGGAGATGTGCTCAGCTCGGCTGCTAAGAAAACAACGGGCAGTTGAAGCCCACAGGCTGCCCAGCAGGAGAACGGTGAGGCAGTTCCTTCCACGCAGATTTACAGGCTGGGAACTCCGGGGCAGATCTACCTGACCCTAAGTGTTGCTATGGAGTTGGAAGCCCACACCCCCGGGGCAGATCTACCTGACCCTAAGTGTTGCTATGGAGTTGGAAGCCCACACCCCCAGCCCTGGGGCTTGGCCCAGCTTTTTGCTATTTTGTTTTTTAGAGGTGTAATGAGCCCAGACACAATTAAGGAAAGACACCTTGAATCAAGCTGTGGCAGTCTGCCAAGACTCGCAGCCTTCGTTCTGGGGAATGGGGAGGCTAAGATGTGCGTTTTGCAAACTCGTTCCGAAGCAGGCCTTTCAGGCTGTCGAAGGTGCCACCAGGCGCTTGGCTGCTGATCGCAAAGGTGGGGTTTGAAAGGAGGGATGCGGTGGTCTGCATCTGTGACTCAGAGAGCCCTGGACACCCCCCGGGGACAGGTTTACCCTGGCTATTGTGTCTATGTGGCTTAGGAGGAAGGCCCCGAACCTTGCACACCACCCTTGGCTTCTCCACTGAGGCCAGAGGAGGTGTAGAAGCATGTCAGAACTCCTAAACAAGTAAATGGCAGATCTGGCCTTCAGTCCACCCAGCTCTGTCCCCAACAAGCCAGGGCAGTCCATTATGCTAAGACCCTGTGGCCCTGGGCAAACCAGACCCCTGAAAACTGGCACCTCCTCCCACCTTTACTCCGTGGTCCTCTGCTCAGCATGCCCTTGACGGCCCTTTCCAGCCAGGCCCGCTCTTCCCATCCCTAGAGCCCACCTCTGCATGGAATTCCAACCCAGGCACCAAGCTCTCTCACAAGTGAGTTTCTGACCTCCGTGACTGTGCGCCAGAGGGTTTCTACGGCTGTCAACCGTCACCGATGCAGACTGAATTTCCCCCCCTTAGCGGAGCTGGTGGGTTTGAATCACCAACCTTCTTTGAAATGGATTCCCAACAAGGTAGCATTTTATAGTCGATGGGGACTGGCTAAAATAGCTATTTTAAGCTATTTAAATGACTCTGTCTGTCTTCTGTATTTTAAATAAGACTTTAATTTTGGTCCTTGCTCGTAGGCAGCACTGCGATGTCTAACATGTTTTTTAATTAGCAACACTGATGAGTGTGTGTGTGTCAACACCTACACACACCCACTTCTTCCCTCTCCAAAAGCCTCAGGCAGTCTCCCACCTCTTGTCTCTTTTGAGCCAAATTCACCCCAAGGCTGGTTTGTAGCTAGTTTGTTGTTTCTGGTGGGTAATTGACACCTACAGACACCTCTAAGAAGGCCTCTTGGCCCTGACAGCTCTAACTCCCCTCCAGACCAGGGGCTACTCAACAGGGAAAGTGGGACACAGACAGGCATCCCTCTCCCTGCCTTACCCACAGCCCAGTTGTCCGACGTGGAGATGCCTCAAAATCAAGAAGCAGAGAGAGATTGAACCAAGCTCCCCCGCCCCCCACCAGCTCCTGAACTTAACAGCAAGCGGAAACGATGCCCTGTCTTAAGGACATCCGTCCTCCAGGAGAGACCGTGTCCGTGCGGTGCCTGGGAACTCTCTCTCCCGGAGCACACGGCTGCTGGCAGCAAGCAGATGTGAGGTCAGAGGCAGACTCCACTACTTGGAACTCAGAGGCATTAAGCAGCTTCCTGAGCCTCTCAAAGGTCTCTCTCGTGTCCTCACCTTGAAAACAGGAAAGGTCAGAGCCACCTCCTGACGGTTTAGACCAAAGGTATAAAGGTGAAGATGCTCCCTATGAGGCACCGGCACCTCTCCTGATTGGAAACGAGTCTTGTGGGGACATGATGCTTTCTGGTCTCTCTCCCACAAGGCAGAGAGAGCAACACCCCCCCACCCCCGGAACTTGCCTCTCCACTTGAGGCTCCCTTTCTATTCCGTCTGAGGGCACCCACTGCCTTGTCATTCTGCACAACTCCATAGGCTTTCTTTGTTCTCATCCAAGACACACAGAGTGACCACTTCACGTGTGGGTTTCAGAGACAGACCGCAGGGGTTTGAATCCCAGCTCCACCTAGGATGACCAAGGCTCTCCAAGGCTGTGAGATTTCAGAAGCAGCTCACTGAGCCTCCCTCCTGGGTCACCTCTGGGTGGGCTCAACCCACTAACCTTTCAGTGAGTTGTGTAGTGCTTAATTGGTTGCGCCACTTAGGGGCTCCTTCCCCAACCCCAGAGCCCGCCAAAGCCAGTACTCTCCAGGGGACGTACTCCTGAGGAACTGCCAGGTGCCGGTAGGGCCCAAGGCCTTTTCTTTCCTTGGGGTAGGATGGAGCCTGGTCAGGAGCACAACTAAGGGAGCACTCAGCTGACAGCCTCCCTGTGCCTCAGAGTCTCCCATGAAATCTCAGCTCTTCCTCTGGAGCCAAGGACACAGAAGGCCAGTGGGGTGGAAGGGCATGAGGATGTTCTCTCTGAGAGCCCACGGGTAGCTGGAGAGGAGGGGGAGGTAAGAGAAACGAAGCAATTTCTTCTGCTTCATCAGAGCAAGGCCGCTGTCTGCCCAGGGTACATCCACAACACTAATGAACCCGAAAACCAATCTTTGCTGCTGTGCAGGGGGCTGGCCGGGGCCAGCCAGCAATCCCGGCTGCATGACTCAGCACCCTCTCCTCCCGGGGGTGGGGGGCTTTCCCATTAACCTGAAGGGAGCAGCCCCTGCAAGGCACCTCCTGATGGTGCCTCCCAAGTGGTCCTCTCTTCAATTAAGCCAGACTTTATAAATGAGTTTGCTGGGTGCCTGGAGTGTCGGAAAAGCCCTTCGAGACAGACTGTCAATATCTCCGCTTTCAGATGAAGAAAATCTATGTCCAGAACGTCAAATAGATCGTCACCGTGTCTGATGGTGAGGTCATCAGAAGTGGCCTTCACACTTACCTGGTCTTGGAGCCTTGGACCACTTACTTGGTCTTGGAGGGAAAGAGAAAACAAATGACACATTCAGAGCAAAAAACGACACATTCGGAGCAAAAAATGACACATTCGGAGCAAAAAACGACACATTTGGAGCAAAAAACGACACATTCGGAGCAAATCCCCCCATGCACACTTTCCTTCTAAAATACAGCATGAGGGGCGACTCCATTAATAGACAGGGTTTTAGAAACCATGAAAATAAACATGAAGGACAGATGAGATCACACCAATTCACGGAAGGGTCAAATATCTGCTTCTGTTGCCGCCGCCCCCCCCCCCCCAAGCTCATCGTGTCCCAGTCATGCAGGGAATAGTCTGGGGACAACATGTATCACCATGGGCCAGGCAGGCAATGTCCATCAGTGGAGGAGACTGGGTGCATTGGAATCTGTGGTCCAGGCAGGGGAAGAAAGAGCAATGGCGTCTCAGCCTTGATCTTGGGAGCAAGAGCGTGTCCTGGGGTCTGAGCGAAAACCAAGAGCAAATCTATGCCCTCCCGGCCACCCCTGTCTAAAGCGGCCAGTGATCACCCTGCTTCGGTCAGTCCGGGTCCATTGCTGCCAGACAAGGAGGCAGCCCTGCTATCTGACCTGCTGGGGCTTCCGGTCCATGTCCCAAATCCAGATTTTGATGAGACGTTGTACAAGTCCAGGTGTTGGCCACTGGTTTAATTTTGAACAAAATTCCTGGGCTCCAGATGCATCAAACACAAGCTTTTCGAGCTTGCAAAGGGAAGCTAGCCCTTTCCAAGAGGAGAGTCCCAGTCATGATTCAGCTAGAGGCCCCTGGACAGGGGACTTGATCTCTTGGGTCTTCCGTCTTCTGTGGAAATAATCGTAGGTCGCTTGGAGGGTGGAGATGTTGTAAATACGCACCTACCACTTCTGGCACAACACAGGGCCCCCTGTTACTGCTGTGGTTTGCTGTCGTTGTTGCTAGGTGCCATCGAGTACGTTCAAACCCACAGGGACCCAACGTCCAACAGAATGACAGATCTGCCCAGGTCAACACCATCCCCACAGCCGTCAGGTTTCGACGAGCTCATGTGGAAGCCACTGTGTCAATCCATCTCATCCAGGGTCCTCCTCTTCCATGTCCCCCTCCCCCACCCCCTTGACCACGCAGGACGCTCTGCTCCAGGCCCTGCTCACTCCTGGTCACATGTCCAAAGCGGTGAGAGGACGTCTTGCCATCCTCGCTTCCAAAGCGGTGAGAGGACGTCTTGCCATCCTCGCTTCCGGCTGTCCTTCTGTAAGACAGCTTTGTGAGCTCCTTTGGCAGTCCACGGTACTTTCGGAACTCTGCACCGGCATCCTGATTCAAGTGTGTCTCGTCTTCTTCGGTTTTCCTTACTCAATGTCCAACTTTCGGAGACATATAAGGTGACTGAAAATACCATGGTTGGGGTCAGGTGCGCCTTAGTTCTCAAAGTGGCTCAATAAAAATATGAATTGTTGTTGTTGTTGTTGGTGGTGGTGGTGGTGGTGGTGGTGGTGGGAGCAGAAATAGAATTCAGCCCTGCTGCTGACTGGCCAAGCCACCCCTTCCCCTTTAAAAGGCTTAAACAGAGAGGGGACCGATCACAATGATGAATGTATAACCCCCCACCCACACCCCGAGGAAGACCAACAACAGAAACGTGAGTGAAGGGAGACAGATGCCGGTGTAAGATATGAAAGTAATAATAATTTCTAATTTATCAAGGGCTCAGAAGGGTGGGAGAGACAAAAGAGGAGCCGATACCAAGGGCTCAAATAGAAAGTAGATGTTTAGAAAATGATGGTGGCAACGTATGTACAAATATGCTTGATACAATCAATGTAAGAATGTTATGTGAGCAGTAAGAGCCCCCAGTGAAATGATTTTTTTAAAAAATTAAACAGAAAAGTCTCCACCCCAGTCTGGCACTTCACATAATGCCCCCTGTAACACAGACAGGCAGTTCTTTCCTTCTCTGGTGTCACGGTTCCCAAGAGGAGTCCAGAAGCCAACATACTGAGCAGCTCTCTCTGGAGGCTGGTGTGGGCGGTGGCGGGGAACCGAGCAATGAGCACTGGAATGGGAGTCAGAGGATCTGGGCTCTAGTCCTCCCTCCTGCCGCACGGGAGCCCTGCGAGGGCCCTCCGTTTTCCCTTCATAAAATGGGCGTAAGAGTGTCTATCTCACAGGGTCACTAGGAGCAGGTGGAAGCGCACACGATCACCCCCTCTCCACCCACCTCTCTGTGGTTTTGTGCCGGGAGGTTGAGCTCCACACAGGTCCTGTGTGTAGTGCCGGCTCCCTCTGGGCTGGGTCCCCAACCCAAGGCGGTGTGTGTGCTGTTCTGCAGAAGGCCCCCCTGGTCTAGGGAAGTCAGCGCACTGCTAGAGATGGCGACCCAGCTACGCCAGACACTGCTGTAGCTACAGACGCGGGTACACTAGAACTCCTCTCGTTTTGGGCCCAGTCCTCCTCTCAGTCTCCTAACCCCGAGGTGCGAATAGCTCCCCAGTGTTGCTAGCACCCTGTTGGCTTCCCCATAAACTTGCCACACCAGTCTAAGCAGCCGACTGTTGAATACCAGTCTGCTCCCTGGTCGAGGGCGCCCTGTGTACCCCACTGGAACCCTGGCCAGTGCATGCGGTGCATACGGTCTAGTTCCTTGAAGCTTCAGACACCGGAGGCACTCAATCAATGTTGCTGGAATTAATTTGAAGTTAGAAGCTTTTCTGCTTCACCCGCCGGCCTCCAGAAAATCCAATTAACCAGAATCCCCACTCCCGGAGAGCCCCAGGCTATTGAGATCAGGCACATGGATGGAAATTCACTCATTCCTGGCTCTTTGTTGGGAACTTATAATGTACTCCTACCAGCCCCTGAACTAATGCCTGAAGGTCCAGGTGAGATCAAGCGAACCAGGCCCCTGTCCTCACAGAACATCTGTTCCCTGGAGCGCCATGGGAAGTGTTACCAGAGGGACTTCCTTACAGGCCCCCAGGATGGGGTCAGTTGACCCAGGAAAGCACATGGGTGTGGGTATGAAGCCCCAAGGGTGCCCCCTTTCGACTAGCTAGACTCAGTCGATGTTTACAACAGACACTGTGGGTTGACCAAACCAAACCCCACCCACAATTATCTTCTCTTTAGCCATCTTCCAGCTCGGTGGCCAGAGGCACTAGGCTCTGGATAGTGAGAAGTCAGCACAAATCTTCAGGGTGGGCTTCCAGGAAAGCCCCTGTTCTCTTTAAAAGCAGAGACAGACTCAATTGGTATAGACCTGCCTTCTTGGTTCCCCCTTTCCATTTAAGGGACTTCAACAAAGATGAGGTCTTTGGAGGTACAGTGGGCGTGAGACAAGAAGCCAGAACTTTAAGGCGGCCCAACAGAGAAAGCGTGTGTTTCAGCCTTTGGACATCGCTGAGGTGCTTCCTAGGTCCTGGACCACCTAGCGTTGGGCGTGGAAAAGACCACTAAAGTCCAATGCATTTGAGAGACCCTTAGGTAAATCCCAGAGGACTCCTAGCTGGGGGATCCTCATGCTGCGGCATCCAACTGTTTCCCTTAGGTGTGACACACGGAGGCAGACAGAGAGCATGGAATCTGACACGGTCCCATAGGCCACCTGGTTCTATCTCCTGCCACCCTGATCCACACTTAGAGGTCTCCAGAACCTGTGCAGAGGTTTGTGAACTTGTGTGTGTGTGTGTATGTGTTCCATCTCCTTGCTGAGTTTAAAGGCCCTTCAGAAGCAGACCTCATCTCCTTCAGTCCCACTGAGAGCCCTAAAAAGCATCGTTGGGTGGTGCCCATAATCCAATTGAACCTTGAGTGGTTCTAGCCTGGTTCTAGCTTGGGGCTCTCGGCTCTTTAAAAATAGAGATACCACCTGCCACCCAAGGCCTTTGTGAGAACTCATTGCTCTCTGCTGTGTCTCTTCCTATGGGATTTTGTGACTCATGGTTAAGTTCCTCTCTGAGGCCCACTGACCTGTGAAGGTCACAGCTCACAAGGCACTCCTGATTGGAGGCAGAGATTGGACTCTGTCCCCTGGCCTGCCTGTCCCCATACCACTGGCCCCCCATGGGTGTTTGCATATATGTACACACACACACACACACACACACACGAGATTCTTCTGTGAGGGGTTCTTTGCTTTGCGAAGTAATTGTTCTCTTCCTGAACACAGAGCCTTCTGTATGAATTATAACTCCCGTAAGGGGGGCGGGGGGCGGAATCCTCACAACTGGTCACGTGGTGATCCACCGAGAAAAGGTTGAAGCGGTCCAGGGTTTCACCTGGCTTGGATCCACACTCAATGTACATGGAAGCAGCAGCCAAGAGACCAGATGACATGTGCTGCTGGGTAAGTCTGCCGCACAAGAACTCCTGCGGGTGTTGAAACGCAGGCGTGTACTCCACTGTGCCTGCCCCAAGCTTGCCTCGTGTAGAAGCTGGACACTGAATAAAGACAACAGGAGCAGAATGGATGGTTTGAACTGGCTGCAGGCAAGGACACCGGAGTCCTTGTTCTGCCAGAAGAACAGACCGTCGTGTCTGGGAAGAAGTACACAGCACATTTCTCAGAAGTGAGGAGGGCGAGGACCCGTCTAGTGGACGCTGGACCTGTTGTCCGGAGAGACGAGTGCCTGGGAAAGGACATCGTGCTGGGTAATGCAGAGGGGCAGCGACAGAGGCAGATCCTCGATGGCTGCAACAATGGGCGCCAACATGGGCACCACGGTCAGGATGGTGTAGGACCGGGCAGCGTTAGGGTTGCCATGAGTCAGAAGCTACTTGACAGCAAGCGTCAGACAAGAAGGAAGACAGGGAAAGGAGGAAGGGGCTGGAAGAGGGTTTCTGGGACCGTGGGAGCAGGAGGATTAACCGTGCCAGAAGCCCTCTGCCTGCAGCCACGCGTTCCGCAGGCTGTGAACCTGCTCACCTCCCCAGGCATTGGCCTGGCAAAATGGGCACTCACTGCTGAAGCCAAATGCCGAGTGGGGCCCACCAGTCATCTCCTGCCCTGGGTCTGCTGAGGGCACCCAAGGGAGAAGCTGGTGTCCACTATATGGGTTTCCATTGGACAGATTGTCGTGGGCTAAGGACACCACTGCCTCCCTCGGGAAACGCTGGGTCGAGAGACACCACTCTGTGAGGGCCACGCAGACCCCACCTCTGCCTGATGGTGCCCAAGGTACCCCATGGAGGACCCACCTACTGCCCGAGGGATGTGCACCCAGTGAGCACAGAGAACGTGCCGAGGAGTGAGGGAGTCACAGAGCTACAACGAGGCAGGACTGGAACCTCGCCTGGGCCACTTCTGAACCCTGTGATTGAATCAGAGCAAGCGGTGCCCGCGTCCTCTGCATCCGCTGCCCGCGTTCTCTGCGTCCGCTACCCGCGTCCGCTGCGTTCATGGGCCAGAGGAGAACGGGGTCCCTGGGTTTTCACTGTCTGATGTTTCAGATGCAGACCGCCAGGTCTTTCCTCCGAGGCACCATTGAGTGTGCTCCGATCTTTCTGTCCGCCTGGCCGTTTCGTTTGTTCCTTGGGGCCTCCACCCAGGGGAGGGGGGGACTTGGAAAGCCAGCTCGGTTCACCCCACGTTCAGTCTCAGCAATTCAAAGCCGTTGTCGATTGCCTCCTTGGTGCCCAGCGGTTTTTCTGAGAGCTTCCGGAGAAGCACCATCCTGATGTCTTTAAGTGGTGAGCCTGCAGGTGCGGGCACTTTCTCAAACAAGTGACTTTCCCGCCACTGAATGCATTTAATGTGAAAAGCTGGTGGAGGACCTCCTTCTGGAGACACAAGCTCGATCGATGCATGTCATTAGAAGTCCTCCTCTCTGCTTTTCTCCTGTGTGAGCCGCCTGGAGGGAAAGCAAGCATTTGAGGGATGAGATTAGGGGCTGGATTTCTAAGTGCACTGGTTTTCCTTCTTTCTTTCTTTAAACATGATTTGTGATGGAGGAGGCGGCCAGCAGCGGAGGGCTGGCTCAGTGGCCCATAGCCCTGCCAGGTGATTCCTCCGGGTCATGCCTGTCTGCTCCGGTGGTGGGGTTGGAGGACGGGGGGTAGCACACAGCTCAGGTGCACTTCCCTTACAGAAGCACCCACCCCCAGACGGCCCTGGGGCCCGGCCCAGTCAGCAATCTTTGGCAAAGATCCCCATTTCCCAAATGTATTTGGCTTCCACCCCCTTTTCAGAGAAAAAGAAAAGGAAGTTTACTCAGTGCCTAAAGTATCGGTAAATGGTGACAGTCTCAGAAACTCCAGGGGCAGCTCTACCCTGACCGATCGGCTTGCTGGCAGAGAGTGGATTGGTTTGCTTTCCCACCCCTTTGGATTGTCTCAGGGCCCCGGGGGGAAGTATCACCCACTGTGGGCAATCCCGGCAGAGCCAGCGTGGGAGCATGCCAAAGGTTGTGGGGAAATGGAATCACAAGATAAGGGAATTTTCCAGAATTTTTGGAAGCCCGTTTGTATTATACCCTCTACCACTGAGTCACAGAGATTTTAATTCACAGTGCTCCTATAGGACAGTGTAGATGTGTTCCTTATGGTTTTTGAGGATGTAAATCCTCATGGGAACAGAGAACCTCATCTTTCCCCCACCTTCATATTATAAGACAGGTATATTCACATACAAAATCTGAGAAGCAGGCTCCAACATCTCAGAATGGGTTATTTCTGCCTGGTGGGATTACTAGGGACTTCTTTTCCCTGGTGGGCAAATTGGGCATTAGACTGCTAACCACAGGACCAGTGGTTCAAACCCACCAGCCACTCTGTGGACGGAAGATGAGGCTTCCGGTTCCCATACAGATTTACAGTCTCGGATGCCCACAGGGACAGTTCTCCCCCAGCCTAGCAGGTCACCATAAGGCAGAATCAACCAGACGACGGTGAGTTTGAGTTGGTTTATGGCAAGACGTGGCCTGTCCACGAGCGTCTCCTAAATGAGATGTGGGGAACGTCTTTCCAACGGGCCATACAGGTCCCCCAGAATTATCAATACTGACCAACATCACACGCCTCACCAAAGAGAAGCAGTTCCAGCCACCATGTTAGGATGTTGTTAATTAATCGTGTGACCAAAAATAGCAGATAATTTGATAAAAAGTTGATAATTTTTGTATGGCCCAATTTCAACATTGGTAAAGCGGGGCACCAGCGGGACACCATTGATAAAACTCCTATCCTGGCGAAGTAGCCACATGGCAGCCCAAAACTGTATACCCTAGCTTGTCGTGCATGCTTTCCAGAAATCGGGACTTCTTTAAAATGCCACGGGGCATGGGAAAAATTGTTAAAAATCAGGACTGCCTTGCCAAAAGCAGGATGTCTAGTCACCTTGCAAGAGTGATGTTATAAATGTCCAAATGGCCCTTGGCAGAAAAGGCATTCCGCACCTCTGACCTAGATGGTATCTGAGGGAAGGAACCGCCCCCTTGCTGGGAAAGCAGCTAGGCTCGGGGACAAGGGGCAGGGGCAGGGGTGGCAGCAAGAGTAGGTGGCGGCACCAGGAGACTGCAAATCCGTCAGCACAGTTTCCTTTCCCGCAGTCCAGGCAGGGCGGAACTCCAGTGGCCTCAGCCACACACCCGGAGCGCCGCCTCTGGGGCACGGAGCTGCCAGGGGCTTTCCAGTTTCCTTGCTGTCCAGTGCCAAGGCCAGTGCTTTCTGCCGCACAGGTGTGCCTCAGAATCTGATGATATACGGGGTAGGAAGGGAGTCCCAGGGGTCGCAATTCCCACAAAAGTACCCTGCCCCACATGAGGCCCTTCCTGTTCTCCCCCACTTCTTCTCACTGCACGTCAATCTTTCTAAAACCCACCATTCAGTAAACTTTCATGAAATCACCCTTTACCAAGACAGAAAACATCACATTCTTAGCCTGGGGTGGCAACAAGAAGTGTCAGGTGGCCCCCTAATGACAATCCAGAAAAGAGACCCCAACTCCCTGTCACCAAGACTATTCCGACTTCTAGTGACACTATTGGACAGGGTAGAACTGCCCCTCTGAGTGTGCAAGACTCTTTACGGGAGTAGAAAGTGTCTTCTTTCTCTGGTAGATTTGCTAGTGGCTTTGAATTGCTGATCTTGCAAGTTACCAGCTCAAGTAAGTACAGCCACTAAACCAGCAGAGCACCCCAATGGGACTCCTATTTTCTCCGCCCCTTTGGGTGTGAATGGAAGTTATTAATTTTGGACCAGAACTCCTGTCATTACAAAATAATTTTCTCTAATTATACAGCCAGCGATGGGGTGGGGCTGGGGAGCAGGCGAGGTTATCAATTGGTCTAGCTAGTCGGGGGACTTCTTTAAACCAACAGACTGATAGCAGAGGGGAAAGTCAGAGACAGGAAGCTCGAAGGGGGCTGCGAGCATTGCTGCTGGCTTGGAAGAAGGAAGGCGGCCCGAGAGCACTGTGGGTGACGTTGAGCCACTGAGAGCCCAGCGAGGAAAGGGGGACCTTAGTTCGAGCCTAAAGGAACTGGATCCCATCACTATCCTGAATGCGCTTGGAAGCAAGTGCTTTCCCCAGATCATGAGCCCCACACCTAGATCCCAGCCTCGGGAGACCCCAAATGGAGCCCCCAGACACGTTTCTTCTCTGTGGGCCTGTGAGATCATTCGTATGTAGCGCACTGATATACCTGAGATTCCAGGCTTTCTGTGTTCCGCCCCAACCGATGTCGCCACCCCACCCGCTAACTTACGCTCTGGGGTTTCCATCCCTCACTGCCATCAAGTTGAAGCCCACTCACAGTGACCCTATGGGACACGGGGACTCTTCCTGCCTGGCATTGAAACTCTTCTGTTTCCTCCCCTAGGGTGTGGTTAGGTGCCATTGAGTCAGTTCTGACCCTTAGCAGCCCTGCGTGCATGCGACAGAGTAAAATACCTCCCGGCCGGGCGCCATCCTCTCAATTGCTCCTATGCTTGAGTCCAGGTGTTAGGGTGATACGGTTTGTTTGGATGATAAGATATGTTTGAGCCCAGGTTTTAGGGTGACATAGTTTTAATCCGGAACAGCTGAAACCCGTGTGTGACAGAAACCTGTTAGAGAAGCAGATCACATAGTTTCCACTAGAACAAGTCACAGAAAAATGGCAGGATGGTGCCCTCCCTCCTTCACCTTCCCCCCAAGTGCCCCCCTCCCCATCTCTGGGGGGAAACAAAGCAGGCTGGTGGGGGGTCTCAACTCTCACTGTGTCATTGTCATGGCAGCGCCTCCTGAGCTTGTTGGGATGGTTCTCAGTGGGTTCAAGCAGCAAGGCCAGAACCCAGCGCGACGTAAGTGCTGGAGAAAGGAGAGCGTTCTCCGTACGGCCACTACAGTCTGAGAGCCTCCTCTTTGGTCAAAGACAAACCCAGGGAAATACAACCGGCCTCCTGGACTCCTCTCTCTTCTCACCAGGCTTGCTGTGACTATCTAAACCTTGCCCATCCTGCCAGGCCTTCCTCCGAACCCCACCTCTTTCGTGACGCCTTCCGGGCCCCTCCAGCTATTGCTGATGCTAACGGAGATACAGTACACGCCGGGTCTCAGGCCTGACCATGTTAAATTACTGCTCTTACTGGAATTGAAATGCCAAAATCCCATATTCGGTTTAAGGTAGGAAACCATCATCAAAATCTCGGTATATTTCCTTCCTGCCTTCCCGTTTGGGTTGTTTGAGTAGAGATGCTTGTTTGCATACACGTAAACAATTGATTTTCTGAGAATAAGTCCTTGCCCTTCTTGGCCCCCCAAAAGGTGTTCACTGGTGAAACTCAAAGAGCTAGAACAATGTCACACTCAGCTTTACGCATGCAAAATAGGATTATGCGAGAAACTAGAGTATTAAGAGATGTTTAAGCCAAGGCTTCAGTGTGCTGTAACACAGTCCCATAAACAGTGGCTAAAATATAAAACCTAAGTCACTGCCATCGAGTTGATGCCAACTCAAGGAGTCCTGGTAGCATAATGGGTTATGAGTTGGGCTACTCTCTGTAAGTCACTAGTTCAAAACCACTAGCAGCTGCTCAGGAAAACGATGAGTCTTTCTATACCATAAAGGTTGGCGGTCTCGGAAACCCACAGGGGCAGTTCTACCCTGTCCTATAGGATCGCTATGAGTGGCTGATGCAACACAAATAATTCTCTAACCTTCCTGCATGTAGGGAGTTTGAAATGAGGCTTGAGGGGTGAAAATCTAGGGGTTGGCAGGCCTGGCTCTTTCTAGAGGCCCCAGGGGAGAATCCACTCCTTGCTTCTTGCAAATCCTAGAACAGTGGTTCTCAACCTTCCTAACGCTGCGACCCTTTAATACAGTTCCTCATCTCGTGGTGACCCCCCCCAACAATAAAATTATTTTCATTGCTACTTCATATCTGTAATTTTGCTACTGTTATGAATCGGGTGACCCCTGGGAAAGGGTCGTTCAACCCCCAAAGGGGTCATGACCCACAGGTTGAGAACTGCTGTTCTAGAAGTTCGAGACCGTTTTTCTTCGGCTCAGAGCTACATTCTCCTAGTCTCTGCTTCCGTGGTCTGGTCGCTTTCTCCTCACTGTGGCCCTTTGACAAGAAAGAACCCTGACAGTTATACTGGGCCGGGCTAGACACCCCATCTCCAAATGCTGAACTGGATCCTGTCCTAAGAGTTCCTTTTATTATGCGTGATAGCACATTCCACAGCTTCTGGGATTTGGATGTGGACATCTCCGGGGCCCTGTGGTGAGGGGGCGGGGAGCAAAGAAGCCATTATTCTGCCTACCAACCACATCCTACCACTGAGGAAACCCACTGCCATCGACTCAACTCATCGTCACACACAGACTTCCCGGATTGCACATCTTCCTGAGAGCAGAACGCCTCATCTTTTCCCCCTGGAGCAGCAGGTGGGTTTGAACCCCCATCTTACAGTTAACAGTCCAATGCTTTGACAGGGCCACCAGGCCTTCTGCCTAGCAAAGTGCTCTAGCAATCAAGCTTGAGGTGAGGATTCTGTGCAGCAGTTTTACAGTGGTGCATAATGAATGCTGTCTGTCACAGCGGCTGGAAAAGAGAAGTAAAACCAGCAAGGTGAACTCCTGTAAAATGAGACATCACTGAGTTGGCTAGGCCTTCTGGAAGAGTGGGAAAGGCCCAGCAGGTTGCTCCACAGGTGGCTCCTTCAGAAGTCTCCTGTCACATGCAAAAACTACCTGCTGAAGCAGTCCATTGAAACCATGGGGACTGGTGAGAGGGGGCTCAAGAAAGTCACTGCCCTCAAGTCGGTTCCTGCTCACTTGTGACCCTATAGGAAAAAATAAAATTACTACTTGGGGTTTCCAAACCTGTAAATCTCTCTGAGAACCAATAACCTCTTGAGCAACCCAATGTTCCATCAGGAATCTAGAAAGGAGGAAAGGGAGGGAATTTATTTGTCATCTTGTTTCTCATTGTGAAAATGGCATGACAGGGTATTTATATCTTCTAACTTCCCCGGTGGAAAGAGAATCAGGTTCAATAGCTGATTCTTATGACGTGGAGGCCGGACAAGCCTCTTCTCTCCAGCCGTTTGAGGACACCAGCCACCTCTCCCACTGCACTCGTTACATCTGGGCTGGTTTAATAATTCATTTTAATGGTGCAGAGAACCCTCTAAGGATGTGGGTCCATGGGCTTAAGGAGTCTCAAATCAAAGGGGCAGGCATCAGATCGAAGGCTTTTCCTGACTCCCGTGAAAGCAGAGGCTGATGAAGTCAAATTGGCAGGCCAATAGACCAGCTGCTGGCTGTAAAGGCCGAGGAAGCTGGCAAACCAGGTCAGACAACAGGCTGCTGGCGCAAGAACCAAAGTAACATGAACTTGAGCCAGATGCAGGATGCAGAGCAGGAGAGTATTCACATGCAGGGGCATGGGGTGGGGCTTCAAAATGTTATGGAAAGATGGAATTTTTCTAAGAACTTCTTGAAATTTCTCTCCCCCCTCCCCCCGCCCATTCCAGAATATATTGGATGTATATTTTGTCTTCAAGGCAATCCCCATAAGCATGGCAAGGGAGGGTGTGACTTGAATAAGGGTAGCAGGAGTGGTGACTGTAAGGTGGTGACCTGATAGACATCCCACCCCAATCCTACCTCATTATTATAGCAGCTCGCTCCAAAGTGGGACCCTAACCCAGGCACACAGGTCAGAATTTATATAACACCACGAAATGGAAGATACGTGCCTCACACCAGAAGACAGAAAGTGACTGCATTCATACAGAGCTGCCAAATCACAGCACATGTGACCACCGCACGACTGAGCATCACGGCCCCGCCAAGTTGGTGCATAACCCCAACCACCCCAAGTTCCATGCCCGTGTTTATTTTATGTTTGGGGCTTATATAAGCTTTTATTGTGTTTAGTTAGTTGAAACAGTTTTACTGATACTTCCTCCACTTATATAATTCAACAGTTCAACTCTATCAAGAAGAGTTGTACAATCTTTACCACCATCAATTTCAGAACATTTTCTTCTTCTTCTTCATGCTCATTGTTATTCAGGTAACACCCCCCCACCACCACCATTTTGGTAAAAATACACACAACAAAACATTCACCAGTTCAATAACTTCCACATGTATAATTCAGTGCTTTGCCCATAATTATATTAGCAGTCAGTTGTTCTGTCCCATTGGTGGGTCATAAGCACCTTATTTGCATAGTCTTATCCAATCCTTGGATAAGACTCACAAGGACAATAGCTGGAAAAGCCATATTAAATAATTCACTGCACTTTGCCTGTGAATCAACATTTGCCCTGTATGGCGTTAACTCTGCTTGGCATGCCAGGGTGGTATCATCCGAGTCCTGGGAAGAGGCGCTGGGAAAGTTAGACTTTGTTCCCTTGGGTGAGTTATGTTATCTGTGTCTGGAAGGAGAACGGAAGGAGTCCCAGATGCTGGGTGTGCATCTCACCAGGTTCTAACGCCTGACAGGGAAGCAGAGGCTAAAAGGAGATCAGGATTTGTTCACAGAGTACATGGCAGAGAAAGGCCTAAGTGCATTCAGCTTCACTTGTGCACAGTAAGATCATGCATGAACCTAGCAACCACTCACCACGAGTGCTCACACTGAGTCTGGTGGCAGCTGAAGGCCTGCGCATCTGAGAAAGCTCCTAAGATGTGGCCAGCACCTGCCATGCCTTGGGGTCTCAGATCCATCACACGTGCCCATTATAGCCTTGGTTCACTGTCATTGGAAGTCATTTTTGTCAGAGTCCCTTCATAGCAACGGCCAGTCTCTATGTCCAATAAGAATTAAGACAAGAAGCCTAATAAAACCAGCTCCATTCCCCGCTGTGCAGCTGGTCCAGGCTATCGCTGATCTCCCTCCTCCCTCACCCATCAGGGTTCTGATCACCCCTGGCCAGCATTTCTCAAGATTGCTGAATTTTATTGTCTTTGCCCCCGGGTGACTGCTTAAGGGATGGCTCCGTGTGTGTCACGGTTTCAGCAACCCACAGGGGCAGGTCTACCATGTCCTATAGGGTCACTGTCAGTCAGTATGGGCTTGATGGCAGTGGGTTTGCCTGTGAGGGTCAAAGCATTCATTAGGAGCTACCCTTCTTTTCCACGGCACGGAATGAGGTTATGTCAAGTGCAGGGTCCCAGCACCGGGCACTGTTGCCTTTTGCAACTCAGCCATAAATGACGATTTCTTCTATATGTCCCTCGTGCTGGTGGCATGGGACCGGCATAACTCTACAAGTGGATCACGCAGCAGCCCTGCAGTTGGGTAAAGAGGTGTTTGTGGTAGTTACACAATTTCATGGCAACCTGATAAAAGGATGAAGGGGTGGAGTCTAGCCTGTCAATCAGGGCACAGCCTCTCTTCCTCCCTGGAGCTGGGACACACTCTCTGCTTCATCTTCCTGTGGACAAGCCACATGGAGCCACGCCGATGGTAGCCAGAGCCCTGGAGATGCTTCCACCGCCACTGGATCCACAAGACGTTCCACCCACTGGCCTGTGATCTGCCTGCATCCGGCATCATTGCATGTGCTGTGTGAGGCTGAAGAAGTTAAGGACAAGTCCCAGACATATGGGCTAATATGGAACATATAGACGTGATTTGGGCTGGGCTGATGTTTTCTCAACTTACAATTGCTTTTCGACATAAAACTCTTTCTTATACATACGTGAAGGTCCCTGAAGTTGTTTCTCCGGTCAGCGTGGACTAGCACAGCGTTCACTGAGGGATGCTGTGAGGAGCCTAGGTGTTTGGGAAGGAGCCGCAGAATGGGAAGCTGTGAAGGAAGCAGTTCTCCAAACAGGATTATCATAGCCATTTGCTGAGTACACGGTGGTCGGGTTACAGTGGAACTTCTAGGCTTAGACAGAGTAGGAACAAGGACCTGACAACCTGCTTCTGAAAAAAAGGTAGGTGAAAACCCTACGAATTGCAGCGGAACACTGTCTGGTCAAGCGCTGGGAGATGAGCTCTTCACGTTGGAAAGCAAACATGACTGGAGACGTGCTGCCTCCTGAAAGCAGTCAGTGTTAATGATCTGGATTGAATAAGGCGTCCTGGATTTTCATTTGCTGAGATGACACAGCTCAGCATGAGAAGACAGAGCGGCACCCACCCATGAGTTACCAGGATGTGGAATGTACACACAGTGTCTGTATCCGCGAAAACCCTGGGCAGGAATGAGCTGAAATGGACTTGTATAGACCATTTGGGGTCGAGTAGACTGCTGGTCTGTTCCCTGTGGTCTACCCTGCTGGCAGTGACGTACCTTCATTGTCAAAAGAGTATTTCAAGATCAATCCCAGTATTTCCTCGACTGGGTGATACTAGCCCCCCATGGGGTGCTGGACCAACCCAGGGGGCCTGCAAAAGCAGATCCCTACACTTCATGCTGAATTTGGGGGCTAGAATCTTTAACTGGAGATGCTTCCAGGAATGCCAAAATGGGCACTACTGGTTTTTTTGTGTTTTCCTAAAAAGGAGGTGGTAGTCCAGATAAGTTTGGGAACCCATGATACTCTGAAATACAACACTGTCAACGGGAGGAAAATGCCCACATGCCCATGAGGAAAACCAGTTAGCACAACTATTATTCAAATCCACACACCCAGTACCAACCACACAAGAGGAAGCCGACCAAGGTTTTTGCAAACACGCGTCGTCTGAAATGAATCACGCAACATGAAGTCAAGATGAACTCATGATGGTTCGGAATGTGAATGTTAGAAACCAAAAAGGAGGATTATCTGTCGGAAAATGCCGATGCTGACTCACAGGGACCTTGCGTAGGGTTTCTGAGGATGTACATCTTTTCAGAAGCAGACAGCCTCATCTTTCTCCCTCAGAGAAGCTGGTAGTTTTGAACCGTTGAACTTGGGGTGAGCAGCCCAACACTTACCTGACAGTGCCACAGGGCTCCTTTTTAAAGAAATAATCAGTAGCAAAAATAACACTGAAATAACCACAGGATCTGCCATGAATATTGCTCTCACTGAAGTCACCTAATGAAATAGATATATTTTTTATTTTTCAGTACATGGTTTTAGTTTTTCCATATCCATTAAAATACTTTATATATAGCTTGGAATGTGAATTTTCTACATAAGTAATAGCTTCATTTTGCTAAATCACTGGCAGAAAGGGGGCGAATCTCTTTTTTCCCTCTATCTTGCTGGTCCCCTAAAGCGTAACCAGTGCTAGCAGATTAACACACCCTTCTACATCTTTATAGACGCTCGTTTAGAGCGGTAAGAATAACAGCAATATTTATTCCCGTCCAGGGCAGGGCAGGCGCTGTTTGCACCGCATTGCCTGTGATAGCTTGTTCAATGCCGACAACACATTGATGAGGAAGGTGTTGCTGAAAATGATCAAAACCTGCTGGAATCCAAACGCGAGGTTTATTGGGAGCAATTATTCTATATGCAGATAGGGAGGCTGTTTTGATTCCGAAGAAGCCGGTGGCTGTAAGAAGATGCCGTGAGAAGAAAACCACAAACCAAACCCACGTCTATGGAGTCCATTCCCACGCACACGATGCTGTAGGACAGGAGACAGCTCCTCCGGAGGGCCTCTCTTTAGGGGAGCAGATGGTCAGTTTGAACCGCGGGCCTGTGTTTGGGTGCCCAGTGCTTAACTCATGGTACCACTGGAAGCCATCTCGAACACAGGCCATTGGCCAATCATAATGTGATTGATTGGACCCTTCCTTTCCCTTTGGCTGAATCCAGGTTACTTCTGGCCTGCAGGCTAATAACTTGGTCTTCTACCCACCAACAAGGATCCCTGTTGATACAATGGATTATGCACAATGAGCTGCTCGTTCGGTGGTTCAAACCCACTGCGGGAGGACGGGGTGGTTGTCTGCTCTGTGAGGATTGACAGTCTCTGGAAAGCCTATACAGGGCCCCTGGGTGCTGGAATCAAACGGATGCCCCTGGGGACCCCCGGGCAGCCCGGGACAGTGTGAAATTGAAATCAGGAGGCCGTGGGTTAACCACTATGCTTTTCCATATTGGCATGGCTATAGCGAGGTCTCTGGAAGTCTTTTGCTGCTCAGGCTCTGTAGGTGAATATTTCACTTCATGGTTTAGGAAACGAGGCGGTCTAGTCCCATATAGAGTTTCAGTCCTGAGAAGGATGGGTCGAATCGATGCAGTGGCAGGGAGAGAGCCAAGGAATGGTGATGCCCCAAAGCACACGCCAACACGCGCCTATGGGAGGAGGAAAGAAGTGACAGTCATTTACACACTTATCAAGACAGTATACGCCCTTCACAAGACGGATTGCTCAGTGGTCGCAAATTGCCCCCAAACATACTGCTAAGTGTGAGGCTGGCGCACGACCGGGCAGCGCTTCATTCTGTTGGACACGGGGCTGCTGTGAGTCACGTTCGACTAGCAGGCACCTGACGACAACCACACAACATCACACACACACAATAAAGCATCTTCAAGCAAAAGTAACAACGACCACAAAACCCACTGACTACAGTCACTGCAGCTCTGTGCGGTTTGTGTGTGTGTGTGTGTGTGTGTGTGTGTGTGTGTGTGTGACAACAAATTCAGAGATGGGCACCTCCGCTCACTATCAGCAGGGCCCGGTCTGTGGGCTCGCTGGGCCAAAGCAAACACATATTGGTCACTTTGCTCGAGGTGCCCCGCTACGCCTGCATAATAGTGACACCATTTTCGTTTTGCTAAAACATAACATCTCACAGACAAATAACTCTGATAATTAAAGAGTCTTTCCAACTTGATCAGAAAAATTAGTAAAAGCAACCCTACAGAACACTGGGCAAAAGCTCTGAACAGTTTGCAGGAGGAAAAGTGCAAACGACCATAAGGCAAAGGGTAAGAAGCTCAACTTCTCATAACAGGAAAAATTCAAGTGAAAACTGTATTGAGATACCATTTCTTTTCTTTTTTTTTAACAATTTATTGGGGCTCATACAATTCTTATCACAGTTCATACATATACATACATCAATTGTATAAAGCACATCTGTACAGTCTTTGCCCTAATCATTTTTTTCTCCTCTTTTCTTTTTTTACATTTTATTAGGGACTCATACAACTCTTATCACAATCCATACATATACATACATCAATTGTATAAAGGCGAGATACCATTTCTTAACCTATCAGATTGGCCAAAATCCAATCTGGCAACATACTCTGTTGATAAGACGGAGAGAAAGAAGCTCTCTTAGAAACTGTTGGTGGGAATGCAAAGGCAATAATTCCTAGGACATGTGTCATAATGTAATGACTACCACACAGTATCTTCGCAGGCTGTCTTGAATGGGACAAAGAAAACTTTGTGGCGTTCAGTCAGGATAGCCTAAATTGTTATGTCGTAAGAGCAAAACCCAGCTTGTGGTGTTTTCAATGGCAGCAGCTTATTTTTCTCTCACGCTACTTGTTGATTGCACATTGAGCTAAGCCCTGATCTCTGCTGTCTCCCCTCTGTCACCCGGGCTGGGGAAAGGGCATCTATCTGAGACATTTTGCCAGGCACTGAGATAGACGGAAAGATGCCCTCACTTTTAAAGCCAGGCGCATGGCCAAGCCTGACTTAAACAGGATGAGGCCCCCAAAATCCTCTTCCGGCCTGGGATCCCGCATCTCAGAGATCAGCACCACATCCTTGCGGGCCTAGTTTTCCCTCTCTCCCTACTTCTCCACACCCGTCTCTCTGACTTCCCAGGTGTGGCAGTTACGTCATTCAGGTCAACTTGAAGATATATAAAAGCGGACGTGGTATTGAACCTATCCATCGGGTTACAGCATGATGGTATCTCCTTGTGGGTGTGGCCTTCTCCTAAGGAGGGCCCTGGGAACCTCCCCCCCCCCCCACCCTCTCTGCCTTCTCCTTCCCACTGACTGACTGACTGCTGCCAGAGCCACCGCCATCGGATCCACACGACTTGGCACCCACCGGCCTGTGATCTTCCTGCGTTCGGGATCACGGCATGTGGCTGTGTGAGTCTGAAAAGGGACTTATGGACTAGTGTCAGACTTATGGTCTTGAGTTGGATTGGGTTGGGATTCTTGCTTGATATGTAATTACTTCTTCGGTTAAAGCTCTTTCTTACACATGTATGGAGGTCACTGGATTTGTGTCTCTAATCAACACACCAG
Organism: Tenrec ecaudatus; assembly: GCF_050624435.1. Classification (NCBI taxonomy): domain Eukaryota; kingdom Metazoa; phylum Chordata; class Mammalia; order Afrosoricida; family Tenrecidae; genus Tenrec; species Tenrec ecaudatus. Next base: position 34,901,045 of record NC_134533.1, on the reverse strand, counting down.
GGATGGTGGCGCCCCAATACATTTGTAAATATTAAAATTGGCAGCACATTCTCTGTGCAAGCCGGGGAGATGGCAGCTAAGCAGCACCAAAGGTACTGGAGTGGTACCTCCCCTCACAGGCGCCAGGCGAGGCCTCTGTGCTTCCTATGAGATATGACCATTGTACAAGGACGTAAGCGCGTCTGAGAGGCCTAAAAGCTGCGATGTTCAAGACCAGGCAGGCGACCATACCCCACGTCTCCTTGCACAACCATCTCCCCTGTCTGTGGCCACTTGGCTTGCTTCCTGGAGAAAGCGGCCCTGATAGTAACTCACACTGTCCACTTGGATGGGGCGTGGTGCTCACGGCCCCCGCCCAGACTGCGCAGCAGTGACTCCCAGGAGGGACCCCTCCCATACGCCCTGGCTGGAATTGGGGGCATGGAGGTGCTGGGTCCCTGCCCAGCTGTAAGGGCAGCCAGGACATTCAAGTTAGTGGCACAGAGGGAGGCACGTCATGCGTGACAACAAATGGGGAAATGGTCAACCGCTTTCCTCCCCGCCTCCCCAGGAGCCCTGGCGGCGGAGTGGGTTACATATTAGACTTCGAACTGGAAGGGCAGCAGTTGAAACCAATCAACTGCCATACAGGAGAAAGATGAGGCTTTCTGCCCCCGTAAAGAGTTACAGTCTCAGAAACCCCCAAGGGCAGTTCTACTGTGTCCTACAGGGCCCCTGTGCGTGGCACAGGCGCCATGACAGTGAGTCTGTGTGCTTGCTCATTTCTGCCCCGCCCCACCCCATGCCCTCTGCCCCCGGGAGATTGCTCTGCGCTGGCCTGGCTGGAGGGGTTGTATGTTTATGTTGACAACTTGCACTTCATCTCCTCCTCTGCCTCCAGCCCTCTCCTTCCACACCCCTTACTTCCCTGGGTCAGGAGTGCACATTGGGGTGCTAACTGCAAGGTCAGCAGTTCAAAATCACCAGCCACGTCAAAGGAGAAAGACAGGGCTTTCTACACAGTAAAGAGCTACAGTCTCAGAAACTCATGGGGGCAGTTCTTATCCCGTGTTTCAGGATTGTCACGAGGCACAGCTCCCTTGATGACTGAGTTTGGGAACCTGGTGTGTTGGGAGGGTGGGGTGTGTGTGGAAGAGGGGGGAGAGGTGGAGGGCAAGGTGTTTAGGGTTTTGTTCCCGGTATTGTCCCCATCCCAGCAGAACCTTAGCACTTCCGCCTTTGCCTCAGGCCCTGTCCTCAGAGTGAAGTTGATCCCAGCCCAGAGCTTCTGACGTAGAGAAGGAAACAAGCAAGGTGAGCCTGGGACAGTGGGTTGTGCCGTACAGCAAGGGGTGAACAGACCAGTGGTTTGGGGCCCAAGGGGCATAGGAGCCAATTAGAAGGAGCCCCGACTGACAAGATGGGACAATTTACGCATCAAAAGAAATATGGGCTGCCATTTATTTAAATGCATCAAATATATGTGTATGAGTATAGATAGATAGATAGATAAATCTAGATTGATCTATATATCATGGGTTTTTGTTGATGCTTTAAAAAAGTATATTAACTTTGTATTCTACAAATTGATAAAGGATAAGAATTAGGTTATGGATCTACTCTGTGTTTCCTGGGCAAATTCTATATCCGGGTAACTAAATAATTGATGAGCAAATGTCTTTTCATTATAGAATCTTATCTAATAAATGCAGACGGAATGATAGATTTAGAAAAGCACCCTTTTGCAAACCCTGGTGCAAAAATGGATTCACCCATGATCACAAGGAGCACTAGACTCATTCGATTAAAGGTTACTAGGGAAGCTTAAGAGGAGCCCTGGTAACAGTGTCTAAAGGGCATGGCTGTGGGACCCACCAGCCACTCTGTGGGAGAAAGATGAGTCTTTCTGCTTCCATAAAGGTCTACAGCCTTGGAAACCCCAGGGGACCATTCTACTCTGCTTCACAGCCACGATGAATTACAAGGTAAAGCAGTGGGCTCAGGTTGGTTTATAACCCCAGGAAAGTAAACACTCCTTAAAACAATCCACCTTAAGAGATGGAAAGGGCCGCATTCACCTAGGGATACAGCTCAGAAGGCCAGGAGGGATGGAAAAGATGGGCAAAGGGGGAGGGAAACCACAAAGGCGGCCTGGGAAGGGCACGGTTACAGTGTGGGGAGTAGAATCAATGCCAGGCATTGAAGTGGGGTGAGTTGCTGAATGGAAAACCAAGTTGCTCTGGACACTAAGCTATCACCCAAGTAACAACAAAAGTATATACTACACACACACACACATACACCCTTGTGTGAGCAGGAATTAATATCAGTCGTCTTGGTTTGGTCTTGGGGAATTTGATAATAGAGCAGTCAGGCTGCCTGTCTGAATCCACCGTGCAGTCTCTCCACATCACTGACCGTGAGCCAAGCCGCTATCGCGGGCCTTGTAATGCGATGAAATAGAAGGCACGCACCTGTCGTGAGTACTGAGCCTGAACCTGATCGAGCCTTTCAATCTAACGGCTGAGCTGCAGCCAGAGACCAGTCCCTGGAGAAGGGCCTCAGGCTGGTAAAGCGGAGGGGCAGCGAGAGAGAGGAAGGGCCTGCCTGAGATGCACTGACACCCTCACCTGGGCTCAAACGGAAGAACAGCTCCGAGGCTGGCCTGGTGTTTTCTTCGGTGGTGGAAGCCCCCAGAGCAGTTGCAAGGTCCCCACTTGCATTAAGCCTCCAGCAGGTCCCCGCTGCCCACAGACGAGGGGCATGAAAAGCCTCACGATCAGATAGAACGTACTGTAACGTCATGTACGGCAGGGGTAGTTAGGTTAAGAGGAAATGTCTTATCATTTGATCTCCCCTTTGACCCATTCTAAAGTGGTTTCAGCTTTTAATATTTTCCGCTTTTTAAAAATTGAGGTTTTCCTGTGTTGTGCTAGTCGGTATTATTGTCTGTTTGCTTCCTGTCTATGCTTTGTATGATGATTTGTATATGAAATCCGGCATAGGTAGATCTAGAGAGACAGTCCCTGGTTGGTAATTGAGCTCGCCAGGATTCTCACTCTGCTACAGCCATGGCCAGCAAACGTTCTCTATCATCATCCAGATAGTGTTTTAGCCTCTGCAGGGGAGGCAGGGGAGGAGGACTGAGGAGCTGACAACAGTGAGTCTGAAACGAAAATGTTCTCAAATTGCTTCTGGTGATAATGGCACAAATCCTCTTAATATGATCAAACGCTTAAGTATAGATGCCGATAAACATATTCAAAAGCAAACAAATGAATGCTGATTAAAACAGAGAAAAGTAAAAGAAGTGTTTGCTGGTTTGGGTAGGGATGAGTAATGTGGCCACGGTTTTCAAAGCTCCTCTATCAGCGGTGGATCCTGAATGATTCTGGGTGAGATGATGAGTCACCTTAAACTACTCCACCAACAGCCAAGTGGGGACAGTGTTGTAACAGGCACGAGAACATGCAGGTGACTGAAGTGGGGCCGCAGATACATGGGGGCCCACCCACCCTTCCCAGTGTTTTTGGTACAGGTGCTGTTAGCCTACCTTTTGCCCCCAATCCATTCCCTGTTCAGTTTTGTGACCCGAGGGGCCAACAAACCTGTATCAACTGCATTGCCCAGACGTCTTTGCTGGGCATTGGGTGACTTGGGGGGGGGGGCAAAGCCAATGGCTGCAAGTGTACTCTCTGACTCCCCTCACTCCCTCTCCGCCTGCCTGAGCTCACAGGAGCTCCTCTTGATCTGCTGAAGCAGCAGCCAGCAAACTTTCTGAAATCAGCTAGCTGGGATTTTAGATGTTGGCGACCACACAGTCTCGAGTTTCCACGAATTAACCCTGCCTTTTGACTATAAGGTGGCTAAAGGAGATATATCAGAGAATGAGTGTGGCTGTGTTCCAATAAAACTTTATTTACAAACCAGATGGCAGGCCAAACTTGGCCCCTGATGATACATAGTCTAGCAACCCTTGCCTCTGGCGATAGCTGCTATTGGGCAGCACCTTTGCAAGTGTCTGCTTTTCAATGTCTCTGACACTTCGGGCTGAAGGGTGGTGACAGCTCCTAGGACTGCGAATCCCTGGGCTCCCTCTCTGGTTCCAATAAACCATCCAAATCGCTTCCGTAATCCCTCTGGTCAGCTGTCTTCAGTGAAGGCGTTGTGCGTGTAGCCTCTGTGTCTCACACTCCCCACACTCATGGTGAGTGACAGGCACTGGGAAGGTGGAGGTGAGATGATTGGACTCTTGGTTCTGGGAAGTGCCTAGATCAGGAGCTCCATGGAAAACATGGTGAGGTGGTTAGTTCACTGTGCCCACCTGGCTGATAAACACATGTGGGATTAATTGAAGGGCAGAGAAATAAAAGGTTCCATGAACCTTGCCTTTCTTTTTCTTGGGTCTCTTGCTTTGTGATGGTCAGACCAGGGTGCAGCTGCCTTAGCCATTTCCCTGCTTCAGCTGGCAAGCCTCACTTCCTACAAGATATCCCCATGGAGAAGCCACATGGAGCAGCCATGGGGAGACCCCTGCCAGTGCTGAGATGCTTACACATTCATTGACTTGGCTTTCCTCCTGCAGTCGGGTGTCATAGTGTGTGTTTTGTGAGATGGAGGAGGACTTTGTGGATTGGTGTAGGACTTATGGGTTAATGTTGGACTTGTGGGCTTGGGCAGCACTAGATTGGGATGTTTTCTTGATGTGAACTTACCCTTTATATAAAACTCTCTTATACATGAGTTTCTGTGGATTTGTTTCTCTAAAGTACCCAGACTAACACACACGGTGGCTGCTCAGGGTTCATAGCTGAGAAGCGGCTGACCCAGGCAAGGAGCCGACCAGACCTGATATACACTGGGCCCAGACGTCAGTGGCCAGTCCCGCCTCGGCAGGTGCAGTGCACACCAGTCAGTCTGCAGCAAGGAGGAATGTGCCCATCTCTCTCTACTGCTACACGTGAGCCACTGTCCTGCTCGGCGCGCTCAGCCTTGTTTCCGAGAGGGGTCGCACTCAGGGAGGCCGCATGGGAGAATAGAGGCTCTCTGTCCCTTGAGAAGTCTGACCACGAGCCTCAAACGACGTCTAAAAATTTGCACCAAAACTCATAGGATGATACCAAAAAAATGTTATCCCTTTCTCTGCAGCAGGTGGGGTTCTGAGAAAAATCAGATTTATTGTAGGCAATTTTTTTAAAGTGACACTTTCCCTGCACCTCAAGAGAAAAGCCAACCAACGAATCTCACCACGGTCCAGTCCACTGGGACTCAGCGATCCTACAGGACAGAGCAGAGCTGGGGGTAAGTCATTTGGAGCCTGGTGACACTGGAAGAAAGAGAGAGAGAGAGAGAGAAACCACAAACTCTCAAAGACTGAAATATGAGGGGGCTTCAAAAAGTCTACGGAAAAATTTTTCCCACAAACGTTTTGAAGCGCTCCTGCCCCACCCGCTTCATAGCCCACTGAAATAGGTCTTTGGCAGGTGGGTAAAGTCATCAAGGCCACAGGTCCTGGAAAGCTCCACAGAAAGGCCAGGAGACCTGCCTGCAGCCCTCCTTGGAGTCGGACATTGTCAGTTCTCTCAGGGCCTTCCCGTCAGAGGAGGTCCTGAGAGGAACTTTCTTTTATCACTTGTCACTCGACCTGCCAGCTGCAAGAGACCTCAGGAAATAAAGCCAGCCAGCTGCCAGCTGGCCCCAGCCCCCTCAGTCCTCTCTCCTTGTCTTTAGGAACCTCCCGCGCCTCCTGTGCTGGGTGGTGCTCAGGAAATTGCACATGGCTTCCTTGCCTTGGGTGCCAGCTGGAAGCCCAGCTGTTTGCCCGGTGCATCTGGAAGAGGAAAGGCGGAGGGGGAGCTCCACCGGTGAGGAAGGGAGCCCAGGGCAAGGGCCAGAGGGCACCCAGATGGCAAGAGAGCCAGTTATGCCGACTGTCCCCTCCACGGGCAGGTAAGCTGCAGGCTGCTAACCTCACAGTCAGCAGTTCAGCCCCACCAGCTGCTCTGAGGTTAAAAGATACGGCTTTCTGCCTCCGTAAAGATTTACAATCTTGGCAACCCACAGGGGCAGTTCTACACAGTCTGCCCTATACGGTCGCTATGAATTGAGTTTAGAGTGTTACACACACACACACACACACACACACACACCGGGGTACCCCCCAAAGTGGATTTTTTCCCCAAAGCTATGTATTTAAATTTAAAAAAATAAAACAACCACATCACCTTCAAAGTACTCTCCATAATAGTTAATACGTTTGTCAAATCTGCGATGTCATTTTTGTAAACGTTTTTCAAACTCCTCTGTTTGGATGGCTGACAGCACCTCCCTCGTGTCTTCCGTCTCCCAGAACCTCCCCGTGTCCCAGATACCCCTCCAGCAGGGGTGACAGGAGGTGTGGGGCTGAGGCACGGCTCCTGGGACAGGGTTCTCTGTAACCCACATTGTAACCCACAATGCCACCAGGCTGCTACTTCCATCATAGCTCTGTGGGTTAGCAGGTCACCTGTTCTGCTTTCACACCTGGTCCCCACCTGTGAAGACCTCTTTCTGCCTTCCAGTGCTTGGTGTCAGGAGAGGCCCCGGCCCAGGATGACTAAGCCCTGCCTAAAGCAGCTCCTCTGAGAAGGAAGCAGGCCACACACAGCGTTCATCCTTCCCAGCAGCCCTGCGAAGTGGGCTCAGAAAGGGGAAATGAGGGTCAGCGACCATGCCAGATGCCCGGTCCATGTCCACAATACCATCCTGTTGGACATGCCATGGTGCTTCTAAAAGGAGCAGGCAAGTAGCCTAGAGGTGGGAGAGAAGCAGCCTCTTCTTTCCATCCCTTCCCCATGCCCCAGAATGCTGCCCTCTCTGGGTGCCCCCTCCTCCGCCCCCCTGCAGCTACTGCCAGAAACCTTCTCCCATTCAAACACGTTTGCATTAAGTGACCATAAAAGCTGATTTGACGGAGGAGGAGAATATTTACATTTTAACAATGTCTTAATTCCTCTGAATGATTGAATAATGGGAGTATCTGGCGCCTGGGCAGACCCTTTGATTATATTTTCATTTTGGTTAGTGAAGGGGAAAGGGAGGCTTTGTTCTGCTTTAACAGATGCAGAAAATGTGGCTTCAAGAGTGTATACATCCAAGGCTGCCCTCCTGTTTAGATCATGCTGGGATAAGCACCTTGGAATCAGGAATGAAAACACCGCGGAGCCCTTGAATAATAAGCAGCTGTTATCTGCTGCTCTGCCTTCCTGGTGCAACTAACCCAGGTTGAGCGGGTTGGCACAGAGGAGATATTTAGGTAAAGAGAGAAAGGACAATTGAAGAAGTGCTCCGATTGGATTGGAAGAAGTAAAGGGGAAGAAGAGTTATTTGCACAAATCTATCACACAGTCTCCTAATCACAATGTAGACTTAACCAAACCCAATCCACTTTCTACTGACATCTAGAAAACCTGGGAGCATTAGACTGGGACTGCAAGGTCGATGGTTCAAGCCCACGAGTTGCCCCACAGGAGATAGATGAGGCTGTCTGCTCCCCTAAAGATTGATAGTCTTGGAAACCTTGTATCGAGTCGCTCTGAGTCCAAATTCCCTCAATGGCAGTGGGTCCGGATTGTGTTTTGTTTTGTTAGAGACCTTGCTAAGAAATTTATTTCTGATCTTTTTGTGAAAACGTACCCAAGTCCCCAGGCACATCACCCAGTGTCAAGTTATTTTAAAGAAAAGGGAGGGGAATCTAATTCTCTGCTTGGTTTAATTTTATTCTGGACCACGTGTGAAGGCGCAAATCCAAAGGGAGAGGAAAAGGCCCTCCTACTTCAAGCAGCACAGCGAGGACACGGAGCAAAAATCCCCCTACGAAAGAGGCAGGCACAAGCTTGCTCATATTTGCATCTCTTTGTAGACTCATCATTTCCTTGAACTTGGAGCAAAGTAGGATTTCAAAAGGTCAAGGGTAGATGAAGGAGATGAGATTCCATCCTACATAGATTTGAAAGGAAACGTATTTTACAATTTGGGGTGGATAGATGGGATGGATGGATGGATGGATGGATGGATGGATGGATGGATGGATGGATGGATGGATGGATGAGTGGATATGTGTACAGGTGAGTGGGTGATGGAAGGTAAGAAGTGAACAGGTACAAGAATGGATGGATGGAAAGGAGGGCGCATAGGTACATGAGTAAGTAGGTAGACACCACTGCAAACTGAAATATCTACACTCGCTTTTCCCCTTAGGCAGGGCATGAGCCAGCAGAGGGTTTTGCCTTTGTGCCTGTTGTCTCCTCTGCCAGGAATGGGCCTTGCACCCTCTGGGTCTGTCTAGCGAACTCCTTGTGCTAGGTAGCTCAGCTCAGGCTTCATCTTTGTGGTAGTTACATAATCTGCTGTCAATTTGAGAAGATTAAGAGGGAAGGGGTAGAGTTTAGTCTGTCAATCAGGTCGCAGTTTGATGATCTCATTTGGAGGCACTAAGGAGAGATATAGCTCGCTGGAGGTGGGTCAGATATTCACTCCCTGGGAGAAGTTCCTGATGAGAAGCCACATGAAGCTACCCTGATGCAGCCAGAGCCCTGGGAGCTGGATGAGCCACACAGAGACCCTTGGCAGCCCTGAGATGCTTCTACCCCCGCAAGACTTCCCACCCACTGGCCTGTGATCTCTCTGCTTTCAGCGTCATTGCATATGTTTTGTGAGTCTGAAGAGGACTTTGTAGATTGGTATCAGACATATAGGCTAATATTGTACTTATGGACATGATGTGGACTGGGCTGGGATGTTTTCTCAAAAGTCAATTGCTCTTGTATACAAAGGTCTTTCCTATGCACATATGCATGTCTGTGCATTTGTTTCTCTAGTCCACCTGGTCTAACGCAAACATTTGCAGCCGTCTCTCACCACCCTCTCCAGGCAAAAGAAGACGCTCCTTTCTTCCTATTCCTACAACTTGTACAGCATTACAAACACAGCCCCAGGTGACTGTCCCTCGCAGGAACCATGCCGCATTGCCTGTATCCTTGGGCCCTGCACAGTTCTGGGCATGCTGTTGGTCGCCATGCCCAATTGGTTTGTAGTCAGTCAGCGCTGCGGTACCCAACTGAGAGCAGAGATACGAGGGAAACGCTTTATCCATTTGGCCACTTCAGCTGTGTACGGTACAACTGCAGGATGCACCACTGTCACTGGTTAAAAGACGGCCATACAATCCACACTGTACAGATGGAGCTGCCCCTACCTCATCCTGACAGACAAAGCCTAAAAACACAACTTCCATCCAGCTGGATCGTATCTTATTTAACAGACGGGCGCCCTCCTGCTAGTGACTTAACTGCTGGGTCTCAGTGCCTTCATCCATAAAAGAAGGATAAAGAGTCCCTTCCCCACAAGGTGGTTGAAACTTATCTTGAAAAGCATTGGACACGACCACTGTCATCACCACCATCCCCATCTCTATTACTGCCACTTAGGCCATCCGGGATTGTTGTTTATATTGTAGGCTGTAAAGATTTGTGTGGTCCAAGTATCACACAGCCCCTGGTGATTTGGGTAGGCTTGGCCTGATGCTCCCCTTGCCCCCCTCTCTTCAATACTTCTATCTCCCACAGAAATTTATAGGCTGCCTCAGGACATCTCAGATTCTTATGGGGGGGGGCGGCTGATGTTTTTAAAGGATGCTATGTCTATCTTTGTCCTCCCTGCTCCTGGTATTTTTGACTTTTTGAAAACCTTCCATGGGGAATTGAGTGAAGTTCACAGAGCAAATCCGTTTCCCATTCAACAATTCATACAGATTTTGTTTCATGCCCCTGGCTGCAACCCCCGCAATACAATCTGTGCTCTGTGTCATTTTGAACCTGATGTGAAACTCAATCCTTTCCCCAACCTTCCTGGGGGCACATTCCCGCAGACACTCACCCAGAGCATTTGGAGATGGAGAAGAATTTTCAAAATTGGGATGTGTTGGAGGGCAGAAATGCAAGAGAGTTTTCATTCCAGATTTGAAAGAAACACTTGTGGAATTCAACAGGATGTATCCTGATGCTTAAAAGATCCTCCGGCTACCATCACCCCAGGCACCTCTCCCCCTCTTCCCTACCTGCACAGTCACAGGGTTCCCATCCCCCTGTCCCGGCAGGCACCACTGTCCTTACTCCTCTCTGAAGCCAAAGAATGACTCCTCGTCTGGTCTCACTCAGAGCAGTTTAGCTTTCTTCTCTGTTACCCATTCTCTTCAACTCCAGTTCTTACCCCAAGAAGTCTGGGGCCACCTTCTGAGGCACCACGCCTCACTCCTGTTATATCAGCTTCACAATCACGTGGGCAGGGTAGCCACTCAGGACCCCGCTTCACAGGACCTTGTGCTTAGGGCTTCCTTACTCACTCTCGTGAAACTGTACCATCTTGTCTGTGAATCTGTGCTTGTAAGTGAAGTCCCATGGGAAAACAGCAGGGATCAGCGACTTGCCATCTCCCCCTGCCTCCCCAGGGCAGGTTCTCTGCTGCCTTCTCCCTGTCCTCTGACACCCAGACCTGCCTGGCTTCACCCCCTGCCCCTAGCCCACCACCATCCACCTTTGACGTGGAGTGGTAAGCAGGTCGGGACCGCAGGGACACAGTCCGTGTATACTGATGAACTCACTTAGGGTTCAAAAGAACCTGGCACATAAAAGATGCTCTGCACATGTTCTTGTTTTATGGTTCCAGGTCAAAGATCCTACTTGTCTGAAGCCCTGCGGACCCCTCCAAGCTTCTTGGCTTTCAATTTCCCGGCTTGCGACTGGCCCTTCCATTCCTTGTTGGCCCTGGATAATGTTATCCTTCCTCCTAATTATATGTGGACACAGCTTGTGAGACCCTCGCTTGAGACAAATGGACATCCATTAGTCTCCTATTAGCATATTCAGCTCAGAGAGCCTCGCCTGGTGTTCGTCCTTAGCTCCCTGCAAACATCGGCGGCAGTCGCTCTGAGCTCATTTCCACTTGACCTCCAAGATTGGAGCTTGCCAAACAGTTATGCCTCTCCCAGCGAGCGTTCCTTCTGACCCTGACCTCCGCATGTCTTCAGTGACCAGCACTCCGTGGAGGTTTCAGTGGCTGATTTTTGTTCTCCAGAAGTAGATCCCCAGGCCTTTCTTTGGAAGCACTTCTGGGCCAGCAGTTGGGAGCGCTCACGCTCTGCAGCACTCAGGACTTTGCTGTCTCCCTTCCTCCCCCCACAAGCTGGAGGACGCACCACGCCCATAATCCAGGGACCCTCCTGGGGTTAGGTCTGATGGGATCCGTCTGCATTAATGAGGTCCGTCAGGCTGTGAGACCTCCTCTGGGTCCCTGGCACAAGATTCGGGTTAGTTCAACGCCTAAAACTGTGTTCTTTGAAGGACATACCTTGCCTCAGACTTGACCTTCAGTCCTGGCAGACCATCTGCCTTGGGCTCAGCGCCTTGCTGATAGTCTGTAAATGAGAACAGACATGGAGCCGGAACCATTTCCCGCTCAATCCACCTTCTCTCGCCCAGGTGCCCAGGGCCCTGAGGACTCCCTGGCAGCTCTCAGAGGGGGGTCCCACACTGCCCTCTGCGTGCTCGCCCCACCACCCTGAATCAGATGGGGCAGGGGCATGGAGCCAAGGCCCTGAGGAAACAATCGCTTTGCTTTGGAGCAATCCTAGCTTGCCCCTGGCAGCCGACTGTTGCTTTACAGGAACTGAGAATTGTCTTTGTTGGGTGCACCATCTTGCCAAGACAGAGGAGGGTCTGTGCCTGCATTGTCACCCCCACAGTGGGGAGAACAGGTGGGTTGTGGGATGTGAGGGGATCGATGTGCAGGCTGAATGTGGCTCAGCCTCTTCTTCGGTCCTGCTAACCACAATGCATTGGTAACTACACTTCCTTTAGACCAGTGGTTCTCAACCTTCCTCATGCTGCGACCCTTTCATACAGGTCCTCGTGTGCTGGTGACCCACCAGCCATAAAATGATTTTTGTTGCTACTTCATGACTGTCATGTTGCTACTGCTAGGAATTGGACGACCCCCATGAAAGGGTCATTCAACTCCCAAAGGGGTCGCGACCCACAGGTTGAGAACCGCTCTTGTAGAGTGTCAAGGTGCTCCGCTTCACGTGATTCACAGGGACTGCCTGCCAAGCCTCTGATTCCACCCAGGATTTTAATCAGACTAACCAACGTAATCCACGGTCCCTGGCCAGAGTGGTTTGCCACGTGAGGAGTGATGTGCGATCCGACCACTCAGAGTTCTTCCCTGGACTCCAGAAATGAGAGGCTCCCATAGCCCACTGGCGTCCCCAACAGGAGGAATGCAAGCCAAGAGCTTGTGCAGTTCAGGCCAAACCTACTTCTTCCTCCTCCTTTTTGCTGCTGGGACGTCTGCAGTCTCAAGCTCAGAGAAGCAGAGCTGAGAGATAGGGATGGGAAAAGATGGCATGAGGAAATGCATGAGAGAAAAGGAGAGAGGGGGAGAAAAGGACAGAGGGAAAGAAAGGGACAGAGGGAGGGTATTCGAAGGACAAGAGAACCAAAGTCCTCTTCAAGGACACAGGATATTCTCACAACCTCGTGACCTGCCTGTATCACGCCCCTGCGATTCTCTCTGTCTGTCTTTCTCTTGGGGCATTGAGCCGTAGCTTCTGCTTCCAACCACTAAGCACCCAGATTTCGAAGTCACATTCTCCCAGTAGGGGCATTGGACCGGGCCAGGCTATCACCCTTGTCCCTGTTGCACCCAACGTGGATCCGTTTGTGGATTGGTTGGCTTTAGGTGAGGGGGTGGTGCCCATGGACCAGGGAGACGGGGGTTTTCTGGTGCCTCCGGTGCCCATCAATAGAAGGAACACCCAGGCGGGCTGCAGAGGCAGAGCCCTACTCTCCCACTGGGCCTCTGCAGGCCCACCAGCTGTCTAATCTCTGCATTCTTTAACATTGATTGATGAATGAGTGGAAAATACTGAGTGGATTGTCTGTAACTAACTCACACAGAGTCCCAAAAATTAAATAAAAGGGAACTAGACTAGAGAGGCAAAAAGCAATTTCCTCCCCCAAATTGAATTTGTTTTGTTTTGTGTGGCTGGCTCCCTTCGGGTTGTCCCTGAGTTCCTGAAGACATGCCACCCCCCAACCCCCCAGGCTTGGCTGGCCCCTGGATCCAAGGCCAAACGTGCACCATGGCTCTCCAGGCTCGGGCCCAGCCAAAAGCAGGGCGGCTGGCCCGGCAGCCAGGTCTCTTCGGGACACATTAACCGCTGTCAGGGTGTGAAAGATGATCAGCCACTAGATTAATTCCTCATAAGATATCACTTAGGCCAGAGCAGGTTAGATAAATATGTGGTCTTAAAAATTATACAGAGCTTCTCTTTGAGCTCCAAGAAGGAGGAGAAAGCCAGGCAGAAGAGGCCATTCTTCGGGGTGTACTTGTGGGCCTTCAGGGCGGCTCTCGGGCTGGCTGCCAAGTTACTAGAGGGCAGCACTGTTGTAATGAGAGGGTTGAGGTTTCCCAGTCCCTCCCTGGACATCCCTCCCCCTGGCAGGGTTTTTCTGTAGGCAGCCTTCATGGAAATCTCCAGGTTCCCACTGCCTTCGATTCTCACCTTTAATCTCGGGAGCGTTTCGTGAAAGATGCCAGGCGCAGAGGATGGAGAAGTGACTGTGTTGTTAGGGGCCGTCCAGTTGGCTACGACCCTACTGGGCCTCTGCCCAACAGAAGGCAACCCCGCACTGTCCTGTGCCATCCTCACCATTGTTCCTCTGCCTGAGCCCGGTGTTGTAGTCACCATATCTATCCGTCCCCTGGGGGCCTTCTTCTCTGTCGCTGCCCTTCCACTTTATCAAGCGTGATGCCCTTTTCCAGGGACTAGTCTCTCCTGACAATAGTCTACAGTATGTCAGATGGAGCCTGGCTACCCTTACCTCCAAGGAGCACTTTGGCCTTATGGTGAAGATGTCTGGTCAGAATTAAATCACCTACGTCTGCACAGCCGCGACCATGTGCAGCGCGGCCATTTCTTTCTCCTGCATGCATGCTCTCTACTCGAGGGTTGCTCGTTCCCTCGATCTTCTGCAAACACACGGTAGGCCGAGTTGTGTACAGAACAAATCCAGGGGCACTCACCTATGGATAAGAAAGAGCAGTAATGGTACATCAGGAAGGCATCTCAGCCAAGGCCAAGGCCAGTCCACAAGTCTGATGCTAGCGCAAAAGTACTTCTTCAGACTCATGTAGCCACATGCCGGTGAACCAGGGAGCAGAAGATCCTGGGCCAGTGGATGCAGAGTTGAATGGATCCAAAGTCGGACATGTGGCAAAGCACCGACAGCCCTTGGTAGTGAGTGGCCCACATGGGGCTGCCTTTTGAGGCAGCCAAGTCCAGCAGGTATCAAGGCAGAGGGCGAGAGAGAGAGAGAGAGAGAGAGAGAGAGATCATCTCTGTTCATCTGGCTCTTCTACAAAACGCTGATGACATCAAGGAGGTGTCATCGGGCTATGACTTGATTGATAGGTTTGACGTCACCGTGTCTAGTTACATAATCCCTAACTGTCCCCGAGCACCTCGTAGACATCCTCACCTCAGGGTCTTTGCACTTGCTGCTTCCTCGGTCTGGGATACTACTCCCCTCTGTCCATAGGACTTCATACAAATGCCACCTATTCCACGAAGCCCTCTTTGGTTACTCTCGCCAAAATTTCAGTCCCTCCCAATCCTTCCTATTCATCTGTGTTGCTTATTACTTACATTTAATACACTTCATTTGTTAGCTGGCTTCATCTAGTCCCCCTGATAGAAGAACTCCATGAGGCGAGGGAGCTTTTGTCCAGTTCACTCAAGGCAAGCAGGACACCTGACATATAGGAGGTGTTCCATAAACCTGTGAGTTGATATGATACATTGGAAAGAACCCAAATTTGGAGTCAGACCTGGGTTAAGAGATGCACTCAGCTAGTTATGACCTGTGGAACATTGGGTACGTCACTGCCCTCTCTGGGTCTCAGATGCCTTAGGGGTCACTTGAGTACAGTGTCTATCCAGTTACTAGATTCCAGTAGGGTTCCCCGGAAGAGTCAATGTAATGATGAGTGTGAAGGGCCCAGCGCAGCGCCTGGCCCAGAGCAGAAAGCCAGTGACTGGTAGCCGTGGGCAAGGACCATCAGTGGCTATTATGACCAAGAAGCTTGAAAAATGTTCAAAGAAACAGATAGGAAAACAAAAGCCACACAATTGGCCTAGACTGGAGATAGGAACTAAGCAAACATCCTGTCCAAACTGGATGAAATATAGAAGCCTATGTGTGTCCACCCGTGTATGCACCCGTGTGCGTGTGTATATGTGTGTGCCTCATGCAGAGAAGAAGGTAGGTGTCATGCTTGTGGACACGACACATGCAAACACATACATGTGCACAGATACACAAGCACAAATATATGCAGGCGTGAATACATGCTCACACACACTGTCCGTCTTCCCATTCTCCCACACCTTCACAGAGAGACTGTGGAGAGGAGAGGCAGGGGTTGTGGCTCAGGTGCTGTGGAGAGGCAGGTGCTGTAGCTCAGGTGCTGTGGAGAGACAGGTGCTGTGGAGAGGCAGGTGTTGTGACTCAGGTGCTGTGGAGAGGCAGGGGTTGTGGCTCAGGTGCTGTGGAGAGGCAGGTGCTGTAGCTCAGGTGCTGTGGAGAGACAGGTGCTGTGACTCAGGTGCTGTGGAGAGGCAGGTGCTGTGGAGAGGCAGGTGTTGTGGCTCAGGTGCTGTGGAGAGGCAGGTGTGGCTCAGGTGCTGTGGAGAGGCAGGTGTTGTGGCTCAGGTGCTGTGGAGAGGCAGATGTGTGGCTCAGGTGCTGTGGAGAGGCAGGTGCTGTGACTCAGGTGCTGTGAAGAGGCAGGTGCTGTGGAGAGGCAGGTGCTGTGGAGAGGCAGGTGTTGTGGCTCAGGTGCTGTGGAGAGACAGGTGTTGTGGCTCAGGTGCTGTGGAGAAGCAGGTGTGTGGCTCAGGTGCTGTGGAGAGGCAGGTGCTGTGACTCAGGTGCTGTGGAGAGACAGGTGCTGTAGCTCAGGTGCTGTGGAGAGACAGGTGCTGTGACTCAGGTGCTGTGGAGAGGCAGGTGCTGTGGAGAGGCAGGTGTTGTGGCTCAGGTGCTGTGGAGAGGCAGGTGTGGCTCAGGTGCTGTGGAGAGGCAGGTGTTGTGGCTCAGGTGCTGTGGAGAGGCAGGTGTGTGGCTCAGGTGCTGTGGAGAGGCAGGTGTTGTGGCTCAGGTGCTGTGGAGAGACAGGTGTTGTGGCTCAGGTGCTGTGGAGAGACAGGTGTTGTGGCTCAGGTGCTGTGGAGAGGCAGGTGCTGTGACTTGCATGGCTCTTCTAGCCATAGTCCTTGTAACTCCCACCAACGGATGGGGCGGGAACATGCAGATTGAGGGAGTTTCCTTTTTGCTGACTGGGTCCAGATACCAGCAGGTGGGGGAGACACTGACAGGACTCTATGACTCTGCTGTGAGGGCGTGTTCTCAGGATTCGCTGTGACTGTAACGCCTCTGAGCTCTAACAGGGGGATTGGAGCTCTAACAGGGGGATTGGCCGATGTTGCCGTCCTGGGTAGAAATGGGTCCTCTCAGAAGCAGGCTGTTTCACGACCATCAAGAATAAGAGCCCTGAGCGGAGTGTGTTCCCAGGACCCGGAGACCTCTGCACGCTGAACCATCTTGAACTCTGAGGCAGCTGTGACACCACAGCACCAGAAGAGAAACAACAACAGAACAAAGCGAAACCAGGAAACAGAGCAGTGGGCTTCCCGCCCCATAGAAAGTCAAGCTGAGTGCCTTCAATCAGGAGGCTCACTTGTGGGGTGCAGCACCTCCAGGCACTTCATCTGGGGAGTTAGGTTTGCTGACTCAAGGACCTAGACACTAGTGCCTTCAGACTCAGGCTTATGGCAAAGTGGAGGGCCCTTGGGGCATTCAGCAGCAGCACTGAATGCAGGGGCAGGGCAGAGGCCTAAAGTGGTTGGTGTCAGAACTGGCAAGAAGGTTGGAGGGTGGAGGCTTGTCTGACCCTCCTCTTGTAGGAATCTGCCATAGGCGGATACTTGGGTCTTTCTTCTCGTGAAGTCACGGGAGATCGGATGCCACCCCTGTGTCCTTTTTCCAGGGTCCTCCCTGGACACTAGGCTCTGTACACAGATGGCTGTCTTCTGTGAACCCTCCTGACAGCTCACACCACCCCTTCCGAGACAGAAGCTCCACGGCTCCTCAGAAGCACTCACCCCTTCTCCACACACAAAGCCCTCCCTCGGTCTGGCTGTGATGCCGATTGGCAGCTCCGAGGATAGCATTCTGCTCAAAACTCAACTCCCAGTTGAAAAAGGCAGGGACTCTTCAGAAGGCTCTCTGAGGTCTGGACCGGGAGGTAGCTTTCTGGGCAGGGCGGCACCCGTGAGAGCGCCTGCTCATTATAGATCCCCCTCCCCTGTCTCCCACCACCTACCCTGCTCATGCTGGGGAGAGAGAGAGCACTGACATGGAAGTGGGCAGTCTGCGAATTGGAATCTCAGCTCCCACCCTTTCACGCTGTGTGAACCTCCGCCAGTGGCTTAGCCTCTTTGAGCAAGAGTTGTTTTGCTTCACCTTTTCTTGTGAATCAGGTGACCGTTTGTCGAGCAGGCCATCAGTTTTGGATTCAGCAACCCACATCCAGGTTGTTGGCCCTCATGCGTGGCGATCCCCTCAATTTACATCCCTTTTCCCACTTCCGCTGCGTCTCCTCTTCCCAGTCCTTCTCTCCGGCCCCTCTGAACCTTGTCTGTGAGCGACTGCTGCCCTTTGGACCCTCAGTGGGTGCTTATTTCAACATGGGGGCGAGTCGAAGCTCCTAGGCCTGGGAGGTCCCACCAGTCTCTATCCCACCAGTAAGCCTGAACTCTTGAATAATTTTGAGCCTGGCTAGCAGTTTCATCATCTGTCAAATAATCTGAAAAATAACTCCCAGGTAAACATGTTGGGGGGAATCCATTCAGAGCTCCCGTGTATTGCGGCTGAGCTGGTGCACCGCACATTCCGGGGGTGGGGGAGAGGGGAGGCGGGCGTGTGACGTGGGTTGTTCTTGGGAGGAAGCTGCGGCTAATCTGCTCTTGTAAAGGCTTACGTAAAGCCTTGGGCACCCTGCATAGGGTCCCTGTGCGTCAGAATCAACTGGACAGCCGTGGTAGAGTATTACTGTGCTGTTGTTATTACCATTTAAGGCAGTCCCTAGGCAATGGCGTCTTCAAGCGGCCTTTGTGGGAAAGGAGAACGAGGTGATGCGGTTCTGATTTAGCCTTTTACTAGGTCTTCTCAATGCAGCAAGTGGAGGGGCTTGGGGTGAAGAAGGCCTGGCTAGTAGGCAATGGTTTAATCCTTTCAAAGAGAAGGGACATTTGCATAACTTTTGAGGGTAAGCAGGTGTTTTCTGTAGGTTAGACATAATGCAGGAGATGCCTGTTTATGTGCGACAGTCCCTGGGAAGTACAAGCCATCTCTTGCACTAATTCCTGTGTTAATATCGATAAAAAGTAATATGTTCACTGTTCCAGCATAAGGCTGGCAGCTAGAATGTGGCTTCAAAATAGGTTTATCCATCATCTTCAATTCACGAAAGGGCCTGGTCATAGGCTTCAGAGTGAGAAGACGCCTTGGTAATATGCTTAGTTGACAACGCACCTATCATGCCCTCAGGATTATCTTTTCATTGCTTTTTATGGTTCATAGTCCAAGAAGTGGCTCTCGCTTTTCTGCTTCCTGGGCATTTTCTTGGTGGGCCATTGGGTACCTTGAAGCCCAGGATGTGTGTGTTCTTGGAATAATATGGTCTTAATGGGATGAGCTTGATTTAACTCATGTATAATTATCTTCAACTAAAAATACTGATTTTTTTAAAACCTAAAGCACAATGCACGGTATCCAGTTAAATGCCACTGCATTATTAAAAGGACGCTGTACATGTCCAGCTCACCCCCTCACCCCTCGCAGACCAGCTCACCCCCAAGGCCCCCTGTCCCCTGGAAGCAGACAGGAGAATGACTCTCTGTGAGGTCCACTCGCAGACACAGGTCGCCCCTAGGGCAATGCCTACTGAACACGGGATTTACATCTGCAGAAGCTGACCCCTCATGGCTCTTACTTGGCTCTCAGAGAGTTGGCAGCCAGACTTATTCAACTCCACCCCAGGCAGGAGCTGAAAGAGTTTAAATCAGCCTGAAACAGTGACTTCTAACCAGACACAACGGAAGTCTTCAGGGAGACAGTGAGGTCCGACCCCTGCCTGGGGAGAAGTCCAGCAGCTGGGGTGCCACGCCAATGGCTCGAGGATTTCCAGTCAGCAGGTCAGGGACTGTCTCCTAGTTGCCCACCAGATTTTAAAAGGGAAAGATTTCCACAGGCGGGGTAGGCTAAACAATCGAGGGAGGCAGGGCAGAGACTAAGGAAGAGAGGAAGGCAGGCAGGCAGGAAGGAAACCAAGACAATACCAAGCAAGGGACAAATAACACGTCCCCTAAAATTGTAACCAAGAACCATAATAAAAGGAGACACTGAGACTACAAAATAAGAGTGGGGGAGGGGGCCATACAAAAAGACCAAAAATAAGAAAGAATTTAAATGGTGGGAACAGACAGAAAAACAGAGCAGAGGAGGAAGAGGCGCTAAAGCTGATGCCGTTCCAGACTGCAAATGTATAGGCAGGAGATGGGAGAGAGAAAATGACAGGGTGGTCCTGGAGACTTAATGTGCAAATAATTGTGGAAATTAAGGGAAGGAAAATCACAGCGCAATCAAGGAGACGTTTCTAGAAACTGGGGGGTGTCCATTGCCAGATCGAAAGGGTCTTTGGAGAGCCCAGCGCTGAGAATGAAGATTCACATCAAAACCTGGCACCCCCAAGCTGCCAGTCCCCAGAAAGGAGGAAGATCACACAGAGCTGCCAGGGAGAGAGAGAAGCAGGCAGGAATCTGAATGACATCAGACGCTACGGAGCGTGGCTTTTAAAATTGGGATGGGAAATTACTTCCAAATTCGAGCTGTCCATGCAGTAAACTATCAATTAAGAATGAGCGTGGACCAGAGAAGTTTCAGAGAAATGGGGTCTTACAATGTCCAACAGGCTCCAACATGATGGGAAGAGGCTGAGGCAGGAGGTGAGATGAGTGATTGAATATACCACGACAATCAGCCCTGTAACCTTCACTCAACCCACACTTAAAAACACGAACAAACACACACACACAAGCAAGTTCTCACCTCTCAGATTCCTTTCTAAAGACGTTACTCATGGGCCGGCGCCATGACACTGAGGGCGTAGGCTAAGGCTGGGCCGGGATGTGGTTAACAGCACAAGAGGGATCTGGGTAGCAGAGGACGGGGCAGAGGGAATCTGCAGGGAGATTGCTGAGAAGACCCAAAACAGAGCTGTTGCAAGAGACAAACTAATCCTAAGTAATCCTCCGCCCGGAGAGCTGAGGTCTCTAGGCAGCGTGTCTCTGGGGATAAGAGCAGGAAACGGATAGACTACTTCCCGCGTTGGACTGCATGGAGAAGTGCTTGTTAGGCGTAAAGAAGATACGACCACAAATCTGAAAAGCACCAATTTCTTTTTTGAAAAAGACAACCCGAGGGCGGGGGTTGGGGTGGGGTGGGGTGGTGAACCATGTTGCAATTACCTCATAAAAAGCCTGTTACAATTTTTTCCCACAAGGCCTTTTGAAAAATAATACCAATTTTCAGACAATTGCCTGTTTAATTTCATTTCCATTTTGGAGATACATGCAACATATTTTGACCAAGAAACACATGGACCCCACGGGGCTTCTACACGTTCATAGGAAAATACCGTGGTCTTTCCATCTCATTGTCCCCAGCAGATGAACGCTCCCTGCTCTCTGCTAGACCAAACCAGAGCCACCAGGTTGATGCGGAATCATCGAGACGCTGTAGGACCAAGGGCATAACCTCTGTGGGTTTCCGAGGCTGTAAATCTTCATGGGAAAAGGAAACTTCTTTCTCCCACGGCTGGTGGAAATGAACTGCTGACCTTGAGGTTAGCAGCCCAATGGGTATCTGGTTATGTGATCGGATGTACAAAAGAAGCATAGAGCTGGCATATAGTACTACTTCTCATAGAATAGATGAAAGACGTAGTGCTTGCTTATCTGCTAATAGAAACGGCCTTTGACATTATCATTGCAGGCAATGACACCTACCAGCTGACTCAGAAAGAATTCCTAGTTAGTCTGAAACTAGCATGTTGGGCATGCTTGACTTGTTTGCCATATTTGGATGAACCCAAAATGCTTTGCTAAGCAAGTTATGCCAGACAAGAAAGACCTTTTACCATGCTTCAGTCTCTTGGCTGGCACTCTGTTTCCATGTGTTTGGAAGTGCCTTTATAGTCAGTCTTACTTTGCCCTGGAGGCATTGTTCCTATGCGCTAACTTTATTTTTAAGCAGAGTTTGAGTAAAAATTATCCAAGAACTCGGGATGAAATGAAATAGCTTAGTATGGCTCTTCAATACATAGCATGTAAATAAGGTGTAGAAGACTCTCAGTCTTGATTGGTCAGTTTGGCCATTCTTCTGGGTATAAAACAGACATATCAGAAAGAAGAGCAGAAAAACTCACGATTGTCAAGAAAGAAGTGCCGCCAGCAGAGCCTGTTGGAGACCCTGCCTGAGGTGGCGGAGGCATCATAGAACCACAGGTTACTCCAAGCTGAGACCAAGACAGGCAAAGGTCAAGGAACCACCTGGCTAAGATGCTGAGGACCAGAGAAAGGCTTGGCCACTGGATGAGAAAAGGCACTGATGCCGTGATTAAAAAACAAAAAACAAAAACAAACCAAAACTGTGTCCTCCATGTTTTCTGATTCTGATTTTTTGTAACCTATGAACTTCCTGGGAACCCCATCATCATGAGTAGTATCCATGAGTTCTCTGTGGCCATTGAAACAGACTGTCGAAGCCAGTGGAGAAGGAGAGGGCTACGAGGGGAAACTTGGTTTCAGAATGGGGTAAAAGAAAGATGGAGGATAGACCAGAGTCATGTCCGACCTCTACCTTGGTTTTGGGTTGATGTGAAGTTGGCTTCTCCTTCTGCTACTGGGACTGGAGAAGGCCTGACATGGCCCCACACCATTTCTTCATAGCCCCCAAAAGGTTAAGAAAGTGAATGATACGGTCAGAGCGTCTTGCCTGCCACAGGAGTCCCTCATCTTAGACGAGTCATCCAGTCACCGTCCATCAATCTGCTCATCCTTTTCCGGTGACTCAGAGAAGCAAGTCCTCGTCTCATCAGCTCCTGTGTATCAACTGTACTGATGTACAGTTTCAACTAATTGTGTGCTACTTATTCCAACGTTACTTTTATTGTTTTGTTGATGCATCTCTCTGTCCATGAAAACTGAGTTCCGTTGGAACATAGAAGTATTTCCTCCATTAAAATTAATTGGAATAGCAATAGGGGAAAGGGAGGAAGGGAATCCCATCGCAATGATTGACACATAACCACAAAGAACAGCAGAAACCATGGGGGAAGGGAGAAGCGGGTCAGTGTGAGATATGAAAATAATAATAATTTATAATCTATCAAGGAGCTACCCGAGGGGGAGGTGAGAAGAGGAGGTGATACCAAGGGCTCAATAGAAAGAAACTATCTAGAAATGAACGATGGCAGCATATGTACAAATATGCCTGATATAATTAATGTATGGATTGTAATAAGAGTTGTAAGAGCTCCCAATAAAATGATCTTTTAATTTAAAAAATGTAATGGAATTGACAGGGTTTCCAGGAACTCATTGAAGTCCTTTCATGAGAAGTGAGTATTTAGGAAGGGAAAGGGAAGGTCGTCCCCGACTTGGCTCGGCCGTGAACAATGTTTATGTGATCATAATAGTGAAAACAATAACTATGGATTTCATTTAAAGGGTTACTTAAGCCATATCAGGAGGGTGGGAGAAGGGGGGTAGTGTACGGGGCATGCCTTCGTGGAGCGGAGTCTTCCTCGGGAAGAGGTCAGTCCATAATGGCTCAAGCAGAACATGGAAAATGACCAGGTAGACGTGTCACTTGGAAACATAAAGCGTGCTACTTAGAAAACAAACAACCTTGAGGGTCAGCAAAAAAAAAAAAAAAGAAGACCCCTGAGGCGATGGTTTGGTGCAGCGGTTGCAGCAATGGACTGAACATAGCAGGGATTGTGAGGACCGTGTGGGCCAGGCAGTGTTTCCTTACTGTGCCCCCTGGGTTGCTCTCGGCACCTGACAACAACCAAAACTCGACTGCTACAGGGAAGGCAAACAGAGGAAGGGTTTCGGGGGGAGGGGGGATAGACAGGGGGAGGGGTAAGAGGGAGATGATGTCAAGAAGTTCAGGAAGGAAAAGTATGTTTACAGACTGATTGTGGAGGCAATTGTACAATTCTGTTTGACGTGACTGAACTGTGCAAAGATAAGACATATATATTAGACTCCTAAGTTACAACACATTTTTTTAAATGACAGAGATCCAGGAATGGGCTTGGCGCTCACTTGTACTTAATCCTAGCTCCAATTTAAGAACAATTAGTGCTTACATCATGGCCCTGCTCGATACTTGCCTTCAGGAAGGGAACACGGAAGATACGAGTGTTGTAGCAACATGTGATGAAGAATTTAGATGGTGCCCGGCTATCAGATAAATACCATCTGGGGGTCTGGGGTCTTTAAGGCTTGTCTGCAAACAAGCAGCGATCTAAGTGAGACGTCAACTAAGTCTGCACAGAAGAAGCACACCATCAGCAGTCACTAAAGGATTGGAACCCATACAACACCAAGTTGAAGAAGGGCTCAGTATCAGATCCTAAATTGCAAGAATCCAGTGTGCAGAAGGTGGTGGGTGACAGCAGGAGCCCAAGATTCATTTGTGGAACCTGCATAGGGAATAAGCCTCTGTAGAACTCCCCCGTCTAAAAGTTGAGGGGTGGGAGGAAAGCTTGGGGGAGAGGAGGACAGATGATCAAAGGCATAGATCAGACCTGAGCAGTTACAACTTAGTCAGTACATCCGCCCCCCCCCCCCTATGATGCAGGCTGGACCTGATCTGCTTTCCAGATTTTTCTGTATTTTTCATTTGTATTGTTTGGTTTGGTTTCTGTTTGTTCGTATTAGAGTGTGTCTCAGAGGCGTTATGTCAACGAGGTCACCCTCGTGAAGCTGCGTTATATGCTTTTCGGTTTTTTTGGCATATGAAACCCAGGATCGATGAGCCTATAGGGACAGCAAGTAGATTCAGGGGTTCAGGGGTACAATTGTTGGTGAGGCAGTAAAAAGGAGAACATGTCAAGGAGTCCATGTTGAAAAAGAATGGTTGGAAGCCAATTGTGGTAGCAATTTTATAATTCTACTTGACGTGATGAAATATGGAATGAGGTGTCTATGTACTAAACCCCAACGTAATTAAAAAGAGACCCAAGTGGAGCCCCTGGGTGGTGCCGACTGTCAAGGACTGGACTGAAAACAGAAAAGGGGACCGTTCAAACGCTCCCTGAGGCGCCTCGGAAGTAAGGTCTGGTGACCTGTTTTTGAAAGGTCACAGCCCTGTCTACTGGGTCGCCACGAGAAAGGGCTGCCTCGGCCACTCACAGCCACCACTGGACACATCGAAGCCAAGGAAACCGGCGCGAGCATAGAAGAGGCATCTGGGAGGGTGACGCTGGCTGTCTCTGTGGGGGACGAGTGGGTTAAAGACAAGGCAGGGACTGCTTTTTCTCTTCAAGCATAGTTTTGTTTGGCTTTTAAAATGTAATAACCTTCATAAAGAAAATTTTTAAGTTGTTTTCAAAGGTAATAAATGTCCCTTGGAGAAAATACCAATAAGCAAAGAGATGAAAATTAAAAAATAAAACAAACAAAAAATTAAAAAACAGACACATCCTTAAGACGTCGTTCAGCTGAGCGGCCGCTGAAACACACTGGTGTGTTTCCTCTAGTTTACACTTGACTGGACAGATACATATGCATGTTTTAAAGGGGCCAGCGAGACGGTGTTATAAAGATTGTTTTGCAGCCTTTATGTTCGATTTCTTTCCTGGAGGTAATTGTGGGCAGATTTTCTATATCAGTTTTCATCTACTGCATCACTTTAATGCCTGCATAATACCTATTATATGGCTATACTCTCATTTATTTAATTCACCCTGACACTCACCACTAATTATCCCATCAACCTCATTCTTCCAGCAAACAACGCGAGTGTAAATTCCTGGAAGAAGATCGCAGAAAGGCATTCCTCTCTACCCTGGGTTTAATTATTGCCACCAGGACTTCCTACATTGCTTTACTAGTGAGAGAATGATATAATTGACTTTCTGACCTGTTCTGAGATTTTCCTCCGATGGTTTCTTTTTTCCACCCTCTTTAAAATGAATAGTGAAATTCAAGCGAGGTAGACGGCTGCCCTTGCCTGTCAGCAATCATGTCCTCATCTCCCTGACAAGTTTTTCTTCATGGATTCCAAACACCATCTCCCCCCTACCCTCCACCTCGCAATCCTCCATCCGTAATTCTCAATCCCCCGGGTCTGGACAGGGCCACCCCCAACTTCTGGGCCCAAGTGACCATATGACCGCACCTGGTCCGTCAGCCTTTTTCACATCCCTGGTCCTTGTGAATGGTTTCAGGACGGACATACACGTCAACGGACCCAACACGAGGCCACACGAAAAACGGTTGCAGGATCACTCCCTCGAACTCAAACTCGCTGCAGGCCATGCAGTGCTGACTACAGCCACCCTGTCGGACACTGTAGAGCGGCCCCTGCAGGTTTCCAAGACTGTAACTGTCTTAAGGCCATAGAACGCCCTGTCTTTCTCCTGCAGGTGGTTTTGAGCTGTAGACCTTGCAGTCAGCAGCCCCGCACATAACCACGGCACCACCAGCGCTCCTCCAGGAAAGAGCCATTCTCGCTTGGCTGGGATTATTGTATTGAAAGGGCAGGCCCACCTTATTCTGCTGTGTTTTGCTCTATTGTGCTTCACTGATAGTGTGTTGAAATAAATCTTTAAAAAAACAAAAACACAAATTGAAGGTCTGGAGCCCCTGTTACATCAGGTAGGTCTATCAAGAATGTTTTTCCCAAAGCGTCTGCTCGTGTTCTGTGTCTCTTTCTGGAATTCTCTAAATGTTTAAGACATCTTCTTGTTGCTATACACTTAATAGCTCAGCGCAGACTCCCTGCCATCAAACCACTGCTGCCTCTTAGTGACCCCTGTGGGCTTCTGAGACTGTAACTGTCTACAGGAGTAGAAAGCCCAGTCGTTCTGTCTCAGAGCTGCTGGTGGTTTTGAACTGCTGGCCATGCAGATCGCAGCCCAATGCGCAACCACGACACCACCAGCACTCCTCATGCACTGACTAGACTACTGTCTGTTGTTGCTGTTAGGTGCTGTCGAGTGAGTGGTGACTCACAGAGACCCTTTGAGCAACAGGACAAAGCGTTGCTGGGTCCCGCGCCATCCTCCCCTGGTTGTGTTGGAGCCATTGTGGCCGCCACAGTGCCAATTCCTCCACTCACGGTCTTCCTCGTGCTCCCTGCTCTTCTACTTTACCAAGCACGATGTCCTTTTCCAGGGACTGTTCTCTCCTGATAAGCTGTCCAAAGACTACAGGATAGTATAAACCTAATATTTAGATGCACTGGGAAACCTTAAAATCCTCGGGCGTGGCTTCATCGGGATGCTTGCTTGATTGTGGTGCTCTGGAAATGAGCCCACAACATCTGGGATGTGTGCTTGGAGGGGTAGCTGTGGCCATTTGCCACGACCAAGGGACAATCTGGGAATAAAGCCAGCCTGGAGGGAAGCCAAGCCAGGAGGTGTAAAGGCAACGGGGAGGGAAGGTATGCCCAGAGTGTAAACAGCAGCTTCCTGATGACATTGTCTGAGCACCTAGATGGAGCCCTACCTGACGCTCCTGGTGAAAACTGTTGTCTGGATCCATATGTGTCCATTATCTCTGAATCTATTTGAGCTTGAAGGTCTGTCATCTGAAAATGTGTGTGTGTGTGTGTGTGTGTGTGTGTGTGTAATATGGACTCTATGCCACAATTCAAGCAGTACAGAAAGGAGTATAAAGTGAAAATGTCGTCTTTCTTCTCGCTCTGTGAATTTCCAGTCCATGCACCCCAGAGACAATCATTTTTCATGTTACCCTAGATAGGCTTCCAAAGTACATCTCTACATTAACAAAGGTCTCTAGTTTTTAAGTAACAAATAAGAATATAGTATCCTACAACCTGTATTTTCTATTTCCAGTATGCATTTGACCATTTACGTCACTTTAGGACTCTACTTATGGACATTCCAGAGTCCAACCCATCCACTACTGATGGCCATTTATATTGGTCTTGTTTAGACTCTAGTTTTTCATGTTAAAAAGCATGAGTGGCCACACTTCACTCCATGTACAAAAACAAACTCAAGATGTACTAAAGACCTACGTAAACGTAAACCCTAGAACTGTAAAGACCGTCAATGAGACAATGGGTACACAGTTAAGGCCCTAAAGCATGACACAAACACAGTACAAACCACAATAACTAGAAAACACATAGCAGACTAACTAGATAGGTTGAGACCTCCTAAAAATAAGATGCATCAAAAGAGAAAAAGGAGATCCCACAGACTCGGGGGGAAGTTTTTGGCAATGATACATCAGACAAGGGACTGGTCTCTAAAATTTACAGAAAACTACAGCACCTGAAGAAGAAATGTTGACTCATCCAATGTAAAAACGAGCAGAGGACACGAACAGTTCACCAGAGAAGACGCTCAGGCGGCTGGCAAACACATGAAGAAATGCTTGAGGTCGCGTGCCATCGGGGAGATGCCAACCAAAACCTCGTCCCCCGGCCCTGATAGCAAAGTCACAACAGCAACACTGCAGAATAGCAAGTGCTGGAGAGCGCCCCGAGATTGGAGCCGTCAGACACTGCTGGTGGTCCTGTGAATCGTGTAACCCCTGGGGAGCGTGGTATGCTGCTTCCTCAAACAACTGGAAATAGAAATACCCTATGACCCAGAACCCTGGTGCTTGGTGTATACCCTAAATGAGCAGACACCCACCCATGTTCATTGCATCACTGTTCATGCTAGCGAGAAGATGGGAACCGTCTAAGTGTCTATCAGTAGAAAGAGGGACGAGTGAACTCTGATACACGCAGACAGTGGAATTCTCACTCACTGCCATCCAGTCCATGTTGACTCATAACAACTCTCGAGGACGGGATAGAGCTACTCTGTGGGCTTCTGAGAATTTAACGCTTTACTCGAGGACAAAGCCTCGTTTTTCTCCTGTGGAGCAACTGCTGGTTTCAAACTGGCAACCTAGAGCTTAACAGCGCAATGAGTAACCCATTACACTCTCTACCAGGGCGTTGAATGGAATACTATGCGTAGCTAAAGAACAATGACGAAGCTGTGAAATGCGTTGTAATAGTTAGGTTTTCTGTGCCAACTTGCCTCTCGTAGGAACATGTGGCAGAGTTCAGACTGTCAATCAGGCCGCAGTTTGATTAGAGGGAGAACAGCTAAATGGCTTTCCAAAGCTTGCCTCCTTATCTCTTTCTCCTGGGAGGCGGGCCACAATCTCTCTCTCTGCTTCACCTTCCTGTTGACAAGCCACAAGGAGCCATGCTGAGACCTGCAAGAGCCCTGGAGATGCTTCCACTGCCACTGGATCCACAAGGCTTTGCACCCACTGGCCTGTGATCTTCCTGCATTCGGCACCATTGCATGTAGCTGTGTGAGTCTGAAGAGGGATTTATGGACTAGTATCAGACTTTGGCGCTAGTATCGGACTTAAGGACTTGATTTGGACTGGGTAGGGATGTTTTCTTGATATCCATTTACACCTGGATATAAAGCTCTTTCTTGCAAGTATATGAGTGTTTCTGGATTTGTTTCTCTCATCAACCTGGCCTAGCACACACATTAGGACATGGATGGACTTAGAGGACACTATGCTGAGTCAAGTTAGTCAAACACAAAAGGGCAAATATTATATAAGGCTTCTTGCCCCTTGATGAGGGGACTAAGAATCAGTCATCACGACAAGGGTTTGCAGAAAGTTCCAAATCATCAGCATGTTCAGTCCCCTGTCAGTCCAGACTCGTGGGGCCCCTGTGTACCAGAGCAGAACTGCCTTGGTGGAGTTTGTTGGCTGTGCTCCTTGTTGGACCAGAATGCTCCGTCTTTCTCCCATGGAGCGTCTTGGTGTGTTTGAACCACCAGCCTCTCTGCTCGCACCCCAGCGCTTAATCGCCGCACCAGCAGTAGGATAACTATTTTAAAATCACCATGAGGTCAATTCCTTCTAAGCAGTCCTACAGCACAGAGCGGAGCTGCCTTATCCAGTTCTCAAGGGTGTCCGTCTCTATGGAGCAATGCTTCAGCCTTCTCGCTGGTGCGTTTGAATGGCTGGCATTTTGGCTAGCAGGTGAGTGCTTTAACCAGACAGCACCACGTTGGCTCCTTCGCCAGCAATGCCATTCAAAGGTAGACGCCAGCAAGAATGGACAGCAGGACTCAAGCCGGCCCTGGGACACGAATGCTTGTTGCAGTGGCCGCTCAATAGTCAAAAGGCAGAAATAACCTACATGCTTATCCAGAAGGGAATGAATCCAATGTGGCGCCTACCTGCAGCATGTTATTAAACTCCCTGCCACCGAGTCAATGTGGACTCACACCGATGTCACCCGGGGGTTTCTGAGCCGGTAACAGGGAAGAAAGCCCAGTCTTTCTCCCATGGAACTGCTGGGGGTTCACAGCGCCGACCATGTGGATCTCAGTCTAACGCGTAACCGCTACACAACTAGTCTGTCACGTAGGCAAAGTGCTGATGAAGCATGGGTGGGTCTGGAAAAGAGTGTGCTGCATGAAATAAATCCGATCCGTAAAAAGATAAAATAAGAAACCTGCCAAAAGAAACCACCTTTGACGGCGACCAGAGGTGAGGGGGGCAGGCAGGGGAGGGAAACACAAGGGGAGAGCAGAGGTCAGCAAACTGCAGCTGGAGAGCACTCTGCGGCCCCTTCAGTACACGCACGTGGCTCGGAAGTAAAATGGGGAACGAAAATAAAACGATCCTAGTTTCGCTTATAAAAATTCATAAGGATAATATTCAGAGAGTGGTGATTTCATTTGTTTGCAAAAATGCATTTCTGGCTCTCGAATCATTTTTGAATTGTAATAAGGGATGGGATTGGCTCTTCCATGCCCCAAGCTGGCCAACCACTGGGTGTTAACTTTTGGGCGAAGAAGAGGAAAAGGGAGGGGGCAGGGAATGGGCAAGCCGTTGGAAGATTTTGGAGGTGTTTAAATTGTTGAGTATGAAAAAGATTATCTGAACTCTAAACCCCTCGTTGTGTAGGGGGGTTCATTTCATTGGGCTGAGTGGGGAGGGATAAGCGTTGCTAGGTGCTCGGTGTGAAACTTGCTTCCAGAAATACAAACCCTGCATTCTTTGTGCCAGTTCACAGGGGTCAAGATTTAAAGACCCAGAGTCCTGTCGTCCTTTCTTGATTCAAACCCGGCAGGGAAGACAGGGACAGCGTTCCGTGGGGAGAGATAGCTTGAAATACACAGCACCAGAGCCCAGCCGAGGGATGGTCTACCAGTCATCACAGGTGCAGAAAGGGTTTGGGTTCTCATCAATGTCTGTCGGAAACATGGTTGATAATGTAATCTCTGCTTGTATAAATGTCCCATTCGTTTTTTTCCCTTCTTCCTGAGAACCATGTCGACTCGCACTGACCAGAATTCTGTGTTTGGTGGAGACGTGTCTGCAGTAGCGTGTCTGTGAGAAGCCACATGCTTTATGAACCCTACCCATCAATAATGGAAAACTGATTTCTATTTACCCGGCTAGCGGAAAGACTGAATTATCTTGCTCTTCCCTGTAAAACACCTGATATTTCAAAATTGATGCCCTATGTGTAAGAAGTGGTACAAAATTCATGTAGCCAAGAGAACGCAGGAAAAGGTTTGATAAAGGTGCACAAGGTACTAAACGAATTAGGAAAATGTGGCGTTTTTCTGGATTTTGTGATGCTTGTGGTAGTTGTCAGCTTTTTAAAATGTGTCATTTTATACGGCTGCTTTTCTTATTCTAAATCAAGATTCACTTTTATGCCTGACGCTAAGTTGTAATGTCGAGTGTGTGTGTGTGTGTGTGTGTGTGTGTGTGTGTGTGTGTGTGTGTCTTATGAGGCCCTCTAACATTTTGCTTCTGCCTCAACAAAACCTGGGTTTGCCTCTACAGAGAAGCTTCAGTGCGGGTCCTGAAGTTAGATGGCCCAGCGAGCCCGTGGGCTAGCTCTGTGACCCTGTACAGTTTACGTCATGTCTGTGCTTTGTTCTCTTCAGCTGTGAAGTAGAGCTAATACCCAAGGGAGGCTTGTGAAGATAAAGCGAGTTATGACATATAAAGAACCTAGGACTTGGTACCTAGTCACATCATTGACTAGCCTGATTTATTTATGCTTATATAGAGAGGCCTTTTTAAAAAGATCATTTTATTGGGGGCTCTTACAGCTCTTGTAACAATCCATACATCGATTGTAGTGGCAAGCAGATTTGTACATATGTTGCCATCATTATTCTCTTAACATTTATATTTGAGCCCTTGGTATCAGCTCCGCTTTTTTCCCCTCCCTCCCTACCTCGTGACCCCTTGATAAATGATAAATTATCATTTTCATATCTTACATAACCACTGTTTCCCTTCCCCCACGGTTTCTGTTGTTCGCCGCCCCCCCTCCCCCCGGGAGGAATGGGGGGTGGTTGTGTGTCGATCATTACTATCGGTTTTCCCTTCCTCCCCAACTCTCCCCACTTTTCCCCTGCCCTCCTGGTATCACTACTCCCATTTCTGTTCCTGGGGAGTTTATTTGACCTGGATTCCATGTGGCCTGAGCTCTCATTACCTATGTACATGCTCCGGTCTAGCCCACAGGGAAAGGCAGGACGGGGGTCATGACAGCTGGGGGTGAGGAAGCCTCAAGGAACCAGGGAAATGGTGTGTGTTTCATCGGTGCTATACTGCACCCTGGTTAGCTAATCCCTTCCTTGTGATCCTCCTGTGAAGGGATGTCATATTGTCTACAGATGGGCTTTGGGTCTCTGCTCCTCGTTCTCAACAATATGGTTTGTTTGTTTGTGGTCTTCTGATGCCTGTTACCTGATCCCATCAACACACCATGATTGAACAGGCTGGTGTAGTTCTTCCATGTGGGTTTGTTGCTTCTCTGACAGATGACCACTTGATTACCTGCAAGCCTTTCAGACACCAGATGCTTTATCCTTTGATACCCGGGCACCATCAGCTTTCTTCACCACATTTGCTTGTGCACCCATTTTGTCTTCAGTGACCTTGAGAGGACAGTGAGCATCACAGAATGCCAGGTTGCTAGAACAAAGTGTTCTTGCATTGAAGCAGGGCTTGAGCAGAGACCAAAAGTCCATCCACTACCTCAATTTAATGCCATACAAATATATGTACATATGCCAATACCTCTATTTTTATTAATTGATGTATTTACATAAGAGCACACCTATGTTTATACCTCTCTCCATAGCTTTGCTTCCTAGATCTTTCCTCTGTTTCCTTTTACCTTCCTCCTGCCTCGCCATCACGCTTGCCTGTCTTCTGCCTCTTAGCAATTCCTTTCAGCTAGACTGCTGTTGCTCCAACACCCCCAGGATTTCCACATCCTCCTTGTTGTTGATTTAATTCCCTAGTTGTTCCCCTTCTACATTGTTGTTTGTTCACTACTCCTTTACCCCACCTCCTCCTCCCCCAAGTCCTTCTGGAACCATTGGTTCTGTTGCCTTCTCCTCTAGCTTCCATGGTTATCTCTAAATTCAGAATGCCCTTATTAAAGCAAGGAGTTGATATCAAGGGCTCGAGTAGAAAGAAAATGCTTTGATGGCAACATGAACAAATGTGCTTGACACAATGGATGGGTATATGGATTGTGATAAGAGCTATAAGAGCCTCCCCATAAAATGATTTAATAGTAATACAAATAGCCTTATTTTAACGCCCCCATGGTATAGTGGATTACATGCACTGTACGACTGCTAACCTCAAGGTCAGTCTTTCGTACCCACCAGCTGCTCCACAG
Source organism: Tenrec ecaudatus (assembly GCF_050624435.1). Lineage (NCBI taxonomy): Eukaryota > Metazoa > Chordata > Mammalia > Afrosoricida > Tenrecidae > Tenrec > Tenrec ecaudatus. The sequence continues at coordinate 34,867,884 of NC_134533.1, read as the reverse complement.
CTGCACGGAGAGGTTCTCTACTCCCACAGAGTCGCCGTCTCTGAAATACACAGGGGCAGGTCTCCCTGTGGGCCTACCCTGTCCTCTAGGGTTTCTGAGAGACGGAACTGACTTGATGACAGCGAGTTTGGTGGTTTGGTTGTCCTTGTTTTGTATTCCCTTGTGTAGGGACTTCCTCGGGATAGAGGGCTAGATGCATAATCCCGCGTTAACAGCACATTCGCCATTACTTTTCTTTAAAAGCAACAAGCGTTTGCCCTCAAGCTGGTCTGACGCCTGGGATCCCACATGTATGCTCCGTGGGGCTTGTCCTCACTGGCTTTTCAGAAGTAGACCACAGGCCTGCGCACATTTGAACTGCCAATCAGTCTCTTAGTGACCAATCCTTAGCCAAGTGCACCAAAACCAACTGCCATTTAGTTGATCCAAACTCACAGAGACCCTGCTTTTTAATAGCGCATGTGCAACTGTCCCCATCAAGTTGTGTCCATCTTTACCGTCCCATCATATGCGTGTGGTTGTTGTTAAGTGCCATCCAGTAGGTTCTGGCCTATAGCAACTCGGAGATAGTTCAAGTTTATTGTGCCATCCTGGCCGATAAACACATGTGGGGTTAATTGAAGGGTGGAGAGATAAATGGCTCAGTGAGCCTCACCTTTCTAGTTCTTGGGTCTCTTGCTCTCTGACGGTCGGACCAGGGTGCAGCTGCCTTAGCCAGTTCCCTGCTTCAGCTGGCAAGGCTCACTTCCTGAAAGACATCCCTGAGGAGAAGACACATGCACCTACCCTGATGCAGCCCTGGGAGCTGGAACAGCCATGTGGAGACCCCTGCCAGCACTGAGATGCTTACATGTTCACTGATTCAGCTTTCCCCCTGCAGTCGGCATCATAGAGTGTGTTTTGTGAGATGGAAGAGGACTTTGTGGATTGGTGTTGGACATATGGGTTAATGTTGGACTTGTGGGCTAGGGCAGCACTGGGTTGGGATGTTTTCTTGATGTGCACTTAACCTCTATAGAAGACTGTCTTATACATGAGTGTCTGTGGATTTGTTTTTCTGAAGTGCCAGACTGAGACTGGCACTGACTTCATGACAACCGAAGGAACCATGCCCAGTCCTGTGCCATCCGCACAGTTGCTCCTCCGCTTGAACCCGTTGCTGCAGCCGCTGCGTCAGTCCCTCTTCCTGAGGGTCTTCCGCCTTTTCACTGCCCCTCTGCTTCACCAAGCACGAAGTCCTTCTCCAGGGACTGCAAGTCCACTGTGGTAAGACGAAGTCTTGTGCCCTTGCTCTGGCCGTACTTCTCCCTCTTTGTCCTTCGGGCAGCCCGTCGTCCTTCAATACTCATTGCCAGCACCTCGGTTCAAACGCATCGAGTCTGCTTGAGGCTTCTCATTCAATGTCCACCTTTGACATGCATATGAGGTAACTGAAAATCCCATGGCTTGCGTCAGATGCACCTTAGTCCTGTCATATGACTATATTATGTGCATACCTGTTGACAGATGCCATCCATTCAATCCCAACTCATGTGGCTCTATAGGCCACATGAGAACTGCTGCATCGAGTTTCCAAGGCTGTAATCTTTACAGAAGCAGACTGCCACATTGTCTCCCAGGGGTGTATGGACTTGAACTGCTGACCTTTCAAATAGCCCCTGAGAGACTGCCGTACAATCACCGAGCTGCCTGGTTTCCTTAGCAACTTATGAGAGGTGTGTGTGCATAGCACAACTCTAGAGCCAGGAAGTTCCTCCCAGCAGAATCTAAGGCTATGGTTCTTATTTTATTTCAGGCTAGCCCTGTTCTATGAACCTGTCCAGGTCAGGTCAAACAAACAAACAACCCCCCCCTCCCCGCCGTGGATTTACTGCCACCGAGTTGATTCTGACTCCTAGGGACCCTGTCGGGTTCTGACACTAACTCTTCATGGGAGTAGAAAGCCTCGGGTTAGTCCAAACAGAACTATAACACCAAACTCTCTGCCATTAATTCCATGTTAACTCACAGCGACCCTGGAAAGCAGAGCCTATGACACTGCTCCTCTGGGGGTTTAAGATGTAAAGCCTCATCTTTCTCCCACGGAGCATCCTGGGTTCAAACTGCCAATCTTGCAGGTAGTCGCCCAATGCGTAGCCCACTACACCACCAGGATCCTGATTGGTTGGGATCCTGATCCCAGAACCACATTCACTGCCATAAAGTCCATTCCGACTCATAGCGACCCATTAGGACAGGAGAACTGCTCCCGTGGGTTTCCAAGGCTGTAGATCTTTACAGAAGTAGAAAGCTCTCTGTTCTCCCTTGGAGTGGCTGTGGTTTCAACCAGCCCCTCATGTGGTGGGTAGTCCAACATATAGGCATCACCCTACCATGGCTCCTGTTCCCAGCTAACTCTGCTCACATTTCCAAGGTGACTTACCCTTCATCAAGTGTAGTGACCTCGTCAGATTAGGCAGGGCAGAGTTTAATACATATCTCATGGGAGAAGAGGTCCTGGCACAGAGAGGTAAGCAACGGAAAATGTTTTGGGGGGACTCTAGGGGTGGGGTATGTCTTTGGTGATATGCATTGAATGGGCCACCTTGACCTGGGCATCTGGGTGCATCCTGGGGACCCAGGCCAACACTGGGACACTGGATCCTGGATCTCCAAGGTATACAGGATGCTGCAGAAACCACATCAGTGAGATGCCATGCGGAAACTCCACCGGGTGAACTGGTCTCCTCTTCAGACACACTGGTAACCTGTATTTCCAACTTAAGCCAAAAACGACCTGGCGTCTGAGGAAGCGGAAGATAGCTGATCCGAGATGGCTGAATTGTTGGTAGGCGGACAAACATGGTCCTGCTGTATCGATGCCCTCTGTGCTGTGTAAAGATATGTATTATTCCAGCAAACCTGTGATGGACGTTCTGCTTTCTATGGTTCATATTAGCGTGTATCTCAGAGGTATTATGTCATCGGGAGTCACACTCTTGAAGTTGTGTTGCATGTTTTTGTGCGTCTCAATATACGACCCCCAGGATTGGTGAGCCTCCATGGGCAGAACGTAGAATAAGGTTTCGGATGGGGGTGTGCAGTACAGGGGTGGGTGGTGGTAGGGGAAAGGGAGATTGTGTCAAGGAGTCCAGGAAGAAAAGGTATGTTTGGAAACTGATTGTGGAAGCCCTTGTGCAATTCTGCCTGACGTGAGGCAAGGTCATCCAGCAGGGACAGGATTAAGAATTCAGGTCTCTCTGAAAACCAAATGCATTCTCTCCCCCGTACCTGGATGCCTCTCAAAGTCTTTCCATTAACATGAAATATGCTCCTAAAGAGGAAACATACTCGCAGTGAAATATACTCTTTTCTCCAAGTTCGTTGTGAAGAGCAGACATTAAAGTGATATTATAGACTGAGAGAGCACTTCTTAAAAAAATAAATTTAATTGCAACTCCTTGATTCAAATCAAATCCACTCTGTTTTAAACTTTCAATTATCGTCAGACAGAGCTTGCGGAGTGTGCTTTCCATCCTAATTTGAGGCCTCGGATGGCAGCTCCTTTTGTACGTCTGCCTTTAAAAACCTGCTTCCCTGCCCCCAATCTTGTTATCTCCCCCTGACTTGCCAAACAAATCCTGTGCAAAGCCATAGAGCTGATTAAATGCCGCAGGGAAAGCAGTGAACAGCTCAAAATCAGGAGAGTCTGCTCCCACATGTTCAGGCTAATTTAACTTTTCCCACATGACAAATTAGAAAGGAAAAGAAAAATTTGCATCGAAGGACAATTAGAATAAACCAGAGGTGTCATTTGTCCCAAATTAGGACAAGCGCCCATCATTTATTTGTACATGGACGGAGTCCCTTTCTGGCCAGCAGGCCCCGGTGGGGGAGGGGCTGGCGCTCCAGTGTCACTCTGCAAGTAACTCAGTCACTGAGTGAGGACCAGCTGCTCAGGGTGCCACTGCCACGGCATCCTCGGCAGCAAGCGGGGCTGACTGCCACAGCAGTGCCTCCAGCCATAAGCTGATCTGCCCAGGGCCTTGGGGAGTGCATTAAAACCTGGCATCCTGGTTCCTTAAAGCAGCCCTGGTGGTATGGTGGGTTACAAGTCGGGCTGCTAGCCACAAAGTCAGCAGTTCCAAACCACCCTTTGCTCCTTGGGGAAAAGATTAGACTGTCTATTCATGTAAAGAGTTACAGTCTTGTAAAGGCCCAGGGGAACTTCTACCCTGTCGTACTGGTCACTATGAATAGAAGTTCACTCTGTGGCGAATGATTCTTAGTTTCCCAGGCTTCCATAGGAAAAATGACCAGCAATGGGGGCCTTCACAGAACTGCAATTTATTGTTCACGGTTTAGGGAGGCTTGAAGTCCAAGTGAGAACACTGGCGGCAGGGCAGGGCCTGCTTGGTCAGTAGCCCCAGGAGTCCCTTGGCATTGTGTGTCTTTCTCAGTAGCCCCAGGAGTCCCTTGGCATTGTGTGTCTTTCTCTCTATTCCTTTTTTTTCCCATAAGATATCACTCAGAAATAATTAGGTTTTGGATTCGCCCTACTCTAGTTTGATCTCATCGATAAAACAAATGAAACAGGGTCTTTTGTGCAAGCGCCAAGTTTGGGACTTCCACGTGGACTTTAGAAGCCACAATTTAAATCATGTGGGGTTTTGTTGTTGTTTTAAAGGAAGCTCTTCAAACTGGCAGGGTGTGTGTGTGTGTGTGTGTGTGTGTGTGTGTGTGTGTCGTGGCTGATCTTCGAGTCCACCCTTCTCAGTAACTTTTCATGTTGCCTCCTTCCTGCTGGAAAACCAAAAAGGAAGAACACACTTAGTATATCCCTAAACTCAAGAAAACATTCACGCCTCGATAGGCAGTATTGAAAGATTCTAAGGGCAAAATATTGAATGAGGCAGGAAGCATCCCAGGAAGATGGCGGGAATACACAATCACTGTGCCAAAACTAACTAGTCACATGCAACCATTCCAAGGACAGCGTATGAGTAAGAATCAACAGTGCTAAAGGAAAGAGCCCAAGCTGCTCTGAAAAACATTAGCCCAAAACAAGACTCGAGGAAGTGATGGAGTACCGCTTGGAATGTTCCAACAGGCTGATGAAGCACTCACTGGAAGGCCGCGCTCAGCTCTGCCAGGAAACTTGGAAGACAGCTACTTGAGGAACTGACTGGAAGTTATTTATACCTGTGCCCATTACAACAAAAGGTGACCCAAGAGAATGGTCAAATTATAGAATGATATCATTTCATGTCACCCGTAGGTAAAATTTTACTACTTATGCTCTAACAACAAATGCAGCAATGCATTGGCAGGGAACTGCCAGAGGTTCGGGTTGGATTCAGAAGAGGTCGTGCAAGTAAGGCTATCCTTGTTCATGACAGACAGCTCTTGGCTGAAAGTAGAGAATATCATTAAAAAAACGATTTGCCTGCGTTTTATTGACGATTTAAGTAATTTAACTGTGTGGATCATAAAAAACTATGGAGAGCTTTGAGAAGAATGGGGATCCCAGAACACAACATTGTGCTCATGAGGAACTTGTACATGGGTCAAGAGGCACTTGTGCAAACAGCACATGGGGAAAGCGCATGGTTTAAAATCAGGAAAACTGTGTGTAAGGGTTGCGTCCTCTCACCAAACTTATTCAGTCTGCATGCTGAGCAGATCGCCAGAGAAGCTGGCTTAGACGGAGAAGAATGTGGCATCAGGGTTGGAAGAAGGATTACTAACAACCAGGTGGCACCGCCTTGCTTGCTAAAAACAAGAACTTGAAGCACTTGCCCATGAAATCAAGCATTGCAGCCTGCGGGCTGGATTACGACTCAACATGAGGAAAACACCAATCTGCACAACTAGTCAGGTGGGTCCCATCAGGATAAATGGAGAAAAGATTGGCGTTGTCAAGCATTTCGTCTTGTTTGGATCCATACTCAATGTTCGTGGAAGCAGCCGCCAAGAGACCAAATGACCCATTGCAGTGGGTAAATCTGCTGCGCAAGACCACTTTAAAGTACTGAGAAGCAAAGATGTCCCTTTGAGGACCAACGTGCATCTGACCCAAACCAGGGCACTGTCAATCACCTGATATGCATGTGAAAGTTGGACATTGAATAGTCACATTTGAATGTTGGTGCTAGAAGAGAATATTGAAAGTTCCCCGGACTGCCCCCGCCCCATCAATAAATCAATCAATCAAATAAGCGACCCTGTCTTAGAAGAAGTACAACCGGCGTGCTCCCTAGTGGCAAGGATGCTGGGACTTTGTCTCACATACTTTGAACATGTTGTCACCAAAGAACAGTCCCTGCAGGAGGACATCAGGCTTGGGAAGGCCTTGGGCTAGTGAAACGAGGAAGACCTTGGACAAATGGATTGACATAGTGGTTGACATGGGCTCAAATAAGAGAGCAATTGTGGGGATGGCACGGGCCGAGGCAGTGTTTGTTTTCTGTTGTAGATGATGTAGAGACGAGTCAGAACTGAGTCGATGACACTGAACAATGACATCTCCTTCCCTAACGGCCTAAGGATACCCATCAGACCTACTCTCCAAGCATAATGATGGGGTAAGATTGAAATGTTCATGGCTTGCTACATAGTCCTCACTGTCACGGAGTTGATTCTGAATCGTAGTCACCTTGTAGGATAGGGTAGAACGTCCCTTGTGGGTTTCAGAGACTGGGACTCATTGCAAGAGTAGAAAACTTCATCTTCCTCCCTTGGGGTGGCTCGTGGTTTCAAGCTACTGACCTTGCAGTTAGCGCCCAGTGCACAGCTGCGGCCACAGAAGTTTCTTTCCCTGCATGGCTACGCAAAGATGTATACACATGAGGTCCTCAGTTGCTGACAGCTGGACTTATTCAGGGATGTGCTTTAAAAGAGCTAAATAAAGGCCACCAGACGTCCTTGCCTTTCCTGGCGGACCAATGGGAAAGAGAAGACACAGAAAGGGATTGGAAGCTGTGAGCTCATGGTTGTGGTATCAGGTGTAGATTTTATTCTCTCATTTCTACATAATTTTAAAGCTGTTTCATTGGAATATAATTCAATCGTTCAATCATATTAAAAAGAGTTGTACAATCATCAGTTCTAAAAATATTGCCTTCATTCTTGCCCTCATCATTATTAGCTCCCCATTTTCCACCAACATTTCCTACTGTACCCCAAGGGAACCATTAATCCAGTTACTGAATCTATAGATCGCCTACCCTCGATTTCATTTCCAAAGCAACAACAACCAAGTAAAACAGATAAAAACTTCAATAGAACAGAAAGCAGAAAGTAGTAAAAACCAGAACAAATAAATATGGAGATCAAATGATAAAGTGTGAACTGTTAACCTAACTGCACATGCAAGAATCCATTTCCCAAGAGCCTCTGCATGATAACACAGCTAATCATCTCTGGTCGACGGTCAGAGGGGATTCACTGGAGGCTTAATTTACTGCATTTCTCCTTGGCTTTTTTTTTTTAACTTAAACAGCTTTAAAATGTGTCAAAAGGGAGATCAAATGATAAGATAACCTAACAACCCCTGCCATAATCAACTTTACAATGCGCTGTCTGATAACAAGGCTGTTCGCGGTCCTCATCTGTGGTTAGAGGGGATTCACATCAGAGGCCTCATCAATGTGCGCACCCTACAAATGGATTTGAGACTTCCACAGTCACCCACAGCCGTCTGCAAACCAGGTGTTCGCAATGTCATCAGTTATACTTTTTAAATGATAGCAATAAAAAGTGGGTTTGGTTAATTTAACGAAAAACAAAATGGAGACACTTACTGAAAGAACAAAGAACTCCCAGAATCCTAGAGCAAACTAAATCTAAGAAGTGCATCACAGAGAGGAGCCTCGGCTGCTCTCGGAGTCTGGGTATCAGGAGCTAATATTGGGCAGCTCCACTGGAGACATGCCTTGAAGAAGCTCACCGCTCTGCAGGTAGAGCCAGCTCACCGTGGCCAGACACAGAGCCTCTGCTGCTGTCAAATCTCTCAGGAGCAAATTGCTTGATCTTTCTCCCTCAGAGCATCTGGTGGTTTAGAACCAGCCACCTAGCAGTTAGCATGTGTGTGTTAGGTGCCACTGAGGGTGGTTTAGAACCAGCGACCTAACAGTTAGCATGAGTGTGTGTTAGGTGCCACTGAGGGTGGTTTAGAACCAGCGACCTAGCAGTTAGCGTGTGTGTGTTAGGTGCCACTGAGTTGGTCCCGACCCATGTTGACCCTATGCACAACAGACCAAAACATCTCACGGTCCTCACCACCCTCACAATTGCTCCTGTGCCGGGCAGTTAGCAAGGCAACATTGATCCCCCAGGGCCACCAGCACTTCAAACTGGTTCAAGCTATTTTCCCATCAGATATTGCTCCACTTCAAATTCCTCTAAGCAAACATCCGGTTCACTCAATGTAGCCCACATGGTAGACACAAAACACAAATCAAGAAACACAAGCCTTATATGACAGGCAAGAGGGAGCCCCCGAGGACCAGCTCCAGCAGATGCTCGTAATGATTTAGTTTCTTCTGTGACCCAAAGTAAAGGCGTCCGGTTTCTCTGGGTGCAGTTGGTCCCCTTCCAATGGTTTCCGGTCCAATGCATGGCACTCAGTTCTTTATTTAGAGAACATAAGGATGGTACACAGGAACAAATTCTCCCTACCCCTTCCTCATGCACTCTGAGACAAGTTCACCTACAAGTTCAAAGGCAAGGAGGTATGGACAAATGAACAGCCAAACACAACCTAGTAAGGGCCAGGAGAGTGGAAGCACAAGGTGTTATGGGAACGGACCCAGCCTCCACTCAGGTAGGACATAGAATGATTAAAAGGTAAGACGTTAGTAGTCTATAAAGAATGAGGCAGGTAAAGCGGCATGGGGCTGAAAGCCATTCAATCTGCCAGGCTCACCAGAGTTGGATAATTGCCCCCAGTTCTTCAGCCCTTTCTGCAGCCTCCCCTTGCCATGGCCAGGTTCCAGAGCACTGTTCTTCCCATTGGCTGTGGGCTTGACATACGACTTGGCAGAAGTACCAATGTTTTCATTATAAGAGGCATCTTCTGAAGCTAAATTTTAGGCATCAAATGTTTGTCCTGTTCGCCTCCATGAGCCCCCCATAAAAGCATGTCCCAGCTAGCCGAATGGCCTGAGGCTATGCCATATGCAGCAAAGCACTGGTAGGGATTCAGCCGGTTCAATTCTCAACAGGTCAGGAGAATCCATAGCTAATTTTTTGTTGAGTTTGGCTAACTGGTTGTTCAAATGCCATTTGTGATCAGGGTTCTCTCTGCCCAGCTGCCCAATGTGGAAAGCACCCACTGACATTGCTGACTCATTCTTTAATGTGCATCGGCACCTCGGCAGATTCGAAGCACCTGTAGTAATGTCCATTCCATCCACAAAAGACAAAAACCAAACTCATTGCTACCTAGTTCATGTCGACTGACTCTGGGCATAAAAAAAGTAGACAGATAACTCATTTCTTGAAAGTTGTTATACTCTTTTGACAAATACTACGTTTTTATTCCCTTGCATTGGTTTCTTCAGTAAACAAACAGCTATAACATAAAGAGAGAAAGTGCCTAACAATGCGAGGGTTAACACGCTGTCATTCTTTTCAGCTGTGTTGTGTTCCCAAGTTCCCACTGGATAGGATGAGTGCATTATGCAATTCCTGAAAATGCTCAACGAGCTACAATATTGTCAGAAGAATTGCTGTAAGTTAAGTAGAATCAGAAGGCGGGTTTTCAAAGATGAACATAATATGTTCCATGAAGTCACCTGCTTCAGATGTATCAAACACATTTGACGCTTGTCTAATTGGCCTACCTCTAAGAAAATGGGATCCTACTCCTGTGGTGAAAAGATGTGTTCAGGATAAATGGAAATATCTTAAATAATAGTTTCATTGGTTTTTACTTTTTTGTACAGGGATTAATATTTTTTATTAACATTCTAAAACTCAAAACATAGCCTAGTGTTATAGATCTCTTTTATTGCTCTTATTTAAGTAATGACTGGAGGAAATCATCAAAAGTACATTATTTTTTCAGACCGGTTGTTAACATAAAAAAACCCCACCCCTGGAGCAGAGTCTCCAAGGTTGACCGATAGAACTACACCAAGAGGAAGTACAGCTCAGCCAAGCCCAGTGTAGACGCACCCCCAGCTCCCACATCCAGAAGCAGAAATGCCCCAGTAGGCTTGCAGATACATGAGAATAAATGATTGATTGCTTAAGCCACTGAACTTTAGAGTGGTTTGTTATGTAGCATTACTGGGGCAAGGTGGCAGAGCAGCAAATAACAAAGAAGTCAGACTCCCAGGAAATGTCAAGGTAAGTGTATGAATAGCATTATTAAAATCCTCTATTTTGCAATTTTTTGTATATATGGTCTATCAATTCCTGTGAGAGGAGTGTGAAACTGCAGCTCTCGTGGTGAATCAGTCTATTTCTCCTTTCAATTCTTTAAGCCCTTGATTGATATACATTGATGCTTGTTATTAGAAGCACATACACTTAGGAATTGTACAATTTCTTGATGAATTGGTCCTTTTGTCATTACTTAATGTCCTGCTAGGTGACCAGATGTCCCGCTTTTGGCATGACAGTCCCAATTTTTAACAATTTTCCCGTGTCCCATGGCGTTTTTAAAAAGTTCCAAATTTTGGAAAGAATGCACGACAAGCTAGGGTATACGGTTTATCAATGGTGTCCCGCTTTACCAATGTGAAAATCTGGTCACCTTATCTTAGCCCTAGGAATGTTCCTTGTCTGACAAGGGATATGTATTAGGATAACCATTTGCATTTGTATGATTAGCTATAACACCTTGATGATTTACCAAGGTTTTGCTTATCTAAAAAAAATCATTAAAAAATAGTTTTATGCTACCTTGGGCTTTTTTAGTGCCATTTTTGCTGAATATAAAAGTCTTGGTTGACAGGAGTTCATTTGTTTTCAGCACTTCAAAGATGTTGTTCCATTATCTTTAAACCTGCATTATGTTTGATGGAAAATCATCAATATTCCTTATTTTATCTTCTTGAATGTAATCTGCCCCTTGGCCACAGCTGCTTCAAGTTTTTCTCTATGTTTGGTGTCTAGCAATTTTATTTTGATGTGCCAACATAGGGTTTTCTTTGTGTCTATCTTGAATAGGCTTCACTGAGTTTGTTGGATCTGTATGTCAACTTGTTTAAAAGTCAAATCTGGGGAAATGTTTTCAATTATTTTTTTCTGCTACATATTTTCGTTCTTCTGCTGGGACTTTATTTAAGAGTGGATTGTTAGAGTACTTGATGCTTTTTCTCAGATCACTGGGTCTGTTCATTTGTTGGAGATCTTTTTAATTTTCTGCTTCCGTTTGGACAATTTCTGTTCATCTGTTTTCAAGTTCACTGAGATTTTCTTCTTCGTTTTCCAGTGTAACATTAAATCTAGCGGGTAAAGTGCTCATGTCGTGAGTTAGAGTTTCTGGCTCTTGATTTCCATGTGTTTCTTTTAGAAGTCTGTCTTTCTCTATATGAAGGTCTTTCCCTTTTTATACTTGAACTTACTTGTAATAACTGTTTGAAAGTTCATTTCTGCTGTAGCCCACATCCCATATTTGTATCATCTCTGGATCTGTTTCTGTTGGCTTTGTTCTCTTAAAAGACTCATGTTTTTTCCTACTATTCAGTCTACTTTTTAATCAAGTGATGGCCATCTTGAATGACCAGCTGGATCTAGATTAGGTTTCTCTTTAAAGGGGACTGACTTTTACTCTGGCAGTATTTAATCAATTTGTTAAATCAATAGATAACTGAAGCTTATTTTTAAGCTTATTAGCAAGAATGGAGAGCAGTCCATTGGGGTTAGAGTAGTATGAATTCTAAGAATTGTCCTTTCTAAGGTCGCAACTAAATGCCCACATGTTCACTCACTCATGAGAATAAGTAAAAAGTATTGGTTTTTTTATCATACATACACAGGTTTATTCCAAACAAAACATGTTAAAACATGCCTCTGATCAATCGGGAGCTTCAAACATTCTCTCAGTAATACACATGTCTTAGTCTCATTTGTGTGCTTTCAGAAACAAGGATGTTTTATGTGGCAATGGAAAAAAATGACTTTGAGGTCCTGGCTAATACCAAATTTCTAACAAAATTCAAGTGAACGTCTTGCCAAATCACGGAAGCTTTGTAATGGGTTTATGGGAATGCTGACCCACAGAGAGCAATAGTTTTTAGATGGATCTAGCGTTTTAAGGTAGATTCAAAGACCCCAAAGATGAATTCAAGGCAGAGAAGTTAGCTCAGAAGGTTATAGCAATTGCTTTTTGGTGATTCCAAATGGATAATCTTGATATGTTTTCTCAAAAAACACAGGGAAATCATGGGACTTATTATGAAAAATTTTTCAAAAAGTCAGGAAAGGACATTTTCCCCTCTTCATGGCAATGCACCTACTCATTCTTTGAGAGTAATAAAGGCTGTCCAATAAGAATGTCCATGGGGAACCTTACCCCACCCTCCCTACAGCCCTGATCTTGCCCCTTGTGTCTTCTTCTTGTTGCCTAAACTTGAACTTTTAAAAGGGTTCGAGAAACGGAAACATCACATTCAGAAGTGTACAGAGCTAGCTGGAGGAACAGTTGCTTCACATTTTTATACTCTTGTTTAATAAAGGTTCCTATAAAGGTGACTATTCATTAAAGACACATCCAGGAAACTTAAGGCAGAATGCCCCTCCCAGAATTCACTAGGGCTCTGTGATTTCCTTTTAAACACGCCAACTGAAGGCATAGTAACCCTGCAGGACCGAATAGAACTACCTTGTAGGGTTTCGAGACTTTACAGGACTAGAAAGCCTCGTCTTTCTCCCGTGGAACGACTGGGGGTTTGCAACTGCTGATCTATCAGTTAGCGCATCCCAACACCTAACCCACCGCACCACCAGAATTGACTTGATGGCAGTGAGTTTGGATGTAAGGGTAAAATGGCCACATTACTGGTTAATGGTCAAAAAGAACTCAAGTCCTGTCTGAACTTATATCAAGGCTCGAGATGGTGTTAGGGCTCCCACTACTGTCTTCCACAAACCAAGTGCTTTGGAATTCAAACTCTAGTACAATAACCCTCCCTACACACACACACACACACACACACACACATCCCCTGAATTCTGTTCACTCCCCACAGTGAGACTTCTGATGCCTTTTGGGATCTACTTTCTCAAGCTGCCATTTAGAAAGTGTCCCCTGAAAGAAATGGAGTTGAACGTGGTCTTCGCTCACGCGGTTCCCCTGGCTCAGGACTCACTGGGCACGCGTTTGTAAATCTGTACAAGCACTGAGTCCCATGCGTGGCACATGTTAAGTGCTTAGTGAGGTTTCGTTTGTTTGTTTGAAGGAAGGAAGGTTGATTCATTTGAACACTTTAGTCCTAAGTCTAGAAATCCTTCAGGTTTTTGAAATGGCCTACCCAGACAATCGTTTCCCATTTCCTCCACCCACTCTCAGTTTCCCCTCAGGGGTAGCTAACTTTCCCTTCAGGAGCAGGCAAGACATTGCTAGTGCATTTGGGTCGCCTGGTGTGTAAAAGCTTGAGCACTGAGTGGTGGCCAGAGTTGCAGTCATCGACAGTTAAGACGCATGCTGTTCTCTAAGGGAATATAATATACTTTATTTTTCTTTCCAAATCAGCTAAATGCTTTCCGGGGGGAGGAGAAGCTATGGACGAGTGGACATAAGTCATCCTTCAGCGGGGGTCCTTGATGTCTTGCATGCAGTTAGTTTCTGATGTTACCAAGAAAAGAAGTTCTAATCTGCTCAAAGCGGGAGGTGGAAGCGCGACAAGAACAGCGCCAGCAGGTCTCCTGGGAGAAGGACGCGCCAAGTGTCGGATGCTCGTGGGGCAAACAAAATTCCCACGGACTCACCCTCAGCCCCTGGCCTTCACCTCACCTAGCCGCCGGCTCCGCCTCCCCTTCCAGCGGCCCATTTTCTGGACCAGTGAACCAAATGAAAGCCAGGCCATGGTCTTTTGTTCCCGCTTTGACTGGGAAGATCATGTCCCCCACGGGAGGGTTCTTTCAAGCCGGCTTTAGAGATTATGTTTGGATCTTTCAAACTTCCCTATTAGCTGTCCCTTGCCCCCACCCCCACGTACTCATGACGTCACCCCTGCCAGCCTCCCGTCTGTGAAAACCGTGCATGTGGCTCTGTGTCTCACTGACTGCGCTCTTGCCCACTGCCCCCCAGTGGGTGACTGAGGCTTGGATTCCTATCTTCCGGAGGCAGAACCACAATTTCCTGTTTGTCAGCAGCCACCACTCCTCCCACGCCTGCGTTTTGTTCAAAAGCACCAACAGGGAGTTAAAAGACTAAATCTGCGAGAGCTTCCCTTTCCCCCTGAGGGAAAAACCAGTGAGAATTTCCATCCCAGCCAACAAACTCTTTCCCATATGTCTCCAAGAGAGAACTGCTTTTCTGTTCTTCTTCGTGTCCACAGACAGCTTAGTGGGGAGATCCTATGGGGCAGTCCGGGTTCTCAAATTGTGGGGGGAGATGTGCTCTGCGAATCTTAGTCTCTGAGCTCCAGTCATTGCGTTTGAGGCAGCCACTGCACCCTCATTTCTGAAAGGGGGTCAGAGAACAAGGAGGAGGTGGCATTTGCTTCTTGTAAGTTCTGGGGGTCACCGGGAGCGGTGGGGGGCCCAAAAGACCTGCCTCATGTGCTTGAGGCGGTTGGTGCCCCCTGCACCTGCCCCACCCACTGAAGCCTCGCTCTGCCCTTGACCAAGGGATGGCGGGGAAGGGTGGTGAACTCTGCAGAGAGCTAACTGTATCACTTCTGCAGTGCATTCCCGTTTGGATTCTAATTCCTGGGACACCTGTAGTCCCGACTCTCAAACCCTGGAGGGGCTGGCCTGGAGGTAGCCATGATGTGCTTCCTAGAACAGCCAAACCAACAGTGGTTTGCCTCTGTCCTTCTGCTGCTTCAACACCTCTAATTGCTGCCCATCGCTTTCCTAACAAAGCCCGTAGCCTCAGCTTGACTCACAAGCAAGACCTTCATGGCCTCGCTCAGCTGTGTCTTGGCCCTCATCTCTTATTACTCCCTCTCTGGCCCTGCCTCTCCCCTCCCCACCACTGCCATTGTCTCTTCCCCAACCACTGGGAACTCTTTGCCCCTCCCTGAATACATGAATTCCCTTTCAGCTTGGTACTTTGTTCCCAGGAATAATAACAATAGACACCGGCTCCATCTTGCTAGCTCCAATCTCTACATAGGAAATACGCCTTCCCTGACCACCCAAGACTAGGTTGGGCATCCCTCCTACCTGCTGCTGTGCCTTCCTGTGCTTTCCAAATCCCCGCTGTTCCTTTCTAAGTATGTATTGAGCTGGTCTATGTGATAACCACCATGCTGGGCCCAGAGCATCCCGTGGGTTGTCAACAAGGAAGCAAGCTAATAAGCGAGGCACTATGGTTTGTGATAAGAAAAGAGGATGCAGAAGTGGGAAACACAGGATGAGGTAACAACAGCATCATCCTTTTAAAATATTACCTGCCTCTTCAACTCTCTGTTAGGCAGCACCCTCCTGGAGAACAGAGTCTGTTTTCATCACCCCTTGATGTCCAAGCAGGGAACAAGCTAGACAGGAGGCACTCAAGGAGCATTTGTGGAATGAACCGTAACCATTTTCTGTCCCACTTCAGAGCCTAATGTCAACTACACTGGAAATTGGACATTTTCACACCCTTTTCAAGGAGAGTCAGCAGGGTGATAAAACATATGTCCTATTAAGTCGTTCTAGAAGTTGACTGAGGCTTATTTAATAATGCAATTTGAAAATTGGGATACCATTTCCACTAGAGAGTAAAAAGTGTTCTGAATATGAAAGATCTCCCAACCGTTCCTATACCAAGTCATGCAGGCGTTGCCGCGGAGAATAGGGCCGGAGCAGAGCCAGAACAAGCTTGGGCTCAGGAAGTGGTTCTCGCACAACACGGTCTTGAAGAACAATGAAATCAATGAAGGACTTACTCCAAATACAGCCCTTGGCATCAGCTTCTTAGAACAGAGTGGGTTCTCAAATGAGCACAATGCCCAGAGCCAGATGGTCTTATGAGCTGATGTCAGCCATCAAAAGTGGCTTTTAGGAGCCAATGCTTTCAAGGCTCAAGGTTCAAAAACATGGACTTATGTGGATTACCCAACTTCCATGAGAGCCAGAAATCTGGATTCTAGAAGAATTAAAGTTTCTGAAGGGTAATTAAAGGGACAGAGAACAAAGACATCGACTCACTTGGGATTCAAGCCCTCTCCCTAATTTGCCACGCAGCCACTGCTCTTAGGAAAGTGGTCTTGAAGCCTGCTCTCAGACTCTTTGACGGTCTTCCTTCAAAAGCCGGAGCCTCATTCTCCGCCCCTTGAGTGTAGGCTGGGCTGGACTCGCTTCTGGCGCCCAGGATAGGGCAGACGTGGTGGCATGTGACTTCAGACACTAGGTCATAAAAGACAAATCTATGGAAGCTTCCATTTCTCTCCTCTGCCGCGCTCCAGCCACAGCCAGCTGCCACGCTGTAAGAACACTCGAAAGGCCTTTGGAGAGGCTCACGTGGCAAACAGCTGTGCATAACAGCCACGTAGGTGAGCCATGTTGGGAACACATCTCTTAGCCACGGGCAAGCGTTCAGATGGTGGTAGGTCAAAATCAAGCCAGGTGCAGTTGAGTTGATTCCAAGTCATCCCAGTGTGTCAGGGCAGAATTGCACACCGTGGGATTTCAATGGCTAGGATCTTTCAGAAGCAGATCACTGGAGCCTTTCCCCCTAGGCATTGCTGGGTGGATTCAAGCTACCAACCTTTCAGATGGCAGTTGAGTGTTTAAGCATTTGCGCGCGTGCGCGCGCGCACACACACACACACACACACACACACACACACACACACTCCCACCGCCAAGAATGGATGCTTCAGCTCACGGTACCCGCACGAGAACCAGTCAGCCTAACAGCTCCCAGAAAAAAATAGAGAGAATGGCTGCTTTAAACCAGGAAGTTTGGGGGGAATGTGTTTTGTAGCAGGAGATAATTAATATAATTTGTCTGCACAATTGAATTTATGTAGGAAGAGAAGGAGTTAGCTGGGCTTCCTCTACAAGGAGGGGCTTCTTTCACTCCGGAGGGGAAGCGAGGGCTTGTCTGCAACAATCAGAACGGCAATTGCTTTTTTCAAAATCCTTGGGGGTGCAGAGCTTCTGCGTTGGTCTGCCAATCGCACAGTCAGCAGTTTGAAACCACCAGGAGCAAGAGGAGACTTTCTACTCCCATGGTTACAGCCTTGGAAGCCCACAGGGGCAATTCCACCCCATCCTTCGTCGCTATGAGCTGGAATAGACTTGAGGGCAGTGAGTTGGTTTGGGGGTGGGGGTTGTTTTGTTTTATTAGTTTGTGGCATCTGGGCCTGTCTTGGGGATCTTGGGTTACCAGCCATTTTCATACCATCTTCTTGATGGCAGGATCCTAAGTGAATTGTGACCAGATGGTGGGCGGTGAAATGATCATCCATGCTTCCTGAGTGGTTTCTATGTGCAAGATTACTCCAAAGCTTTCTGTCTATAAACTCATTTAATCCTCGCAGTGCTGTGAGATACCTTTATTGGCCTTGCATTACCCATGAGAAGACAGAGGGACAGAGCATTTAGGTAAATTGCCTAGCAAGTTGTTTTACTATTGGAAGACATAAATGAAATTTTATATACTACCATGCTACCAGACATTCGATGGTGTTCTTTTTTACTACCTAATCCACAAAGCAGACCTACCAGGAAATAGTTCAAACCCTTCCCACCTAATGATAATGGAATGGAGGCTCAGGGAGGTTAAGTGACTTGCTGGAAGTAGCAGGTAGTTGTTGAAAGCCAGAACTCTACTGTTTCCAGAGCCCTCACTGCACAGCCCACCCCCCCCAGCTCCCACCACCTTTCCGCTGTTCTTAGCTCAGATGTGCACTTGGCAAATCCAGCAACATCACCCAGGCGCTGGCCCACTGCCTGCATCAAGAATGAAGTGACAGCCTTGACTTTGTACAGCCCCAGGCATCTCCAGACAGCTGTTACCTGCACCCAAGTCAATGCCAATGTTCTTTACCCCAAGTCCTGGCTTAGAGATGAGCGAGCAAAACAGGCCAGGAGGAAGCAGGATTGCTGGGAGGCAATAAAAGCCAGCAGAGTTGGCTTGGAGGTGGGAGTTCAGGAAAGCCTGAGGCACCTGTGCCTGTGACATTCCTGATGCTGAAGCTGCCCCAAATTTGTCTCTGCTTCCTGGGCTAACTGCAGGGGGAGAGAGAGAGAGAGAACTCCTGACTGGTGGGATGGGATAGACCACCATCAATGAAGCCAGGCAGGCCAGCCTCAGGCAAGTTATGAAACCAGAGGAATGTGCGCTGCAAACCTGGGCAGCTAGCCCTGCCCATCTCTGTCTAAGTAGGTGAGCCAGCCTCCCCGCACAGTCTACGCCGCACTACTTGAGATCAACTCTCCATTTAACTTAGAAGCCAGGATGGTTTCCTCGTGAGCCACAAACACCTCCATGTTCACGCTCCTTGCCCGGCTGTAAGGCAATAGTTTGGGAACTCTTGCTCATGCTTGGGAGGGTTGCGTTTGGCTGTAACATGGAGGGAAAAAGAGACTTGTGTGGCTCAAACTTGTGTGTGGCTTCAAGATCACCAGGGAAGCGCGTGAATCATTTCAAGACTCAAGGTCGACGTCAGACACTGTCATTCACTGGGTGCCCTCATGCACCCACACATGTAAGCTACCTGCTCACCACACTTGAGGGTCGATGCTAGGAAGAAAAGGACCACTTGGAGTGGATCTATTGGCCAGGATTAATGAGAGTTTCGGGCAAAGCTAAGGAAGCCCCCCCCCCCCAGTGATGGGGTTGGACTTACATTCCTGCCTCTTTTAAAAAATGATTAAGATCTGCTTGCCTCTCACTAGTTGAACGTAACCTTTTGTGTTCCAGGTGGAAGATGAAATAGTTCTTCAAAGAGAAAGAGTCTTGTCTACAAACTCTGAGAATAGTAACTTCTTTTTCATCCTTGGCAGAATTTGTTGGCCTGTTTTTGGACTAGATGCCTGCTCTCCAAAAGGTGGTTTTGTGTTATGTTTTCGTTTAAAAAATTATGGTGGTCAGAATCTTGACCCCATGGCCTTTGCCCCCTGTGACGGTGAGGCTTTGTGTCAACTTTGAGCCAGAATTCTTGGTTGGCAGTTGAGGTCTAGGAATCAATTTCCCGCAATATGGCCTGATGCGATGTCATAAGTTCCACCACGGGATCTGCTGTGATGTGAGCCACCAAAACAGTTAGGCTGGAGTGAAACTCCCTTCCTGACATCACAGCCCCAATGCAGTTCAAAGGCGGTTTCCCCGGGAGTGTGGTCTTATTCTTGTGTGGGTTGGCACTGTGGGAAAGCCTGCTTGCTTTGGGCTGGGGCTGGGTCCTGCATCTGGCTCCTGACCTCCGGTCTTTGCATGCTTTCCAACAACCTGTTCTGATTGCCTGTCAATCCTGGGAGTCATCAGTAGCCTACCAGGTGACCTGCTATCTGATCTGCAGTCAACCGTGGATTCTTTTGTCTCTCGGGTTACAAGTTCAACCTGCTGACTGTCGATTCATCCACCCCAGTGCGGTATAACCTTGGGTTCATCAACCTCAGGCACTACAGGAGTCGGGAGAAGGCTCCAGGTTAATATCTGATCCATGGACTTGAAAGCAAATTGGACTTACAGCTACAACTATTTGAGCCATTTTCTTGATATTATTTTAAAATATATGTGTGTGTCACTAGTTTTACTTCTCTAGAGAACAAAGTCTAATATGTCACTCGCAATATCTGTGAACATGTTCGTATTTTGCATTTGTGAAGTGAGAGAGGCAGTTGGTCTTGGATTAACTGGGTGGGCCTAAAGTAACCACAGGGACTTTTTAAAAGTGGAAGGAAAGGGCAAGCAGAAAGATTCCAAGCATGGAAGTGTTGAGGCACTCTGGCTGGCTACACGAGCAACAAGGTGGGAGGAGTTAAGGTGCTGAGAGATAGATCCCTGGCCAACACCCATCTAGGAATAGGGACCCCAGTCCTACAACCTCACAGAACCAGGATCTGACAACAACCTGAATGAGTTTGGAAGTGGATTTTCCCCGAGAGCACACAGTATCTAGCCTTTTGATATAAACAATGAAAAACAACAAAAGGGGCTCCAGTGCCTGGTGCGTTAGACACGGGAGAAGGTTGTCATTTGTAGTGGGAAGTCAGATCTTTCATCACCACACACCTTCTAACATGATCTCCTGAGGAGAATGCACATCACATCAGTGATACTATTACCAAAACAGGCACAATCTCAACCTAACCATGAGGAACACTGACAATATCAAGTGTTGGTGGGAATGCTGTCCAGATAGAACTTATGCATTGCTAGGGAGGATAAAAGCCATACAGCCACTTGGAAAAACCATTTAGCAATCAACTTAGTGTCCGGTTAAACATGCATTGACCAGACCATCCAGCAAGTCCATGCCAGGATGCTTACCCGAGAGACATAAAAGCTGTACCCACAAGACAGCAAGTACATGGTGGAGTGGCAGGTTTTTTTGTTTTGTTTTTTAACATTTTGTTAGGGACTCATACAACTCTTATCACAATCCATCCATCCATCCATTGTGTAAAGCACATCTGTACATTCTTTGCCCTCATCAATTTCAAAGCATTTGCTCTCCACTTAAGGCCTTTGCATCAGGTCCTCTTTTTTTCCCCTCCTTCCCAGCTCTTCCCTCCCTCATGAGCCCTTGATAATTTATAAATTATTATTTTGTCATATCTTGGGAGTGGCAATTCTTAATATGGCTCTTCCACCCAAGTCTCCATGACGCCTCACTAAATGATTGGGCGGGGCGAGACAAGAGCCTGTATAACATTAGTAGAGGGGACTGATCAGTTTTTGTTGCCACTCCACTGCTACAAGGATGAGCCGAACAGAATTTCTATTATTAAAAGGTCGATAATGCCAAGGGTTGACAAGGATTTGAATTGGGGATGTAAATTGAAACAGTCTATCAGTGGTGGAAATATGCACAGGCTGTCACTCAGCATTTACCCTTTAGGCAAATAGCACCAAAAAATCGTGTTCAGACTTTCACAACAAGAGACTTACAGAAATGTGACAGCAGTGCTATTTGTAATCACCCCCAAAATACACAACCCAAGTGTCCATCAACAAAAACTGCGGGGAGTCAACAATCCAACGCTATACCACAACCAACCCTGTTTTCAGTAAGTCTGTTCCAACTCACAGAGACCCTGCAGCGCAGTGCAGAGCTGCCCCACAGGGGTTTCAAGGCTGTAAGTCTGTATTTATTTATTTTATTCCATTGCCACATAATTCTTTTGTGTTAGTCTGGGTTGACAAGAGAAACAAATTCAGGGAGACACTCATGTGTATAAGAAAGAGCTTTATATAAAAGAGCAATTGCATATTGAGGAAACATCCCAGCTCAGTCCAGATCAAGTCCATAAGTCCTATATTAACCCATAGGTCTGAGACCAATCTATAAATTCCTCTTCAGACTTACGCAACACACGCAATATTGCCGAATGCAGGAAGACCACAGGCCAGTGGGTGCAAAGTCTTATGGATCCAGTGGCAGTGGAAGCATCTCAGCACTGGCAGGGTCTCCACGTGGCTCCTCCGGCTCCAGGACTCTAGTGTAGCTCCATGTGTCTTGTCAGCAGGAAGCAGAGTCTGTGTCTATCTGGCCTCCAGTGAGCTATTTATCTCCATGGCACCTCCAAATGAGGCCATCGAGCTGCAACCTGATTGACAGGCTAGACCCCACCCCTCACAAGTTGACACCGGATTATGCAATGAACTACCACACATACAAGTCAACAGTTCAGTGGCAGTAAGAAGGGCAAACAGCACCACAATCAATTTTAGAACATCTGCCTCTCCCTCGCACTCATTGCTGTAGCTCTCCATCCCCTGGCCCCAGCCTCACTGCCATGTGCCTAGGAATTATTCATCCAATTACTGACTCTATAGACTTGCCTCTCCTGGATTTCATATACAGAAAGTAAATGCAACACAAAATCAAGAGGCAAAAAATAAACCCCAACAATTTAATGACAAAATAAAGCAGAGGGAAACTTCAATTGGAAAGAAAGCATACAATATTAAAAACTGGAACAAATTTTATATGGGTCAAAAGGAGATCAAATGATAAGGTGCTGAATTGTAACCAAACTGATCCCCAGTAGCCTAATGTTCAATGCTCTCTATCTGACAGCAAGGCAAGTCACATACCTGGCTGTGGTCAGAGGCTTTAACCTCTGGGGACCCAGGAGATGGATTTGGGACTTCAACTATGATCCATAGCCGTCAGCAACTGGGTGTTCATAAGCACAGCTCTCAAATGATTCCCTTCCCTGGAGATTTTATGATTTGTACTCCTTGGATCACACGGGCTGGTGAGCTTCTTCCATGTGGACTTACCTGACACCTCACTTAGATGGGTGCTTGTTTTGAGATAAGACTTTAAGATCGTGGGGGGATAATCTTTCTGATAGTCCAGCACCATCTGAGTTCTTCACCACACTTTGCTACAGTGCCATATCTTCAAGCAGGGTACGTCATGAAAACGAAGTGTTCTCAGATTAGGGCTAGAATTAAATATGACAACTCCAAGTCTTTATAGGATTAGACAGCCACTTCTTACTACTGCAGAACAGCTAGTGGGCTCAACCACTGTCTTTTCAGGGTGCCTTAATCGAATGCTACACAGCAATTAAAATGAAGAAACTCCAATCTTTTTGTGATTGGATCAAACCGTGGAACGTGATCAAGTAAAACACACGATTGATGCAAATATCACATTGAGAAAAATAAGGCAGAATCAAGAGAATACAAACCGATGAACAAAATTCATCGGTGTTGATAGGGTCAGAATGGTATTGTTATCAGGTGTTGTGGAATTACCTCGGACTCACAGTGACTCTGTGCACAACAGCAGGAACCTCCCCCCTACCCCCTCCCAGCCCGGCACCATTCACACCATTGGTGTGTTGATGCTTTCGCTGCAGCCCCTGTGTCAGTCCGTCCGTCCACTGAGGATCTCCCTAGTTTTCGCTGCTCCTCGACTTTACCAAGTACTGTGGAGTGGGGACCAGTTTTCCCTGACAACAGGTCCAAAGCAAGTGAAACGAAGTCTCGTCATCACTGCTTCTGAGTTCCTAAGGATTGTTCTGCTGAATTTCTTCTAAGATGTGCTCGTTTTTCTGGCGGTCCACGGTGCTTCAGTACTCGACATCAATACTGAAATCCAACTGTATCCATTCGTCTGCAGTCTTCTTTATCCAGCCTCCAGCTTTCACACGGATATGAGACTGTGGGAGGGGGTCCTGGTAGTAGTAGGTGTAGTCGTGGGCTGCTCATTGATGGATCAGCATTGGACCCGCCAGCTTCTCCTTGGGAGAAAGATGAGACTGTGTGCTTCCTGAAAGATGTACGGCCTTGGAAACCCGCAGGGGCAATTCTACCACGTCCTATAGTGTGCTAGGAGTCAGAATGGATGCAATGGACGCGCGTTTGGGTTTGGGTTTGGGGCCATGACTGGCAGAAAGCACGAGAGTATGGCGGTTTCATAGATGTCTTAGTTCTCTGTTGCTTCTATGACGGAAATGCCACAGCGGCTGGCTTTAGCAAACAGAACTTGATTTTCTGACAGCGTTGGAGGTGAGAAGTTGGAATGCAGGGTGCTCGCTATAGAGGAAGCTGTGTCTTTCTCGGTCTCCTCTGGGCAATGATCCTTGTCTCTTTTCAGCTTCTAGCCCTAGGTTCCCTGGTGAGCATATGCATGGACCTGTCCCTCCTGTCGTCCTTGCTCGTTGGCTTACTTAAATCATCTCAAATGGAACCTGGGTGGCCATTTGAGCTAAACAGTGGACTGTTCACCATGAGATTGATGGATCAAACCTACCAGGGGGGGAATGAGGCTGTCTACTCCCCAAAAGATTTAAAGTCTCCTAACTCCAAAGGAGTTATTGTACTATGTCCTACGGGGTTGCTGCGTGTCACAGTTGACTAGATGGCAGAGGGTTGTAGGTCTCAAAAGAGTTTGGCTCAAGACATGCTGTGCACGGATACTACCTCATTAAATGACAAAGAAAACCTGTTCCCACATGAGACCAGAGTCATGGCGGCTTATTCTTAGGGGGTTGTACACACAGTTCACAACACACATTTCTGAGAGAGGGGGCACAACGCAATGCATAAAAACGTGTGTTCGTTTCATGCCAATTCATTGAGGCAACAGTCACCCGTCCATAGGTGATACCACCCATGATATTGAATTCAACATCTTTTAGATGGGGAATAACCCTAGAAATGCTTTCATGAAAATATTAGGAAGCTTCTTTGTTTTCAAGCAAACCTAAGTTTTCTGTGTTGAACACTTCTCTAACGGGTGAAGGAAAGCACTGGGCTCGCCCTTTTATCATAGCATATGAGGTAAGATCCAAGACTTCTATCTGCCAGAACAGTAGCCGCCACCAAGACAAATATCACAAGCAAGCTGACAGATAATTAGAGAGGAAATGAATCATACACATCTGGGGTATTAAAAGAAACAACAACCCAGAAATAAACAAAACAATTAACTTCGAAGAAATCAAACTGGAGAAGTGAAAATAGCATGTTTCATAAGATAATCAAACCACCAGGCCCATGGTGACTGTGGGCGGTGGCTTTCTTGGAGTCAAAGCCAAGGGGTACTTTGGAGGAGGGAAGGGTAAAGAAAGCAAAAGATACGCTGCAAAATGAGAGGGCACCGGAATGAATAGACGATAATTCCCTTGGACATAAAATGCAATCAAGTCAAGACCCATATGTTATCTCTGCTGGAGGCCGTCTCATTTGTTAGTAAAGTGCTGGGATAATCAACCATTGTTCTCCCTGCCAAGACTGTCCAAACAAATACAGGCTCCTTTGCTCACTGCTAAAAATGTCTGAGCCTTTGGAGAACAGCTGGGCAGAAAGCAATCTTGTTCAATTTCAGCACATTTTCCCCCAAGTATTAGGTTGTCCGAATGCAGCCCACATCAAAGCCTCCCAGGCACCACTGCAGGGACAGACCTGTCAGGAGAACATGGCCTATCAAACCCAAGCAAGCTCAACACACAACGGAGCCACTTTAGACTTGTCTAACTCCCTGTCTAAAGGAGCAAGGCCTTTGAAGCATTAAAAAAACTACTCCAAACAAATAATTCCTTGAAGCATCTTATAAAAATCTATCTATCGATCTATCTATCTATCATCTATCTTCTATCTACTATCTATCAAACAGACTGTGCTGGAAAAATGCTGTGTATCGATAAGGTTCTGGAAGCATTAGAAATGATGTGTGATTTCTTGGTTATCAATATTCTGGCTGCCTAAAGACATCTCAGTATTTACAGGATTACTTTCAAGGGGATTGGGTAAGTCAGCTATAATTTATTTGTTGTCATGTTCTTCTTATTCACTCAGAAGTATATCCATTAAACTGCTTGGAGATCAAAGTAGCAAGACGTTAAGAACCAATTCAAATGGCTTAACCATTAAGGACATCTCTCTGGTTAATAAGAACCCCAGAGAGCGAGCAGTTGCAGGTGGGTGAAGCAATAGCTCACTGATGTCTTCGAGGATCCTCACACGCCCCACCTCTCTGCTCTCTGTCCTCTGGCTGTCACCTCTAGGCATCCCACCCAGGTGTGAAAATGGCTCCAAGCAAAGGGACAGTTCCTTTGCATCCAGGTGTTTTTTTGTTTGCTTGTTTTAAAGAAAAATATCAGTCCTCTCAGTGGATCCCTCGTGATATTTAGTTGCCGAGATTGCTGATAGATGCCTTCAAGTCGATTCCTGCTCACAGGGACCCCATGTACAACAGAAAGAAACACTGCTCGACCTGCACCAGCCTCCTAATCAATGCCAGGTCTGGCCCTATTGTGGCAGCCACAGGATCCGCCTCTCTCACTGAGGGGCTCCTCTGTTTTGATGCCCTCTACTTTACTTTGTTCTGTCCTTCTCCAAGGACTGGTCCCACGTGGTAAAATGTCTGCAAACATCCAAGTCTTGCCGTTCTTGCTTCTAAGAAGCACTCTGTCTGTACTCCTGAAAGTGTCCATCTGACGGTCTGTGGTGTGATGCGCCAGCGCTGTGATTCAAATGCATGGATTCCTCTCTGACAGTCCTCCTTACCCGCGACCTTGCCTTGGGTCAGATGCACCTTAGTCCCCAGAAGATAACCTTGCTCTTCAGCACGTTGACGGGGTCTGTGCAGCACATTGACTGAATGCAATGGGTCATTTGAGTTCTTGACCTCTGCTTCCATGAGCATTGACTGTGGACCCAGGCTCCGTCATCTCTCCGTTTATCAGGATGTTTATTGGTGCAGTCGTGAGAACTTGCGGTTTCTTTACAGGGATTTGTAATCCACATGGAAGGCTCTTGATCAGCAAGTGCTTCTAGTCCTCTTCAACCTTGATGCAAACCTTCCTGAAGTGCTTCTAGTCCTCTTCAACCTTGATGCAAACCTTCCTGAATCTGGACCAGGCAGTATTCCCTTGTTCTGCTCAAATTACTGCCTCATGTACAGGTTCCCCCTGAGTACAAGCACGTGTTCTGGATGTCTCATTCTTCCCAGCGTTACCAGCATCTGTTACGATCCACACAGTTGAATGCACTTGCAGAGCCAATAAAACTCAAGTAAACAGCTTTCTGGAATTCTGTTCTCAGCCAAAATCTACTTGGCTTCAGCCCGAGTGGCATACCCTCTCATGAATCCTGTTGAATTTCTGGCAGCTCCCCGCCGCTGTACTGTTTCAACCATTTTTAAAAATTAGCTTTAGCAAACTTTACTTGCATTTAGTATTGATGATATTGTTTGATAATTTACACAATCTGTTGTATTCTATTTCTTTGGGATGGGCACAAATGCACATTTCTGCCTGTTGGCCAGGTAGCTACTAGTTTTTTTGGCATAGACTAGTGAGGTCTTCTAATGCTGAGTCGGTTTATTGAAACATTCCTATCGGCATTCTGTCAATAGTGGAGTCTTGCTTTTCACCAAAGCCTTCGGTGCAGCTTGGACTTCTTCCTTCAATGTCGTCGGTTCTCCGTCATACATGGCGAGACAATTCATTTTGGTACAATGACTCCATGCATTCCTTTCATCTCACTTTGAGGCTTTCCCCTTGCTCAATAATACTGCATCCATATAATCCTTCAACATTGCAACTTGACGCTTGAATTTTTGCCTTCAGTGCTTTCAGCTTGCGATCCGTCGAACATATTCTTTCTTTCGGACTCTCTAACTTCAGATCTTTGCGCATCCCTCCTGCTCTCCATACGGTTCTTGATGAGTACTTTTCAGAAACCGTCCTCTGGTTCCTCCTTCCTAGTCTGTCTTAGTCTGAAGCCGTGATTACATAATCATCATTTTATTGTGGGTGGTGAGGCCACAGCTCGCCTCCCAGTTTGTTGTATCGTAGTGGCAGGTGTGTTGCTGTGAGGCGGAAAGATATGGCACTGGAATTTCAAATATGAGCAGAGTCCCCGTGGTGGACAGGCTCCAAGGGAGCTTCTGTCTGAAGAGAAATTGAGAGTTATCGGACATAGGTACTAATATCAGACTTACCGACTTGACCTGGACTGGGCTGGGATGTTTCTCAATATACAATTGCTCTTTTAGATGAAGTTCTTTTTTATACACATAGGAGTGTCTCCCTGGATTTGTTTCTCTAGTCAGCCCGGACTAACACAGTAGATATAAAGTATGATTATGAAGCCATTTTACTCATGAGGAAGCGGAGTTTCAGATCGATGTTGTTAAGGTCACAGATTGAAAACCGTGCGGGAAGACCTTAAACTCAAGTGTGAAGAGTCCCAGGCGAATGACCTTTTCACTATTCCGTGTTGCTGGACTGGGGGAATGAGCCTTAGACATGAGCTGGTCTGTGAAGTAGATTCTGGCTAACTGGCATTTGACTTGAGCTATTGGTATTTGTGGGAGAAAATTTATAGTCTACTCCCATAAAGATGTAGTCTAGGAAACTCACAGGGCAGTTTTAGCCTGTCCTATAAGGTTGCAGTGAGTCAGCATCGGCGCGATGACTGTGAGTTTTGTTTGGGGGGTTGGTGTTCGGGTGTTTACACCACAGCATATTCTCTATTTTACGTGAAAGGGGCAGAGACAGGGAGAATGAGTTCCTAGCACCAGGATATTTTGCATTTTCTAAATGAAGCATTGCTACATCTGGTAAGAGCAGAGGGCAGCTTTTTAAACATCCTATTTATAAAGGTGTGTAACAATTCTGTGTTGCTGAGGGTGTCAAATCTCCTCATCTAACTTCACCAGGGGGCAGGCGAATCAAGATCAACAGCTCAAGGCTGATTCCCACAAGGCAGCGATTACATCCAACCGTCCCTCCTAAGGCACTCTCTGCACCTCGGCTGAGTTCAATGGTTTGTTACAGGGCCATGCAGAACTCAGACAGTGTTCACCATCGTGGACTTTATGAAGGAAGTAACGACTTTCAATTCCCAATGGGAAAGATTCAGGTTGTAACCTGAATTGGCTAGGATAGCCTCTTACCTTTAGTGCCCACAGACAGAACTCCTCCAGGTCCTTAGCCTCGCAGTCGTCAGCCCCTCGGGGTCCTTGGGACTCTCAGAGCAGCTTGGCCTCTCCCCTTCTCAAGCAAGGATAAAAAACTCTTCAGCTTTTCCAGCAAGTGCCTGGAGGCACTCCGTCCAGCCAGCTAGCCGCCTGCCTAACACTGCTCAGCTTGCCTGATCTGGGGGCTAGGAATCAAGGCGCCATCTCTCATGCTCCTTGTGCCTCTGATACCCCAGCAGCGGCTGTGGCTGCTGTTTCTAGTACTGCACCTCTCTCTGACTTCTGTATAGAGAAGGTCTTCAACAAAGGGACCCCAGGACCAAAGACATGCTCCAGTCCTGGCTCTTATTGGTTGAATGAGGTGCTCCTGCTGCGCTGAAATGGGCTCTCTTCTAAATCCAGCAGCATGGCCAAACTGTCCCCTCCTTCGTGAGAATTCCTTACACCTTGCCTGCATCATCTCACCACTTCCACCACCAACCAAGAGTACCATGAGTCTGGTTTGCATTATTAACAAGCTGTCTTATCTCTTTGGTGGGTCCCAAGCACCTCATTTGTACAGTCCCACCCAATCACTTCATGGGCATTACAAAGACCACAGCTAGAACCACCCTATTACATCAATGCCCGCATTGAAAAAACCACGTCCACTGCCATTGCCTCCATGCTAACTCGCCGTGACTCTCTATGACAGAGCATTGCTCATGATGGCTTCGAAGACTGTAAATCATTAGGGGAGTAGACAGCTTCATCTCTCTCCTAAGAGCCACTGGTGGGTTTGAATCGCCAACCTTATGGTTGGCAACTCAACGCTTAGCCAAATGAAAAATCAGAGAATGCCAATGACAGGTGCCCTGGCCTTAGAGGGACCCAAAAGCACTTTGTAGTCCCCCTTGTTCCTGTCATCCCGGTAGATGTGTGTTCTTGGGCAGTTTATTTTTCCTGACTAATTAAAGATGATTGGAGTTTGAGAGCTGGGCTTTGTGCTACTCACACACTCAGGACACGTCCTGTTGGCTGCTGTCACTTAGCAGTGATGTGGCACGGGAGCTGGTCCTGGCTGCAAACCTGTCAGAAGGAGATTAGGTGGATTCAGGCAAAACCACGGACCTCGCTGTGGTTTGTTCCCGGTAAGACAAGCCTGCAAATGTTTACATCAAAGTGTCCCAGCTCCTCAACGCGGGCACAGACACAAAAGCTGCCCGGTGGAATATTGTGCAAGTTGGAGCCACGATTTTTTTTTTTATCTTCTCCTGATGGGCAGGCTTTCTGGGAAAGAAAATCTTGTTGGGTTTTCTGGAGTTCAAGAAAGAAAGGACCGCGGGGAATTGTTGTTCTTGATTACAAAGGAACACAGCATGCCTGCTTGCATCCACTCCCCATTGCAGACCTCTGGAGCACAGACAAGGGGTCCTGGTGGCGCAGTCACGGAAGCGCTGGCTTGCTAACCCTCCAGCCCCTGCAAGGGAGCCAAACGAGGCTGTCTGCTCCCGGGAAGGTTAACGGCTTCGGAGACCCTGCAGAGGGCCACTGAGAGTCAGGATCGACTTGGTGGCTGTGGGGTTGGTTTTTTGTTTTAGTTTTAATGCTGTCTGTGGTATTAGTTGGGGGGTGCCAGCCCTCCACCACTAATCTTGGGTTCAGTAAGCACAATTGTACGGTTGAGATATATAAATATTATATTAAAGTCATCAAGAGCATGAGAGATAGGAGAGCCATTGGAATAATGGAGTCAGACACATATCACAGTAGCATGCTCAGCTACTTGGTGGTCCAGGTGGAGAGAGGGGGAAGGGAAGGAGGACACGGGGTAAGAGAATAGGGGAGCGAGGACCGGAGAGAAGGGGTGTCCACTGATTACAGGTAAAGACATACATCACAGGAAGGGGTTGCACTATAGGTTACACAACAATGAGAGGGATATACACGCAATTGGAGGGGGGCGGCGGTTGAGGTATACATGTGACAAGATGGGCGGATCCTAGATTTAGGATGGCAGTTTAGCTTTGACCTGTTCTCTGGATCTCCATGGGAACCATTATCAGTAGGGTGTAAACCCCACCTACAGGAACCAAATCCATGACTGCAGGTGTCCATTGTCCTTAACAGCAGGGAGCAGGGCCCCCTGCAGTCTGGCAACTGATCGCCCTCTGGGAGGGTGCCAAGAGCAGAGTCTGACCTCCCCCCACAGCTATGGAAAGGGAACTTTGGGTTGGGGAGTTCTAATGCATTCAGTAGTCCTTCCGGTCAACCTTGCCAATGTCAAGGGAGCAGTCATGTACAGGAAAGCTTCCATTGGTCAAAGGGCTCAAGAACTGGGACATTCCAGGCCACGGCAGGGTGAGCCAGAAAATCCGTTTCACATCCATCCTCCCAGTTGAAAGCCTTCCTCAAAGGTGTGGGTGGGGTTTCCTCCCTTCAGACACACAGTTTTCTCGGCATGCAAATGAATGTTTCTCTGAGCATTGAGGGTCAGGCTGGGTCCGAGGTACAACATTCTGGACCCCAATTCCTATTGTCCAGACAGGAAAAGAAAAGCAGGAGACAGAGGTGAGTGTGTACTGGACTCCAGGACACGCTTTCAGAGTTCCTGGACCGTGTTTGGCCCTCTTATATCTTTGCTTCTTTCTCCCTGTGCGACCCCTCAGACTCACCACCCTGGAGTCAGGTGTGACTCACATGACCTCAGGTACACTGGGCGTTCTGCCTAGATCCTTCTCAAATCAAGCAAGGTTTGACCTTCAACATTTTCATTTTGCCCCAAGGAGAGATACCAAAGAGGCCTCAGCCTTCCCTTCCACCTGGCTACAGGCCCCGCACAGGTGAATCTGGGGGAGACAGCAACACACCTCCACGCCTCCTTTGGGGGCTGAAAGATTTCTTCCTAGATCATTTTTTGCTGTTCAGACCAGGGTTTTCCACCTGGATGTTACTGACATTTGGGCCAACCAGTTCTTTGTGCTTGGGGATAAGGCCCTGTCCGTGTCTTTGTGAGAGGTTTAAAGCCTCCTTCCCACTAAATGCCGGGCCCTCCTCAGATAGAACAACCAAAAATGTCTGCAGACATTGCCACTGACCCCAGGCGGGGCCAAGAGGCCTCTGGTTGAGAAGCCTGGTTTAAGCTGAGACCCCAACCATCTCGCTTTTCCCTGTCTTGTTGAGAGGATGAGTTTTCTTGACCTTGGCAGGTCATCTCATAGCATATTTCCTGTGCTATTTCATGGAAGAACAAAACCAATTCTCTGATGAGAGTAATCCTTAGACTTGGATTGTTTGAGGCCAGCCTTGTTAAGAGAAAATTGCAGGGTTTGCATTGTTTGGGCAAGGCAGTGGTTTGCTTTCGGCACCAGGCCTGATTTTGAGTTTAAATACTGAATTTTCAGACTCCACTAAATGCCCCTTGAGGTTGTGGACATTATGGTCATCAAACCACCGCCTTGCTGCAGCCCCCCCCCCCCCCCCCGGTGCTGCCGTCACGCTGTAGTTCGGGTTTGCCTCTCTCCTCAAATGGTTTTTCTGCCATTGCTGCCTCCAACCGCTGAAGGGGTCTCTTACCCCATGGCTTGCTCATTCACCGTTCTCTCTCTAGTGGATTGGGTGAAATTTCAACGTGATGTGTCTTAAAGCAAATTGAGTGCATTTTTTAAGCCTGAGAAGCTGGTTAAGTTCAGGTGTCTAGTCTTGACTCTCGGAATTCAAAACTACAATGGTCTTGGTGTTATGAAAGAGGTAGGGGTTAAGCGATCTTGGTAAGCAGATCTCCTGATTGGAAGCATTACCCTGCAGATATTGTTTATCAATTTTTGAGCAACTAAAATGTTATTCTAAATAACATTTCATATACAAGCAAACAAAAAACACAAAAAACCCAGAAACTCACTGCCATCTCATCGATTCCAACTTAAAGCCCCCTTATAAGAAAGAGTGCCTGGATGGGAAGTGCCACACCACAGAGCGTCCTGACCAGCCACGTTGACGCAAAGCCTAACTGCTACACCCACTGGGCGCCAGGGCTCCTTAAGCCTTTTGATAGAATATTGTTTATATAAATCTAAAGTAACATAGCTTTTTGATCAAAACTTATATTTATTGAAAGTTCACAGGAAGTCCACTCACTACACAAAGAATATAATGTTGATAAATAGTCATTAATATCAGCACCCAGAAGTAAGCACTGTTTTTATTATTTCCTTCCCCTCTTTTTTTAATCCAAAGTTAGATCATTAGCAGTCTATATCCTGCCTTAAAAAAAATCATAGCAAAAGCATGATACAAATATAAGCAATGGATTAAAAGTAGGTCCCATTATGAAGCATTAAGATGATTTCCACTTCCTCCCCATTCTATGTTCAGTGCTGCAGGTGGTCTCTATGCACATTTCTGAGCAGCACTTTCGGCTATATCTTGAGAAAAAGAATACAGGGTCAAAGGATAGGGATGTGTTAAGACTCAATACAAATTACCTCTGGGAGGTTGTGCCTATTTTCGGCCTCTCTTTATCAGCAATTTTCTTAGGACTTCCATCTTGTTCCATCAGCCTCCAGTCCTATAAAGACATCCCCCACGGGACGTTCTTCAGATATATCAGTGTTATAAGATCCATCTCGAGATAGCTGTCAACAGCCTCCCTGGGCCTATCTCAGACCATCTGTCAATGGCAATTCTAATATATTTTGGGAAGATGCTGTTGCAATTGCCACAAAACAAGTTTGAAATTGATCAAGTGTGCCAATCATTGAAGCTTCAGAATTAGGCGGTATTAATGACATATGACAATCTTCTTACAATATCCAGGGACACTGTGGAGATATGCATTCTTGTAAATTTAAGGACAGGGTCTAAAGGGATGGAGGTTGTGGATTGCTATTTTTCTGTGACTTGCAATGCTCACACCATCCCAACCATGTAATAAACTTAGCTGCTAGACTTGACGCCAAGATTTTGCTTCAGGAAGCAGGAGCCCTGTGGTGCAGTGGTTGGTTACACATTAAGCTGGGAGCCACCGGGTGAGCAGTTTGAAACCATCGACTACTCTGAAAGAAAAAGATGGGGCCATCCGTCAGTCTCGACTTGATGGCAGTGAGTTTGGTTTTGGAGTTTGGGGAGAGAGCCACGGCATCACTTTGGTGCAGTACTGTTTTTCTTAGCAAGGCAGAATGGTGTAGTCTGACCTGACATGTTGGAATGAGCTCATATTGCATGCAACCAAGTGACCTCTGACCAACCCCCCAAAATAAAGTATTTCACAATCTTGCCTAATGTTCTCCCAAGGAATGAAATGATCGACCATCCTACAGTATATAAAAGTGCCCTCTAATTTTTTAAATGCTATACCTAGAGGAAAAGAGTCTTAGTGGTGCTGTGGGTTTGGTGGTGAGGTGCTAACCTCAAGGTCAGTGGCTCAAAGCCACCAGCCACTGTGAGGGAGAAAGATGAGGCTGTCTGCTCCCCTGAAGCTGTACAGTCTGGGGACTATATGGCGCAGTGCTCCTCTGCTGCATAGGATTGCTTGGAATCCAAATGGACTCATCAGCAGTTGTCATTGCGTTGCTATGGGAGATTCAGAATATAAACCCTCCAGGACCAAATCCATGTACCCTGTGGTTATTGTGGGCCATTGGGGTGGCTCCAACTCAGTACAATTTTATGCATCACAAGATACAATGTGACCTCCCCTTTGAGCCTATTGTGAAGAGTGGTGTGCCAATCCACCTCATTGAAGAGACCCCTCCGTGTGGCTGATCCTCTACTTACCAAGCACGAGGCCCTCTTCTGGTGACTGGTCTTTTCTGAGGGTGTGTCCAAAGGAACATGATGAAGTTTCTAACAGTTTTCTGAGACTGACATGCTCATCCCTCTGGCAGGCTCCGGTGTACTCACTGTCATTCTTCACCAACAGCACAATTAAATCACACCCATTCTTCTGCTCATTGTCCACCTCGTGCATGTACGCGAGGCAACTGAAAACACCGAGGCTTGGGTTACACGCACCTTAGTCCTCAAAGAGATAGCTTTGCTTTTTTTTGCTTTTCAGAACTAAAAAAGATTTTCCCAATGCTCCAGACTTCGGGACTGATGTTTCTATTGGCATTGGTTATTGACTAAAATCTAAGGAAATCTGTGGCAATTTCAATTTCTTTCCATGGACCATGGTGTTGTTTATTGGTCCAGTTGAATAGATTTCATTTTGGATGCATCAAATTATAAATGCTAGGAATGGCCGGTTCCATCCTCTCCTCAGGTCCTTCCTGGAGCCTCTCAAGGTCTGGGAAGACTCATGCCTACATCAGTCTTTATCTTCGCAGGGGCTAATGCATATCTCAATTGTTCAGATGGCGGTGTTAGTGCTACCTCAGTGGATGGCCTGATCACTGGTTCTCTTTTCTTCATACCAATAGCGAAGAGAATCACTTTCTAAAATGTCACAGACAACACAAAGTCCCCACTTTGTACACTGGCTCATCGGACCACATTGTCCCCTTGGCCCCATGGCTGATGAAACAAACCACCAAAGATAGAATGGACCAAAGCCACACAGAACACACAATAGAGAGCAAGGATTCCACCATCTTGCCAGTTGAGCCAGACTGGAAAGACAGGGCTGGTGCTGGTACAGTGGTTACACCGGGGGCTGCTAACCAGAAGGTCAGCAGTTCAAAGCCACCAGTTGCTCCCCAGGAGACAGGTAAGACTCTCCACTCTCTTGAAGAGGTATAGTCCTGGAAACTCACAGGGGACATTTTATGCTGTCCTCTAGGGTTGCTAGGAGTTGGTCAGCCCCATGACAGTGAACTTGCGTTTGTTTTTTATAAATAACTTTAATAAGAGTGGTTTGTATTTAGCCACTCCTCAGAGCATCCCAAAGCATCTTAAGTATGGTTCCTACATGTGACCCACTGGTGTCCAGAGGACAATAGGAATGCCCTGAATTCTGCCTTTCCTATGCTGCAGTTAAACACCCACCTCCCCCAAACACCATTCCCAAGGAATCAGGTTTGTCTTA
This sequence comes from Tenrec ecaudatus, assembly GCF_050624435.1. Lineage (NCBI taxonomy): Eukaryota > Metazoa > Chordata > Mammalia > Afrosoricida > Tenrecidae > Tenrec > Tenrec ecaudatus. The sequence continues at coordinate 34,832,178 of NC_134533.1, read as the reverse complement.
TTTCCTCTGAATTCACTCTAGAGATTTAGTCTCACTCTGAAATAGGAAGAGGGGGCAAAAGGGTAACAGAACTAATTTTTTCTAACCATGTCATATTATGGTAGCTTGTGCAGTGTTGTGAAGATGGATGCTCTGCTGCTGGCACTTCAAATATTAGCAGTCAGCCATGGTGGTCAGGTATCCACAGGGCACCTAGGGCAGCAGTTCTCAACCTGTGGGTTGTGACCCCTTTGGGGGTCCAACGACCCTTTCACAGGGGTCACCCGATTCATAACAGTAGCAAAATTACAGTCAGGAAGTAGCAACAAAAATAATTTTATAGTTAGGGGATCACCACAATATGAGGAACTGTATTAAAGGGCAGCAGCATTAGGAAGGTTGAGAACCACTGCTTCTAGACTAAGACACATTAGGAAGAAAAGCCTGGAAATCTACTTCCAAAGCCAGTGAAAACCTACAGATCACACAGAATATTGTCCACCATCGTGTTGGAGGACAAACCCTCCAGAACGGAGGTCACTCAGAACATCCACAACTATGGTCTCACACTGAACCCCACGGAGAGGCTGGAGACCAAGCAACCTGTTACTCTGCTCTATATAAGATCATTGGGAAGAAAAGCCCACTTGAGAGTCTATAATGACGACAACATTGAAAAGCTCCTCTACTTGTGCTATCTCAGTAACAGTCCCCATAATTCTGGTCTTTTGTTTCTTTCAGAGAAGAGGAAGCTGGGGCCCAGAGAGGTTAAGAATTACACCCAAAGTCACACAGAAAGGAAATGGGATAGCCAGGACGTGAGCCATGAACTGCCTAACTGTAAGGTCTCTGTTTCCTCAATGATAGCATGGCAGGACCTCGGGTAGGGAATTTTCCTTTTGAATTAACTCCTGGGATGCACTTTCAGTTATAACATCACTGTCTTCTCTCTATGCCTCTGAGTGAGAGTTCAGTGTTACAAAAAACTTGCTGTTATTGAAGCAATTCTGACTCACAGCCACAGAGTAGAATTGCCCCTGTGGGTTTGTGAGGCTGTAAACGTTTAAGAGAGCAGAGAGCTTCATCTTTATCCCACAGCACGGTTGTGGCTTTGAACTCCTCAGCTTATGGTTGACAGCCCAAAGCATAATCCACTATGCCACTAAGTCTCCTTCAGTTCAGTGTTGGGAGGAAGGAGAGGGGAAGGTCAATCACAGAGATCTAATCAGAATGAGGAGTCGAAATCCCCTTCTCACTTTGGTAAAAACTGAGTTAGAAGGCATGGCATATTGTTTACAAAGTTTAGCGATGATTTGTTTTTCTTTCATTTTGTTTAGTTATATTTAGTTTATTCTGTCTGACAAAAACCCAAGCTATGTCAACACAAATAACTTCCACATATGCATTCAAGCTTGAGTTGAAGTTAAACTCCTGTGGCCCGAGAGCCCTGATGACTTGTGTTAGACATAAAACTCACAACAGCCTTTCACTTTCTTTCCATCCTAGATCAGCATGGGATTCAGGGTCAAACCAGGACCCAGGGGCACATGATTATAGCAGAAATAGGCTGCCTGGCCAGGCTCACAATCCCCAAGCTCTCTGCCCTGGCTTCCAATGTTGCCAATCAAGGATGAAGTCATTTTCATTGCCAGTCAAGGATAGCTAATAAGCACTGTGCTTCTTTGCCCTTCACCTCTTTCTTTCCACCACAGAGCAGAGAGAACTTTGGACCCCTAGGGCCATGGTCTTCAAACTTGAACTTGGGTCAGAATCACCCTGAAACCTGTTGTTAAACCACAGAATGCTGGGCACCATCCCCAGATTCTTTATTCAGTAGATCTGGGTGGCACTGGGGATTTGTATGAGTTCCCGAGTGTTGCCCACACTGCTGGCCTGGGGACCATACTTTGGTAAGCACTGCCCTGGAGCGATGCCCTCGTGCCATACTGGCTGCTTGTTGTACACATCCAGGGAGTTCTCAGCATGTCGGTCACCAGCTTGCTACTTAAACAAAGTCGATCAATCTTTTCGGGTGGGAGCCAGGTAAGTGCCCTTCTGAAACCCCTTGGGTAATGACAAGGTGCAGTCAAAGTCGGAAACCACTGTCTTATGGTGGAGTCTTCGGATGGAAGGTTATTGACTCCTCAGACCACCATGGGGAGGAACGTAGACTGTCAGTGAACAATGTCTACGTTGGGTAGTTTTAAGAGTCGGAAATGTGCCCTGATGGTGGTAGGCTCCTGACAGTTTGGAGATGACTTCTTACCGTGACAACATTGGCGAGTCTGGTCCAGTTGGCTGTTTGGGACTGGCTTCCAAATCCCTCTCTTCCTTCTCAGTGCATCTCTTGCCATGTCAAGCTCTGAGAGCAAGCAAGTGTTGCTCTTGTCCATTAGATCCCAAGGTGCTTACTGGCCCACATTTTCTAGAGGTGGGATTGTCAGTAGACATCAAAGTACAGCACAGCTGACATCGGTGTGTTGTGGTGGTTGTTAGCTGTCATTGAGTTGGCCCTTGTGGGGCTCAAGTATCCAGTGGAACCTTCCCAGTCCTGTGCCACCTCCATGACCGATCACAGATCAGACCAAATGGTACCCAAGGCTTTCATTGGCTGGCTTTAAGAGACAATTACTAGGCCTTTCTCCCTAGGCTTCCATCATTTAGAGGCTCCAGGAAAGCTGTTCAGCACCAGGACATCACTAACAGATAGCGGGTGGCTGCACATGAGGGGAATTGCCAGGCAGCAAACACAGGACTCTTGCATGGGAGACCTAGCACAGACCCTCGATACCTCAGGACATAGCTAAAGTCTCTGGATCTCACTCTCTCTTTTTCTTCCCCTTGTGGCCTGAATTGTAGGGCAGCCTCAGGGCATTCTTTCTCCCTCTTCTCCTCTTTATTTCCTCTGTCTTTCTCCTGAGAAACACATTCAGCCTCCCACCTGGAAGCAGGGGTAGAATTCTTGACCCATCCTGAAAGGACTTGGATAGCAATAGGGGGTCAATATTCTGGGCAATGGTGGCAAAATTCTCTCCTTTTCTTTCCCAATATATGTTGAAGTATAAAACAGCAAACAAGACAACAAACCCGATTCAACATGCACCGACCAGTGCCCAAGAACATGGATCTAGAACCATGCTTGCCATTCTGAGGCTTACTCTTGGCATGGAGGTGTTCGACAGCACCATGAGGTTTACCATAGTCATTTGTATTTAATTTATGGTTCGAGACTAAAGTGCTCACTGAACATAAAGTACTCCTTACTAACTGCCACCCAAGCACTGTAGGAAGCTGGGGAAATATGCCAAGTCTGGATTCAGATAATTCTGGTTCCCCTGGCCAAATGTCTTATTATCCTTAGCTAAAAAGATGCACTCACTGAGATAGTGCACATACTTAAAAGCACCTGGATGACTGTCTGAGGGACTTGGTGCTGTTGTAACAAAAATATCACCAGTGGATAGCTTAAAAAAATAAGACTCTCTCACAGGTGGAGGTTAGAAGTCTAAAAGCAAGGTCTTGTCATATGGATTCCTTCTATGTTAGGCAACGTTCTCTAGAGAAACAAAACCAGGACACATGATTGTGTGTATATATATATGAATAGGTTTATAAAGAAAGAATATAACGGCTAATTAGCACACACAGCAGTGTAGAAGGCTCAGTTCAACTGACTTTCATGAAACAGTTAATATATTGGAAGTCCTTGGGCTACCAGATCCAAGGTCAAGGAAGCAGGCAGCAGAGTCTTCTCACAGGCATCAGACAGCAGGGTGGGTCAGCAACTGTCAGCAACTCGAGAGCTTAGTGAAATGGGGTCTTGAACTCTGGCACGGGGACAGGATCCACTAGTCTCAAGCTCAAGCGTTGTACGCACCAGTAGAGTGACAAAGTAGGTCTCGAAGGAGTCTCAAGCTCTAGCAACACGACCCATGAGTTGGCTTGGCCCACAGGTAGTGTAGCACAGCGGTTGAGGCAGAGAACTAGCTAAAGCAGCAGCACACTGATTCAATCACCAGGGAGAAAGAGGGAGATGGGATGCCAGCTGTCTTTATTTATTTCAGTCGTCTTCCAATCAAGGTGCAACCTGATTAAACTCTGCCCACATGTTCCTATTGGCCTAGTTGGCACAATAAGCCTAACATCCCTTCCTGGGTTGATATCTCTGGGTGTCCCTTGGTTCTTGGCAACTCTACACCTCCTGTCTTAAACACTATGTGCCTGCCTCTGTGTCTAATCTTTTTGTTCTTTATCACTCCAAAGTGATTATGTTTAAGACACACCTGACACAGATGTGGTCTCATTAACATAGCAAAGAAAACACTATTTCTGTGGGGATAGGGATTATGATTCTAGTGTATATTTTGGGAGGAGACAATGACATTCTAAATAATAAAAATTTGCATGGATTATTTTTCCTTTAGGAATCAACTCAACCTGTGTTCATATTATAGCAGAGCCAGCATTCCCTTGACTAAAAAATTAGCAGATTCTCCTTCCCTATAAAACGTGTAGTTCCTGATGGCAAGCTTGGAAAAGTATACATTGCAGGGCTGCCATATCCTGATAAAGGTAAAGGGACACCAGCCCCAGACGAGGACTGTTTTCCTGGGGGAAGAACTGTAGATTAGCTTTCCTTGGGTGCCTATTACTCCTTGAACTTCTCCCCATCTCTGTCAGTGGGATATAGACTTGTTGTTTTTTTTTTCAGTGGCAAGAAGCAGAAAGTTCAACCCAGGATAGTTTAAGCCAAAGGGAAATAGGAAAGAACTCCCTAAAAATCTAAGCGGTTGCCATGGTAGATTTTATATACTAACAAACCCGAAAAATAGAGCCTTTACATGGGAGCTCACAGTAACAAGGTAAGCTGCACTGACTCGGGGAAGCGGGGAGGAGAAGAGGGACCGAAGTGTAGTTGCTCTCGAACGTGTGTCTTTGCACCAGCTGTCCCGATCCTTGAAAGGTAAGCAAAAACATTTTTGCAAAATGCTTACAGGCTAGCTCCAGGGCAGGGCATCTGTAGATTAAGTGATGCGTGACTTTTAGAATTTATGGTTGCTGTTTTCCTAGACATTTTCCAGACAAACTCCCTTCTCACTTTCTTTACTTTTGAGCAATTGGTAATTTTGCAAATTATTCCCCAACTGGAGATATAATATCCTGCAATAACTCTCTTGACTACTATTGGAACAGCATGTGCATTCTTGCATTTTGACACTTTGTGGTGTCAGATGTATGTGATTTGAAGATACATTCTCTTTGACCTCTCCCAGGACACGTGGGCACAGGCTCCTGGCACCAGCAGAGCCATTTAGATGCACTCTCTCCTCAGCTTTCTGGGCATTGGTCTCTTGAATCAAGCTCCACTTCCTTATGTTAAAGGTCTTCAGGGTTTATTATTGACTTTGTCTTGAGATTTCAATTTTTCAGTTCATTCTTTGATGAGTTCATTGCCAAGCGATGTTTGGTGAGGCGGGGCTCATGATACGCCCACGTTTGATAGTGTGACTTTGGGCAACTCACAGTCTCAGCCCACGAAGTCTGCACACATCCCCTCCATCTCTTTCCTGAACGTGTAGATGTCAACTTTCAGCATACGTTCAGGTTGCAGTGCACCTTCACGTGTCAATAACATGTGTGCCCACTGTTTTCAGTAAACTGGGAAGTATTGGCTTTGAGAGCTCAACAAGCACCCCTTCAGACACCCTGACCTTTTATATAAAGAAACACGTTGGCCCTCGTACCTGCTTGTCGTTGGAACACTAGCATACCTTTACCTAAGACAGTCTGGAAAATCCACGGCCCTGCAGGAGACTGTTTCTAAATGAACCGGATGATAATGAGCTGTATGTAATGTCTAACGTCTGCTCCGCTTGTTCAAACTGCTCTAAATCATTATCCCCTGCCAGTGGCTGCTTCTTCATCTTCTTCCCTAGATTCACAGTCTGTCCGACCTTTCCGTTTTTCCAGAGCTTTACTGAAATGCCTTCTAAGTTCTGTCCTACAGCACAGGCACCATTGAAATTCTGGAATATCCTTTGTTCCTTGGGCTGGCAGAGAATTACATCGTACTGTGAAGGTTTTCCCAAAATTGTGAGATCAATCTTGTAACATTGCTGAAGGATTTACCATCCTTATTGACATTTACCCACCCAGATTGCAAGATAGATATCAATTATTCCATGTTATTATGAGTAAGAATCAACTCAATTGCAGAGAGAGTGATTCCACGTGTTAACTGTTTCCACAACACCTGGATGGCCTTACAATTACAATAATGATCTATAACCATAAAAAATAAATCTAAGCCCTTTGGAGGAAAAAAATCTAAACCTTATACTTTCAGTTCTTGCAGAAAACATACGGGGGGCGGGGTCTGTTATACATGAAAGAAAGCAAATGAAATGCTCTCAGCCCAGACCCCCCATCTATATTTATAACAAAGGGGCTGTGGAGCTACAGCCTTCCCGTTAGTGGCACTGAGTTCACAAGGAGAAACTACCAAATATTAATGGAGATCATTGAAAGCAAAACTTCTAAATAACTTAAGCCAGATATTATACGAAAAAGTTTCATTGAAGGAAAATCAGTGTTTTTTAATCTCCAAAATAAAAAGAAATAAAAGACTCGTGGGATTGAAATAACTTAGGAACCCACATTACAGCTTTCTAGTTTTCCATCACTGAGAAGATCCAGTGAAAACAAACCCAAGACAAACATGTTAAATGGTTTAAAGGGACCTTAGAACTCCCTCCAGAAAGTGGTAGCTGTTGCTGCAAATACAGCAAGTTCGTTGGTGTCCCCAGATTTTCATTAGGGCGGAATCCTCACCTAGAGCCTGCTGGTGCACTCCATACGTATTGGAAGGCGATTCAAAAGATTCGCATTTTGAACCTATCAGCCATTCTGCAGGAGAAAGATGAGGCTTTCTCCTCATGTAACGAGCTGAAGTCTCAGAAAGTCACAGACCTGCCCTGCAGGGTCTCTCCGAGTCAGCATTGACTCCATGGTAGTGAGTGAGTGCTCATTTTTATCACTCTCTTCTGCCCCTTCAGGTGGTGCACACTTTGTTGTTATTGATCTAGATAGCACCGTTATTTCATAGTTTTCCACCCACAGAATCAATATTTATTTACTTTCATTTAAGAAAACTGGCCGTTTACTTGGAAAGTATTGTGTCAAGGATCTGTTGGGTTTCCCACTGACTTTTCTCAAATACTTTATGCTTACAGACCTTGCAACTTAAATATGATTCCAAATCATCACAGTATAGAGATGTTCACATTTAGACATTGATATGCAAGACTCATATTGAAGATAGTGCAATTTTTGTGTAACACTTAATAGTTAATGAACAAAAAAGTTTCTAAAAAACAAAACTCTAAGGATTGTTTTAATCCTGTCATTCTCCTCCCAGAAATGGAGAATAACAATTACCTTGAGCAAAACTGGCTAAATTTCACTTAAAAACTTTGACACTTTTCAGAAAATTATGAGAATATTATAGGGGAAAAACAGCTAAAGAAGTTGCACCTCTTGGTAACAATTACACAACACTGCTTGATGTGATTGAGCTGTGGGATGCTATGTCTGGATTAGCCCTTCATAGAATGGTTTGGGGTAAGAAAAAGAAGCTACATCTTGAATTACTTCTCCCCTTACGATAAGTAGAGAAATACAATTTTCAAAGTCATTTATGACCCCATTTTCATTAATCAACTTTATAAAGACTTCTAAAACATCAACAATGAGCTTAAATAAAAGAAATTGATATTGGGTGGGGGGGAACAAAATTGTTTCTCAAGAAGAGAATAAAAATTAGAAGAAAAAGAGTTTAACTATGTCTTCTTTTTCAAAATACATAAACCAATCTTAACATATGTAAATAAATTAGAATTACCTGATTCTTTTATTATGCCACAGAGAATGTTTATCCTTATATTTAGGCAAGTAATGATTATGTTCAATATTGCCGAATAAAAGGTTAGACTATTAACAAATGTATTACAAAGACAAGACTTAATGAAAAAACATTTATTCGATACAAGTATTGTCAAAGTTCTTATTTGCTGCAATAAAAAGTTTAATATGTTAATTTATGAAAATATAAAACTTTAATATCAAATAACAAAGAACTGACTATTAGTGTTATAAAAAATTTCCTTTGATCGCAAAGTTAGTCTTAATTTTATTCTTCATGAAATCTATTTTAAAGACAAGAACTCAACAGACTAAATTCCTGAGTCTAAAAAGTTGTTAAATATGCTCAACATCTTAACAAAATTTGCTGAGTCTTGATGGTCTTGCTTCCTCCCCAAAACTCGCTGTATTGAGTCATTTCTGACTCACAGACTCCCCATAGGACAGGGTAGAACTGCCCCTGTGGGTTTCTGAGACTGTCACTCTTTACAGAATAGAAAGCCTCATCTTTCTCCTCCCTTTCTGCTTGCTTGCTGTGCTTTTCTTGTTGTTCTGAGCTGCCCTTCAGTCAGTTGGGAGTCACAGCACCCTAAGTACAACAGAAAGAAACACTGCCCATCCTGACAATGTTCTTATGTTTGAATCTATCCTATCAAAGGCCTTCCTCGTTTTTTGCTAACCCTCTACTTTACCAAGCATGATGCCCTTCTCCTAGGCCCGGTCTCTCCTGAGAACACTTGCAAAGTACATGGACAAAGTCTTTGCAACTTGCCTCTAAGGAACCTTCAGCTGGACTTCTTCCAAGACAGATCTGTTGGCTCTTTTGGCAGGCCATGGTCTTTCCATATCCATAACTAACACCTAAGTTCAAGTGCATTAATTTTTCCTATTTGATGTCCGGGTTTCATGTGCATGTGAGACAATTAAGAAACCAGGGCGTGGGTCAGGCACACCTGAGTCCTCAAAGTGACATCCTTACGCTTCGACACTTTAAAGAGGTCTTGCGCAGCTGACTGACCCAATGCCATGCATCTTGGATCCCTCGACTGCTGCCTCCATGAGCACTGACTGTGGATCCAAGCAAGGCCAGAGCCTTGACAGCTTCACGGTGTGAAGCTTGTTGTCTTCTTTACATTGAGCTGTGATCTACACTGAAGACTAACCCTTGGTCTTTGTCAGCAAGGGCCAAGTCCTCCTCACTTTGAGCAAGGAAGGCTGTGTCATCTGTACATTGATGGTGAAGGTCTTCCTCCGATGCTGCTGCCACGTTCCTCTTCATATAATCCAGCTTCTCTGACTATTTGCTCAGCCTACGGATTGAATGAGTTTAGTGAAAGAACAAACCCCTGACACACACCTTTCCTGATCTGAAACCCAACTAATAGAAGCAGAACATTGTCAGAGACCGTGTCAGCAGATGAGCCCTTCTGGTTTGAAGAAGAGCTGCCAGGAGAGCCTACTTTCCAACTGCTGTCCCTGCAGCTTGCCCTTGTCTGTTCATACAAGTGCCTCTTGATCCATATACAGGTTCCACGTGAACACAGTGAAGTGTCCTGGAATTCCCGTTCTTCTCCAGGCTTCGATAGTCTGTTGTGATCCACATAATCAAATGCCTTTGCATACTGAATAAAACACAAGTAAGCACATTTCTGGTTGTTCCCACTTTGAGCCAAGATCTGTCTGACGTCAACAATGACATGCCTTGTTCCATGTCCTCTACAGAATCCACCCTGAACCTCCAACAAGCATTGCTGGATGATCTTCAGCAAGATTTTCCTTGCATGTGATACCAATGATACTGTTCTATAGTAGAGCATTCTGGCAGCTCACCTTTCTTTGTCAGGGGGACCAAGATATATCTCATCCAGTCAGTTGGCTTAGTAGTTGTCCTTCAAATTTCCTAGCATAGATGAGTAAGTGCTTCCAATGTCTCATCAGCCTGTGGAAACATATCAAGTGGTATCCATCAATTCCTGAAGTCTTGTGTTTGGCTAATGATTCAGTGCTGCTTGAGTGTCTTCCTTCAGCACCGATGGTTCTTATTCATATACCACTTACTCATGTACTACTTGAGTTGGTGGAATGCCCATTCACTCTTTTTGGTACAATGACTCTTTGTATTCCTTCCATCTTCCTTGGATGCTTCCTGCATCATTCAATATTTTGCCCATAGAATCTTTCAATATTGCAACTTGAAGTTAGATAATTTTTCTTGAGTTCTTTTGGTTCCAGATATGCTGGGCATGTTCTTCCTTTTTGGTTTTCTAACTCCAAGTCTTTGCTCATTGCATGACAATAGTTTACTTGTCTTCTCCAGCTGCGCTTTGGAATTTTCTGTTCAGCTCTTTAGCGAATGACCTTTTGCTTTCTTCATAAGCGATATTCTTTATGTCATCCACGCTCATTGGGTCTTCTGTCGTTAGTGTCCAATGCATCATATCTACTTTTGAGATGCTCTTGACCTTTAGGAAGCTACACTGAAGGTCTTATTTTGGTTCCCATGAACTTGTTTAAATTTTCTTCAGCTTTAACCTGAATATAAATGAGCATTTGACGGTCTGCTCCATAGTCAGCCCCTGGCCTGGTTTCAGTTTCTGATATTGAGCTACTCCATCATCTCTTTCCACGGTGTCTTCAGTTTTAGTTCTCTGTATTGCATCTGGAGAAGTCCATGTGTAAAGTCACTATGATGCTGAAAAATAATTAGCTATGAGTAAGACATGGGTCTTGCAAAATTCTATCATGTGATCTTGAGCTCCATTTTTATGACCAAGACCATATTTTCCAATTATGGCTCCTTCCTCTTTGTTTCTAAATTTTGCATTCCAATTATCATTAATAATCAATGCATCATGATTTCATAATTGATCAATTTCAGATTGAAGTAGTTGCTAAATTCTTCAAATTCTATATCACTAGCTTTAGTGATGCATACATTTGAATAATAGTGATATTAATTGGATGTCTTCTTTTTTTTTTTTGCTCAGAGACATTATCCTACCAAAAATAGCATCCTACTTCAACATACCTCTTGAAATGTCCTTTTTGATCATAAATACTACTTTGAGAAGGCAGCTCTTCCTCAGTCGTATTTTCAATGCCTTCAGTCCTTGGGGGGCTCATCTTATGCGATCTCTGAAAAGGCTGTGCTTCTTTTCATTAGGTTTTCAGTCACTGACAATACTTCAGCCCTATCCATAGGATTTTCAGGGGCTAATTCCTCTGAAGTGGACAGTTCATTTCTTCTTCATAGTCTATTCCTGGTCAGGAAGCTTTGCCAAAAACTTTTCTCTTAGGTGACCCTGCTGATATCTGAAATTCCTGTAGCATCAGCACCACCGCAACATAGAAGCCAGCGCAGTTCGCTCACAGACGGATTAGCGGCAGTCTTACTTGCTTCATTGCTGCTTTCTCTATATCATTTACCCTGAAGGCAGAAGTCTTTGTCATTGAACTAAATTTTTTATTGATTCAATGTTATTACAGTATAGCTGAAGCACTTTGAAAATAAATTTCATCTTTACGCTTAGAAATATTTCATCTAATTTTATTTTTAATTAATTTTATCTGGTTTTGAATTACCTATACAATTTCCATCAAGCCTTTCACATGAGATTTTTTTATTATAAGTTAACCATATACATTAGACGTTATAGATAAATTCTACTTCGCTGATTCACTGAAAACATTTGACCACCTTAAAGAACTAAAGTAAAAGATGGTCTGAAGGAAGAAACAAAAAAAATCACTGGTAACATACTTTCTTTTTGTTTTTAAAAGAGGAAAAAATCTGTCTTAAAATCCAATATTTGGTGATGACAAAATACAAAAGAATTTTAAAAAAGAAACTTGATGATATATAATATGTTGTCATTGTGAAGATTTGAGGGGAAGTAAATTTTATGTGCCTTGATCTATGATATATGCAAATAATGAATTTGAAAGAAACAATAGCACACTAAGAAAGTAAATGAGAGATAAGCAGAAAGACAAAATAAATAAATAGTCTCCTGCCATCAAATCTATTTCAACTCATAGCAATGTTATAGGACTGAGTAGAACTGCTTATTAGGGCTTTTGAGACTGTAAATCTTTAAGGAAAAAGACAGCCTCCCATGGAGTAGTTAGTGGGTTTGAACTCCTAACCTTGTGGTTAGCAATCCAACATTTACTGTATTGCACCACTAGGGCTTCTTGTAATGACAAAAGGAAGGGAAAACACAAAGAAAGAGTTACTACATAAGTAGCTAAAGTTTATGTGATGAAAAGAACACTGTTTAAGTAGGAATAACATATATATGTATGTATACATACACACATATACATATACTACAGTAGGAGTTACGGTAAAGGAAATATTTTAAAGCTCTGAAAATGCCGATATGTATCACTTATCATCTATTCCAACCACACGTGCATCTATATTCATTAAGATTTTACGACTTTATCTTAAAGACCAAGCAGCTCTCTTTTTGCTTTTTGTTTCCCCTTCGTCATTTTAGAGACTCAACGCCCAGCATCCTGGGTGGGATACAGGCAAGTAAGACGGAGGCTATGGCGCTAGGTTCAGGCTGGGGGGGCTTTGACCAGCAGACTGATGATGGCAGCGTGGCCCAGCCACTCCTCCAGCTCAGGCAGGACAACAGACAAGGCAGGTTCTGTCCCTGCACTACTGACGTGGCTTCCCGTGCCTGCACCACCACCAGCAGCAGCAGCAGCAGGGATAAAGGCAACTTGAAGCAGGTTCCCATAAGGTTTACTATCGCACTCATGAAACATCACAGACACATAATGCCCTGTTCTACATTCAATATATCGTGGATGTTAAGAAACACCTACCAATAGTAAGATAATAGTCCAGTGACAGTAGAGTGGTCTACTACTCTAAGAATAATTTAAAATTAGATGAACTGACAATATATGAAAATCAAGACTCAGATTCTGCTTCTGAAAATAAGCAAAATGTCTAAGGTATAAAAGTTAAATGCCAATTAAGTTATTTTTGCCCCAGCAGCTTCATTATTTATGACATTAAATAAAATAATGATGAGCAATGTAATTAAAAGAGACAAAACAAGTCATAGAAATAATAGAGAATATATTTTAAGTATTTTAATGCACTGTATCATATGCCAACATGTGGACATATTTTATGCTTTCCTGTTGATACTGTAAATCTTTAGGGAAAATGTTCAACATTTTAGACTCTGGATGCTAAATTATTTTGTGAGCTGGCCCTTGCATACAAATTTCTACACAATAGCACTTTGGTTAAAGAGCAAAAACAAGAAAACACCTTTAAATGCTCTAATGGACAGAAGCAGATGGCATCAGAAGTATATAGCAGATCCCGATTTGATGTAATAATACTCCATTCACCCTGTTGAATATTTTAGACTTGCTTTACAATTGTAGCTATTCTTATGTTATTAACTATGCTCCATTATTTTGTCTTCTTCCTTATAATTTGTTCTTAGTAGATTGTTAAGTTGTATATTTCTCTCCCTGGTAATTCCTTCTAATACTTAAGTTGGTTTAATCAACTAACCTAGCTACTTTACCAAAATGTTATATCCCTATACAAATCTAGATGTGAAAATCCCAACCCTTTAGCAATTCCTTCTTTAAACTATAGCTTCATATTATTTATTTACTTGTATTTGAATAAACCATTTTATTGGGGACTCTTACAGCTTTTATAACAATCCATACATCAATTGTACCAAGCACATTTATACACATGTTGCCAGCATCATCTCCAAAACATTTTCTTTCTACTTGAGCCCTTGGAATCAGCTCCTCTTCCCCCCCATTCCCCATCCTTCCTTGATAATTTATAAATTATTTTAATTTTCATATTGTATACCATCCGTTGTCTCCCTTCACCCACCTTTCTCTTGTTCATCTCCCTGGGGTGGGAGTTGTCTATCCATTATTGTGATCAATTCCCCCTTTCTCCTTCTTCTCCCCCCGTCTCCCCCTACACTCATGGTATCACTGCTCCCATTATTGATCCTGAGGGCTCTATCTGTGCTGGGTTCTGTGTGTCGAGAGCTCTTATCTGTACCAGTGTACATGCTCTGGTCTAGCCAGCTTTGTAAGCTAGAACTGGGGTCATGATAGTGGGGCTAGGTATTGGTGGGTTAGGTGGGATGCATTAAAGAACTAGAGCAATGTTGTATGTTTTGTCAGTTCTATACTGTACTCTCAGAGAGCCTCAAATTTGATACTCCTAAAAGGCTTGGTTCTTGCCTGTTTTTCGTTGTTTACATGGATTCTTTTCAACACTCTTAACTATTGTCATGTTGTGGTTGTTTGTGCCATCAAGTCGATTCTGACTCATAGCCACCTTACGTACAACAGAAAGAGACCCTGCCCAGTGCTACGCTATCCTCACAAGTGTGATTGTGTTTGAACCAATTGTAGCAGCACTGTGCCAACTCATCTTACCCAGAATTGTCCTCTTTATTGCGCCCCCCTCTACGATACCAGGCATGATGCCCTGCTCCAGGGACTAATTGATGTGTGACTAATCATTACTGGTGTATGATTAATGGTTACTGTTTCCCTAACTATAAATAAAAGCCCTTTTCCTATAGAAAAGTTCTTCTCTTTTTCTGTACTTTTGGGAAATTCATACTTTTACAAATCGTTTCCCACCTACAGTTATATCCTCCAACAGAGCTCTTTACTTTTACTTTAGGGCAGTACACAGTCTTATTCTCTGATAGCACTGTATTGACTTAGATAGCTGATGTCTCCGGTGGAACCTAAGTCATCACTTCATTCAGGGCCCAAAGACAGTCCCTGAGATCTAGTGTGTCTTCTGTCCTCTTTCTGGCTTTACTATGTTTTCAAACCTATGCCTTGGTGGTCACAAGATGGATAACATGACTCCAACCTTAGTCCCCTCTCACTCAAGTCTAGCAAGGATAGAATTCTTGAATCCCCAACCAAAAAAACAACTCATAACTTCTCTAATCATCTCTTATTATTATTGAATCATCACATGTTTAGCATTGACCCAAACAAGGTGGGGTTAGCAAAGAAGTGCACAATAATGGAATTCACAGACTGGTTTAGGCCTAAATCCCATGATCTATTCCTGAGCCCCGGATTTCATCCCAGTGGAACCACAAGGTTAAGAATGGGGAACAATGGTGAAATTATCCAAAGAAAGAGAATTAATTCAGGGCTAACAAAAAGCCTTAGGTTTCCACCACCCCTAACGTCCAGCCCCAGAAGAACTCGGAGGCCGAGATCTGAAAGCAGGAAGAGAGAGGTGGTCAGGTGGGTCTGTGCAGTCCTCTCTGGACATCAGAGTGGCTCACGGACTCGGGGACCTGGGTCCGAGTGTGGGTGAAGTTCTCCTTTGGAAGGCGGCTCCTCAGGCATTTGCTTATGCCCAATCTGCCCTGGGCGACTTTGCTCTCCTCCCGCTGTTGACACACATGCTTCCTTTATGAGGCACCATGGAAACCAGAAAGAGAATGAATCAAAAGTAGTCAGAGGAATCATTGTTTGCACTTGTAAAATAATCGAACCCTTGTTAATTGGCTGCCGCCCTTCCAGCTCTCTGGAGAGAGTCCCATTGGCTGGAGGCGGTAAACAGGACACTTGAAAACCCGAATCGCCCTTTGTATGATGGACTGCTTCCTGGGCAGCCCCAGGGCAGTCTCCATCACAGACCTGCGCCTGGGTTGGATTCTCCTGGGGCGATGAGCACAGCATTTCTAAGAGAGTGCCCATGGAGAAAATACATTTCTTCAAAAGGAAAGCTGATAGAGCCTTGGGTAGGCACCCAGGCTGAGCAGGCGATGGGAGGGAGAATGGAAGTATTCCCACGGGTATATGTAGAGTGGACAGACGCTATCTGTATAAGTGTCTTAACATTTGTTACAAATAGATCCATGAATGAGATCGAGTACACAGAGGCAACGTGATGAACATTTTATGGAAATAACCACACACCTTGGGGGACTGAGCTCCTGGGTCTGAGTGCTCAGGACTGTAGTCTCCAGGGACCCCCTGGGCAATGGGTGTAACAGCTCACAAAGACAACGTTCTACATCCTAATTTTGGTGAGTGGAACCGGGGATCTTAAAAGCACAGGAGCAGATATCTGAGGTGCAAATATTCTCCATGGTGGGGAATGACAATCAAAAGGCATATGGAAGGAATCGACCCCTGGATTAACAAGCCAGCCAGTTCATCAGGCTCCACACCCAGCGACCAGAAGAGCAGGGTGGCACCTGGTCACCGTCACCACCTGCTCTGAACAGGATCAAACCAGAAGGTCCTCTATAGAATGGAGGAAAATGTAACTGAATTTGAAATCCTAAAAGAAACCAGACTCTGGTTGGAAAGAAACAGATGGACCCCCAGACTTTGGTCCTGAGTAACCCTCAGCTCTGGATCTGAATTCACCCCTGTGTTGGAATAACCAACCATTTAAAATAAAAAAGACAGTATATTTGGGTAGACTAGAGAAACAAATCCATGGACACATATATATGTATAAGAAAGGGATTTATATACACGAGCAATTGAGCATTGAGAAAACATCCCAGCCCAGTCTAGATCAAGTCCACAAGTCCTATATTAGCCCATATGTCCAATACCAATCTATAAAGTCCTCATGAATCACACGCAATGATGCTGAATGTATCACAGGCCAGTGGGTAGAAAGTCTTTGGATCCAGTGGCATTGGAAACATCTCAGCGCTGGTAGGGGTCTCTCCATCAGGGTGGACCCATGGGTCTTGTCAGCTTCTATGTCTCCCAGGGTGTGTCAGAGAAAGAAGTGTCTCCCACCTCCAAGGAGGAAATACCAGATTTCCCCGAATTCTCAGGAGAAGGCCATGCCCACACAGAGGTCTCATTGGCTATCTCCAGATTGACAGCCTAGACTCCACCCCTACACTCTTAATCCTCAAATCGACACCAGATTAGGTGACGGCCACAGGCAGCATCCACCCAATTAGGGAGGAAGAATTAGGAACAGGGAACTAGGGAAGAAGGGAGAGTAGAAACAAGAAACAAAGAGGGAACGAGATGCTACGTCAACCTGAGGGAACTGCGATGGATGAGCGGAAGAGAAACGTACGCCAACTGCCGAATGTAACCTTCATGTTCTGCTCGTAACCTTCACCTCATTCATAATAAAAGGGATGGATATTATAGATACATAAAAGTATGCTTGCCTTAATATTCAAGGAAATACTAAAAAGAACTGGATTGTTTTTCAAAGCTAGGTATTTAAGTTTTTTTTACAAAACAACCTTTAAACTAACTGCTCTCCATTACAATGAACACATTAGTCAACTCTGTGATTCCATTCTGGGGAACATTTTTAAAACTCGTCTGTTTGGATGGCTGATGGCCCTCCCTCATTTTTTCCCTTCACCTCTTCCACATCGTCAAATCTCTGTCCCTTTATGTCCCTCTTCATTTGTAGACACACAAAAAAGACCCATGGAGCCAGGTCAGGTGAGTCAGGTGGTGGTGCAAGAGAGTCATGGTGGTTTTTGTCAAGAACTGGCGCACTGAGATGGCTGTGTGAGCAGGCGCATTGTCGTAGTCGCAAAACCAGTCCCCATCTGCCACAATTCAGACCTTTTTAATCTCACACTGTTATGCAATATTTCAGAACCTCTAAATAGAAAGCTTGATTAACTGTCTGACCTGGTGGGATGAACTCCAAATGCGCTGTAAGTTGACATTTTCATCCATTTGGGAAGTTGATGGACATCCAGAACAAGATTTGTCATCAATCAACACTTCACTTTTTTAGAAATGAGAAAACCACACATACACTTGAGTTTTCCCCACAGACTGTCCTTGTCTGCTGTGTTCAACATCACAATAGTTTCTGTGGCATTTTTCCAAACAGGAAGCAAAATTTCACAGCTGCATGCTATCCTCTTACATCGGCCCTCACAAAACACTAGGTTCGAGTAATTTGTTCTAAATGGCTTTTATGAAACAATTCACTGTGACCAGAGAGAACCTTCCCAGGTTATGTCACTGAATGCACTAAGAGCAGGTTGTTGGAAGCTCACCTAGCAAGAAAAATGCATACTACAAAAGCTCCACTCTGCCAGAGAAATTCTGATTTGGGGGAGTATCCCCTCGTGTATATATAAAGGAAAGCATTATTTTGATTCACAGACGAGGAAAGAGGCATTTTAAATGAGTACCAAAGTTGCCTAAGCCAAAACCCAAACTCACTTCCATCCAGTTGATTCTGACTCCTGGAGATCCTGTCGGTTAACGTAGATCTGCCTTGTGGTTTCCAAAACTGTAACTTCTTCTTTTTCTTAATTGCTTTATTATGGGCTCTTACAACTCTTATCACAATCCACACGTACATCAATTGTGTAAAGCACATCTGTACATTCATTGCCCTCATCAATCTCAAAACATTTGCTCTCCACCTAAGCCCCTGGCATCAGCTCCTCATTTTTCCCCTCCCTCCCTGCTCCCCCCTCCCTCATGAACCCTTGATAATTTATAAATTATTATTTTGTCGTATCTTGCCCTGTCCGACGTCTCCATTCACCCACTTTTCTGTTGTCCATTCCCCAGGGAGGAGGTCACATGTAGATCCTTGTAATTAGTTGTCTCTTTCCAACCCACCCTCCCTCTACATTCCCAGTATTGCCACTCACAACACTGGTCCTGAAGGGATCATCCACCCTGGATTCCCTGTGTTTCTGGTTCCTGTCTGTACCAGTGTACATCCTCTGGTCTAGCCAGACTTGCTAGGTAGAATTGGGATCATGATAGTGGGGGAGGTGGAGGGGGAAGGGGAGGAAGCATTTAGGAACTAGAGGTAAGTTGTATTTTTCATCATTGCTACATCGCGCGCTGTCTGGCTCGTCTCCTCGACTGTAACTTCTTACCAGAGTTAAAGCCTCATCTTTCTCCTGTGACAGAGTACAGGAATGGTAAAAAAAAAAAAAAAAAAAAAAAAAACTTTTAGTTTTGCTATATGAATAATCAGCATATTCCCACACTGTTATCCTCTGGAAAAATGTAAACATCTCAACTTTAATGGCTGAAAATAGACTACTGCTGTTGAAGAAACAAGACAGAAGCCTTGGGGGTAATAGAAGTAAGTTATAAAACAAGGCATACTTCAGACCTAATCCCACATGTGGCTTGAAACTATCGTCAGGGATTCTTTGTTGCAATATTATATTGTGTAGATATAAAAAACTAGGACACTAGTTACAGATTAGCTGCCTGGTGCCAGGTTTTTTGGTTGTGAATCCTAGCTCTATCAGTCACTAAATGTGGGAATTTGGGTAATCATTTCTTTTGTAGTATGAAAATAATAGCATCTTACCAATGCAAATGAGGGGGGCTGGTGTGGAGACTTAAAGCCCATCTGTAGACAATTTGACATCCCGTCACAGCAGCATCACAAAGAAGGGACCAACCAGCCAGGATGTGGTATAGAAACATACATCATTCCTCTAGTGCTTCAATGCTTCCTTCCCCCCACTATCATGGCCCCAGTTCTACCTTATGTACAAATATGTTTGATACAATTGATGTATGGATTGTTATAAAAGCTCTAAGAGCCCCCAATAAAATTGTCTTTAAAAAGAAACAAAAATAATAGCATCTACCTTATTGAGATATTGCAAGGGTTATATTAGTTACTATATGGAATGTGCTTAACCAGTGCTGCCACATAATGAGAACTTGCATGTGCTGTCATGAGTATTACTGAAAAATGCCTTCCTGTCAAGGCATAGAACGGCTCCACACAGCAGACCACATATTAGCTGACCCTAATGCCCGAGCAGTTTCTTATCAATTTATATGTCCTTGGGGATCTGGGCATATGTGAGGTTACTCTAAATTTGAGGCTTTTGACATGACTGAAAATGACAAAGCTAAGTCTAAACCAAATGCAATGTTAGAAGGACTCACTCATCTATGCAAAAAAAAAAAATATATATATATATATATATATATGGAAGATAGCTACCTTGTGAACGGGCTATAAGAGGTCCATATTTGTACCTATTCCAAAGAAAGGTGGTCTAAATAAAAATTTGCTGAAGATAATGAAAAAACAGCTGAGTCAATACATCGACAAAAAAAAAACTGCCGGAAATTTAAACCAGATTCAGAAAAGGATGCGGCACGAGGAATGCCATTGCAAATGTCAGAAGAATCTTGGCTGAAAGCAGAGCCCACAGGGATCTTTGCCTCTGCTTTATGGGCTATGCAAAGATTGTTGGAATCATAGCAAATTATGGATAACATAGCAAAACGTGAAGATTTCAGGAAGCTTAATGATGCTCCCAGAAACCAATATGAAGACCAGGAGATAATTGTTTGAACAGAAGATAGGGATCCTTTGTGGCTTAAAATTAGGGTTGAATCCTTTCGTTATACTTATTTAATCTGTAAGCTGAGCAAATAATGTGAGAGGCTGAACTGTATGAAGCGGCAGCCAGTATCAGAACTGGAAGAAGACTCGTTAGCAACCTCGGAGCTACAGACAACTCGACATTGCCTGCTGAAAGTGAAGAAGACCTGAGGCACTTATTGAAGAAGAGCCAAACTACAGCCTGCATCATGGATGCAGAAACATCAACATGAAGAAAACGAAAAATTTTCACAAGACCAATAAGCAACATCATAATAAATAGAAAAAAGAATGGCATGGGTTCCATTTCATTTGGATTCATAATCAAAGTGGTTGATAAATCCACTGAGACACTGTGTTGGGAAACTTTGCTGCAAGAGACCCCTCTAAAGCATAAAAAGCAAAAATGTCGCCTTGGAGATTACGGTCCGGCCGACAGTCGCCAAAGTGCGCTCAAGGACCTCCTGGGGAAGCCAGGCCGTGAGGAAGGAAGGCCAAAGAGGAATGGCTGCGTGTGATTGATGGGTTGGCAACGCATATCCACTCGACCGGGAACTGCCGGAAGAACAGGTGAGTCTGTCCTGGACAAGCACAGGCGGGATGCCTCATAAAGCGAAGATAGTGGGGCTTCATCTGGCTCACTTCGGAGATGTTGTCAGGAGAGACCAGTGCCCGGAGAAGAGCTCGTGTTCGGTAAAGTAGAGGCCGTCAATAAGATGGACGAGTGCAGAGGTTGCCACAAGGAGTGTGAGCACAGGAAGTATTGTGTGGTGGCACAGGTCCAGCAGTGTTTCATGCTGCTGCACATCGGGTCTTCGTGACTCAGAATCATCGGATGGGACCTAACAGAAGCAACCAGAAGAATAAAAGCGACCCTTTGTTATAGCCCCACCCCACGCAAGGCTAGCAGGCCAAGCAGGATGTGTACACCAGAAATTGAAGATCCCTGCCTACCCTAGCATGACATTCAGCTTGATCTAGTGACGTGACAATTGCCCTCATCAAGCCTCCTCAAGACAGTTTGGCATTTCTTATGCAAAGTTACGCCATTCCCAATGCATGCGTGTGCTCTCGAAATTCTCTTGCTGTGTCTTGCTGAATCCACTGTCACATCTTATTAGTTCCTTCATTCGCTAAAGAGTTCAATAACATTTTTGATGCGTTAATTTTATGGTTTGTAGGAGTCATCCATTGGCCTAAAAACTGTTGCCCTTTAACATCACTTTTTATATTAACAAGTGCTTAACAGTTGTTCTTTAAAAAGAGGGGATGTGCTGATTGTGATGCCTAAGGCAAGGGTCCCTTTGTTCCAGAGTCAAATGCTGGTCCCTCCAGTGTCTGTCCGTTGCCTCGTGAGACCTTATACTACTGTCTGCTTGGAAGGAACTTGGTTTGTAGCTTTCATCAGCCCCAACAGAACAAACAAATCCACCTTGGAAGAAGTACAGCTAGAGTGCTCCTGGGTTCATCTCAGGTGCTTTGGATGTGGTTTCAGGAGAGTCCAATCCCTGGGGAAGGATATCATGCCTGGGAAAGCAGAGGAGCAGCAGAAAAGAGGGAGACCCTCCGCAAGTTGTGTTGACTCGGTGGCCGCAATAAGGGGCTCCCACACAGTTATCGTTGTGACGATGGTGCAGCCTCTGGCAGGCTTCGTTTTGCTGTCAGGCACATCGGGCCATGCACTGAGGACAGGGTGACCACAGGCTGCGGTTCGAGGAAGTAGCTTGTATGGCTGGTAAAGGAGGGTTAGCTAGGTGTTGTGGGCTTCCTGTGGGTTGGGTATTTTTAAGAACTCCACACGCTTTGAGACAAGGCATTTGTCTCCAGTTGTGTGACCTGAGTCCCGAGTGATTATGGTGGGGACCTGACCCTGGAAACCCCGTGGTCCTGTGGGTCGAGCTGTTAACCATAAGGTAGACACTTCAAACTCACCAGCCGCTCCATAGGAGAAAAGCGCGGCCATCTGCTTCTCTAAAGATGGATGGCCTGCAGTCTGTGGGACAATTCTCACTGTCCTAGGAGGTTGTTGGGAGTCGGGACGGACTCGATGGCAGTGGGTTTGGCCTAGTGACCTGGAGTCAGAGATGTGGATCCGGGGATGGCTGAGCTTGTGGAGGCTTAACCAGCAGCTCAAGAAGAATCGACAGGCCTCTAGCCAGAGGAGTGCCCGTGCAGCCTATCTATCATACAAAGGACTCCTGGGTTCCCTGCCTTGGCCTTACAATCAAGGTCATTCCCAAGTGTGTGTATGGCTTGAAATCCCCACTATTCTCTTTTCTAAGGAAAGCAGAATCTTACTCCAGCCAGAGAAGCAAACGAAACCTTAACACCCATTAAATAATGCATAACAGTGAGATCATTACCTGCCTTCTCCCGAGCAGCTAACTTTGTACCGGACGTACAAAATCGAACTGCATGAACTCCAGGAAAGCGCATGGAATGATTCCGATTCCTCCCACGGAGCCAAGCCCACAGGAGTTCTACACTTGCCGATCTCCACCAGGAGCCGGGCTGACCTTCTGGGCAATCACTCTCAAGCACCATTCCTGTCCAAGTTTCACAGGCATCGTCTGATCTTAACAACTCCCCTCCCCTCCCCCGCCCACCTTTCCTTCCTCCTTGCCGCTGCTTTGGAAATCGAAGGCTGTACCAGCCATAGCGGCTGCTTCCAAAGCCATTTGCAAATATTGAGCTTGTCTCAACACGCTGTGTACTGGAGAGACAGAAACCTCACATGACTGCCTTCAGCCATTTCTAATGACTATGCCACCAGGATGAAACAACGAGCTAAGTTACAAAGAGTATTCGAGAGGGGCCGAAAGAGGAGAGGAGGTGGCATTGACCATGTAAATTCAGAACGGCGTTTACATGGGAGCGGTGCAAACAAATCTTTGCAATTGCTTCTGAATCCACTCTCATGGACTGCATTGTCAGCCAGATGTATTGATTATTAACCGATCACCATGATTGATGTACAATGCCCAGCCCCAGGGGCATGAACAACACAAATGTGAGTGAAGGGAGACAGTGCATGGTGTAAAAGATGGGGGACAATGATAAATTATCAAGGGTTCACGAGGGTGGGAGGGTGGGGGACGGAGAGGAAAAATAGAGGCGCTGATACCAAGGGCTCAAGTAGAAAGAAAATGTTTTGGAAATGATGATGGCAACACATGTACAAATGTGCTTGATACAATTGATGTATGCATTGTTCTAAGAGATGTAAGAGCCCCCAATAAAATGATTTATTGATAATTATTTTAAAAGAATTGGAATTGAAAGACAATCTGCTAATGGACACTTGGGGATCATCTTCTACATTTAATGTATTTAACACCCATTGATCAGGTTGTTCGCTTATTGGTTACCTACCTTGGTGCCAAATGATTTTCCACGACTGCCTTTTTTCACCACCTGTCGTTATTCTGGGAGCAGCTCCTCTGGCGTCCTTTTACACTAATGGAATTTATTGATATTATGGAAATTACTAGGTACCAGGACTTCAAACCAGTTCAAACTGGTTCTGACATGGCTCACAAAGCACGGCAGGCATAACCCCACCTTTCAAAGGCTTGGGTGATCTGAAATGATCGCTGGAACGAGAGAAAATGACAGGGGGGAGCTCTGGGCTGGAAGACGGAAAGGGGGACAGTGAGTCCTTTCAGGAGCGTGATAGACGAGATTGAATTATTGATCAGACCGTGGAAGGTGACACGCATTCTAAACAGTGCCGTCTTTGAGCAGGGAGTCGATGCTTGAATTGAGCGGCCCTTGTTTTCTCAGCGTGGGATGAAGTTGCTAGCAGGGCTTCAACCAGTGACAGCCCCCCTTCCAGTTATCCGGTTTATCCAACATCCAAATACTTGTGAGTCTGCACCAGTTTGGCTCTCTTGACCATGACTGATTTGAGAAGATCAGGTTCAAGACCCTGCTAGGTACTGAGCTTCAGAGTTTCTTTTTAAAACGGATTATTGTGAACTGCATAGGAGTTTGTATTTCAGATCATCACCCCCAGCAGTTCACGGTTCAAATTACACTTCACCTTCCTCCAGATCGATCCCACCACCTTCTGCTGATTTCTCTTCTCCCTCTGTGGACCTCCATCCTCCCTTTCATCCAAGTCACCACCTGCCAATCCTCTAGTCCAGGGGTTCTCAAACTGTGGTCCGTGGGCCACATGCGGCCCACATTTATCCGGGCTGCCGGGTGTTTTAGGCCCATTTTGTTTTTTACTTCAAAATAAGATAGGTGCAGTGTGCATAGGAGTTTGTTCATAGTTGGTTTTTTTAAAACTATAGTCCAGCCCTCCAATGGGTCTGAGGGACAGTGAACTGGCCCCCTGTTTAAAAAGTTTGAGGACCCCTGCTCTAGTCCATTCCTTCATCTTCTCACCTTGGCCCTCCCTCCGTTGAAAACCTCCAAAATCTGTTTCCTTGGACAGGCACATCTTTTTCTTACAGTACTGGTCTCCTGCAATGTCTGTCCTTTTGTGATTGAGTAAGAAGACTGAAGAAGAATGGATGCATTTGCATTTGGGGCGCTGGCGAAGAATATTGAAAGGAGCATGGAGCGCCGAAAGGACAAACCATCATTCTTGGAGGAAGTATGCCAGAGTACCCCTCCGAGGCAAGAATGGTGAGCCGTGGTCTTGCGTACTGTGCCCAGGTTGGCAGGAAAGCCTAGTTACCGGAGAAGGAGCTCGTGCTTGGTAAAGCGAGGGGCATGAAAAAGAGGCGCCCCTCCAGGAGATGGACGGACACAGTGGCTGCAACCATGGGCTAAAGCACAGGAACGATTGTGAGGATGGTGAGGACCGGGCAGCGTGCCATTCATTGTCATGCTATGGGGTCGCGATGGGTCGGACCCAACGCTGTGGCACATAACAACAACCACAGCTTCACTCAGCACACTGATCTCCAGGGTCGTCGGTGCCATGCAGCACTTCATGGTTTGATTGGTTCTGAGCGAGGCCTAGTGCTCCATGGCTTGCATGTGCCAATGTTTCTTTATGTGGTTGTCTACTGTGGGCGTTGGGGCTAATTTCAGCTTCCTGCTCTTTTGAACAGAGTTGCGAATAACAGGGAGTGCCTGTGCCTATTGATGCTAGGTCTCAGCTTCTTTAGGGTACATCATCGGTGGAGGTACGGCTGGGGCCTCTAGGATTTCTATTCCCGGTTGTTTGAAGTTGAGCCATTTCACTTGCCCTACTGGCTGTACCAAGAGTTTCCTTGGTCTGCGCTATGTAATTGCATCGCATTTCTTCAAGCTATCGAACTGTTCTTACATAATTCTTACCTAGATATTGACATGCTGGTGAAATTCATGGAATTCAAAGCAAAACAACAGAAGCCTCAGAAAGGAGAGGGAAACACCAAATATTTTGCAGCGCTCTGTGCATTGCCTCGTGTGCATCGGGAAGCCAGACACTGAATAAGGAAAAGCAAAGAAGAATTGATGCACATGGACTACAGTGCCTGTGAAGAATACTCCAAGTGCCATGGACTGCCAAAAGAACACACACATCCGACTTGGAGGAAGTACAGCCAGAGTGCTCCTTAAAGGAAAGGATTGTGCAACGTCATCTCACATACTTGGGACATGTCAGGAGAGTCTTCATGCTTGATAAAGCAGGTGGGTGGCAAAAAAGAGGAAGACGGTGGTAATTACATAATCTAGTGTCAGTTTGGGAAGGAGTCTAGCCTGTCAATCAGGTCACAGCTTGATGACCTCATTTGGAGGCGCCATGGAGATTAATAGCTCACTGGAGGCCAGATACACCCAGACTCTGTGCTTTGTCTTCCTGCTGACAAGACACATGGAGCTGTGGTAGAGTCCTGAAGCTGGAGCAGCCACGTGGAGACCCCTGCCAGTGTTGAGATGCTTCTACTGCCACTGGATCCACAAGATTTTCCGCCCACTGGCATGTGATCTTCCAGCATTCTGTGTCATTGCATGTGCTGTGTGGGTCTGAAGTGGAATTTATAGATTGGTATCGGACATGTGGGCTAACACTAGACTTATGAACTTGATCTGGACGGGGATGTTTTCTTAATATTTGATTGCTCTTGATATAAAACTCTTTCTTGTACACACCTATGAGTGTCACTGGATTTGTTTCTCTAGTCTACCCAGACTGACACAGAGACCTTCAACAAGAAGGGTTGACACAGAGGCTGAATCGATGGGCTCAAACATAACACCGTTGTGAGGCTGGCGCAGGACCGGGCCGTGTTCTGTCCTGGTGTACACAGGGTCGCTGTGAGTCGGAACTGACTCGATGACACCTAACCACAGCAGGTAGATTTTGGTTAACAATACAGTGAACGAGGGGGTTACATTTAGATCATCTTTAGCATCCTACTTAAATGCAAAAAGAAATAGTTTTATTGGAGTTATTATAGAAGTGTCGATATTACAGCTGGAAAGGTTAGCCCCCGAAGTGGGCTCTGTCTAGTGTTATATTGTCCAATATGGTAGACATTAGTCAGCTGCATGTGACCCCTTGAGCACTTGAGATCTGGCCACTCCACACTGAAATGTGCTGTAATTATATAATGCACAGCCAATTTTGAAGACTCTACAGGAAAAGAGGTAATGCTACATATTTCTTTAAAAATCTTTCTAGATTATATTTGAAGAGTTGGTAATGTTATTACTGAAATGGAATTCACCTCTTCCTTTCCCATTTCTACAAAATATGTCTACCCAGAGCATTTAAATGATACACAGGGTCCACATTTAATTTTTATGAAGCAGCACTGGTCTAGCACAAGTCTTGGATGGGGAAACCCCCCAAATTCACTGTCATGAAGCCAATTCTGGCTCTCCATGGGTGGTTCGTCTCTAGGATTTCACTGCTCTCATGGACCACAGACATCCCAGAGCCACGAGGGTTATGTGAATCCCTGAAACGATTACCGTGAGATCATCGTTAAACTGTCAACAAAAAATATCCCTGATGTCTTCTTAAAGAAGCGGTTCTCAACCTGTGGGTTGCGGCCCCTTGGGGGTGGAACGACCCTTTCCTTTCCGAGGGGTCAACTGATCCAGAACAGTAGCAAAATGACAGTGATGCAATAGCAACGAAAATGATTTTATGGCTTGGGGGGGTGGGGGTTTCAGCACAACATGAGGAACTGTATGAAAGGGACGTGGCATTCGGAAGGTTGAGAACCACTGTCTTAAGGCCAAAGAACAACTTAACTTTTTTAGCAAAGAATGTCTGCCTTGGGTATTGAGTTATTTGAAGAACTCCCTGTGTTGATCAAATTGACAATAGCCAACTAGAAAGATTAGACAGGAACTTTCAGGGGCGGTGCATTTGGGTTAATGAGGAAGGAACAGCTCAGAACGGTCGGGTGAGAACCCACACTTTGAAGTGTAACACAATCAATGTTACTGAACAGTGTGTGCAGAGGCTGTTAAATCCCCTAGGTTAGGTCGGGTTGTCTATAGAAACAAACCAGTGACACTCATGTATATCTCTCTATATAAACACTTTGAATCAAGAAGTAATTTCATATCAAAGAAGTACCCCAGGCTCAGTCCTACTCAATATCTATCTATCTATCTATCTATCTATCTATCTATCTATCTATCTATCTATCTCTCTATCTATCTATCTATCTATAGTTTTATATCAAGAAGTAATTTCATATCAAAGAGGCACCTGAGCCCAGTCCATCTCAAGTCCATAGGTGTGATGCTAGCCAGGTCGTCCGGAGACTCGTGTAGCTGCAGGCCAGGGATGATGGAGAAAGGGGAAGCAGGAATCAGGGCAATGACAAGACAGGGGGTACAGAGTTGCAGAGTTTCGTTGATCCGAGGTCGGGAACAAACTAGAGTGCTCACAGGGCGCAGGGGTGAACAGCCCACATGGGATCACCCGGCCGGCCAACCCAGAGCACCAGCAAGGATGAAAGCACAGGGCAAGGGAGGCGCAGTTTGCAGCGTTGCTCACTCTTATACAAAAGGCCACCCCATGGAGGTGTCATCGGGCTACCACTGGATTGACAGGATGGGCTCCATCCTTCCCTCCAGCCCATACCCTCAGGTTGACAAGTGCTCCCACAGTAGTCTATGTTTTGCCCTGTATAGTCCCAACAACAACAAAATAAATAAAATGATGTTTTAAGAATTCAGTTCCAGAGTGGCCTTTCAAGGTCTCCCTGGATAGCACAGTCAAGCGATCCCGTCCAGCATCCAGAGTTCCACTGCACAGTGCTGGTCTAGCCATCGCCAAGCAAGCACGCGGACTATGATTTTTCTCTCTGCTAAGCCATTGTCCATTGCGAGTGTAATGAGCTGCATGAACATAGATGTCACACTGAAGGTAAAACTGGGCAAATAGCGATAGCGTGCGGCTGGCAGAGAGCATTATCAAATAAGGCATTCGTCCTTGGAAATTCTAATCGCTCAGTGCTGTTCTGGATATAGCTTCAGAGACAATTTTTTACCCATTGAAGGGATCACCTACTTTTGATAGACAGAGCAAATTCAAATTGGGGTGGGCGAGGGACCACACGAACTGGTCGTGGGCTTCAATAAATTGTCATGAACAGGAGCGAGTGCCCCATGTGTCTGGTGTCTGAGGTCCCAATAGGTAAGACGACAGAGCCAACCTGAGTCCCCTGCTGTTGGGGAGAGACACACACCTTGGCGACTGGGGGAGTTGGAGGGCTGGAGGTGTGTATGTGGGGGGGCACCCATTTTAAACCAAGCACCTCAGGACCAATGTCTACAAAGTCAAGAGTCACAAATACCTCAATACCCACCCCCTCAGAATCGCTGGCCAAACTAATGACTTTCTTCACCGAGCCTTTGCTTTTAACCATGAGCTCTCTTCTCTAAGGCCAGAGACGAACTCGGCGTGCTCAGAAAGGCACCGCAGGGGAGGCCGCAGGATAAGGAGATGTATCTCTTTTAATTTCTTGGCACACTCTCTCCTCCCGGGGTAGCGAGGTGTCCATGGTGGTGACTTTGCATGTCGCTGTGCTCCTGGATCCCACTGGCATTTTACATGCAGCAGGGTCACCCCCAGTGGGCAGGCTTCAGAGGAGCTTATGGACAAAGAGAGACTAGGAAGGCCATTTGCCATGGACACAATTCTGACTCACACTGACCCCATCTGTGTCCAGTAGAACTGTGCATCCCAGCGTGGTCAAGGGCGGATGGGTTTTCAGAAGTAGATGGTCACGTGTTTCTTCCAGAGTGCCTCGGGGTGGACTCGAACTTCCAACCTTTCAGTTATCAGCCACGCATGGTACTGCACCACCCAGTGACCCCAAACCAGGAGACGAGGGCTGGTCATCGACATCCGGAAATTAGCCAGGGAAAATCGTCTGGATCCCAGAACACTGAGACGTTGGCTGCCCTCCCTCTGGACGCTTCATCAGGCAGGACAGAGGACTGAAGGAGGACGTACTGTTTGGTGAAGTGCAAGGCCGGGGAAGGCGAGGAAAGCATGGGAGAGATGGGTGGTCACCATGGGCGCGACAATGGTGTATCAAGCATTGTGAAGACGGCACTGGCAATCTCTTCCTCCTGCTGGGTCCCCATTCGTGAGGTCACCCGTTGTCAGAGTTGACTTGGTAGCAATGAACACCAGGATACGGATGTCCACCCAGCTAGCTTGGAATGCATCTCTGGTCAAGTTCCTCTGTCACTTGGTTACCTGGTTTCTATTTGTCCAGCAGTGAAAGGACCCAGTGGATTCCTTCCCCTGTGCTGAGGACCCATGATGGGGCCAGGGAGTGGCGGGTTACACCTTGGGCTAAAAGCTACAAGGTCAGCAGTTCAGATCCACCAGCCACTTCCTGGGCAAAAGATGAAGCTCAGAAACCTTCTTAGGGAGTTCTACCCTGTCTTGCTGCCCACCCTCTTCAGAGAGGAGACCCAAACCCCTAGTCGTTATGTCCTCTCTCGGGGGTCACTAGCTGCTTAGATTCCAACCCCGGCTTCCCCCTGCAGTTAGAACTCAGCTTTACCTCAAAATATCTTTCCTGGGCACCTCAGGGAGGCGCAACAGGATTCTGGCACCAGCGATAATGGGTGTGTAAATGAGTTAAGACTCTCGATTGCTTCCCAAGCGCAAGATCTAGCCTGGACGAGTCCCTGTGGACTTGAGCACAGGAGCTGAGAATCTTTGTTTTGTCACTGATAAATGATCTGCAGGCTCTTAATCCCTGATTCCATATTCCTCATTTGTCACGCCGTTGGCATATCTGCACGGAGAGCATGGCTCTCTCTGCCAGCTTAGTTTCACGTGGCAGTTCGGGGATTTTTTTTTTTTTGTACTTTATAAAGCCGAGTGTAAAAACAGGGATATTTTCATAAATGCTTAAGCGTCTTTAGTGAAGCTAATTTATACAATTTAAATGCTCCTTGCAGGCAGTTTAAACCCCGATTCTTCAGCCAGAGGGGGTTGGGAAGCAGAAACAGGAAACCTCTGTTTCATTGTTCATGCTCAACAACAATAAAACCCTAAACGGCCTCAAAAGTGCAAGCCAGAGAGGAATTTTCAGACATTTTCTCTGAATTTGAGTGCTGGCGGTGAATATAAAATTTGGACACTTCTCTCCCACCTACCCCCAAACCCCACAACTCTGTGTCCTGCCGGTGACCCTGAGTCCCTGCCTCTGGATGGCTCCTGGTGTGCCTCAGGGTTGGGCCCGTACCTGCAGGGCAAGTCGCCTTTGTCAGCAGCTTGCCTCGCTGCCCTGCCCCCGCAGCACCCCTTGGGAATGGAGGGTGGTGCAGGAGCTGAGCTGTGCACCTGTGGCATGGTGGGACGGCCGCCCTGCCCTCCGCGCACACTTAGCCACAGAGCGGAGAGCTGAGCCAGGATCTGCCGCCAGCTTCCCGGGGCATTTTGCAAAGGATGTTCGGATTCCATGTCATAGCCTTATCCTTGCTTCGGTGCCTGCTTCCACATTAGGAGAGGTCATGGTGTCTTTCCTCTGTTCCCTTAGGGAAATAAGTAATCCGTTCCCAAGGCGCTGAGGAAGAAAGGTCTGGTGATCTCCCTTCCGAAGGTCACGGTCAGGAAAACATTACCAGCTCAAAGTGAAAATGAATCAAGATAGCTGGTTCTCCTCAAGAGGAAGAATCTCTATGGTGCAGATGTTACTACGAACCCCAAGGTTGGAGGTTCAAGTCCACGAGGAGGACCAGCAACAGAACTGCATGGTGATAGACGATGGAAAATTCAGCAGCTCAGAGCTACACATGCGAGATGGCTAGAAGTCTAGATGGACTCAGAAGCCACTGGTCTCTTTGTCCCTAGACTCCACCTCTCATTCACACTGAACAGAAGCTAAGCCCTCTCCGAATGTGATCTCTCTCTCTCCCTTCCTTCCTCTCCCCCACCACCCCCCACCACCCCAGGGCACCATCCTCGACTGCAGAGTGTGAGGTTAAGGACACTGTAACATTAGGATGATTGTAACGACCTCCTTCAGACAGTGAGTGCTTCCGTTGTGTCAAGAACCTTATTCAATTCCCTCAGCAAATGTGGAGGCAAGTGCGAATCAGCATCATTTCTATTCTGCAGACGAGCAAGCAGAGACTCTGAGAGATGGCACGCAACCCAAGACCACGCAGTTATTAAGCGGCAGGACAGAGGGATGTGCTGCTCTATCCCAGGTGTACCCCGCAAGCTTTTTGGATCACCTGTAGTAGAAATGACATTGCTCAGGTTGATCTATGGCCTAACAGAGACAAGAGGACAAGGGGTCTCTCTCATTGCATGACATAGCTCAGATATTTGAATGGCATTGTATAGTCCAGGATAAGGGAGATTGCTTTGCTTTAATAAACCCCAAGGTATGAATGAATTATCATAGTAAAACTTAAGTTTTTTTGCTGATACAAAATCCAACTTGGAAGACCCAGCCAGATGGAGAAGCTGGGTGTCCTTGTTTCAGGTGGACAATCCGAGCTGAGGCTGGCCTGAGATATCCCACTCCGGACACTACATAGGTAAGAGAGAAAGTCTCCTGTCTAGCATCCCAGCCACCTCCAGTCTTGAATTTCTTCCCCGTAAAGACCCCAGACAGCAAGACGCAAGAAAAGCTATTCCCATTGTGCCCTGCCACACACTGTCTAAAGTTCTGCCCCGCCCATTAAAATGGTTGTCCTTGGCATGGTTGTTTGTGAAGTGGTAGGAAACCCCAAAGGAGCTCTGTGGCACAGAGGTTTCTACTCCCAGAAAGAGATACAGTTTCGGGGCAGGCCCCAATCCCAACTACATGGACACCTGCCCCTCCCCCAAAAGAATTTATTTCAGAGGACAGTGCTGAGTCTGCAGTTCTGGGAGAGAAACATGTCTGATCAGAGCACACGGGAGTAAATGAAGGGAGAGGAAGAGAGAGTGGAGCACATCCTGGTCCACCAAGCCTTGAGGACTATATCCCCACTCAGAGCAGCCAATTCACAGAGAGGACCACATGACTGGCCCCACTATGAGACATGATATCCCTCACTGACCCATAGCCCTACAAGGGACAACACAGAGACACAGTGTGGGAATTCCACCCGATCTGATCCCGCCACACCGAGATAAAACACTAAGGGCTTGAAACAGAATAGCAAGGGGAACAGAGCAACAAAGTCCCCAGGGAATACTGAAAATAAATTTTGGGGCCAGGGCTTGGCGCCCCAACAGATTCAACTGGAAAACACTCCTAAAGGTCAACAAACAGTGCTTGCACTAACTACAAGCTTTTCTTTCTTGTTGTTGTGTTTTTGTCATTGGCTTGCTGGTATTGTTGCTGGTCTTTTTTATTTTGTTGCTTGGTTTTGCTCTGTCTTGTTTCGTGCATGTTATTATCTAAGTGGGTCTGTCTAAACAAGATAGGCTGGATGAACAACCTGGAGGAGAAAACAACGGGACCAGCAGTTCTGGGGGACATGGGAGACAGGGAGGTGGAGGGAAAGGAAGTGGTGTTAACAAACCAGGGACAAGGGAACAACAAGTGATCCAAATCAGTAGTGTGGAGGGTGTAGGAGGCCTGGTAGGGTGTGACCAAGGGTAATGGAACCAAGAAGAATTACTGAAACCCTAATGAAGACTGAACATGATAGTGGGACAAGAGGAAAGTAAAAGGAAATAGAGGAAAGAATTAGGAGGCAAAGGGCATTTATAGAGGCCTAAATACAGGCATGTACATATGTAAATATATTTTATATGACAATGGGGACAGAGATCTATTATGCATATATGTATAGATTTAGTATTAAGGTAGCAGATGAGCATTGGGCTTCCACTCAAGGACTCCCTCAATGCAAGAATACTTTGTTCTATTAAACTGGCTTTCCATGATGCTCGCCTTCTTGACACAATCGCTGAGGACAAATGGGTACATAAGCAAATGTGGGGAATAAAGTTGATCTTGCCCAGCTATCAAAAGATATAGTGTCTGGGGTCTTTAAGGCTTGAAGGTAAACAAGTTGGCATCTAGCTCAGAAGCAACAAAGCCCACATGGAATAAACACACTAGCCTGCATGATCACAAGGCGCTGAAGGGATCAGTTATCAGGCATCAAAGAACAAAAAATCATATCATTGTGTGTTCACCTCTCTGATATGATTGGTGAAAACAAAACGGTTGCATAAGCAAATGTGGTGAAGAAAGCTGATGGTGCCCAGCTATCAAAAAATATAGCTTTGGGGGTCTTAAAGGCTTGAAGGTAAACAAGCGGCCATCTAGCTCAGGAGCAACAAAGTCCACATGGAAGAAGCACACCAGCCTGTGTGATCACAGGGTGTTGAAGGAATCAGGTATCAGTAATCAAAGAACAAAAAATCATATCATTGTGAATGAGGAGGAGTGCGGGGTGGACACCCAAAGCCCATCTGTAGGCAATTGGACATCCCCTTACAGAAGGGTTGAGGGGAGGAGACGAGCCAGTCGGTGCAGTGTAGCAATGATGAAACTTACAACTTTCCTCTAGCTCTTAAATGCTTCTCCCCCGCCTCCTCCCCACTATCATGATCCCAATTCTACCTTACCAACAATCTGGCTAGACCAGAAGATGTACACTGATACAGATAGGAACTGGAAACACAGGGAATCCAGGGCAGATGATCCCTTCAGGACCAGTGCTGAGAGTGGCGACACTGGGAGCATAGAGGGAAAGTGGGTTGGAAAGGGGGGAACCGATTACAAGGATCTACATATAATCTCCTCCGTGGGGGATGGACAACAGAAAAGTGGGTAAAGGGAGACGTTGGACAGGGCAAGATATGACAAAATAATAATTCATGAGGGAGGGGGGAACAGGGATGGGGGGTGGGGAATGAGGACCTGATGCCAGGGGCTTAAGTGGCAAGCAAATGTTTTCAGAATGATGAGGGCAAAATGAATGTACAAATGTGCTTTTCACAATTGATGTGTGAATGGATTGGGATAAGAGTTGTATGCACCCCTAATAAAATGTTAAGAAAAATAAAAAGAGAGCTACAGTTTCAGACGCCCACAGAGACAATGCTACCCTGTCCTACAGGATCGCGCTGATGTGGCATCAGCTCGATGGCAGTGAGTTGTTTTGTTTGCTTTTTTAAAGAGCTGAAACACACATACCACAATGTATACCTTTCCTTCAACAAATATTTACTGAGCACCTTCTAACAGCCACACACTAATTCTGGGCATTCCAGGCCCGAAGCTAAGCATCAATGAACAAAACATAAAGATCTCTTTCTTTGCAGAGCTGGGGAGGGCTAATGAGATCATTACTATTACTGCAGGATTGTGGCAGAATCCATTGCTATTGAAAACAATCATTTAAAAGATGCCTATCTGACTGCCAAAGTAATCAATGCTTACTCTGTAAAACTTGGAGTCTCTATGCGATGCAAGCAGCTACTGAGCTCAGCTGCTAGCACGAGGCTGGCCACTCACAGTGACATCTCGGAAGAAAGGCCTGGTGATCTGAAAAACCAGCCACGGAAAACCCCACGGAGCACAGTTCTCCTGTGCCACACAGAAGCAACACCACGGCAACCGGGTTGGCTTATTTTCTGTAAAACTTGAGAAATAAAAAAATATATAAAGTCCTTAGAAAACACAAATGGACACCAGAGAAAATACCATCGCCCTGCAGGAGGAATGCATTCTGACTCTGTTCCTTTACTCACTCACACACAGATTTTTCCAGTCTGGAGGCACATTCGATATTCCAATTGATGCCCTGACCTCTCCGCCCCCTTTTCACTCACTGTGTATTGTAGCCTTTTTAAAAATCATAACAATAAAATGACGTTTTCATTAAAAACCCACTTTAAAAATTGAATAGACAACATAAAAATTAAAATACTGTTTTTAATGACTGCCAATCACTCCAGCCCGTAGCGATACGGAGGCTTTAACCGTTCTTCAAGGTGTTGTACATGTTGGTTGGCTGGGTTTTGGCTGTGAGGAGCCATGCCTTAAAGAGCAATTTCGTACGTGCATCGTCCGTTGCATCTCAAGGTATTCCTTAGGGTCTAAGCAGGGAAGTGGGACTGCTGGTTCAGAAGGTGTGCAGATGTGCAGATCCTTGCTAAATATTTCAAGTCACTTCCCAGATAGCTAGCATCACTTTACAGGCTGACCTGGACGGCCAGACTCGTGTTAGCAGCTAAGCTTATTATCTGCATAGTAATGTAGGGGAGGCCTGCCCCGCATATTTGCCGACGTGGAGAAGTATTAGGACTTCTCTAATCTTTGCCATTGTGTTGCCCTCAGGACTGGTTCACTGCCAAGGCAGCTCAAGTCTTCCTTCGACTTGTCTAAACCTGAACTTGAGTCCTGGCTCTGGCACCCCTAACAAGAAGTGTACCCTCTCGATGCCTCGGTGTTCTTTCTGTCCAACGGTGGGATCCATTCTGGCTTCTTGGGGCTTGGGGTGGATTAAAGATGTTTAAACGCTGTGCCTGTCATAGAGGAAATCAAGAGCAGCTGTTAGTAAGCATGAGCGTGACCACTGAAAGTTATCAACACGTGAGTCGTTGTAGCCTTTCTCTTAGCACTGTGTCCAAGAAGATTGTGAAGTTTCTTCATCGTTTTTCCTTCCCTTCCCTGACATTCTCCATGGCTTTTGTGAAATACAATTTGAAGGGTTGAGAGGAAAAGTATCAAACCCACAATGTTTAGGGATAAAATACCTCCCTGTCCAGTGGCTAACATTAGTCTACTCATCTGGGCAGGGGTCTGCTGTTGGCTACAATTTGGCTGATCATGGTTGGGCTCAGCTGGGTGGTTCTCCTTCCAGAATCGACAGGGCGCGGCGTTCAGCTGTGAGGAGATTTACTATATATACTCGATTATAAGCTGACCGAGTATAAGCCGAGGTATCTAACTATTACCTGGGAAACCAGAAAAAACTGATTGACTCGAGTATAAGCCTAGGGTGGAAAATGCAGAAGCTATTGGTGAGTTTCAATAATCAAAACAAATGAAAATAAAAGTACTAAAAATTAAGACATCAGTGGGGTAATGTATTTAAATATTTATTTTAAATAAAAAAATAAATAAAAGAACAACAGGTCATTAAACATTAGTAAACCAGCACAGTAAGTGGAAAATAGGTTCAACAAAATCAATAAGGTATCAACAATGATTCCTTAAGAGTACTATTCCCTGAGCTCAATCAGCAACCGAGCTAAAACGTAAAGAGTTAAAATCCTTCAAAACTGGATTCCTCATCATCATCCGTATCCCGATGCAGAGCTTCAGCTGGTGTGAGGTCATCATAGACGCTGTCCTCACTGAGATCGCCGTCATCACCATCACTGCTGTCATTTTCATACAAAGCGCAGTCTTCACTGCCATCCACAGCATTACTAATACTACGTTTCTGGAAGGCACGTCGCACCATGTCTTCTGGAATGTCTTCCCATGCATCTCGAACCCACTTTGCTATTAACTCGATGTCAGGCTTCATGAGATTTCCTCCTTTTGTTAGTCGGGCTTGACCAGATGACATCCATTCATGCCACATCCTTCGCACACGGTCTTTAAAAGGCTTATTCAAAGGTACACGTCCTAGGACGGCTCTGATTGGTTAGATGTGAGTAAACAAACATTCAAAGCCCTGCAGTGTCAGTGGGACTTGAATGAACAGGGAAGAAACGGCAATAACCCGAGAGATAACGGGCACTTGTCCTGTTACCGGGGGTCGGGGGAGGGGGGAGGGAGGGAGTGAGATGTTACACCTCACTGGGGTACCACTGATCCGTGTATAAGCCAAACCCCAGTTTTTCAGCACATATTTTGGAAGTTCATCAGAGCCTAAGAAGCCAGGCCCAAATCCACCAAGTTTAAGGGCTCTGCTCCTGTTTCAGTTGATAATATTCCACTGCCCAGAGTCAAGTCTCGTGGACTGACTCAGCATCATTTGGGTGAGGAAGTTGCTCCTGCCTACAATGCTGGGTAGGTGATTACTAAGCCATCCGTCAGAATGAATGTTCCAGTGATTTCCAGGAAGAGGGGGCTCAACAGCACGCAGTGAGAGAAAATGTGGAGCAAAGAAAAGTGACTATGTGACACACTGGGTGAGATTTTACCTATCAGATTTCTTTTACTTTCTGAAAAACGCCTGTTAGGAACTTGTTGTAAATGACTTATTTACCGTTGTCAGTCTGGCCTGGGCTGTATGGAAAATGACCTCACCTTGATTGACTGGTATAAGGGCTTCAATCGGTTACATATTGGAAACAATGATCATTTCTATTACCGTGACCTTACGTAGTTTGTGAATTAGTTTAGACAAGTGTTTCCCAAAGTGGGCAATGTAACCGCCCCACCCCCACCCCACCCCGGAATACAGGCTGTAGAATAAACGTTTTTAATTGCCAGGGGAATAGAGTAATTTTTTTTTTCTGAAGAGGGGTGGTAGGTTGAGTAAGTGGGAACCAGTGATTTAGGCCGGTCAACTCTTGCTTTTCCTTCCACTGGTGGGACAAGAAAAGAGGGTGGCTTCCTAATGGTGACTTACCAACACCCTCCACAGGAAATGGCCTGCCTGCGCCGTTGTCATCTCCTGGAAGGCAGAGCAGACAGACAGCGAGCCTTGGACAAGAGACCTGAGGGCGGAGAATGGGAACAACCAGCGGGCTCTCGTGCATTACTCACAAGCTCCAAATTTATTTAACAATCTTTCCACGGAGTAGAATGGACAGTGTGCACAGGCAGACAGACCCAAAAGAGCTCTCCCGGCAAGGGCCCTGTCATGCCGCTCGGGACAGTAGCGGCTGTTGTCTTCTTTCGGTGGAAATAGCTTCCCCTTGCCTCCCTGGAGACCATCTACCTGGAACCTAGACAGGAGGCTAACAGCTATTAGCGTTTGGCTTGCTTCGCTCTGCAGACGGCTGGCACAGCACACACAAAACATTGCCCACATTCCCAGGGGAGTGAGCGGGTTATTAATAAATCCATCTCTAATTTTGACTCTCATTCTTTCTGACTAATAGACAAGCTGAACATGCATATTATCATTTCTACTTATGTACCTAAATATGGGTCTTGCTCTAACTTTACCCAAAGTGTTTTGCTTCAGAGAGAGCCATGTTTGACCTTTTCATAATACAAGCCAAGGCCGATCATAGGCTGTGTCACTGTTTGGTCCACGTCCTTGCAGGAGCTGGGGCGCACCCACCGTCAGGGACCTCAGTGGCCATTGGCTTTCATTGCAATAATGAACAACACATGAACTGTAAAAGCACACACATGTACTTGGGTGATGTTTTGGGTCGTACATTATCTGTAATTCTGATCTTTCAAGTGATTAGATTGACTGTCAGCCATATTTTTTTAATCCTTTTATTGGGGATTCGTACAACTCTTATCACAATTCACACACACATACATTGTATCAAGCACATTTGTTGCCATCATCATTCTCAAAACATTTTCTTTCTAATTGAGCCCTCGGTATCAGCTCCTCATTTTCCACTCTCCCTCCCTCTCAAACCCTTGATAATTTATAACAATCATTTTTATTTCTTTCATGTCTTACACTGTCCAATATCTCCCTTCACCCACTTTTCTGTTGCCCATCCCCCAGGAAGGGGATTAGATCCTTGTGATTGGTTCCCCCTTTCTACCCCACCTTCTCCTTCCCCTCCTGCTATTGATACTTTCATTGTTGGTCCTGAGGGGATCATCTGTCCTGGATTCCCTGTGTTTCCAGCTCTTATCTGTACCCGTGTGCATGCTCTGGTCTAGGCGGATTTGTAAGGCAGGATTGGGGTCATGATAGTGTGGGGGGGGGGGGCGTAGGAAGCATTAAAGACTGTCATCCATATTGATGCAAAACGTGGGTGTATAAAACCTTCCCTAGTGTTGCTTCTCCTTCACCTCCACCAGCCCCCAAATGGTTGCAATGTTTTTCTTCTCTTTTCAAGTGCCAGCACAGGCAATATTTTAACAGACTCAAACTTGAGATTCAGGAGTCTGCTATCACAGGCTCAAATATTCAGTCATTTTTCTAGCTCAAACTCAAAGAAACACTCACTGCCATAGAGTCTATTGTGCCTCATAACAACCCTGTACAGGACAGCGGTTCTCAACTGATGGGTCGCGACCCCTTTGGGGGGGTTTAATGATCCTTTCACAGGGGTCGCCCGATTCATAACACTAGCAAAATGACAGTTATGAAGTAGCAGCAAAAATTGTATGGTTGGGGCGTCACCACAACCTGAAGAACTCTATTAAAGGGTTGCGGCCCGAGGAAGGTTGAGAACCACTGCTCTAGGACTTAGAACTGCCCCTGTGGATTTCTGAGATGGAAATCTTCCCAACAGCTGACAGTCTCCTCTTCCTCCCTCAGAGTGAGTGGTGGCTACGAACTCCCGACCTCACCGTTAGCAGCCCAACATGTAACCCACTCCACCACCAGGGCTCCTTAAAAAGAGAAACCAAACCGAACTCACTGCCGTTTCACCGAGACCCTATAAATCAGGGTAGACCTGTCCCCATGAGTTTCAGAGACTATAACTCTACAGAAGTAGAGCCTCACCTTTCTCTCTCAGGGCAGCTGGTGGTTTCAAACTGCGGACCTTGTGGTAAGCAGCTCAACACATAACTGCATGCTGCCACTGCTTCCTAGGGGACCTTTGAGTCATTACTTACCCTCTCCATTCGGTTTCTCGTGCTGACAACTGGGCACGATAATAGGGAGGATTCTGTCTCTTGTTAAATTTAGGTCTCATAACAGGATCAATACTTGGCAGGTCTAAGGTTCATCTAGCAGTTTCATTTTCAGCCCACCACACGGAGCCCCCACAGGAGTTCGTGAGCTGGGTCACCTCCAGACCCCGCCATGTCTCTCAGCTTTCCAATTCTGCCCCCCCCCTTCCCCAAAGCAGTGCAACAGGAAGGAAGACAGAGATGTAATGCTCTTGGGTACACCCCTCAAATCACAGGGGCCAGCGGTCCGTGGATCAATGCCTTTCTCTCAACTCAGACGCATGTTCTGAGGTGCTGTCCGCATGGATCCTACAGCGTGGGGTAGGATCCATGTGGTGCCCCTGTAGTGGATTTCCTGTCACCGACCTAGCGTCTCTGCTTCCTGTGTTTACCTCCCAACACACTACCTACCCTCAAGTCTTCATCTCCAGTTCAGATTTCTGTTACCCACAGCTAGAATATGTGTGGCTCAGGAAATAAGTGAGGCTATCTATCATTTTGTTTGTTTTTGTTTTTTAAAAAAAATTTTGTGTGGCTATCATTTTTATTGGGACTTTTTTTTTCTATGCCAACAAGACCTAGTTTAGATGCTAATTCAAGATACACGTTCAGAGTTTTCCTCCTCATTTGATCGCTTAATTGAATGTAATCGCCTAGAAACTAAACCACTGCTCTATCCAGTTAAACTTTTAGCCAGGCCCAAGAAATCCGGAACATTCACCCAAACTGGACACTCCTAACTGCTGTACCTTCCATCTTTGTCTGCCCCTTCTCTCCCCTTGTGTTAGACAGGGTTCTCTAGAAAAACAAAACCAGGACACTGACAATTTTGTATATATTTATATAGATAGATAACATAAGAAGCAAACAGTTAATTATGCTATAAAGCAGTACAAATGATTCAGTGCAACTCATTTCCATGAGACAGCTGGTACACTGGCAGTCCTTCAAGTCTTGAGGGCCACCAGGTAGTCCTCTGTGAAACAGTTCAGGCTATCCGGCCACAGGCAGCAAACAGCATGCAGGTCACCAACAGTCAGCCAGATGACAGGGTCCGATAGTCCCCAGGTCAAGAGATGTACCTTCCAGTAGCATGGCGAAGCAGGTCTTAAAGGAACCTCAAGTTAGAGCAACACAGTCCACAGGTAGGCGTCCCACAGAGAGTGTAGTTTGCGAATGCAGGCACAGAACAAGCAAGGCAGCCACACACTTGTCCAATGATCAAAGAGCAAGAGAGAGAGAAGTACAAGGCTCGCTGAGCTATTTAATCTCTCCGCCCTTCAACTAATCTCACATGTGTTCATTGGCCATGTTGGTACAACGAATCTACCTATCACTCCCCTTGTTTGACACCCAGGTTTGAGCTTGGCTCTTTCACTCGATTAGAGGAGAGCAAGGGTCTTTGTCTGATTGATCTTCCTCATTTTCTGGCTACATCCAGTCTAGGGCTCTGTATTCAGAAAACACAACCAAAAAATCACAGTCGTCAACTGGCCTTGGGTTCTTGACAACCACGATGTCTGAGCAGAACCACATTCTACAGGGTTATCGGTGGCTGAAGGAGAAACCCTGTTCCATGGGGTTATCGGTGGCTGAAGTTTTTGGAAATAGATTTCCAGGCCTTTCTTCTGAATCATCTCTTGGTGGACTCAAACCAAGAGTTCGAGCTGGTTAGTAGTCAAGTGCATGAACCATTTGGACCTATCAGGAATGCCTGGGTCGTGCACATAGGAGGCACTTCATAAATACTTGATTAAGAAATGAGTAGATAAATGGCTGAAGAGGACACGCAGACTTTCACGAGGTACTGAAGTCCTCCCACCCAGGAAGATCAATTCCTGGTGCTTCTCGGCCTGAACCAGGCTGGTACCTACTAGTCTACAGTCTGTACAAAACCCCTTCTCACACCCTTCTACCGTCAATGTGGCTTGTGCTGGATGTAAAATCGTTGAGTGAATGAACGAATGTTAGGTTAGGTGCCATCGAATCGGTTCTGACCCATAGCGGCCCTTTGCACAACAGCACGAAGCACTGCATGGTCCTGCGCCGTCTTTGCAATTGGGCCTATGTCTGAGCCCATCGTTGCCGCCCCTGTGACAGTCAATCTCCTTAAGTGTCTCTCTCCTTTTCGCTGCCAAGATGATGTCCTTCTCCAGGGATTGGTCTCTCCCGACAATATGTCCAAAGTACGTCAGGTGAAGTCTCGCCATCCTAGCCTCTAAGGAGCACTCTGCCCTTTACTTCTTCCAACACAGATCAGTTTGT
Organism: Tenrec ecaudatus; assembly: GCF_050624435.1. Taxonomy (NCBI): domain Eukaryota; kingdom Metazoa; phylum Chordata; class Mammalia; order Afrosoricida; family Tenrecidae; genus Tenrec; species Tenrec ecaudatus. The sequence continues at coordinate 34,789,455 of NC_134533.1, read as the reverse complement.
TCTTTTAGGACTCCACGTTACTTTCAGTATTTCTCAGCCGCACCTGACTCAAATGCATGGGTTCTTCTTCAGTCTGCTGTAGTCACTACCCAATTAGCAAATGCTTCCAGGGCAATGGAGAATCCCATGGCTTCCATCAGGTGCACCTTAGTCCTCAAAGTCACGTGCGTGCTTTTCAATACTCTAAAAAGGGTTTGCAGCAGATTCACCGAAGGCAACATGTTATTCGGCATTTACTGGCACTGTCGTCAGGAAGAATCTTCAAAAGATAAAGGGTCTGAGTGGCACAAATGGTTTGTGCTCAGTTGAGAACCAAGAATTTGGTGGTTGGAAAGCAGTCAGCAGCACTCTGGGAAAACAAAACAAACAAACAAAAAACCAGGCCTGGGGATCTGCCTGGCAATTAAAACCCATTGCTGTCAAATTGCAGCCAACTCACAGTGACCCCATAGGTGAGAATAAAGCCATCCTGCGTTAGTCTGTGTAGACGAGAGAAACAAATTCATAGAGACTTACATGTGAATCAAAAAGAGGTCTTATATATGAGAGCAATTGAATAATGAGAAAACATCCCAGCCCAGACCAGATCAAGTCCATAAGTCCAATATTAGCCCATTAGTCTGATACCAATCAATAAAGTCCTCTTCAGACTCACGAAACACATGTAATGACGGCAAATGCAGGGAGATCACAGGCCATGCTCACACAGAGGCCTTGTTGGTTATGATCTGATTGACAGGCTAGACTCCACCCCTACACTCTTAATCCTCTCGAGTCCCAAATTGACACCAACTTATGTAACTACCACGCACACCCAATGTGATATCCAAGGCAGTAAACCCTATGGAAACAACCCATCTTTCTCCTTGGAGTTGCTGATGCAGTCCGGCCCTTAACCACTGTCCCACCAGGGTTCCTCTGTCAAGGTTACAGCCAAGGAACCCTGCGGAGCAGTTCAGCTCTGCCACAGCACAGAGTTAGGGGTCTCTTAACACACACATCAGCAACAGCAACAAAAAGACAGCAATCAAGTGGAAGTGGTACCCGGCTGAGCCAGTGTTTCATTTCTATGTGGCCACCAGATCCCTAGAAGGTCCAAAGGCCTCCTTGAGGGACGGAAGTAGCTGGGGTGATGCGGGCTGAGGGTTGGGAGGGGGCACTGAGGGTGCTCAGCACTATTTACCAGCTGGTCCAGGCATGGTTTAGTCTTGGGACAGTTAGCTGACTCAATGCAGCCTTGATTGTTGAGATTGGCATTGGGCCTTCCACACTCCTTTACCCAATCTTGTTTTCAAGTATTGGTAGGAGGACTGAGAAATGAAGCCAGTGATCGTGGAACAACCCCTCCCCCCCATACACACACACACACACACACACACAAACACACACTCAGTACAAAGCCAGCTGGCCCATACTAGCGTCAAGCTCAACATTGGCTCTATTGGCACTGTGCTTGAGATTGGCGCCAACTGGCCTAGGTGCACAGTTTCTAGCATTACCATGGCCTGATCGTTTCCCCCTTGGAAAGTTTCGTTGTCACTGCTGTGATGCTGTGCTGTGGTCGGCCCACAGTTATGTGGCAGGAAGCTGCGTGTTGCGGGCTGGGTTGGCATTCCTTGGATGGACTAGCCTGGGCAGATGTCCTCTCTCGAATTCCCTTTCCAATTTGCTCTCTCTTCTGGCTTGGCCACGAGGCCAACATCCTTGCCAAGGTGACTCTATGATGTGTATTCTGGAGTAGAGTTCTTCTTGGGTAGGGAGCCTTGCTTTCCTGGAGCTATTATTGCTGGTGGGATTGGGGTTGATTTCTGACTCCCTATTATTTTTCCAGCTGAAATATGTTCCTCCTTCCCTTCAAAATTTCCTGAAGCTTTGTGAAAACACAAGTCGAGCTCTGGAAAGGTCGTTTGAGGAAGGTGTTACTGCTCACAGCTTCTCCACTATCCAGATTGACTCTGGGGAGGCATTAGATTGGAAAATAGTTCGTTTGGAGATTTGAGATCAAGTCACAGCCTACTTTCTATTGATGGAACATTGGGCAAGATGCTTGACATCTCTGAGTCTCCTGCTTTGTTTCTTTTTTCAACTGTGGAGTGAGGAGACTGATACTTTCTCTTCATTTAGTCTTCAAAGACAAAAGAGATCATGTGAATCAAAGTATGAAGGTGATCTACAGTATGCATTCATTCCATAAACATAGACGGAGTGATTGCCAAGTGTCAGCATAGTTCCTGGTCTTAGGGAGGTTATGGTGTGCTAAGGGAGATAAGGCGTTAATAGGCAAGTAAGATGGGGACTCATAAATCCTACAAACAGGAATTAATACATGGTGTTACCATAGTACATGGAAATGGGCTTACTGAGGGGTTATGGAGGGCTTCTTGTGAGAAGTGTTGGATGAGTTGTATTTGATAATATTTGCTGTAAATACTGGGAGGCTTAATCCGTGCAGAGCAGGAGGCTCTGCACCATCTCATTGATCCCTCACAGTAGTACTGGCCTCACAGGTGCTTCACCCCATTTTATAGTTGAAGAGACCAGCTCAGAAAGGGGACGTCATCTCCTCAAGGGCACATGGCCAAGGAGCATGGCCAGACTTGGATTATTAGTAACTGCAACCCCAACTGTGACTTTCCGCTGCTGATAGATAGAACTAGACACCTTAGCATGCCCCAAAGCTTCTGCCCACCTCTCTGGTCTCATCTTTACCCTCTCTCCTCATCTTTGGACCCTGCATTGATCTGGATAGGGTTTGCCAGAGAAACAGACCAACAGGATATAGATAGATAGATAGATAGATAGATAGATAGATAGATAGATAGATAGATAGATAGATAGATGGTGGGAGCTGGCCAATCTAAATTGTGTAAGGTAGCTTGGAGGACCAGCAGTCGGGGACCTCAGGCAATAGTCAACAGGAAAGCCTTAAGGCCAACTTTGCTCCACTTCTGCTCTCTTGGGAGCTTTGAGTGAAGTCCACCACTTTGTCCAGGATCATCTCCTTGCTTGAAGTCAACAGACTACTGCTGTTCACTACATCCACAGGTTACGTTTCAATACCTTCCCGTAACATCCAGATGATTGTTGGATTAAGTCACTGGGAATTCGGTTGTCCCATCTTAGAAACTGCTTGAGGACAGCTGTCTTTTAGCCTGGCCAAGTTGATACATATAAAGCCACCCCTCACACATGTTACAGCAGCTCATGAGAAGATAGGTGTGTAATACAGGCCGTCGGGGGCAGAGGAGGAATTTAAGCAGATTGAGCAGATGCATGCCAAGATGTAAGAAGGTCAGTATGAGGTAAAGGTTCCCCTTTACCGCAGGTAAAGGTTCCTGGGGTCTGAACTCATGGAAGGGCACGAGGGAAAGGGATGGGAATTGGATGCAGGAGACATTAAGTGGAGAGGACCTGCAAGGCTTGGTGACTTATCCTGAGAGTGATAGAAGGGGAACGAGACGTTCAGGCTCCTACCCAGGTTCTGGCTTAAATGCCAACATAGGGGTGTGCACCTCATCATGTAAGGAGCTGGGTCAGTGCCTGGCAGAAGGGAATACTGCCTGTCATTCCAGTGTGCTTTAAGGATGTGTGTTGAAGGGGTTTGACAAGTGTAAAATCACTTCCCTTCCTTGTCCCTTTTGCTCCCTCATTCCCACCTAAAAGCTCAGCCAAAAAAACTACAAAACTACAAAACATCTCCCTACCCCACCCCAAACTGGAGCCACAAACCCCACGCCCCCCAGAGCATGAGCCCCAGATAAGGCAATCAGACAGTGCCCCACATCAAGCTTTGAAACACGAAAATCAATCGAGTCCAAAGAACCTAGCTGAGAGAGTAGAGGTGTGTAAAAGAAGTAGGCTGCAGTGCCCTGAGAAAAACAACTTCAATTATTAAGGGGGAGTTCTGGAAGTGCAGGGAAAATGCCCCCGTAATGTCAGATTAAAAATGTAAATCGCTTTAGTTTCCAGATGGGTTTCACGCAGGCTCTTATTCACGTCTGCGGCTTACCTGTTTGTCCAGGAAAGAGCCTGTTCCTCAGGGAAGGGAATCAGACCTAGCTCTGCTGCAGTCCTTCCTTCTGGCCCAGACTGCCCATCTCCCACGGCTCCTGGCTTGTTGACTGATTCTATGGACATTTCCCTCTTCAGAGTGGAGATCTTCCTCCCTGCTGAGCTCTCTTTTGAATTCAAATGCCAAAGGGAGCAAGTGGTTGAAAATCATGTTTTCTTTCCAATTCGCTCACCTCCTTACCCCCCAGCTTCTTGACACGATGCGTAACTCCCTGGTGCATTTGTAACACGGAAAACACGACAGTCGAGTCACTTTCCCGTCAACGGATTGCTTTCACTGTGATGGATACCTACAGAACAAGTTGTTGGCCTTTCCAGCATTCCTTGTGTGTAACTGCCAACGGAAGGGGGTGTCTAGAAGATGAGGTTCCCCAGTCTTTGAGGCAGAACTAATCAGGTGCAAAAACCTGGAAGGAAAAATCGTCTTTAGTCGGTGATCTTCAACAAGACGTACCATGACCTCGGATACAAAGGCCGCGAAGGTGTCCTGCGCTCATTCACAAACAATCTCATCCAGAGCAGCACTGCTCAGAAGTTAGGTTGTGAGGTTGTGAGGACCAAGCGCCAGCCACAAGAGAAGAAATTAACTTTTGAGTGGATTGTTCCTGGTTGGTGTAAATGTTTAACCCAGTGGCGATGAGGAAGAAAGGCCTGGTGATCCTCCAGACTTCAGCCATTGAACACTTCCAGACCCGCATCGACTCTGAAACTCGTGGTTTAACGGGTGCCCAAGTCAGCAGGTGAGTGGGGTCATTAAAAAGGCAAAGACAACCAACCAAACAAACAAAGACTCTCAGGCCACACTCACTGCCACTGAGGCAATTCCATCTCCTTGCGGCCCTTCACCACAGAGGGGAACGACCGCTGTGGGTTTCAGAGACTGTCGATCTTCACCAGAGTAGAAAGCCTCAGTTTTCTCCCTTGGAGTGGCTGGTGGTTTCGAACTGCTAACCTATGGTCAGCAGCCCAATCTGAAACCCACTACACCACCAGAGATCCTATAATATAAAAAACCCAAAAAGATTTCATGAAGCTTGTGGGAGAATGGAATTAAAGCAATGGTCCCCCCCCCCCCGCCCCTCTTGAAACTTCCTGAAGACTGCTTGCTTTAGGTGCTGGGCTGCTAACTGCAAGGGTGGGGCTTCAAACCCACGGTCACAAAGATGAAGCTATCTGCTTCAGTAAAGATTTATGACAACCTGGTGTAAGATTACTCTCAATTGGAATCTGCTCAATGGTAGTGGGAGATAGATATATATTCACACAACATTCACATATGCATATATACATATATCTACTCAGATGATTTTATTAAATTCTATGTATCCAAATAAGGAGCCCTTCGGCCTAGTGAATCAGGAGTTGGGCTACTAAGCACAAAGTCAACAATTTGAAGCTACCAGTTACTCTACAGGAGAAAAATTAGCCTTTCTACTCCTGTAACAATTTCCAGTCTTGGAAATCCACAGAAGCAGATCTGCCCTGTCCTACAGGGTCATAATGACTGGGAATCAACTTGATGGCAATGAGTCGGATTCTTTTTATATATATATATCCAAATATTACATACCAACTTAGAGTCACTGTAAATATATTACTGGGATAATATATATATATATATATATATATATATATATAGTCATTGAATTCTAATTTGCACTTCAACCTCATCACAGAATTGTGTACTGTACTGGAAACTTTCAATCTATGCAGCTCGATGACAGCATTTCCCCTTAAGCTGATACATTAAAGGAGAGTTATACAGTTGATGAATCCACCTAATTAGTTTTTTCCTTTGCAATTGCGAAGAGGAAGAATCAGGAACCGTGGTAAAAACTGGATAAATGGGTCTCTTGATCAACTGCAGGTGAAATTCCTTTTCACAGGATCGCTCCTTGGTCCCCTGACCAGTCATATGTGAAAAATCCCCTGTGAGGGGCACTGACTGCTTCATTCAGAGGCAGTAAAACTGAGACACTAAAATACATAGCAAATTACACACTACACTTTTATTAAACGAGGGGGCAAAAATGTCTGTCTTTTCACAAAGTGTCAGGTTGTCATTAATAAAGGTCAGTGGATCTCTCTTCCACCAGCGAGGAACTTTATTAAACGTGAATTACAAAATGCTGCTGGCTCCCCGCAGCGTTTCTCTGTCGATTGGGTTGACAATTGAAAAAAAAAAAAAGGTACACGTTTGGCAGCTCTAGACTGGCCTTCCTTTTTATCTGGGAGAACTCCCCCGCTCAACGTTGGCGGGGGGGGGGGGACTACAAGAACTAGAGGCACCCTGACAACTCTTGGGGAGCTCTACTGTACTGTCACATAAATCAACTGCTGTTTGAGGTTCTAAGCCGTGGCGGCTCTCTAGCTGCGAACACATTATTGTATGAACTGGAGTTGTTTGGGTGGCAGGAGGTAACGTGGTTATGTTGAGACAGTCACTAACTTCTCATAGTCTCAAATTCCCCATCTGTGCCAAAGGAATACTATGATCGAACTCAGAGATTGTGCTGCAGACTAAATGGGATCATCAAAACACAATGCTCACAGCAGACTCAAGTACTGATGATTCTCTCACACCACCTTCCTCAAACTAAATGAAGTTCAATGATGTCCAGTGTTCCCAGACTCAAGGTCAGCTGAAGGCTTTGTTGTAGTTATCTACAGCTGTGTAACAAACTACCTCAAAACATAGTGGCTTAAAACAACACACCGTTATCATCTTATAGTTTTTCTAGGTCAGGAATCTGGTCTCCTGTGAAGTCAAGGTCAAGGGGCCAGTCAGGGTTGTGATCTCCTCTGATGATTTGACTGGGAAAGGATCCATTTCCAAGGTCACCCATGTGATTGGTGGCAGAATTCGTCCTTTTCAGGCTGTTGGGGGAAGGACCCTAGTTCCTCACTGGCTGATGACGTCAGGCTTTGTTCCTTGTGCCTCTTCAGAGGGCTGTCATCACATAGCGGCTGGAAAGTGAGAGAGTTTGAGAGGAAGAGTCCAAATATGGAAGCCTGAGTCTTTTTTATTTTTGGGGGGGTGGGGGACCAGAAGCCATCTTTATTGCTTTGTTTAGTAGGCCGGGCAGTGGCCTGGCAGCCGTTAGGCATAGTACTGCCGGTTGCCTTTCTTCTTGGATTGGACCTCCAGGATGCCCTCCATGTAGTCCACATGGGTGAGCTCCGTGGCACCCCTGTGAAGCGTGATCATACCCACCTCCACACAGAAGGTCTTGCACTGGGCCCCGTTGAAGTCATCCATGCAGCGGGCCAGCTCCTCATAGTTCACACCAAGACTGGCGGTCATCTTACAGGAATGGATTTGCATGATCCTGGCCCGGGCTTCCTAATTGGGCATCGGGAACCCAATCTTGTGGTCTAGACACCCCGAGCACAGCAGGGCAGGGTCCAGGAGGTCCACCCTGTTGGTGGCTGCAATAATCTTGACTTGAGAGTTGGGCTGGAAGCCATCTAGCTGGTTCAGGAGCTTCAACATCCTCCTCCACACCTCCCGGTCCCTGGCCTTCTCACTGTCAAAGTGCCGATGGCGTCCAGCTGGTCCATGAAGATGATAGACAGTGCTTTGTCCTTGGCCAGCGCAAAGGCATCCCGCACCAGTTTGGCACCATCCCCAATCAACATTTGCACCAGCCGGGGGTCGGCAAGCTGGAGGAAGGTGTCCTTAGTCTGTGCAGCGCACGCTCTGGTCAGCAGCGTCTTCCTGGTGCAGGGTGGGGGCAGTGGGTGGGTGGGTGTGGGCGGGTGGGGGTAGCGTACATCAGCACCCCCTTTGGAGGCTTCATCTCCAAGTTCTCAAACTTCTCCTTGTGGTTCATTGGCAGGACGATGGCCTCTACCAGCTCCTGGATCTGCTTGTCCAGGCCCCGATGTCACTGTACTGCTCTGTGGGCCGCTTGTCCACCTCCATGGCCTTCAGTCTTGAGTCATACTCAGTAGGCAGGGTCTCCAGGATTATATAAGTGTCTTTGTTCACACCTACCAGGTTTCCGGGCTTCAGTTTTTCGGCATCCACCAACCCAATCTCAGGCAGGAAGTATGTTTGCCGGGTAGAGGTTCTGAACATTTGTCCTTCCTCTGGGAGTCCAGGTCGATACTGACACCATCCTCTTCTTGGTCATTGGGATCACTATCTAGCAGCTCGATGACCTTGGAGACCAGGTACGGCAGGGTCTTGTCACTTTGATCTTCTCACTGTTCTCTTTGATCTTGTCCTTCATGGCTTGCAGCTCCTGGGTGACTCCCAGCACCGGGCTCTTCATGATCTTGATCTCACTGTCCAGCAGCCGTGTGCGCTGAATGATCTCCTCCGTGGACATTTTGAGCACCCCCTCCCCGATTCCATCTTGCTCAGCCTCATCTCCCACGGTCATCCTTTTCTCCTGCCGAGTCACTGGATCCTCGGAAGCCTGAGTCTTTTGGTGACATCATCTTGGAAGTGCCTTTCCATTGCTTTTGCCACCTTCTAGATGTCCATTGCCTCACATGTATGTGGAAGTAGGATGTTGAATAAGGAAGACCACAGAAGAATCAATACATTTGAATTACGGTGCTGGCAAAGTATATAAAGATGCCATCGACCTACAAAAGAACAAACAAATCTGTCTTGGAAGAAGTACAACCAGATGTTCCTTCAAGGCAAGGATGGCAAGATTTTGTCTCACATATTTCAGGCATGTTCCCATGGGAGAGCAGCCCCTAGAGAAAGATGTCATGCTTGGTAAAGTAGAGGTGCAGTGAAAATGAGGAAGGCCCTATACACGATGGATTGACACAGGGGTTGTACCGATGAACTCAAACATAAGAACAATTGTGAGATGTCGCAGGACCAGGAAGTGTTCCATTCGGTTGTACGTAGGGTCGCTGTGAACCAGAACTGACTCAATAGCACCCAGTGACAACAATATTTGTTAGAATGGCATTACTAGGTCCAGCTCACACTCAAGGGGAGGGGGCTGTTGAAGAGAGTGAATACCAGGAGGTAAGATCATTGGGAGAATGGTAGGCTCTTCTGCAGCTTTAATCTTCTGCAGTTTCCTGGTAATTGCTCACCCCTCACTTAAAGGTCCCAAGTCTTTAATGCAATTAAATGCAAAAGTGGTTATGTGTTGGGCTGCTTGCTATCTTCAAGGTCGACAGTTTGAAACCACCAGCCGCTCCCCAGGAGAAAGATGAGGCTTCCTCCTCCGGTAAGCAGTTACAGTCTTGGAAACTCATAGGGCAATTGTACTCTGTCCAATTGAGTCGCTATGAGCGGGCATCGACTAGATGGCAGTGACTTTGGTGTCAGGTACTCTGGCTTTACTGTTGACTGGGCATTGGACTACTAACTACAAAGTCTGAGATTCAAACCCACCAGTCAGTCTTCAGGAGGAAGAAGAGCCTTTTTGCTCCCATAGGATTTATAGTTTTAGAAACCCTGTCTAGGGTTGGTATGCAATGGAATTGACATATGATATAGATAGATAGATAGATAGATAGATAGATAGATAGATAGATAGATAGATACATGTAGGTAGCTGCTGCTGAGTTCCTGCCACTGTCTGATGAGTGTCTGAATCAGAGTTTCAAATAGGTTTCTCCTGTTTGGACCCTGTTGAGAAAGTGTGTTTCCACCCCAAAGGGGTCTATCATAACCACCTGGGGGATCTAGTTACAATGTAGGTTTGAAGTGGAAGAGCAAATCCTCAGTAGGGTGTCCAACCAGAACGGACTGGTTTGAGACCCCCGATTAAGGCGATCATTGCGGTGACAGTGCCAATTTGCCTCGCTGAGGGTCTGTCTGCCTTGCTCTTGCTCATCCTCGATCGCACCCCACATGACGTCCTCGGTCAGTGATTGATGCCCCCTGATGGTGAGCCCAATAATGTTCTGTGGGGACCTGTCAAGTTTGCTTTGGCCAGTTTTCAGAAGCAAATAGCTGGCTCCTTTTTCCCCAGTCCCTCTTAGGCTGGGAGTCCTACTGAAACCTGCTCAGCATCATAGCAACACACGAGCCTCCACGGACGGAGCAGTGGCGGTTGTGTGTCAGATGCGTTGGTTGCAAACATATGTGTTGTTAGGTGCCAACACACACCTATGTGTAACACAATGAAACGCTGCATGGTCCTGTGCTGTCCTCACAAACAGTGTTCTGCTTGAGCCACTGTGTTACTACGTCTCATTCAGGACCTTCCTTTCTCCCTGGCCCTCCACTTTACCGAGCGTGATGTCCTTTTCCGGGACCGGCCTGTATGATAAAATGTCCAAAGTGAGCGAGACCAAGCCTCGCCACCCTGGATTCTCGGGAGCATTGTACTTGTACTTCTTCTCAGACTCTTAGTTCTTCCGAGAGTCCAGCGGTCTGTCAACATTCTTCACTTGCACTGTCATTCAAAGGCATCACTTTTTTCTGCAGCCTCCACTATTCAATGTCCACTTTCACATACATCTGAGGTGATTGAAATGATCCCTGCTTGGGTCAGGGCACCTTCCACTTCAAAGCGTTAAAGAGGTCTTAGGCAGTAGGGGGCTCAAAGCAATCCATTGTTGGACGTTTGGCAGGCTGCTTCCCTGAGCCTTGCTTTTGGATCCAAGTGAAATGGAATCCTTGACAATTTCCATCTTTTCTCTTGTTTATCATGATGTTGTCTATTCGTCCAATTGTGTGGATTTCGACTGTCTTCAAGTTGAGATGTAAGCACGGTTGTGTTTTCTGCATAGCTGAGGTTTTCAACGAGCCTCTCTTCCATCTGATACCAAATTCTTCTTCCTGTAGTCCACGGCCTTGGATTAGATGGTGAAAGGATACAACCCTGACACACACACCTGTCCTGATTTTAACTATGCAGTATTTCCCTGTTCTGACGACCGCCTCTCGGTCCGTGCACAGGGTCTGTTGAGTACAGTAAACGCTCTGAAATTCCTATTCTTCACAAGAGATTCGTTGTTTGGTTAGTTTTCTATAATCTACATAGTCAGATGCTTTTGAACAGTCAAGGAAACACAAGCAAACATCTGTCTGACATTTTCTACTTTCAGTAAAGTTCCATCTGATGTCAGCTAGGAGCCTCCTCGCTCCAGGTGCTCTCCCGAAATCAGCTTGAATTTTGGCAGCTTCCTGCTGATGTACTTTTGCCACAGGCTTCAGGGGAGGGGGGCTATCTGGAGGGTGAGAATTCTCCCACGGAATCACCAATCCCAGTTTTAGTCGCTGTTGGAGGAGAGTGCATATGGACTTGAAGACCAGGAAGTGGGGATCTTTGAGAGCCGCCCTAGAGGCTGCTTTGTAATATGAGCCACAACGACAGTCACAACAGCTAACTATACTTGAGCCATTACTACGAGCAAGATACTGTGCCAAAGTCTTTATCTACAATATTGTGTTGCATCCTGACCGCAACTCTAAGATCCAGATGCTCTTATGATTCCCATTTTACACATGAAGAAACAGAGGCTAATTACTTGCTTGATGTCACACAGTTAGTATGTAGCAAATGAGCATGGCTGCAAACCTCCGACCTGAGTTCAAGTCCAGTATATGCTATTTCCCCTGCAGGGTTGCTGGGGCGGCTATCGGAATCTGCTATCAAAGGTGTGGGAATTACAAAGCACTATACCGAAGGCCACAGAAAGATGACATTCTTTCTTCCCTAGTCCAGCTGACAGAGACCGTGTCCATGCACACACCCAAGGTCACAGTGTTTGCCTGGGGGTAAATAAGAGAGATGATATTCTCTCTGTTGGGCTGCTAGCAGTGGGGTGAGCAGTTTGAAATCACCAGTCTGTTTAAGGGACTAAGATGAGGGCTTCTACTCCTGGAAAGAGATAAAACCCCAGAAACCCACAGGGGCAGTTCTGCAGGGTCACCACGAGGAGGAATCCATTGGATGGCAGTGAGTAAAAAAACTGAGTGGCACCTTGAGACCTGAACAACCAGGATTGGAACTGATCGTGTTTTCTGGAGAATGGAGTGTCCTGTGCTTTTTATTTCTTCTCAACAGCTGGGAAAGAGGTGAGTGATGGGGGTGGAGTGTGGGGAACAGCTATGTTTTCACTTTCTGTCCCGTAAATATGGTGACGAGGTAGGAAATGATTCCAGGTAAGGATACAAACAATCCTTGAATTTAAAGAGCTCTTTACATGTGTCCAAATGCCCTCAAAGACATTAACATATTTAAGCAGGCCCCAAAGATCTCTCTCTCCCTCTCTCTCTGACACTTGTAGACAGACAGGTGTACACAGAGTGAACCAGACACACTAACTCACACCAGAGCTGAAGTTCATGCACCCAAACACTATTTGTCCTTCCGTGTCCCTTATGCTTGTCGGCAAAAAGAGCAACTTGAGGAGACATTAATTGTCTTCCTGGATACCATTATCAAAGGTTGGGAGGTCTCACCTCCAACACGCTTCCTGAAAGAAATATACCTACACACATGCACCTGAAAAATCTGCATAAAATTTCAAGGCCTCGAAAGCTGTGGGTGACCTCCGGAGTGTTCAGAGAACCCAGGAGCAAAGACCTTGAATGCCAGATCTTTGGAAAATTTGAATGATCCTTTCTGTATTTGACAAACATCCACGGAATGTAGAATCTGCCGGACTTTTCTGCATCACAGGTTCTCATCACCTTGATCTGTTGTTGATGTTTTAAAAATTCTGACCGGATCCACTTTATTTAGCCTTCATGTTTCCAGACGAGGGCAGGCGATTAAAAAGGAAAGCCCGTGTCGGTCAGCATCGTAGAGGTTGTGTCTAGTGCAAACCACGTCTGGCCCAGGAACCCGTTCTCACGGCACCTACACCTACCTCGCTTCTCCCAGCAGGTGCAATTTACCTACCAGTATAATCAACCCTTTGATTACAGAGGAGGCAGTTCTAGCTAGACACTTAGACAGCTGCATACACAGTCATCTAAGGAGCCCGGGTGGCTCAGTGGTTAAGTGCTTGTCTTGGGCCAAGCAAAGGGCAGGTGCTTCCATCCCTCCAGCCGCTCTGCAGGAGAAAAGACCCGAGATGTGCCCCTGTGGAGATGACAGCCAACCTCACACTATGAGACACTCACTCTCAGTCAGAATTGACCCAACGACACACAGCAGCAGCAGCAACAACAAAAACAGGTACAGCCGTGATAAGAGTAGTAGAGTCAACAAAAGGAGCCGTTCTACCACCTACACATCCCCTTACCCTCACTCCCTCCAGGCCCTGGGAACCATCGGTCTGTTTCGATCTTTACGGTTTTGCTTTTTTTCACAGAATCATACAGAATATACCCCTTTGGACTGGCATTCTTTCTCTTGCTACGCTCCTGAGGGTCATCCATGTGGTTGCATTCAATGCTACTATGGTGGTTAGATTCCGTGTCAACTTGATAGTACCTGTGGAGGGAGGGGTGGAGTCCAACTTGCCAATAAGGAGGTGATGCCTCCTTGGGTGTGTGGCCTTTTAATAAGGGAGACAGGGGGAGCTCCTGTCTCTCCCTTTTGTCCCTCTCTCCGTGCTTGCTGGGAATTTGTGTCTGCCTCCTGACCCTGGGAACTGTTGGCACCCTGTCATGTTCCCATGGACCTTGGATGCACATGACTGCACCCACAGACCTGTGATCTCCCTGCTCTCGGCTTCTGCCTTCAGCCATGTGAGTCTGGTTAGCATCAGACCCATTGGCTGGAGTTGGACTGGGCTGTTATTTCTTCTTGAAATAAATTTACTTCTTGATTTAAAGTTCTTTCTCAGGCATAGATGAGTGTCACTGGATTTGTTTCTCTAGACGACCCAGCCTTAACATAATTACACTCCAATTTGCTCCTCCATTCACCACCTGATAGACGACATTTGAGTAAACTTTAGTTTGGGGTGATCACTTTCACTGTTTGTGTGCAAGGATGAAGCCCCCAAATGTCATTTGGTTCTTCCACTCTCTCACTTCTTTAAGGACTGCCCCACCCGTGATGTCCTTTTGGTTATCTGCCTTCATATTTATGTCCTTCTGCTGTGCATTGGGGCAGAAAGTTTGTTCCACTGGCTTAAGCAGATCAATACAGTATCACCCACGTGACATGGCAGTGCAGCCTGAGTGGAAGGTGTTAACTTCTATACTCGAAGTTTTGTTACAAATGAACAGCCTCTGATTCATCTGGGAGCTTGTTAAAAATGTAGCATCTCAGGCCCCGCCTCAGATCCACTGAATCATATTCTGTATTTCAACAAGATCCCCAGGTGAGTCAGCTGCATGTTAGAAAAAACTGCGAGGCACCCGTGCTGCACGATCTCGACGAAGCATAAATAAATATTGTTTTCATGAGATCTGGCCTTTCCCGCTCAACTTTCTCTTTCTCCCTAGAGAGTAAAGTCACTTTGTAGTTGGGGTCCGGGAGTGGCGAGCGCAGCATCCTCCGGGGATGGGGGAGCAGAGTGGGAAAGGTGAGAGGGGAGAACGCCCGGAGCGTATGGTTCCAGGACCCTCGCCATCCGAGCGGCAGGCTGCAGGGGTCGCCGCGAAGGGCAGCGGGACTCCAGGCCCCTCGGAGCCCGGCGGCCCCCAGCTGGCCGCAGGCGGCCGCGCGCAGCCCGAGCGCTTGGAAAACTTGGCCGAGCCGGAGCCGGCGCCCGGCCGGGGCGGGTCGCGGGCGGGGTGGGGGTGGGGGTGGAGGGGCGGGAGGAGGGACAGCCGGGAGGGCGGGGCAGCCGCGGCGAGGGGCGGGGTCAGTGGCGAGGCCGCGGGGGCAGCGACGGCGCCGGGCAGCGGGAGCGGCGGCCGCGCCATGTGGCTGCTGGGGCCGCTGTGCCTGCTGCTGAGCAGCGCCGCGGGTGAGTCGGGGGGCGCGTGGCGCACTGGTCGGGGGGCCGCACGGGCCGCGGCCGGGCGGCGAGCGCGTCCCCTCCCCGCTGCTGGGCCGCGGCTCGGGGCGTGGGTGTGCGCGGAGGGCGGACCCGGGGCGCCGGGCTGGCCGGGACCCCGGCGCTGGGCCGCCGCGGGGCGCGCGCCGTCCTATTGTGTGGGCGTGCGCGCCGGCCGGTGTGCGCGCCGCGCCGCGCCGTGCCGCCGACGGTGCTGGGGCCGGTGTGCGCGCGGGGCCGGGCCCCGTGTGTGCGCGGGCGGGGCTTTGTGTGTGGCTGGGCTCGGTGGAGCCCGGCAGCTGCGCCGATTGGGCGGGCGGGTCTCGGGAAAGAGTGAGTGTGTGTGTCTTGTGTGTGCGCGTGTGTGCGCGTGTGTGCACGCGTGTGTATTGGGGGAAGGAGGAGGGGTGAGGAGCAAACTCTTCCCTGATCCCTTCTTCTCAGACTCCCGGATGCTGGCTGTTGCGCTAGCCTTCCCAAGGCCTTTTGCCGATTCTCTTGGCGTGCACCTTCGTGCCTCGGTTTCCCTCCTGGCACCGCGGGACAAGTAGCTTGGGCGCTTCATTTCTTAATCGCCGTGCGACCGTGTTTGGTTTGGGCAAAGTGAAGCCGGGCCTTGGGAATTAACGTGTCTTCCCACTGATTTTGGAAACAGACCGTTATTAAAGTCGTTCGACCACCACACTCGCCCCGCAGAGGGCCGCCAGCCTGGCCAGGTGCACTGGTGAGGACCAGGGCGGCCCTTTGCACCTGGCATTGCATAGCGTGTGGATCCTCCGGCTCCGCAGATCAGTAAGCCTCCATCCTTCGCAGGGAGCGTGCTGTTCCCAGGAACTTTTCTGCTGATGTGGGCACGCACCGAATTCCAGCCCTGGAGCCCTTCACTGCCCCTGCCCGCCGGCCACTGCCACAGCTGTCAGCTGCCCCTCCTCTGCCCGGCCTGTCGTGGATCCCTGCTGAGGTCCAACTCTCTTGGTGTTTATTTCATCACTGTTGGGGCCCCGTAAAAGTGGATGCCAGGGCCCAGTGAGCTCCTGCCAGCAGAAGTGCGTGTCTGGTGTTTAGAGTGCCATCCACATGTGGACTTTCTGCCTGATTTCCTGCCCCCAGTGCTCCTAGCAATGGGACTGTTGAGATGTCTTTGGTGGTGTATTTGCTGGGCAAAGTGAGGCTCACTCCCTTCTGACACGTTCCCTGGAGGGATGTGTGTGCTTTGAATGGGAATCTCTCTCCAGTTCAAGTACCTGGTCCTAGGCATCTTCAGAATCTCCCTCCTCTCAGGCCTATGATGTCATCCCCTCTCCTCCCAGACTCCATTTAGTCGTCCATGGCTTTGCTGTGGCTTCCAGTGGTGGGGTGAGGGCCCTAGGCTGGTGTGGATTTTTACTCAGATCTGGGTCAGTGTGCCCTGTTACCCCTGAGCGCCTGGGCCATTACATGATGAATTTCTGTCGAGATATTCGGGCCCATGGGTGGGTGTGGATTATTTGGGGGCTATTTTTGGACAAGCCACCTATGGCATTTCAGACACCAAGGCCACCAAGAGTCACACACCCAGCTTGGGGAGCCATGGCATGTCCAGTGTACAAAGCCAAGTTTGGAAACTGTCACATCTCTGTGGGTGTTCTCAGAGAGCTACTGATGGCCTGGTGGAAACTTATTTATTGCATCTCCCAGTTGCTTCAGTTCAGTCTCCATCACTGTAAAAATAGCTGTACAGTTCATTTTGTCTCTCTTTGGTCAGTCAGTGCGGGTTGTTTAATATGCACACACAGGAATAAAAGAGAACTCTTATGGTGTAGTGGCTAACACGTGGGGCTGCTAAAACACCAGGTCAGCTGTTTGAAATCACCACCCAGTTCTGGGGGGATCTACTCCCCTGAAGAGCGACCATTCCAGAAACCCACCGAGGCAGTTCTACCCTGCCCTGCAGGGTCTCTAGGTTTGGAATTGACTGGATGGCAGTGAGTTTGGTGTTGGTGGTGTCTTTTTGTTTTATGTTTTAATTGTAATGGGCTTTTCCTTGGGTTGCTAACTGAAAGGTCAGCAGTTCAAACCACCACCCACTCCCAGTGAGAAAGATAAGACTGCTCCCTTTAATAAGGATTTACAGCCTTGGGAACCCCCAGGCACATTTCTGCTCTGCCTTATTGGCTTGCTGTGTGTTGGAATCAGCTGGAGGTGGCCAGTGAGTTTGGCTTGGCTTAGTCTGTTCCAGAGTCCTCATAGTGGGTGGTGGAGGGAGCATAGATTGGGGGGAATGAGGGTGATAAGCCGGTTACATTGTTCCAAGTATCAGTTTTATCTTATCTATGACTGGAGGGTCTGTCTGTAGCTTCTAATCACCTTGTAACAATTGCTGTTTAGAAACCCGCAGTCTGGGTCTCTAGGAGTCAGTCGGAAGTCCGATCTGCAAAGGTGAATGAATTTGATTTGGGTGTTTTGAGGCAGCTTAGGAAAGGGTAGGCGTGGTGGTGCCCTGGTTGAGCGCTTGGCTCCTAACTCAGAGGTCAGTGCTTGTACCCCACCCGTCTCTCCTTGGGTTTGCTTTCAAACCAATTAGAACCCAAACCCAACCAAGACCCTCAGCTCCTTCTGACTCCCACTCATCCTGCCCCAGGATGCGGGCGCATTTTTCAAGGTTACGACCTTTTGGGATGGATTTAAGGTTGCCTCACAGTAGAGTGGCGCTTTTCTTTTTTTAATCCCCTGATGAAGATGAGGCGCCCCAGGCTCCTGGAGAACAGAGAAGCTTAGTTTGGGGTTTATGGTGGCCTCATCCTTGCTGAAGAAGCCCTTTGCTGGGAAGCTGAGAGAACAAGGATTACGAAAGTCAGCACTTTGGATTTCTGTCTCTCCTGGGGGGTGGGGGGGGGGAGTAGCAGCCAAGGCTTCAAAGTAAGCCCTGGTGCACATTGAGTCTCCACTCTGCAGGCCTGAGCGCCTGGCTCTGGAGAGCTTTGTTCTTCAGGAAGCTTCTCAGACACCTACAAGTTTTGCTGTTTCCCCCCTCCTTTGTTTCTTATTGTGTGTGCTAGGGAAGTGGAGCATTGATTGGGGTTGTTATTATTTTTTAATGTATCCCGTGTGAAAGACTCCAGCCGAGTCTCCTTGCCCGGATGTCCAGGTTTTCTGCCTCAGCTTGCAGGCAGTGGGCTTAAGTGCCCGTATCTCATGGCTGGCTGCTAGGCCTGTGGTTGGTCAGCCTCGTCACCTCCTCCCCGGCTAACATTGGCTCACGCTCCTTGTCTGTGAAAAGGCCTGATTTCCCCCCATGCCATCTCCCCAGGGTGTGGGTGTTGACCTTTTCTCTTGGAAGGAGTCTGTGTAATGTGTGAGGGGGTGGGCTTGATTTTTATTTTTCAAATGAGCTGTGTCACGAAGTACAGGCTAGCGGGTACATGAAGCTCTGTGTGCCCAGAAGTACAAATAAATATACCTTGTTGCTTTTCATCTTCAAAGGGATGCAGCTAAGGCTCACTCCCTCCTGGGATATGACGTCTTTTTTCCTGACCACCCTCCCCCCCTGTGGGCCCTTTACCCTGTGGTTGGGGGGTGACGGGAGAAGAGGGAGGTGGGGTGGTGAGTGCTGGGCCTCTAAGACTGGCTGAGATGCTTTTCCAACACAAGCCTCCAAGGGCAGCTTGAAAGGGGGTCTGTCTGTCTGATCTTCTTTGGACAGTGCTTCAGAGAATTTGGGGATGAGGAGAGGCCATAAAATAACCTCACCGCCGGCCCGCTTGTGTTGGCAGCAGGAAGAAAAAGAACCAGTTTGTGGGGCTCATCGAAGAGTGAGGTCCCTAGCTCAGCACCTTGAGTACCTGCTCTCTCCGAGTGGTGCCGGCCACAAAGTGCGGCAGGAAGTGGCCCCCTGGCTCGGGAGATCACTGGTACCCAGGATGCGGCAGTCAGGCTGCATTCTCATGCCTTCAAGCCAGGGTTTCTCCGCACCTTCCCAAGCTGCCTTGGCATGTGTTAATATGGGCCGTAGGGTTGTTCCCATAAGTCCCCCCAAGACCATGGACTCCCTTCCGGACCTTGCTCGGAGCTGGTTCCTTGTCTGGAGGACACGTTGGGGCTCCTGATGGTCTGTTCTGTGCCGCCAAGTCTGTCCGGACTCAGAGCGACCGCACAGGACAGAGCAGAGCTGCGCCATACAGATACCTGTAATCTAAAGGTGCCCCGGGAGCACAGTGGGCTACTGCCTGGCCAGCGCGTTTTGCACCCACCATCTGCAAGTTTCATAGGTGGTGCTTCCATGGGTAAAGACTGACAGACGGCCTCAGAAACACAGAGGATCAGTTCCGCTCCATCCTCTGGGGCAGCTCTGAGGCAGCTAATCTCTTTAAAATCTGTATGGGAGCAGACCACCGGCTCGCTCTTCCCACGCAGTTGCAGGTGGCTTCAGACCGTCTACATTTTGGTTGGCAGCCGAGCACTTCGCCATTGCGACACCAGGGCTCACTTGTGTTCGTGTTACATACATCTAACAAATCTCAGTCCTAGAGTGGAGTTGGGGCTCTTCTGACTAACTCTGGCCCAGGCTTGTGTGCGTGAGTGGGCCAGGGCCCAGGAAGGAGACACAAGAGGCCCTGGGTTGAGTTTCACGGGCTGTGTTTTCTTTCCTTCAGCTCAGTGCCTTAAATGTTATTTGTATTTCACAGTTAAAACAGAGAAACACAGCATAGGCTGTGGCCACACCTTCCGGTGCCGAGCTGTTTTAAATGATGAGCTAATCCTCGGGACGTGTGTATGTTCGGCTATTGGGTTTTCTTATTTAGTCCCTGTCCTCTCTTTGAAACATTCTTGGGCCATTCTAACTAGTTTAAAGTTGTTTGTTTTTTTTTAAACCTGACATTGGAGCTGGTAGCGTGCGTGTGTGTGTGCGCATGTGTAACTGTAACTGCCTTCTAATATAATTTGGGTGTTCATGTGTGTGTGTGTGTGTGCGCGTGTGTAACTGTAACTGCCTTCCAATATAATTTGGGTGTTCATGTGTGTGTGTGTGTGTGTGTGTGTGCGCGTGTGTAACTGTAACTGCCTTCCAATATAATTTGGGTGTTCATGTGTGTGTGTGTGTGTGTGTGTGTGTGTACATGTGTGTAACTGTAACTGCCTTCTAATATAATTTGGGAAAGCAGCTCTACTTACTTTGATGCTAAAGAAAAAAGGAAACAAAACCAAACGCACTGCCACTGAGCTGATGCTGTCTCATAGCGACCCCATAAGACAACCTAGAACGGTCTGTAGGTTTCTGAGACTATAAAGCCTCGTGGGAGGAGAAAGCCTCCTCTTTCTCCCAAGGAGCAGGTGGTGGTTTTGAATTGCTGACCTTGAGATTAGCAGCCCAGTGAGTAAGCACAATGTCACCAGGGCTCCTTTTCGATGTACCTTTTACGAATTCCTGCCTTTGAAGATGCTGTCTTTGTATGGGGTCGCTGTGAGTCGGAATCAGACTCGATGACAGTGAGTTTGGTTCTTGGTACCCAGGTTCTGTGGTGTGTGATATTGTTTACTGACATTCCTTGACTTCTGTGACAAGGCAATTGCTTGGTCGGAGGGCTTTCATTTGGGGGTTGCTGGTGAGTCAGTGCCAGCGCAGGGTGGCCCCGCGTCTCAGAGTAGAACTTTGCACCTTGGGGTTTTCAGTGGCTGGCATTTCAGGAGTAGATTGCCAGGCTTTTCTTACTAGTTACTTCTGGGAGGACCCAAGCTTTGGGGTAAAAGCATATGAATTGTTTGACCCACCACTGGACTCTGATCAAAAGGATCTCAGAACTCGGACTCTCTTCTACTGCGTCGACGCCGATTCCTAGCGCCTCTGTCGGACAGAGCAGAACTGCCCGTGTGGGCTTCCGAGACCGTGACTCTTTATGGGAGCAGAAAGTCTTGTCTTCTCCCGTGGAGCATCTGGTAGTTTTTAAACTGCTGACCGTGTCGTTAGTAGCCTCAGCGGGCCATCCACTTCACCACCAGGGCTCCATGGGCAAAAGGTTTGCAAAACTCAAACTCAATGCTGTTGAGCTGATTCAGACTCATAGTGACCATATCGGACAGGGTAGCATTACCGCTTTGGGTTTTGGATGGAGACTGACTCTCAATGGGAATAGAAAGCCTCATTTTTGTCTGGTGGAGTGGCCGGGGGTTCTGAACTGCTGATCTGTAATTCACAGTTCAATGCCTAGCCCGCTAAGTTGCCAGAGTTCCGGCCAAATGGCCAGCCTGTTTTAATTTGAGGTCAGATTGCCGAGGGCTCCTGGAGAGCCATCACAGGGATGGCTTGAGGATGGCGTGTGACGGGGCACCGCAGCCAGGGTGGGAGTAGAAGGGAGGGGAGAGAAAAGCAGATGCCAGGGCACAGATTCCTAAATTTATTGGATCCACCAGCTCCTTTTCAAAAGAAATTCATCCCCTCCCCATCCCCACAGGCAATTACACTTTGTGCCATAGCCCATAATCCAGAATGAAGTATAACTACATGCTTATGCCACCGTCCTGGATGGTCCCACTGCCCCCAAGGGGGAAAGCAAGAATCTGACCCGAAGGATATGGCGCTGGTAAAGGACCCACCAGCAGGAGGTTTGATGCTTTCTTGCATGGAAAACTGATGCTGTGCTCTGTAAACCTTCACTCCCTCCACAATGAAAAGTGAACACCGAAAGACGCAGCCTGCTCTCCAGGGGACTTTATCCCTCAGGAGTTTGTGTCTCCCCAGCCACATGGAATTTAGTCCAAAGATGTTTTACCACCAGTGCTGGCCCTCTCTCAGCGCTCTTCCTCCTATTGCCAAGGTGAAAATGCGTGGAATTTTAGGAACTTGTGCCTTGGTTCCCTCAGGAGAGAAGTGTCCTGAGAAAGCAGGCTGGGAACACCACAGCCACCTGGCTTCCTGAATGCTGAAGGTGGGAGGACCCAGGCTCCCCGGGCCAATGGCGAGCTGGGAGTTGTGTATTGAAATCCTTACCCTGGACGTTCCCCCTTCCTCGTGCTACAGAGCACTTACTGTTCTTGTCTGTCCGTGCCGGGTCCCTCCCATAATTCCTCCTGCCTTCCCATCAAAAGGCTTTACAACCTGAGTAGCTGCTGCAGGAGAGGGGGTGGGGCAAGCAACTTCCAGACTAGTGGCAGGTTGGACTTTCAGAACGTTTTCATCTTACACCGACTCCTCTGAAGTCCTTTTGAAGTTGTGTTCGGTGTCGCTTTGTAAAACGTGGCTCTCGGGGACACATGTCCCTGTCCTTTCGTTTTGTTCTGTTCCCAGCCTTCCTGATCAGTTTTACTTGTAGCTTTCTTCAGATAAGCAGCATACGTGGGCTGCCTCCTTTCAGTTCCCCTGGAAAGGCAGTACCCCGTGAGGAGCCCGGACTTCCTGCAGACTCGTGGGGGAGGGCGAGAGGGTGCGGGCTCAGCTGTTCACCATATGGGAGTTACGGACCTTGGAGGAAAGGCCTGGAGACCCTACGTCTGATCTGTCAGCTGCGGAGCATGGTTCCACTCTGACACACACATGGGGTGGTCAGGAGCCACCATTGGCTTGGTGGCCACAGGTTTAGTTGGGCATTTTGCTGGGAGCTTCCTTTGGAGAGAAACACGCTCAGCTCAGACACCTATGTCTCCTCCGGTCAAGCTGCCAATGCCGCTTTCCTGGTCCACTGAGGACCTGTAGCTTCCCAAGCACATTATTATTTTCTTTCGTCTTCAGTAACTAGAAGATTCGCCTCAAGTTTTAGGCAACTCCACATCCCCCAGCAGTGGCCTGTGCTCTAGGCGTGCCATGTGCCAGGAGGGCACAGATGCACGGTTAGGCACTTGGCCACTAAGGGAAAGCCTGCTGGTCCATACTCACCCAGAGGTGGGCTGCCTTCAAGCCGGGCCTGGGGATCCGCTTCGGCAAGGCCGCAGCCTTGAAGAAGCCGCCGAGTTGGAATCAGCTCAGGGGCAAGTGGTTTAGGATGCGAAGCCACTCACTCAGGGTTCCCAGGTGACGACACTTGTCCCATCCGACTGCTTTAGCTTTCCGAGGAAAGTCGTGGGGTGTGGATGAGGAGGCTCTTCTGGCTCTAGCTTTCTGAGATTCGCACAAGAAAAGTCTTCCGTGTCGTGGACAGCAGCCTTCGAAGGCGTGGGCACTGCCGGTCCAGCTACAAGGGCAGTTGTATAGGGTTGCTATGAGTCAGAACCGACTTGGTGGCAGGGACTGGGCAGCGGTATACGCTAATGTCTAGGAGTGTAACCGTGACTTCCATTCCTTGAAGGCTTACTCTGCCCGCCCCAGTGCCAAGCGCGGTGCCTGTCGTATTTTGTGCAAGTCATGAATCGACAGCATTTCAAAGATCCTATTTTGAATGCATGGTCACTAGAAAAGATTCAAGCAAAAAGAAATAGCTACAGTAAAATGTTTAAATCTTCCTTGACTCGTGCCTGTCTCACTCCTCTTCTTTAAATAAATAATAGTAGCTGTCTGGCACATATCAGATTAACATTGTTGTTGTTAGCGGCCGTGGAATTGACTCAACTCGCGGTGGCCCATGCACGATGGGATCAGGCGATCGGGGACCCCATTAGGGGTAATTTTTCAGAGGTAGATCACCAAATGGAATCAGTTTTAGTCTGGAAGTCTCTCTGAAACCTTTTTAGGATGGTCTTCCCCATTCCCTGTCGGATTGCAGCCCTGTGGGGCAGAGTGGAGTTGCCTCATAGGGTTTCAAAGCCTGTCTTCTTTACGGCTGTTGGCTTGGAAGTAAAGATCATTCGCTTAGCAGCCAAGCCACCCTGCCTTATCACAGCACCCGGCACACCTCCACTGACCAGTGGGGGTGGCTACACTTGGACTAACCTGGCCAGGAATCATACCAAGGGTCTTCTTCATGGAAGCAAGAATTCTACTAGGAACTATTATTATTGCCCATAAACTAACCTTAATGGGACGACCCTTATGTATGTGTTTGTGTGTAGATCTATGTAAAGTGCGTACGCACAAATGCTTGTGTGTGTGTGTGCGCATGCTGTAGGTGTGTACCCGTTACTGAATGAGCTCTTCGATAGCTATATTTGTAACTCTTGGCTTGCTTGCTTTTTAGTGTAACTGTTATTGTTTATCAGTTCAACTTTGAGCTACACGAATTGGTCACATCTGCCTCCTTCCTGTTGCCTAGACATTTCGTGTGTTCCAAGGCATTTGGGATTTTTCTCACCTTCGCCGCATTGCTCAACTTGGGAGCGGCACTCCTGTTACCCTTCTCGCAGAAGCAGCGCTGGATACAGCTTCAGTAATTTGTGGGTGTCTTCCTCTCACTCAAACCAGACTCATGGACATGGAGTCAAGCCTGACTCACAGCCATCCTACAGGGAGCCCCGAGGGTGTAGTGAGCTACCTGTTGGGACTGCTAACAAGAAGGTCAGCAGTTCACAATCACCAGCTACTCTGCAAGAGAAAGATGAGGCTTTCGACTCCGACTCCGTGAAGATTTAAAGCTCAGCGACCCAGAGGAGCAGCTCCCCTCTGTCCTTCAGGGTCATGATCCATCAGAATGGACGTCATGGCAGTGGGTTTGAGTGGCTCTCTCAGACAGAGAAGACCTTCCCCTGTGGATTTCAGAGGCTGTCAGTCTTCTCAGGAGCAGAAAGCCTCATCTTTCCCTCTTAGAGCGCCTGGTGGATTTGCACCGCCAGCCTTACAGTTAGCAAGGGCTTCAAATTCCTTCCAACGCCAGGCAGTTGCTTGTCAAGAAAATGCAGACTTGCCATCAATCCTTGCCTGATAGATGCTTGTTTTGGGCGGTCAGCTGTAGGATGTTTCCTTGACCTGTTGCCTTTTCTCTTTTCATTGCCACCCTGTAGCATCATCTTTTCAGAGACATTCTCAGTGCCAGGGAAACTCATCCTGCGAACTTGATGGATGTGATGCTGCCTGAATTGGTGTGCTCAACTTCACCGAGAGACCTTCCACCCAAACCCACTCCTTGAGAGTCGATTCCCATCCGGAGTGAGCCTGCTGCTGTTGTTTGGGGCCTCGAAGTGGCCCTGACTCAGACTGACCCACGTCCAGTCCTGTGCCCTCTTCACAGTTGTTGTCATGTTCGAGCCTGTTGTGGGTCAGTCCACAATCAATGCTCATGGAAGCAGCAGCCAAGAAATCAAAGGACTCACTGCAATGGGCCGGCTGTCTGCCGATCAAGGGTCACAGAGCAACGAGGTCACTTTGAGGTCTGAGGTGTGTCTTGCCCAGCCAGGGTAGTTTTTGTGACCTCCTATGCGTGGGAAAGCTGAACAAGGGACAGGGAAGGGCACAGAGAAATGGCCGCGTTTGAACGATGGTGTGGGCGGAGAATAGTGACAGTGTTGTGGACTGCCACTGAGCGGCACTGAGAGTGGTGATCTAGTGACCAGCAAGTCACAGCCCCGACTCATCCTGGGCTATAAGATGTTTCCCTGTCAAGGCCGTGTCTTCTGAGCAGTCTTCAGGAGCCCCGGTTGGGCTAATGGGTTGTCAGTTGGGCTGCTAACCACAAGCTCAGCAGTTCGGGACCATTAGCTGCTCCGTGGGAGCTATGTCAGGCTTTCTGCTCCTGAGAAGATTGACAGCCCAAAGGGGTCAGTCAATAGAGGGCCCTATTGGGGCGATATGGCTCCGTGGCAGTGAGTTTGCTATTTGATTTTGGAAGCAATCTTTCATACTTGTCCCTTATTTTCAGCTCATACATATTCTTCAGAAACATAGCTTGAAATCCGCTTCTTGTACCTGGATTTTGAATCCCTTTACTGGTGGATCTCGGCTCCTATTCAGTAGTCTAGTACCCGGGTGGGTAGTATGCTGCACGATATGCTGCACGATTTTATAGGTGAGGAAACAAAAAAGTTGAGGGGTTTTCCCAAGCCCTCTGCCCGTAAGAGATGGACTATGACTTAGCCTGACGGGCTGCCCAACTTAGACCTGTGCCGTTATTGGCTGTTCTGCTTGGGCGAGAAGGCCGCACTCTCCTCCTAATGGGCTGGAAGAAGGCAGGTTACTCCCTAGCTTATGCTAACGACTTCGCCCGTTAGTGGTGCCAGTCTGGACCCCGGTTCCCTTGTGGTAGTGTAGTCTGCTCCGGAGCTGTTGGGGTGGGGGGAGGGGTGGCATCCTAAATTGGTTTCATTCAACTGGACTGTCTTAGGCAGATTGGAACTCATGTTTTGTGTCGTCCCCCCCACTCCCCCCTGCAGAGAACGTGCCACGATAGATAGGCTTTTGCAGAGACTTGATTTATTTCAAGAAGCAACAGCAGTAAACAGCAAGTCTTCAGCATCATGAGACTTGCCTTTGAATATATTACTATTGGAGCAAGTTTTGTATTGTTTCTACTCCCTGACTCTGTCCCCCTTCCCTTTGATGGAACAATTTTGTTGGTACACCAACCAAGAGTAATTTATTTTTGGACAGTATTTCCTGTAAGTCAGGGGCGGGAACCTCCGATCCAAGGGCTGTGTGAGATCCGTGACATCATCAGTACCGCTAACATCGCAGACCTCACTGAAGAGAAGCCGGTTCAGGTATCATACGAGGGTTGTGCTAATTGCGTGCTTGACCAACCAGAGAAGGCCACTTTTAAAGTTGACAATTTTGTGTGGCCCCCCATGTTCGAAATATCCAAATGGCCCTTGGCAGAATGGCCGGAAGAAAAGTTCTCCTGTGCCAGCCTTAAGTCATGCTAGGTGCCAAGTGGAAGGGCTGCTACATCACTCTAAAGGTCTAGACTTAGCTTTTCCAACACAAACAGAGAGCTGCTGCCGCTGCCTAATGTACAAAGAGAAATAGAAATGCCTTCCTTTCTGACCCTGAGCTTAAACCTGTCTAGTCCTGTATGGGAGTTATTCCTAAATAGCCACTGCTATTATTGATTGTGGAAGGTGGAGTGTTCCTATGTTCCAGAGAGAAGCTCTTCTTGAAAAAATATTCAAAATTTTAGAAAATAAAAAAAATTGTATTGGGGTAAAAACATGTACAGGTCTGTGTATGCAGGCCAACGTATACCTATTTACCCTCTTACCGTATATACTCGAGTATAAGCCGACCCGAATATCAGCCGAGGCACCTAATTTTACTACAAAAACTGCATTAAAAAAGTGCTGAAAACCTTGGCTTATACACGAGTATATGGGTAATTATTTTGAAATGTACAATTAATTCAGTGACCTTAGTTATTGTCACCGTGTTGTGCAAGCATCGTCTATCGATAGCCTTTCATATTTTCATCTCCTTTGAGGCCCAGTACTCCATCTCCCATCCCGGTTTACCCCGGTCACCACTGACAAACTTCTTCTACGCGTCTGCGGCAGCCTCCTTTTCACCAGGCAGTGTGACGTGGGAAACTCACTGGTACTCAAGGCCAGCAGTGATCCATGACCGACGTGAAGGCCAGGGCTGTCTCTGGCCTGCCACGCGCCCACCAAGAGGGTGGGCAGCCGGTTAGGCTGACTGGAACAGGCATTCGGCCCCCGGTTGCAGGAGCGACGTGCGGTTTATGAGTAACTTGATTTAGCAGACTTGCAAACGCGAGGCGCCCCTTTTCCACGTGGCGGGGGGAACGCCTGTGTGTGTTGGCATCGAGAAATGAAAGCCTAAAGGATGTTGAATGTTATTGCGAAACACCCCTTCTCGTTATGCTAGGGCCCAGTGAGGTGAGCGCCGGGAATGTTTAGGAGCATCAGGAGCGTGTTGCCTTTGATGGCGTTGCTGGAAAATTTTCCTTCAGCTCCTACCTTGAATTACGGCAGTGTTCTCCAGGAGTCATTAAACTAATTGGACATGGCTGAAAAATGAGCCCACGTTCCCCTCGCCGCTCCTGAGGCAGTTGAAATAAGCCTCTGGATTGGTTTGCTAAGTTGGAAGTCTGACTTGTTTTTTATTCTAAGAAGAAGATGGGGAGAGAGTGTCGGCACGATGGAAGAGCGTTTGTCCTAGTTATCTGTAACAGAAATACCACAAGTGGGTGGATTTAACACACTGAATCTCTTTTCACACAGTTTGGGAGGCTGGAAGTCTGCATTCAGGGCGCCGCTCGAGGGAGGCTCTCGGTGTCGGTTATCTTTCTTCAGCTTGTTTCCGGTTTCCTTGGAGATTTCCCCCATCTCTGCCACCACCTCTGTCTCTTTCACGTGTTTAACTTCTTTTATAGCTGAAAAGCGATCGGCTGAAGATAGACCCTCCGTTAATCCTGCTTCATTAATGTTAACACAGACAGCCCATTTGCAAATGGCTTGTAACTACAGGTCTAGGATTGACAAGCATCCAGGGAAGATGGATGGAATACATAGAGCCACTGTACCAAAAAGAATTGGTCTCTGTTCCAGCATTTCAGGAGGTAGCATGTGGTCAGGAACTGATGGCACTGAAGGGGGCAGTCCAGGCTGCACTGAAAAGCGTCGGTGAAAACCAAGACTCCCAGGAATTGAGGGAGTACCAGGAGAAGTGCTTGCAACAAACAGATTCAGCTCTGGACGTACACGCTCGTCTAGGTGAGTTGGAAGACAACTCCC
Organism: Tenrec ecaudatus; assembly: GCF_050624435.1. Classification (NCBI taxonomy): domain Eukaryota; kingdom Metazoa; phylum Chordata; class Mammalia; order Afrosoricida; family Tenrecidae; genus Tenrec; species Tenrec ecaudatus. Next base: position 34,761,033 of record NC_134533.1, on the reverse strand, counting down.
AGGTCAGTTGACGGGAAGAAGTCCATAGTTTGGATTCAACAGAAAGAAGAAATTATTGAGCAATATCATTAAGATCACACGCAAGCACCTTTGTGCTGAAGATCATCCAAAAGCACTTGTAGCAGAACAGCAACAGGGAGCTGCCGGGAATTCAAGCCAGATTCTGAGGGGGATGCGGGCAACAAGGAATATCGTTGCTGACAGCAGATGGATCTTGACAGAAAGCAGAGAAAATCAGAAAGATGTTGACTTGTGTTTTATTGATTATGCCAAGGCTTTCAACTTGTGTGGATCCTTACACACTATGGATAGCCTTGAGCAGAACGGCAATTCCTGACGCCTCTTTGTGCTCATTTGGAACTTGTACATTAAACCAAAAGGAGCCATTCAAACAGAGCAAGGTGGTAGTTGTATGGTTTAAAACAAGGAAAGATGGTGCGGGTCAGGCTTGTATCCTCGCTCCATGCTTATTCAATCTGTATGTTGAGCAAATAACCCAAGAAGCTGGACTGTATGGAGAAAAATGCCACATCAGGATCGGGAGAAGGTTAATTAGCAACCTTGGATATGCAGATGACACAGCCTGGCTTGTTAAAAATGAAGATGATTGGAGTCACATACTTAGGAAGATTAAAAGTGCAGTCTTCAGCATGGATCCATGTAGCCCAGAGAAAACAAAAATCCTCACAATAGGACCAAGAAACAATATAAATAGGGAGTAGATTGAATTTGTCAGGAATTTCATTTTGCTTGGATCCACAATCAATGCCCACGGAAGCAGTAGTCAAGAAATCAAGTGATGTGCTACATTGGACAGAGCTGCTGCACAAGGCCTCTTAAGACTTGAAGACTAAGGTGGGCCTGATCCAAGCCGTAGTATTTCCTGTTGCCTCATTTGCATGTGAGATCTGAACAATGAATAACGAAGAATGCGGGAGAACAAATGTATTGGCATTTATGGTATTGTCACAGAATATTGAAAATACCATGGATTTTCTGAAGACCAGACAAATCTGTCTTGGAAGGAGTACAGCGAGAACTCCCCTGGACGTGAGATTGGGCAGGTTTGGGATGTACATCTGAAGAAGGCCATCTTGTTTGGTCAAGTAGAGGGTCAGCACAGAACAGAAAGGGCCTCCCTGGGCCGGGCGACACAGTGACTGCAACACTGAGCTCAAACCTCACAACAAATGGTGGGCAGGGCGGGGTGGTGTTTTGGTCAGGTGCGCTTAGGGTTGCTATGAGCCACAGGATCTACCAGCAACAATTCAGTCCATGACATTGATTAACAACACCCACAGGGAATGTTATCAAAGCCATACAAAATTAAGGATGCGCAGAGGGACCAGAGCAAAACCCAGTAAGGGGTTTCAGAACAAAGACTTAAGGCGCTTCCAGATAGCAGCACTCGCCCAGGTAGAAAGCTCAGGAAGGGAATGGGAAGCCCACGACAGAAGTTGCGAATGTCCTACCACATCCTGGAGATTGCAACGAGTATCTGAAGGAAATTGCCTCTGAGCGATTGCATGGGAATCACATTGCTATGCCTGCAATCCTTCACCCAAATAGGTAAGCATTCCAAACGAAACCCGGCAAAGTTGGATTAAGAGGTGGGATACTAACAGTAGGCACCCTTGGTGAGGATCTAGGGAGGAACGGTAGGGAAGAGTTAATGTTTATTAGTTATTATAGAAGAGAGAAACTTGGAGAGGATGGCCTTTTAATTAAGAAGAAGAATAATGAAACAAAGCCAAAAAACCCAGTGTCATGAAATTGGCCACAACCCTGCAGGGCTGAGGCTGAGTCTTTGTGGATGTGAACAGCTTCGTCTGTCTCCCATGGAGCTGCTGATGGGTTTAAATGGCTGACCTTTTGGGTAGCAGCCAAAGGCTTCACCCAATGTACCACCAGATGGAACTAATCTTGTAAATGCTGTAGAGAAATTCTAAGTATTAGGGGAAGCTATAAAGGGCACAGTGAAACCGTTGGGCAAAGATTTAGCAAGCCCAAAGTTCATTTGTGTTACCCAGGTAGTTGATAATTACATTGCAAGAAAAGCTGATGTAGAACACAGAATAAGGTCATTCTTTCTTCTCTTTTTTTTTTTTTTGCATATTAAGTCTCCCAGAGGAATTGGAGACTAAGACATTGGATTATACATGTCTATTTGTCCAGAATTGAGAAGGCAGTATTAGTACCCTTTGAAAATACCCATAAAATCCAACTCAGCAACAATCCCAAAGAGCAACAGTACCAACAATCCCAATGTCTGTCTTGGTGTTTGATGCTGCCTTACTTGCTGTGACTTCCTACCACCTGACGGAGGGTCTTGTAAAGGTGATGTGTTGGTTCAGTATGAAGCGCATAGTAGGGTTTCCTGTAAGTCACCCAATAGAAGACATAGGGCAGCCATTAAAGATACATGACTGTGACTTTGAAGACGAGGAAGAATGGAGCAAAGGGTCAGGTGAGACGATGGTGAGTGGGATTTACCTGCCGTGCTGACTTGGTCCTTTGGTGACAAACGGCTTCTCCTCTGGACCCTGCAACAGTCTCATTCATCTTTAACGACCTACAAGGTCTGCTTGCAAGAGACACTCTTGGCTTAGAAAAGATGAGAGAAAGAGGTTTTTGAGAGGGAAATGGATGATAGCAATTTCAAATCAGGTGACAAATTAGACAGTGCACTGTGAGACCTGCATATAAGGCATACAGAAAAGGGGATCCAGGCAGAAAACCGCTATGCGTCTGAATTCCATTGGAAAGGGCTTTACATGATTAACTTACTGAAATTATCAGGAGGGGAAAGGGAAAACAGTTCTGTTAACAAAAATGTCAGCATAGAAAAACAAAAACAAAACAATGCTTAGTAGTAAGGAGCTTGGTTATCTGAGGGTCTAGCAGAAAGGAAATAGGAATTTGCCCCGGCAACCACAGCCAGGACTCGGGAAGGAAGGAAGTGCGCCCATCCATCCAAGACGTGGGAGGTGAGAGAGAAGTACAAATGTAACCAACACGCCACCGACTCCTGTCCCAGACCCAAACCAATCCACGCGTACTTTCATTGCAGGAGACAGTGAACCCCAGAGCGAGAAATAGAGTGCCAGGTTAGGGAGGTGAAATCCCCCACGAAAGGGTGGTTTTTATAGTACCAGGTAAGTCGTTTCCTAACACGAGGCATAGGTAAACAAGATAGGTAAACAAGGTTACAGCAAAGGGGAACAGGGTCCATAAAGAACATCTCTCTGTTAATCCCGCATACTGTGATATGAGAAACTAGGGATATCATTGAGGGGGGTACGGGGACAAGTTTTGCAAGTGTAAAATAAGCGGACATGGGATGATTACAATATTTAGAGTCTGTCGGTTTAATGTTGGGAAGAAAAGGACTCTCGGGATAGGAACATGTGGGACTGGAGGCGGGTGGATGGCTTGGTCTCCAGGCTGCCGGTGGAAGTGGTGGGTGGGAGTGAGCCAGAGCTGTGGAAGTCTCTGGGGATCTTTCCCCCACACACCTGCTCCTGGGATCTGTGAAAGTGCTTTTCAGTGGAAGCTCTGGGCAGAAAACCTTCCTGCTAATGAGATGGCTGATGAAGACATGCTTTGGACTTCAGATGTCTGACACCAGCAGGTCCCCAAAGGACAGGTCCCCTGGTGAGGATTTACAGAAGACCCATGGTGTGGCTGGGAAGAGTAAGGCGGTTTAGCTTTTATAAAGTATCGTGATGCTTTGTGTCAGCCAGGCTGGGCCAGGAGTCTCACTGGTTTGACAGTTGAGACCTAATAATCTCTCCCTCTCCCCCCAGATGCGACCCAACCCAGTGTACTTACCTGGATCTACTTTGAACAGTTGTAAGATGAAGGTGGGATGTAACACTCTTATTCTGATCTCACAGCCCTGATGCAAGCAAAGTTAAAAGGAAACTTCCGTGGGATGAGGCCTGCTTCCAGTATAAACGGATTCTGTGGAACAACTTGCTTATTTTTCTCTGGCCTGGATTTTGCACGTGGCTTAATGACTTGAGGGGTTTTTGTTGTTGTTTGGATTTTAACCAATGGTCCGCCATATTGTCTGCCCATCCTGGGAGCTATTAGCAGCCTGCCACCCGGGCTGCAGATTACGGATTCAGTTGCCTGTGCAGCCACAAGCCTGCCATATTTCTTTTGTGGGGTCCACTAGCCCCTATAGTTTTACGAGTCAGGAGACGTCTCCAGCCTAGCATCTGACCCATGGCCTTGAAAGTACCCTTGAACTTGCCTGCTTCTGTAACGGTATGAGCCTTTTCTTGTGATCGTTTTTCTCTCTCTCCAGAGAACCCAGTCTAAGACAATTATTTAACATTCAGACTATTTCAGTGATAGAACATGTTATCTTTGGGTAAATGGATTTTATTTTTACACTGATATGAAGATCCTGAGTGCCACAACTGGTTAAGTGCTGAACTACTAACCACAAAGTTGAGGGATTGAACCCCCCCAGGGGCTCTGTGGAAGAAAGAATATGCCTCTGAAAGGAGACCCAGCTTTAGAAAGTGTGGAGCGCAGTTCTGCTCTGAACAAACGAGGTTACTGCAGGTGACCTCGTGTGTGCGTGTGTGTGCGCGCGTGTGTGCATGTGTGTGTGCGCGCGTGTTTAATATGGATTACTTTGTAGAGTTTTTCCTTTCAAAAGTATGAGTTACAAACGAATAGTACTGACATTACCTGAATCACAATCTGCATTTTGACAAGATCCCGTGGTGGAGGTGTGTGTGTACATTAAAGTTTTTGGCTTTGGCCAATAATGTGGGCTTTAGAGTGAGTCTACCAGGGTTCAAATCCAAGCTCTCTGCCTTGACCTTGACCAGGCATCCTGTTATTTGGGGTTCACCATTAGTATGCTGCGATGTAATGGTTCTTACCATGTACAAGTATTAAATATGTTGCAGGTAGAGTACTTAGACTTTATAACTTCCCACCAAATTACCTACCCACTCCAGAGATGCAAACCAAAATAACAGTGAAATAGCTTCTCGCCAAAGCTTTAATAGCAAAGTTAAAAAAAAGAAAGAAAGAAAGAAAACACCAAATGCAGGTGAGGGTGTGGAGAGACCGGAACCCGCCTTGGCTGAGGGTGGGACTGCCAGCAGCCCCGTGGAACGCCATATGGCACTTTCTCCAAAAGTTGACGGTGGAAGTACCATATGACTGAGCAATCCTATCAGTGTGTGTGCTAGAGAAACGAGAGACAGGCACCTCCATGTCCCTCACAACTTTAGTCACGTTAGCATCGGGATGGGAGCAGCCTCAGTGCTGATCTGTGTAAGAATGGATAAACCAGCACAGTGGAATCCTGTGCCATGTGAGTGAAGGAGACGAGTCTGGGTAATGCCTCAGAACATGGATGAGCCTACAGGACATTACGCCGAGCGTTGGCTGCCCATCACAGAAGGACGGATGTTGTAAGGAGTGAAGCGAAGATATTCACAGGACAATAAACATGCTTGATAGTTAAAACTTTGAGGGGTGGGAGGAGAAGGGAGACGGGGGCAGTCATGGAGTAAGATATACAGAAGAAAGGAAGTTGGAAAAAATGTTGGGTCTGGGGAAGACGATGGAGGAGTGCAAGTTAGAGACAACAGGGGCAAATGCTTTAAGAGACAGTCCTGCGGGAGTGGTGGTCTGCGAGTCGATGCTTGGACAGATGTCAGGAGAGTCGGAGCATACCTATGAATGTATATGGAGTTGACGGGACATTTGTATAATAGGTACGTTTATCTTGGCTTCACAATAGTGAAATAAACAAGAGGCAAAGTTAAGAAACCGTAGGTATAACCAAACCCCCTGAGGGAATGGGTCACCTGGTTGCTCAGGAGCATGGTCTCAAGGATCACCAAGGTCAGTTGGCATAATGTAGTTCACAAAGACAGGGTTCTACGTCCTAGTTTGGTAAGCTGCTCCTGGACTCTTACAAGCTTGCGCACAGTCAGCTAAGGTCTGCGGGAAGCAATTAGTCCGAACACCAATCTCTATAACCCCTGAAACCAGAAGAACTAGATTGACCGGTTACCACTACCAAATGGTCTGATAAGGATCACCTTAGAAAGTGCTGGATAGAGTGGGCGAGAGAGTGGAACAAATCATAAGAGACTGGGCTTAGTGGTCATGTAGACATTGGTGGGAGCTTCACGTGACCTTTCGTCACCTCTCAGGTTTGTAACCAAACTCATTTCCCTGTTGGAACAATCAACCATTAGGATCGAAAGGGCATTGTGTATCCCAGGAAAGAGGGTTGGAGGTGAAGGAGGTACGGACACCAGAAACGAGGGCGGAAGTGGAATAAGTAAGTGTGCATGGGGGGATGGCAGTGGATGAGCTGACACAAAAATGTGTGTGAGTAGTTGCGTGCCAAACTGATGATCTGCTTTGTAAACTATCACCTAGTCCCCAGTTAAAAAACAAAACAACTTAAATGTTATTTTTCTTATTAAAGATGATTCAGACGTATAAAAATGAGATCAAGAGGTAGAAAATAACTTGGCGCTCCACAGCCTGGGGACTTGCCACATGGGTCTGTTTTCTTTGGGCATCATTTTTGATCATTCTTGGAATTGAATTTCACATTCTGCTTTCTTTCCTGTGTAGCATAAAGCGCTTTGTCCCCTGTCTCAATAATCCCGAGGGAATAAAATAATCTAACATCACAGAATGACTGAGTGCATTCTTCCAGATTGGTTATAAAACTCTTCCAAGCTGATCAGCCCGGCGTGTTCTCTGTCTTCGGTACCTGGTGCTGCTTAAACGGAAATTCCCTAAGTGGGTGGCTTTTCACAGACAGGGATTTCCTTACGGTTTAACCATTCCATCCACGGCCGTCGAGCCCCCGGGGGTTTCGGTGGTGTATAGATCGTTAGGAGGGGCGATAACGTCATCTTTCGCTCCTGTCTTGCAGCTGAGGTTCTGGCTCAGGGACTGCTTTCACTCCCTGTTGGCTCAGGGGGAAGGCCGTTGAAACCAGGGAGAAAGGTGGGGCATTCTCCAGTAAACGGTTACCGTCCTGGAAGCTCACGGGGCTTTCCTACCCTGTCCTGTAGGCTCACGATGAGTCGGCGTCCAGTTGATGGCGGTGAGTTTGGATTTGTCGGTACTCCTCGGTGGTCCTGGTACTCTGCGTGTGGCCTGCCATCTGTCTGTTGTCCACTACCTCCTTTCTAATCTGCTCTTTGGTGGCTCAGCAAAGGCACACTCTTCACTGAGCCAGGCGGCCTCCTCACCATCACAAAGACACCCATTCCCAAGTGGGATTGTAACCACTCTGTTCCTGGCTGCCCTCTAAACGGTCTGACTCATGACTTTATGAACATACCTAGGTACCGCGGAACAAAGCCCTACCCGGTCCGGTGCCTTCCTCTCGATTGTTGTGGTTTGAGTCCATTGATGCAACCACTGTGTCAGTCAGTCCACCTTGCCTGGGGCCTTCCTCGTTTTCACTGACTTCTGCTTTACCAAGCACCATGGCCTCTCTAACCACAGGTCCAAAGTACAAGCGACAGTGTCTTGCCACCCTTGTCGGGCTGTACTTTTTCCAACACAGACTTGTTCTTTGGGCAGAAGAATAAATGAATTTGAATTACGGTGCTGGTGAAAAATGAGGCAACTACCATGACTGCCTAGATAGACAGATAGAACCTCCAAACCCATTGCCAGTGAGGTAGAAAGGCCTCACGGGCAGACTGCTGCTTTCTCCCATGGAGCAGTTGGGGGGTTCAAACTGCCAACCTTGTGGTCAGCAGGCGAGCGCTGATCCACTTTGCCACCAAGGACTTCCTCACTGTGGCAGAGGTTAGGATCCAGAAGGTTTCTTTTGGGGAATCCAGTTCAATTCATGGCACATACTCCCAGCTTATTTTCTTATCTGTGGATCAGAGGTGATCTGCCTGGCAGGGTGATCTGCCACCAGGGTGATGTACTGACCTGGTAGCCAGGAGAGTGCACTGAGTCCCATGGGTGAATGCAGTTAAATTCCCTGCCACCCACTCGATTCTGACTCACCGTCATAGCCACAGAGTAGACTGCCCCGTGGGCTTCCGAGGTTGTAAATCTTTATTGGACAAGCAAGCTTTAGCTTTGTCCCGCAGAGTGGTGGGTGGTTTTGAACTGCTGACTTTGCGGTTAGTAAGTGGTAAGATGCTGCCCACATCCGTGTCATTGTCAGTGGATGTCTTCCTGTGGGAGGAGAGCTAAAACACCAACACCCATTGACAGGACAATCTCACTTCTAGGACTTTTATCCTAATTAGGTTGGGGTGGATGCAAAGATCCAGCCACTGAGATATATGTGGGAACATCGTTCATTATGGTGAAACACTGAAAAGCAATACAATGCTTCCCAGGAAAAGTCCCCTCTCACGCAGCGGTGTGCAGAGAATGCAGGGCGAACACATAGGATGGATGCTGTAGATCTGATCTCTGGTAAGTAAGCAGGCCGGTGGCCATGTGTGGTGGCTTAAATTAGTTAAGATGAAATAAAAGGGAAAATGCAATTGTTCAGTCACCCCAGCCACATTCCAAGTGCTCCTACCCACGCGTGGCGAGCGGCTTCGCGCTTGAGAGAGCATGTCCATTGTCATATGGCAGGTCCTGTGGGGCGGCGCAGCCCTGGGAAGATTGTTCCTAACATGAAAAGCTACTCCTCAAAGAGCCGAATGATTACAGTTTGTGGTGTGTGTCGGTCAGAAATGGACCCAAGTACAACTACTCACCTCTGATTGTTATCAAGGTCATTCATTCATTTTCAATCTGGCCCTGGGGGCTCTTCCTCACACATGGCAGAGATTGGGGAGAAGTCCATTTTTCAGTCTCCCTCCTGTTCCAGCAGGTGACTTGGTCTCCAATGTCACTCTTATTCCTTGGTCCCAAAGCCTGCAGCCTAGGATTGGGCCTTCTTGCCTCCCAGACCAGTTAGTGCACCCCATTGTCGTAAACCAACGGCCTTGGCCTTTCAAAGCAGAGATATTAGGGGTTGAAGAGGAAGCTACCCTGCCTTCCTCATTCCTCCATTCCATGTTGGGGGGGATGCTGTTCCCTGTGCGATGGAAAAAAGTCTGAGAACCCACCTTAGTAAAGAACAACAAAAGCCTCGCTTCATTTGGAAGTGTGGACGCTGCCTAAGGGGGTGTCATAAGGGTCTAAGGTGGTGGGCCCTTTATCTTCTGGCCCTTCTAGTGGCAGCCACCCTCCAGGCACCCAGGCGTGGGTGTTCCGTACCTCTCTTCAGTTTTCCAATGAGTGAGCCACCTCCAATAAGCCCTGCCCTGTACTCCTTGGGAGAGAGTATCCGTGTCCAGCAGACGCACTGGGTTTTGTTGGGTGTGTTCGGCCAGCTTGGCTGGGAAAGGATTGTGCCATCCAGCTCATTCTTCTCTGAACAGCTGAATTGCAGACTGAGGTAGCGTGTGTCCTAGTGTCTCATATTGTGATTTCACACTTAACGACATGGTTAGGTCCCAAAGATCTGGTCATTGTGTGGAAATTGGGGTTACGTGGAAATGAAGGATAACTGCATCGTATCACAAATGGGAGCACACTTTTCATTATGCACCAGCCAAATTAGTGCCTCATTACACAACTGACAACTTAGATTATTCCTTAACGGCTAAATGATGTTGTACAACCGCCCAGCCGCAGAGCATTGTGGCCTCGGCAAGTTGACACGGAACCTTACGCTTGGTATTCTTACTGCCACATGCCCATTGCTAATGCCCAGAACAGTTAGGTGGTAGATGGTCTATTAGTGTCTTAAAGGGAAACAACAGGGGAGGAGCTGGTTGATACGTGCAGAGTGGGTGTCACTGTTGGTAGACAGTTTCTCAGAGAATGTTTCCTTCTCACTTGGAAACCCTGCTGGTGAGGCCCCTTCTTCAGAGAGCTGCCCTTCCATATCCAGCACCAACTGTAGAATGACTCTCTTTCAGATGGCTGTCTAGACCTTGCGCGTGTTCCCGTTGCACTTAATGCACAGGATTCTAATTGCTTGCTTCCCGTACTGCAATGGTTATTAAATCTAGCTGATTACAAGTTCGAGCAGCCCTGATGTCATGGTGGGCTATGCAATAGGCTGCTAACCCCAAGGTCCACGGTTCTAAACCACCAGCTGCTCCACGGGAAAAAGATGAGGTTTTCGACTCCGTTAAGATGTACAGACTTGGAAACCCATAGGAGCAATTCTTCTATGTCCTATAGGGCCTGTAGGAGCCAGAGTAAATTCTATGGCAGAGAGTTTGTTTAGTTTGGGTTACGAGTGTAATCTGAGGGTTTCAAAATGTATTTTTTAAAAATGACTTTAAATTCTGGATTATTTCAGATAAGTCAGAGGATAATGTAATATGCATTAGTGTAGCTATCATACAGGTTCATCAGGTTTTAATATTTGGCATATTTAATTCAGGTTTTTTTTAATTTAAGAAAAATATTCTATTAAACCAAACTCACAGGTTGTTGTAGGAAACAAGCTGAGGCTCCCCCAGGACCTGGAGAACACCAGGGCTTATGGGAGGGCAGGAGACAAGGCTGCACAGCGAAAGGGGCTGCCCTTAGAGCTAAGGTCCTGAATGTGGACTTCCAACTTCCAGAATGTTCTAGGAAGGCCCCCCAGTCCATTCTAGCCGCAGCAAGAGACCAAGACTCGCTGGCCTTCCCAGCAGTTGCAGATGGCAGCCGAGGAATGCTTTCCAGTTGATTGTATCCCATCACACATCTGTGTATGTATAGCTCTGATGTGCCTCTTGTGTCAGTTGGCAAGTATATTGGCAAGGGAATGGATCTCCAACTCTATCAATCAATGAATGATAACTCGGTGGAGGACTCCTGGTCCACATGAAGTTTCAGTCTCGAAATCTCTGGTCATCAGCCCTGAATTTGAAAGCAGGTTATTTTGACATCTGATTTTCACACTGACCTTCGAAATGTTTCCTTTCTCAATTTCTCTGCTCCCTGAGATTGTCTTCACCTCTCCCTCTTTGGCCTTTCTTAAATACATTTAAACAGTGCCACCCCCCCCTCCTCTCCCCTCCCTCTTAGATTCTCTCTCAGACACCAACTGCCATCGAGTTGACAGTGACTCTCCAGGCCAGGGCACAACTACCCTTGTGAGTTTTGGAGACAGTGTCTCTTTGTGGGAGTAGGAAAGACTGGTGACTTCTAACTGCTGACCTTGCAGTTAGCAACGCGGCGTGTAACCACGGTGATTCTGAAATCCCTCAAGTCTTTGGGGTTTGCACTTGAGTTTGGCTGCAGGTTCTAGGAGCCATTCGTCTTCATGATCCGGCACAGACTGAAGGGGCGGTGCTAGCTAAGATTCTAGAAACACTCGTGAATGCTGAGCAGACTAGTTCCGTGGCTTAGTCAGTTGGCTTGCCTCAGTCTGTCTGACTTGGTGGAAAGTACCGTTTCTCCTCGACATTTTGGGTTGGAGAGGTGCACTCACCCTGTGGGACCCTCCTGAGGGCGACATGGCTGGTGGTCAGTGTCTATCTGTGGGCCACCCTGACTTGGAGGGAGTGTGCTCCCAGCTTGCGTCTGGGAGGCTCCTTAAGTTTCTGAGACTCTGGAGCACTGCCTTTCAAATGGGGTTTTAATGGTAAATGAGAGCGCCTTAGAGATGTTGCTCTGGAAAGACCCCCTTCCCCTGGATTCTTGGAGCAGTGGCATAGGAGAGTAGAAAGGGATGACATGGCAGCCTCTCCAAGCAGTGCCCAACCAGACACCTGGTTCTGACCTCTCTCGACCACAGCTGCCCCATAGGGCTTCCAAGTCTGGAACCTCAGAGGACAGAGCCCTGTGGCTCAAGGGGTTAAGCATTGGGCTGTTCACTGTCAGGTCAGCGGGTCAAAGACACACGCCAGCTGCTCCGCTGGAAAAAGAGGAGACTTCTCTCTGCTCCTGTGAAGACTTCAAGTTTCGGAACTCCTCGGGAGCAGGTGTGGCCTGCCCTGTCCGATCCCTGCGAGCCAGAATCAGCCGGACGGCGGTGGGTTCATGCCATCAGCTTTCCTGCAGCAGCTGGTGGTGGGTCCTTCCTGCTGCTGCTCTTTTAGTTCGCAGCCGATCGCTGCACCAGAGACACCACTGAAGCCCATGGCACGGAGCCACGCCCAAGGGATGGAGCCACACACAGCGGGGAAGGTTGACTTCGTAAAATAAACCAGGGACACCGATCGACCCTGCCTGGTCCCGGGTCATCCTGACACAGCTTTCTTACGTTTGAGCCCACGGGGGCAGCCACCGTGTCAGTCCATTTCGTCGAGGGCCTTCCTCATTCTGTGTCCCTTCTACTTTACCAGCATGATGCCCTCCTCCAGGGACTGGTCTCTCTTGACATGTCCAAAGTACGTGACACCGAGTCTCGCCATCCTGCCTCAAGGAACATGTGGCTGTCCTTCTGCCAAGGCAGATTTGTCTGTTTTTCCGGCAGCACGTGGTGCTTCTGATTTTAAGTGCAACAAGCTTATTTCTAAGAGGAACTGTCTGCAATTCTTTCTTTTTTGGAATATATATGTGTAATATATATATATAAAGTTTCCAAGGCAAATTTGGGTCTCCTTTAACAATTTCTATGCAGATGTTCCATGACATTGATCATATCTTTCCACACCGTGTCAGTGTTCTCATCTCACGGTGTCCAGTCTTTTTGTTCTGTGTCAGTTGACCTGTGTTCTCTGCCCCGCCCCCCACCTCTCATCTTTGCTTTCAGGTCAGTGTTGATGGTTTGGTTTCCCATAGTTGACCATATGGAGCACAGTCTTCTTGGGCGATACTGTTTATTTTACTTGCATGACTGTTAGTGAATCTATTATTGAATTGAAAGGTGACCTCCATCATCGGCTTCACTTCCAAGCTCAAAGGGCACTCGTCTTGGGACTTCCTCTGGTCTCTTATCTTCCCAGTACGTCTGGCTCTTTCCAGGAACTTGACTTTTGCTCTACATGTGTGTTCTCTTTCTCTCGGGGCCCACTGATGGCGTCCCAGGTCAGGATGGTAGGAGTAGTGTTCAAGCACCCTCCAGTGCTTCTGGCCCCAGGCGAGAGCGATTATTTCTTAACTTTCTAATGTTGTCACTGACCCGCGGACACTTTGTAGTGGACCAGGGTGTTCTGGCAACACCCATTGGGAAGGGACGCCCTAGGGAAGATGATTCGGTGCAGAGGCTCCATGGGAAGGAAGGAGGCTGCAGGGTGGTGGCTGACGGCAGTGACCAGGGCCATGGGAGGAGGTGGGGAATTGGTGTGCAGGTGTGTGTGGAGTTGAGGAAACGTTTTGTAGAGCAGGACCCCCGCGGGGTGCAGGCCACACAGTGGGCCGTCAGGTTGGACATCCAAGTCCACCCAGAGGAAGAAAGGCTTGGTGGCCTACTTCCGAAAAGCCCCTGGAGCCCAGTTACGCTCTGACACCCTTGAGGTCGCCATGAATTGAAGTCGACTTGACGGAACTGGCTTGGTTTTCGGGAGCAGAAAACTCTCCCAGGGTTAAGAGGAATTGTGAGGGCTTCTGTGAATGTGGGAGTGGGTGAAAATGCCAGCCAGCGATCGGAGGGAGGGAAGCAAGGTGTTAGCTATTTATTTAACACCTGCCAGAGGAGCTCTAGGAGCTTTGATGGTGTAATGGCTGTGTGCTGGGCTGCTAACCTCAAGGTCAGCAGTTCGAAGATACCACCTGCTTCTTGGGAGAAAGATGAGGCTTTCTGCTCTCTTAAGAGTTACAGTCTTGGAACCCACAGGGCGGTCTACCCTGCCCTTGGGTGACCTTGAGTTGGAATCTGCTTGATGGCACTGAGTAGAGGAGCTCTGTAACTCTACGAACTAGAAAGCCTCATCTTTCTCTGGATGAGCAGCTGGTAGTTTCAAACTGCTGACCTTTCGGTTAGCGACCGAGCTAGTAACCCTTACGCCACCAGAGCACTTCTACACTGCTCTGGAGGGTTGCTTTGAGTCAAAATCTAATTGATGACAGTGAGTTTGAGTTTTGAGATGACCCTGGTGTTGCTATCAGGTTAGCATTGCACTACTCACCACAAGGTCTGCGGTTCAAACCCAATAGCGGCTCCACAAGAGAAAAATGAGGCTGTCTCCCCTTGTAAAGATTTTTCACAGCCTTAAGAAGAAGCCCTGTATAGGGTCGATGGCAGTGGATGGAGTGCTTTATGTATCTTATTATCTAACTTAATCCCCCAAGAAGTCCTTGGGATGGCGGCCACTCTGTAGAGCAGGAAACTGAAGCACCAGGTGTGTAATGGGCCTCAGTCACCTGACAACCAAGCCTGGGAGTTGGGTTGAAACTTATGTCTGCCCAACTCTTTTCTTTCTTTCATTTCTCTCACCCTGTTTGATTTCCTCGCTCTGGGATGGCCATGACATGCTGTTGTGGGATCTCTTCCATTCATATTCAGGATCTGGGGAAGAGCTAAGGCACCCTCTTGTTCCCTTTGGGACTTTCCATTAGGCTGTCCTGCATCTTTTTGACGGCTACAGCTAGTGGATTATCTTCCTAAAGCGAGACTCATCACTTGATGACTGGCAGACGGGACAGTATACAGATTTCCATCTTAGGAGTGACCTATCCTTAGTCCATGTGCCATGCCGGGAATTCCCTGGTTGACTTCACACTGTGGAATGAGGGTTCTTATAGGAGAATGGCAGCTTGGAGCTCTTTCATGGTCTTCCCTTCGGGAAACCAAAGCTCAGAGATGGGGACTCACCCACTGCCACTGAGTGGATTCCAACCTTCCAGACAGAACAGAATCGCTCTCTAGGATTTCAGAGGCTGTGAGTCTTCACGGAAGCCTCCAGCTTCACCTTTCTCTTGTGGAAAGACTGGTGGGTGTGAACCACTGACGTTACAGTGAGCAGCCAAGGCAAACCAGTTGGCTTTTGAGTTGACTTGGACCGATGGCGACCTCACATGGGTCAGAGTAGAAGGGTGCCCCGTAGGGGTTTTCAAGGGCTGGTTTGGGGAAGTATAATACTAGGACTTTGTTCTGAGGTGCTCTCGTCTAGGGAGGAGCATCTTTGACCCTTTGTCAGCCACTGAAATAGCTGTGGAGTGCGGCCCCCCAGTCCTCAGGCTCTCCCCACCTCCTGCCTGTAGAGCCTTCTCTGCTCTCACTGCTAGGCAACCTCCCGGGGTCTTTCCTGAAAACTCTTAATGGAATCTTTGAACCATTGCCAAAGGATGGTTTCCTTGTGTTTAGCCAGTTTTCTTTGCTAATGGAGCCTCTGGCTGGCTAGTTGGTTAATGCGTCCCAGGCTCTCCCAGGCCACTTACTTCCCCATTTTCGACCATTTTCCCAGAGATGGTCCACCCTCTCAAGTTGCGCCCCGCAGCTCTGTGGCTTGGGAGGGGCTGGCTTCTGCTTTTAAATGAGAAACACACTGCCATGAAGGAGATGCCCACACATGGCAACCCTGTAGGGCAGGGTAGAACTGCCCCGTGAGTGCCCGAGACTACACGTATCTGATTGTTGATGGGAGTAGAAAGCCCATCTTGCTCCTGTGGAGTGGCTGCTGGTTTTGAACTGGGGTCCTTGAAGCTTACGGCCCTGCTCTTAACCACAACGCTGCCAGGCCTCCTCATCTCCAGCACAGGCGCCCGGGGAAACAAGCTTCGGTTGTTTCCATGTCTCAGTTCAGGCTGCTCTGGGCTCAGCCTGGGTTTTTAATCTCTGGACCTGGCCTGCTGTGCTTCCGGATCTTCATTTCTGGAAATTGTTTCCAGCTGGAAGGCAGCCAGATGTTGAAACCGGAGATGCACACCTTGGTCAACCCTTTCCGGCTTTCAAAGCAGCCGCTGGGCTGCCCCAGGGGAGGAGACGCTTGGGGCCCAGGGGCGCGTGCCGGGCGTCAGAAGAGCCTGCTGATAAAATATTTACACCGGTGACTGGGTACCGATGCATGGCTTGTTTGTTCTAGACGTCTTAACAACACACCTGCCGAAGGGATCCACCAGCCTGTTCGCTTTGATTTCCTGCTGGTGTCTTTTGTTTGGATGAGGGGCAAGGCAGCAAGCCCTTCTCATTTTCCGCTGTGTCCCTGAAAGCGACTCCATGGGGGTGGCGCGCAGGATGAGCTCTCCTGCTGGTTGGGGACTTGCCTGGTGCTCTGCCCTCCCATATCTCCCACGCTCCCTGCAGGCTTCTAGGCCAGCGGAAGCCCGGTGTACAGGGGAGCCAACCAAGTCCTGGCGGTGTGAAGCATTGCACAGCAGATCCTTCTTTCAGGGGTGGAGGTGGCACTCTGAATGGGCATGGGAGTGGCTTCCCGACACCAGTTACCTGGGACACAAAGCCGAGGCAGCCGGCCTGAGCCAGGCCACTCAGCCCCAGTTTTAGATCTGTTTCACATCCTGGATTCGCCCAGAGATTTCCCCAGTGGCTTTGGGGCAGTATTAACGCTTGCTAAGGCATCACCACCCGCCTGGTGTGTTCTCTCTGAGAGACCTAAGTGCGGGGTAGAAATTGTACTGTCTGCTCCTCACCCCATCAGCCAGGCTCTCAGGAACCAAGGACCTAGTGCCGTTTTTCAGGGGGTAGGAATTTTGGGCAGAGAAGCTGATTCAGCTTCTCTTATCACCGTCTATGGAAGCCCCAGTGGCCTAGTGGGTTTTGGGTTGTGCTGCTTCTCACAAGGCCAGCAGTTCGAACCCACCAGCTGCTCCTCGGGAGAAACACGAGGCTTTCTTGAAAACACACTGAGACAGTTTTGCATTGTCCCGCGGGATGACTCGGAGTTGGAATCAACTTGAGGGCAGTGCGTTTGGTGTGTTGGAAGCCATGCGTGCGTGCTACCTGCTTCCTGACTGGCTTCCCTTAGCAAAGGGTCCGTGGTGGGGCAGCGGGTTGAACCACAAGTCACAGTTTAAACCACTAGCCGCTGGGGCTAGAAAGCTGAGGCTGCCTACCTGCTCTGTAAAGCTTTCCAGGCTCGGAAACCCGGCGGAATCACTGTTCTGCCGACAGACAGGGTGGCGAGGAGTGAGACTTGTCTGCATGGCTGTGGGTTTTCATCAGCAAGCATTGTAATCAAACTCCTTGTTTCCTTCCACGGAGACGGAGCCATCAGCGTTAGAAGAGCCATTGTAGTGCGTCTGCTACAAATGTTTATGTCTACGCTCTGTGTTTCTTTTCCTGCTGAGCTTTCTCTTATTGATTTGGAGGAGCTACTTCTATATTGAAGACATTATCCCTTGGCGGTACACGGTACAGATAGCACCTCCCCACT
Source organism: Tenrec ecaudatus (assembly GCF_050624435.1). NCBI lineage: Eukaryota > Metazoa > Chordata > Mammalia > Afrosoricida > Tenrecidae > Tenrec > Tenrec ecaudatus. The sequence goes on along the minus strand of NC_134533.1, from coordinate 34,743,784 downwards.
TGAGTCAGATTTATTCGTTTGTTTCTTTCTAGACTTTTCCAGCTCTTCTTAGACCTTTCTCGCTCCAAAAATTACACTTACACCCTTCTGGCGGAGAACTTTGAAGTACCACGGAGTGCCAGAAGGAGTAGTGTAGCCAGAATGGTCCTTAAAACTGAGGCTGGTGCGACTTTGTCTCATGTACTGCGCACATGGTCGCAGGAGAGACCAGCTCTGGAAAGGCTCTCAGGCTTGCTAAAGTCCATGGGCAACCAAACAAGACAAAGACCCTTGCGGAGATGGGTTGACACAGAGGCTGCAGCCCAGGGCTCAACCAGAAAAACAATTGGGAGGCTGGTGCAGGACTAGGTGTTTTGTTCTGTAGACACAGGGATGCTGTGAGCTGGAATTCACCTGACCACACCTAACAACTCCCCACACCTCTTAGATATTTTTCCTTTGACTGAGTTTTCATATAGAAATCTTTTAATCTACCTGGAATTTCTGTACGTGTCATGTGTGACTCAGGGATTCAGCTTTATTTTTGAGCTGACTCGTCACTTGGTCAGGAGCTCTAGTGGTGTAGTGGGTTATATGTTGACTGCTAACCAAAAGGTCAGTAGTTCAAAGCCACCATTTGTTCTGTGGGAGGAAGATAAGCTGTCCGCTCATGTGAACCCTACAGGGGCAATTCTACTCTTTCCTATGCCATTGTTAGGGGCAACTGATTCCGTCCCGACTTACAGAGGAGACCTTATGCACAGCAGAACCAGACACTGCCCGGCCCTGCACCAGCCTCACAATTGGACCCGTGCTTGAACCTCTGCCGCAGCCACAGCGTCAGTCCATCTCCTGCCCACCTGCAGATACACCCACATTGGGGGTCACACCACAAGAGGAACTGTATTCAAGGGCCGTGGCACTAGGAAGGTTGAGAACCACTGCCTTAGACTCAGCCGCACCGTGGGGGCGCCGGGCTCACCTTTGCCTGACTCAGCCTTTGCTGTGGGGACGCTCATCCTGCAGCGTCCTAGCTTCCTCACGTCGTCTGCCGCAATAACAGTTCTATGTTATTCTCAAAATTCACAGGAAAGCTCAAGGTTCACCGTTAGTACTGCTAGATGCCACTGAGGTGATTGCAAACTTGGGAGCGCTGTGTGTCCGGGTAGGGTTGTCCAGGCGGGGACCTGCTGGAAGCCCACAGTGAAGCTTGTCTTCCCAGCTGCCCGTGGGTGGGCTTGGAGCGCCAGGGACTTCGTCTAGTAGCTGAGCACTCCATGGTTGGTACCACTCCGGCACTGTGCGGATGCATTACCCCGTTTTATGGATGAGGAGATTGAGGCTCAGCGTGTAAGCACCAAGGAACTCCAGTTCCCGCAGTGTGGCCATTGAACAGCTGAAAGCATGTATCCTTGGCAACGTTTCTGTACGATGCCTTGCTCATTGCAGGAGCTCAAGATTGACGCACTGCCCCACACCTCTGAGCCCAGCATGCAGCAGGGGCAGCCGGTACGTTCTCCTACTTGGCACAAGGTCTTTTCCCTGGAACGCATCTCCCCTGGTTGCTGTGGGTTCTCCCAACTCAAGAGGAGGCTTGGCTCCCCCCACCCCTCTGTGGATTCCTGGGGGCGTAGTGATTACGCCTTGGGCTGGGAGCCTCAAGGCCAGCAGTTTGAAACCACCAGCTGCTCCTCAGAAGAAAAGGGGGCTTTGTACTCACGTAAAGAGTTCCAGTCTTGGATTCTCAAAGGGGCAGTTCTAACCTGTTCTAGAGATTCGCTCTGGGTCGGCATGGATTTGATGGCAGTGAGTTTGTTCACTTTTGTCCCCCCCCCCCAAAAAAAAAGGTATGGAGCGTGAAGGTGGGAAGGTTACCCACTGGATAGAATTAGCACAATAAGAAGTTACTGGAAAAGCAGTCTACTAGTTGTTTAGTTATTTGCACACACCCCCCCTTAACAATAGATAAAATTTGGTTTGCCTGAATGTTTAAGAAAACATACACTAAGACTTGGTGTTTATGCTCTGTCTCGTCAGTGACTTCTGGAGGTAGGTAATTCAGTAGGACCCCTGGCTCCTCTCTCACTTGCTGTTCTACTAGCTACATGGCCCCGTGTGGTCCTGCCAAGCCCCCCAGTGGAAGTCCCACAGAGAACGTGTGTTTCTATCACATGACCTCAACGTCGTCACGTGCCACATTTCTGCGAAGGAGGCAGAAACCTGGCTCCCTTGAATCGGTCAGTCATTGAGAAGGGGAACGCCGGTGTGCGCGGGGCTGGAATTGGGGTTAATTATGAAGGGAAAGGAATCCTTCCCGAAATGCTCTTGGAGGCTGGACGGTCGCCCCGAAACACCTAGGAGAAAAAGTTCTGGTGCACTTCTTCCTAAAAATCAGCCACGGAAGCCCCTTCGGGGCACAGTGACACTCTGACATGCCCGGGGTCTCCATGGGTTGGCATTCCAAGCTGCTGCGGCGGGTCTGGTTTTCAGTTTGCGATTCTGCAGAGTGGTCATGCAGGAGAAGCCATTTAAAAAATAACTAGGGGTTAATGTGTGTGTGTGTGTGTGTGTGTGTGTGTGTGTGTAGAAATGGAAGTGACATTTACGTGCCTCCCTCAATGCATAAATGGCAGAAGCCAAGCCCTATGCCTTAGTGAGCTGAATTCCTGTCTGTGTCCACCCCTTGACCGATGTCCCTGCAGTGCTGAGCGGTTCTGTTCAGTCCTTGGGGGAGTCCAGGGTAGCTGAGATGGAATCCAATCCCTAACTCACTCCCTAACAACGTCCCCGGTCAGCACTTGTGTTCTTTGAGACGGGTGCTGTGCCTCCTGCTTCTTGGGGTCCCCAGGGCTGCCCTGCTGTTGACATGTCTCTGGCCCAGTTGCCTGAGGCATGGGCGGCCCCTGTGTGTGTCATTCTGGCAAAGGTTGCCCTGTTCCCTTAGATGCCTGCCCTCGCTCAGGCAGGAGGCCGTGCTGTCCCCAGATTGGATTATTGAGCTGGAAAAGACAGTTAGAAGCTAAATTGATCACCAGCTGAGTCCAGGCGTGGCTGATCACTGAAACGGTCTCATTTCCTACGCCCACCTACGGTGTGGTTTCTCTAGCTGTCCCCGTTCCGGTGGAGGTCCAGGGAGTTGTTCTAGCTTCAATGATGCACATCCTTCGTGGGGTAGGGGCCACAGCTTCTGCTGGACGGCTTCCCTCAACTCTTTCTTGGGATGACTTTGATTTTCCACATTTTCCAGGGCTAGGGAATGTTCTCGTTTGGAAGGGACTTTTTCTTCAGTCTGTCTGCTCCCACCCGCTCTCTGTAGCCTTTGGATTTTCTTCCCACACATTGAACAGTGGCCCATGGCAGGGCTGGGTGTCTACAGACCTCTGATGGGAAGACAGGAAGCAGCAGCCCCATCTGTCCGCATGGGGCTGGCTGCTAAACCCAAGTGATGGGCAGCAGGAAGGGGCGTGAGGCACCGGCTGCACTGAAGCCACTGTGGCCAGGCAGGGCCCAGCATCCCGAGTGGGGCAGTGCCAGGCCAGAGCTAACAGAAGGGCTTTCAGAGATGTGTTCCTAAGACAACACACAACTGCGGTGCTTTGATTGGCTGCACCTAGCCTGTGACCTCTCCGATCAGGAGGACTGAGCTTGCATTTTCTAGCCTCCGGACGCCGACGGGTTGAAGGATGCTGGGGTTTCTGAGAGGTGGCGACATCCAGCTCATGGCGACTGTGTACAACAGAACAAAATCCTCCCGGGACCGGCACCGTCTCCACAGATGTTGTGCTTGAGACCACTGAGCACCGATTGTGGGTCCAAGCAAAATGAAATCCTAGCCAACTTCCATCTTTTCTGTGTTTGTCATGATATTGTTTATTGGTCCAATGGTGAGGACTTTGTTTACCTTGAGTTGCAAGCTCTCGCATGCAGGCTCTTCTTTCCCGTGGACTTTCTACTTGACCGAGCATGACGTTCCAGTTCCAGGGAATCCCAGGTCTATCCGGAAAACAGTGCAAAGCTCTGGAGACGCAGTCTCGCTGCCCTGCATCTCAGGAACATTTTGGCTGTATTTCCTCCAAGATTAGTCTGTGCTTCATTTGGCAGTCCCTGCATGGACTTTCAGTATTCTTCACCGGTACCATAATTCAAATGCATCAGTCTTTCTTTGCTCTTTATTCCTTGTTCAATTTTCACATATAGATGAGGTAGTGGAAAAATACCCTGGCGTGAGTCAAACACCTTGGTCCTCAGAGTGACACCTTTGCCCTTTACACTTTGAAGAGGTCATGTGCAGCAGAGAATAGTCCAAAGCAATAACATCATTTCATCTCTTGACTACTGCTTCCATGAACGCTGATTGTGAATCCAAGCAAAATGAAATCCTTGACAACTTTGTAATCTTTTCTCCATTTATCATGATACTGCCTATTGGCCCTGATTGGAGGAATTTTGTTTTCTTTCAACTGAATTGCAATCAGTACTGAAGATCGCCGTCATTGATCTGCATCAGCAAGTGCCTCAAGTCAGCAAGCAAGGTTACGCCATTTGAATGTCGTGGCTTGCTAAAGTGCCTTCCTGGGATCCCGGTGCAGTACTTTCCTTAGAGCCCAGCTTCTTGGAGCATGTCCTCGTCACACAGATTGAATTCACATGGTGGAGGGATGCAACCCTGGAAAACGCCTTTCTTGATAGTCGATAACCACACAGTATTCCGTGTTTCTGTGTCGCTTCCACTGGGGCAGCATGAACGGTTCTGAAGTCCCAGTCGTCTCGAGGCTTCACATATTTTCATGATCCACAGAGCCGAATGCCTTTGCACAGTGACTTCAACACGAGGAAACACCTTTGGCGTTCTCTGCTGTAAGCCAAAATCCATCTGATGGCGGCCATGATCTTTTGGTTCATGTCCGCTTCTGAAACTGGCATGCGTTTCAGGCCGTACCTTGTTTTTATCTACTAGTGCAGCTGTTAGTGAACTGTCACCAACAAACTTTTAATTACACGTGATGTTAAAGATAATTGTGCGTTCTGTTGGGCCACTTTTCTGTGGAATGAGGACAAATATGGAACTCTCCCAGTCAGTTGGCCAAGTAGCTGTCGTGAGAGCTTCCGGTGCTTCATCAGCTTGTTGAAATATTTGGATCGGTATTCCTCCAATTCCTGGAGTCTTGTTTTTGGCTACTGCCTTCAGTGCAGCTTGGACTTCTTCCTTCAGCACCATCAGTTCTTGACCACACCCTTTGAAATAGTCGGCCATAGCCTAGTACTTCTTGGTCCTGTATTTCTTCCATCTTTGTTTGAGAAAGTGCTTTGTGGTATGATGGTGCTCTCTCCCCATGGATGCTCATGGGTTAATTCCCTGGGCAGGGACTCAGGGTTCTGGTTATCAACAGAATGCAGAAACTGTGAACCTTGAGCTGCTTGTTCCTTTGTCTTTGGGGGTCAAAGTTCACTCTCTCCTCTGAAAGCACGTGGATAAGCAAAATTAAATCAACTCAATTTACTTTGTATCTACCATTGGTGGTTCAGTGGTAGAATCGTAGTGGAGATGGGTTGGAGTTAGGGAAGAGGGAGACCTGGGTTCGATTCCCAGACAGTGCACCACGTGCACCGCTACCACCTGTGGGGGTTATATGCTCTCATCATGCTGACTGAACAGGTTCCAGTGGAGCTGGCAGACCCAGTCTGACTAGGAAGAAAGACCTGGTGATCTCTTTCTGAAAGTCAACCACCGGAAACCCAGAAGCTCACAGTAGACTAATCGGCGGCAGACCACAGGTGGGGCAGACCTGGGCAGTCTGCAAGGTCAGCAGTACAAAACTACCATCCACTCTGTGGGGGCAGATGAGGGTTTCTACTCCCGTAAAGAATTACAGTCTCGGAAAACTCACACTAGCAGTTCTACCCTGGCCTCTATGAGTTGGCTTTGACTCGGTGGCTATGAGATGGAGTTTGTTGGTTTTGTTTTAGGGGTGGTAGTGGTCCTAGGCCTTATAACTCTTTAGATAAATGTGGTGACTGTCATACTTAAGGAGTTTTGGTGGCACTGTTGGGTGAGCATTGGGCTGCTAACTAAAAGGTCAGCAGTTCAAACCCACCAGCTGCTCTTTGGGAGAAAGATGAAGCTCTTTGCTTCCGAAAGACAGACAAAGCACCGAAACTCTCCATGTAGCGTGACTATGAGTCGGAATGAACTTGGTGGCAGGGGTGATTTGGTTGATGTCATGCCTGGGACAAGGTTGTCGAGCTAGTGAGTTCTCAGTGGGAGACCCCACCTGCTTGGCTTTCAACTGAGCTTGAAGCTCTGCCAGACACAGCCTCGTTTGTCCTCACTTAACCTTCACACCAGCTCACCTTCCTGTGTTACACAAAGGACTTTTAACCCTTCTCTAAGATCCAAATAGTGTTCCAGTGTTCAGGTCGTTCAAGGAACGATGTGTTGGCAATTAAAAAAAAAAAGGGAGTCACTTACTTGAGCCTTAATTTCCTTTGAAGTATTTTTTATCAGATTTGTAACTGTGCTTAGCAGCTCTCTAATGATAATCTTGTCAGTTTGCATAAGGCTGAATATCCAAGCACGTCAATATAATTTAGAACTATCTTCATTACCAGGTAGCCGGCATCATCTCCATTTTATTGCTGGGGAAACTGAGGTTTCTTCATGAGAACTTGGTGACCATAGAAAGTTCAAAAATCCGAGAAAGGACTTTCCATGCTGGTTTGTAGATTTCCTGATACCCACCCACCACGCCCTCCCTGCCCTTGTTTTTTTGTTTTACAACACTGGCTTTCTCAGTATAGTGTGCCCTGGCTTGGGAACGAATTTCCTGGCTGATTAGCATGAGGTACGCATGTTTGGCACTGTAAATTCTGTTTTTCTCTCTCTCTCTGTAATGGAAGTGCTACCTCGTGTGGCCCCCCACTGTGAAGGTTAATGAATGAGCGTGCACTTGGTTAGACAGACTGGGAGGACAACACGGTGAGAAATATTATACATGACAGACGGGTTCTGCTGCTGGGCTTCGTGAAGGTGTGTGTCCGTTTTCTGAATGCAGATCTCAACAAAACTCACTGCCATGGCGTGGATCCTGACTCATGGGGACCCCTGTAGGACAGGGTAGAGCGGCCCGGTGGGTTTCTGAGACTGTGAGTCTTTATAGCAGTAGAAAGTCCCCTCTTACTTCTTGCAGCAAGATGCCTTCAAACAACCGATCTTGTGGTTCGCAGCCCGACTTGTAGCGCCCTGTGGCACCAAGGCCAAGCTCCCGCCCTCAAGGCTACTCCCACCCATAGAGACCCTACAGGCCAGAGCAGACTGCCTCTGGGTTTCCAAGGCTGTGCATCTTTCCAGGAACAGAAAGTCTCATCTTCCTCTAGGAGCTCAAACTTCCCACCTGGTGGTTTAGCCCCTAACTCACTACACCACCAGGGCTCCTTCATAGGCGCTACTCAGAACTCACTGCCACCGAGTCGGGTCCGGCTCATGGAGATCCTGTAGGCCTGCCTTGTGAGTTTCTTTGTGGGGCAGTAAACCTCATCATTCTCCCAAGGGTCAGCTGGTGGTTTCAAACTGCGGACTGTGCCACCAGGATTCTTGGTCAAGTAGGAGGGCAGCAAAGAGGACGACCCTGCACCAGAAGATTGACAGAGTGGCTGCAACAATGGTGTGTTAGTCCGGGTAGACTAGAGAACCAAATCCAGGGAGACTCATATGTATATAAGAAATACCATTCTATAAAGAGTAATGGTATCCCATCCCAGTCCACATGAAGTCCATAAGTCCGATACTAGTCCGTATGTCGGATACCAATCTATAAAGCCCTCTTCAGATTCGTGAAACACATGCAATGATGCCGAATGCAGGAAGATCACAGTGGGTGGGAAGTCTTGTGGATCCAGTGGTGTTGTAAGCATCTCAATGCTGACAGGGGTCTCCATGTGCCTCCTCCAGCTCCCAGGGTTCTGGCTACATCAAAGAAGCTTCATGTGACTTCTCGTCAGAAATGTCTCCTGAGGAGTGAGCCTGTGTCCCACTTCCAGCAAGCTGTTTATCTCCCTCGCACCTCCATTTGAGCTCATCAAGCTGCGACCTGAGTGACAGACTAAACACCACTCTTAATCCTTTCAAACTGACAGATTATGTAATTACCGTAGAGGGATTCCACATAACAGTTGTGAGGATGGCGTGGGACTTGGCAGTGTTGTTTATGGGGACACTGTGCATCGACAGAAAGAACCTAGATGACATAGACAGTAATAAATCCTGGCCTATTTATACCCTATCTTATCCTGCCAAGGGGCTTTTTTGATCATATCCCCCACCAACCAACTCTTTTTCAATAGTGGACAACCAAGCTGAAATTACTAAGTAATGATTTGTATTCCTAAAAATTAATGGAAGGCATTTGTAATTGAGAGGGCTTCTACTTAAAGGAAGGAGGTTGTGTTTCCACACTAATTTGGATTGATTTCACTCATGGATAAAGATGCTTGATGTTTTAATAGCCCAGAATTCTGGCTAATAGAAGATTTTCCTGGCCTGCTTAAACTCGAGGGCGCCCGGGTGGCTTAGTGGGTTCCACATTTGACTGCTAACTGCCAGGTCAGCAGTTTGAGCCCGCCAGCTGCTCCGCAGGAGAAAGGTGAGGCTTTCTGCTCCTGTAAAGATTTACAGTCTTGGAAACCTCTTTGGGTCTCTATGAGTTGACATCGCTTTGAAGGCAGTGGGTTGGACTTTTTGGTTTGAACCAGCCCCAGAACGCCGTGGTAACCCAGGGCCTGGGGACCTCAGTTTGGTGACGGCTGGTGGAGGCCCGCTGTCTGGCGTAGCGCTCTAGGGGCATGGAGGCGCTGTCACTGGGTTCTTCATGTGGGTGGGAAACGGCTATCAAAACATAAGGGAAATCCAGAAGACTTGTTTCTTTGGGGCCCAGGATCCCCTTCAAGCGGTGATGTGGGACGTGGGGCTTTTAGCTCTTTTCTGTGTACACAGGGTCCTCAGGTCACCTTGTGGGGAAATAAAGGAGATGGTGGGCATGGCGTCCGAGAGCTGGAGGGAGGGCTGGCCGACAGACTCGAGGTTGGACCCCTGGGCCTCTGTTTCTTACAGTCTGACCTTGCCCATGCCACGTAGATCTCTGACCTCAGTTTCTTTTCTTCATCTGCAAAATCGAGGCAGGACTTACCTGTGTGGGTGATTATCAGGGCTACCTGTAAGGTTTACCCTTGTAAAAGGGGTGCCCCAATCTAGCAGCTGGTTCACTTCCACTGCCAGCCAGTCGATTCCAACCCATAATGTCCCTACTTAGGGTTTCCAGGGCGATGCATGGTTACAGGAGCAGACAGCCTCATGTTTCTCCTGAGCGGCCAGTGGGTTTGACCCTCACCTGCTAGGCTCTTCATGCTGTGGGAACAGAAAGCAGGTGTGCGGGCTGCTGAAAGGGTTTGTTTTCAGATTCTCTGGGTCTTCAAAGTCCCATCTCTAATGTGCATGGTGGGGACGGTGGTAGGCTACTGGCAGCGTGCCTGCCTGCTTCCCATGCCAGAAACCCAGGTTCCATTGCTGACCAGGGCACCTTGTGGGCAGCTATCAGCTACCAATAAGTTGCATGTTGCTAGGATACACAATGAGGCTTCTGGACTAAGAGGGACTAGAAAGAGAGGACTAGCCATCTGTTTCTGAAAATGAGCCAGCTAAGACCCCGTGGACTATAACAGAGTAGAGTGCTGTGTCAACACGCCTGCCAAGGATTGGACACATTCTCCCCTAAAACTTCTAGACAGAACCAGCTCTGAAACAAACAAACAAATTCTCCCCCAAAACTTCCAGAAAGAACCAGCCCTGAAACCAACCAACCAACTAACCAACCAACCAACCAACCAACCAATCAACCAAACAAAGAAAACAAAAGAACCAGCTCTGTCCGTAGCTTGGTTTTGGACTCCGGCCTTCAGAATGCCTTGTGTGGTGTATGCTTCTGTCACGGGAGGGCAGCCAGAGATAACGGCACGGGGAGATGGCAAGCCCAGCAGACCCCGTGTGGGGAAGGCTTCCTGAAGCCCAAACATGGACCGACTGAAACCTCTGACCTGCCAGAGACCACCGCCCCAATCCAAAGAGCGACTCTGGACGTGGAAAAGGAGGATGCAGCGAGGTACCCCAAGTGAAGGGGCCCTTCGTTCTTCTGTTGAAAGAGGCTGTGCCGCTTTCCTTAACCTTGAGGAGCAAGTCAAGGAAGGGCTCCTCTGTGCCGTGAGGTCCAGTAGGTGTTGGAGCATTTAATGTCCAGGCATTTAGCATGTGGCTTGTGACATGATCCGCTGCAAAGTGTCTAGCCTCTTTGCCGATTTGTATTGCTTGCTAAGGGAGGAGAGGAACCGTTTACTAATTGAGTTGTCTCCCCCTCCCCCCATTGCATGATGAGAAATCTGTTGTCTTCTTGGTGCTCGTTAAATACTTGTCGAACGGGATCGTTCCATTTTTGGGAAAGT